>NC_064628.1:911610344-912210344 GCF_023864275.1 Schistocerca cancellata
CGCCAGTCGAGCGCTGAGGGTTAAATTTTTGTGGTGCGGAATCCGAGGGTGTAGTCTGCGAGTAGGTACGTCCGCGCTCGAAGGTACGGAGGGGAACTGCGCTCGGTCGGTGCCCGAGATGATTCGGTAAGTGCGTCGAGGAGTCGTCTGTACCAGATGGCAGCTGCGGGCAGATATTGGCTCTCGTTGCCACCTGCCGGCGCCGCACGTGCCTTCCCAGAAGCGGCGGCAGCGTGCTAACGAGAGGCGGCGGCTGCTGCGGGCGGCGAGCCGTGCTGCGTGGCCACGGCTGCGGCTGCGGCGCACCTGACAGCGGCGGCGCCTCCACCTGCCAGCAGGTGCCGCGGCGCGCGCCGGAAGGAACTGCGCACGGCTAAGGCGCTCGCTGGCTTAAGACGCGCCGCCGGAAGTCGCCAGATGGCCCCGCGGCGCGCGTCCAGCCGCCGCGCCGGCCCGGACGCCTTCGCACCCGGCGGGCCGCGGTAATTGCCGCGCCGTGCTCGGCCGGCGGCGCGCAGATAAGCAGCGCTGCCGGTGGCCAGCTGCCGCCAGCTGCCAGATTTCGCGTGCTCCTCGTCTTTCCGCTCTGCCGTCGCTCCAGCTGGCGAATTTTGGCCCCCGGTCCTTCCTCCGAAACACATTGCGCGACACAATTAAAGGGTCTCCAAAAAATGGTTCAAATGGCTCTGAGCACTATGGGACTCAATTGCTGAGGTCATTAGTCCCCTAGAACTTAGAACTAGTTAAACCTAACTAACCTAAGGACATCACACACACATCCATGCCCGAGGCAGGATTCGAACCTGTGACCGTAGCGGTCTTGCGGTTCCAGGCTGCAGCGCCTTTAACCGCACGGCCACTTCGGCCGGCCCAGCCATCACGAGGCAGAGAAAATCCCTGACCCCGCCGGGAATCGAACCCGGGAACCCGGGTGTGGGAAGCTAGAACGCTACCGCACGACCACGAGATGCGGGCTAAAGGGTCTCCCATTGCGACGCAGAAGTGCTCAATTTGGCTTAAAGGTGCAAACAACTCCCCCGTGTAATGGTGCAAAACTACGTAGCCCTCGGGCTTGGCAACGCTTCAAACAAAAAGGTGTCGACAGTTGCGAAAGAAACACCAGAGTTCAGAAGTTCATCTGAGGTATGAGTTGGTAGTGAGAGGCAACCATTTCGACACACATCAGCTGAATGGTTCCATGTAGCTGAATTAGCCCCTTGGCCTCATGCAGATCTAAGGCGTGTCGAAAGTGATGCCTGTCGATGCGTTCTTCTCTAACTCCTACCAGAATTTCCTCTCTAATTTCATTATTTTTCTGGCTCTCTTCCTGCGATTTCCTACTCGTCCCCTTGTATACTCCATCACTCCCTTGTGCAATGGGAGTTGTTTCTTGCGATCATTTCCTCTGTTGACCGCTGGTAGCTTGCGATAGCATTCGTGGTGGCTGTTGTAGCAGCGGTCTCTTATCTATTACACGAGTTCACTTTCGTTAGCAACCTTCTTCACCTTGCATTCGGCGCTGTCCATAGCTGGGTTATCTGTTCCGTAGTCGCTTGACTCACTGGCATTATAACCTCCTTGCCTGTCTGTTAGTACTTCCAAACTCCCCGTTCCTTCTCACGAGTGCTCGGGTGGTTCGTCTGGCATCGGTTCCCGTACTCGTGTATGTTGCTAACTTTGCTGCGTTTGCATTCTTGTCTGCTTATTGTATTTGTACGAGTACCTACTCATCCTGTATACTAATTCTTCGGTTGGCATAGTCAATTATTAAGCAGTGGAGATATAGGATGTCTCGTCCCAACAGGCTATTAAAGGGTAGATCTATATCACTTCCTAAGATTTGGTACATTCCATTTCATGCTTCGTGTGTAGAGTTATCTTAATTCTAGATTTGGTTCGAACCTCTTCGTTGGCAATAATACGAATGGCAACAGCTCTCATTGTGCCCCAGTGATTTACACATTTTAATACTAGTGTTCGTTAAGCTAACATGGGCACCACTATCTATAAGCAGGATTATTTGCTGTTTGCAAGAGTCTATACATCATTAGTGGGTATAGTCATTCTTACTTGCGCAGTCCACAGTGTGTATAATTCCTGATGTGGTGTAATGTGACAGCCGCATTACGCTCGGTGTCCATTTCCCTGCAAGCTCTTCTTACGGGTGTTGGGCCGTCAGCTCCTCGTGCAGTCTCTGACATAATGTCCAGTGCGATGACACGTGAAACAAGTCCCTGACTCTTCCCGTATACACGGGGGAGTGTACCCTGTACACTGACTGCATCTAACAACAGGAGCACATTCCGACATCGGGCGGTTTCCTCTGAATTGCCGAACACTGATGACCGTCATCGCCAACTTATTTCGCAGTTGGCTTGGCGTGTGGATCTGAGAGTGATTAAGTTTACCAGAAACCTTCGTTTATAGTGCCGTGCTAAATCACCTTTTCCACAATTGAAACATTTAGTTTTCAGTTTGCGAGCCTGTTTCGGACTGGTGGACATCTGGCATTGGTCTGGCAAGCATCTCGCTCATTATAGCGCATCGGCAATGGTGGTGGTGTTCCTTGGTCAGGCAAGCCTCTGGCTCGCGACAGCAGCTGGTTTACGAACTATTTGTCTCAGAGCCATTCATCTGACCTGGTTCTGGGCTGAGTTCCACAAAACTTCTGTGTTTCCCTACTCCTATTCCTGTCCTCTGTGGTATATTGTCATCCTTCCCAATCTGAATGGTCACTCTACTCGACCAATGGCCAATACAAACTCAAGTCGATCAACGGCAATACTTTCTTCACCTACTCCATCAACAGCCAATGCGAGGTGCATTCAAGTTCTAAGGCCTCCGATTTTTTTTCTCCGGACTGGAAAGAGATAGAAACATGCGCATTGTTTTAAAATGAGGCCGCATTCATTGTCAATACGTCCCAGAGATGGCAGCACCGTACGGCAGATGGAATTTTACCGCCAGCGGCAATAATGAGAACTCTTTCAAATACTTAAAATGGCGACGTTTTCCTTACTTCAACAGCGTGCAATCATTCGTTTTCTGAATTTTCGTGGTGTGAAACCAATTGAAATTCATCGACAGTTGAAGGAGACATGTGGTGATGGAGTTATGGATGTGTCGAAAGTGCGTTCGTGGGTGCGACAGTTTAATGAAGGCAGAACATCGTGTGACAACAAACCGAAACAACCTCGGGCTCGCACAAGCCGGTCTGACGACATGATCGAGAAAGTGGAGAGAATTGTTTTGGGGGATCGCCGAATGACTGTTGAACAGATCGCCTCCAGAGTTGGCATTTCTGTGTGTTCTGTGCACACAATCCTGCATGACGACCTGAAAAAGCGAAAAGTGTCATCCAGGTGGGTGCCACGAATGCTGACGGACGACCACATGGCTGCCCGTGTGGCATGTTGCCAAGCAATGTTGACGCGCAACGACAGCATGAATGGGACTTTCTTTTCGTCGGTTGTGACAATGGATGAGACGTGGATGCCATTTTTCAATCCAGAAACAAAGCGCCAGTCAGCTCAATGGAAGCACACAGATTCATCGTCACCAAAAAAATTTCGGGTAATCGCCAGTGCTGAAAAAATGATGGTGTCCATGTTCTGGGACAGTAAGGGCGTAATCCTTACCCATTGCGTTCCAAAGGGCACTACGGTAACAGGTGCATCCTACGAAAATGTTTTGAAGAACAAATTCCTTCCTGCACTGCAACAAAATCGTCCGGGAAGGGCTGCGCGTGTGCTGTTTCACCAAGACAACGCACCCGGACATCGAGCTAACGTTACGCAACAGTTTCTTCGTGATAACAACTTTGAAGTGAATCCTCATGCTCCCTGCTCACCTGACCTGGCTCCTAGTGACTTTTGGCTTTTTCCAACAATGAAAGACACTCTCCGTGGCCGCACATTCACCAGCCGTGCTGCTATTGCCTCAGCGATTTTCCAGTGGTCAAAGCAGACTCCTAAAGAAGCCTTCGCCGCTGCCATGGAATCACGGCGTCAGCGTTGTGAAAAATGTGTACGTCTGCAGGGCGATTACGTCGAGAAGTAACGCCAGTTTCATCGATTTCGGGTGAGTAGTTAATTAGAAAAAAAATCGGAGGCCTTAGAACTTGAATGCACCTCGTATTTCGCTACCACACACCTGGCACCAAAAATTTCTTATCCCCTGTCGTGTCCCGAGAGGGAGATGGAGGACAACTTACCTCAGTCGATACAATCGACAAGTGAAATTGGCATGGACTGTTTGTAGCACTCTGACAGCAACCCGTGTATAAACTATAAGTACGAGGGTTGTCCAGAAAGTAAGTTCCGATCGGTCGCAAAATGGAAACAACAGTGAAAACCGGAAATGTTTTATTTGCACCAGTTAGGTACACTTTCCATCTACTTCTCTACAACTTCGAGTGTTGTCGTAGTGTTGTATTAACTTTCGAATATCCTCGTCATAGAAAGCAGCGGCCAGTTATCTGCACTGGTCTGCAGCTCGTCTGTGAAAAAATTTTGTCTTCATAACCAGCGGTTCTTGTGAGCAGAGATGAGACTCAGGGGGAGCCAATTACGGACTGTACTGTGGGTGGTCAAACACGTCTCATCGGAAACGCTGCAGGAGCGTCTTCATTGCCCCTGCAGTGTGCGGCCGAGAATTGGCATGAAAAGGGAACTGCTCGACAGTTGTGTTATGTGGGCTGCATGACACAGCCGAAATCTCTAACCAGGCCCTCATACTTGGCGGGAGACGCTATTCCCTACGCATCTTCACGTGCTCGCTGTTCACTCAAAAATGAAAAGAGCGACGCGACACGGTCGACGGGCATACTAGATACACTGCCTAATACATCTGTGCAAAGCTTTACCGGATTTTCCCAGTGGTTTCCATTTCGCGACCGATCGGAACTTATTTTCTGGACAACCCTCGTATTTCAGAGTATGGAACTCGGTGTAAATCTCAGAATAGAAATTAAAGTCAGAATGAAGTCGTGATAAAAGAACTCTACTTCAAGGCTAAATCCTCATTCTCTAACAGTTTGGCTGTGTAAATCGGCTAACTGTCCGACTAAATCTACCACTTTAGCAACGGTGACATGACGAGGCTAACAACCTTTCTACGTCCGAGACCAGCCGACGAGCGACACTGGGGTAGTGTCTCCTTAATATGGCAAGCCTGTTGTTTTTGGCGCGCGGACGGACGCTAGTTTATATTACTCACAAAAGAGGACCATACCATGTTAGGAAGTATTCTCGCAAATTTCCCATTGACGTCTATCTGTTTTCGGCGCGGCCGGAGCCACGCGCACAACGCGTATAGCTTTCCATTTGTGTGTAGCAGAGCTGTTGGTCACTCGGTACCGGGAGTTCGGATGTTTGTTCCAGCTTTTCCAAACGACAACGCAAAGCTCCGGCTGTGTCTCACCGGCAGCCTCTCAGCGCGGCTTCGGAATAATTTCGAAGTTTGCTGCTTTTGTACCTCCATCGAGCGGGATTCGCGACATACAAGTCGACGATGGTCATCGGGGCAGTGCAGAACCGCGATTTATCGCTGGACACAGTGCGACGCTGTTCATCAGCAGTCCATGCTTCCCGATGACGTCACCACTACAAACATACGTACGTGACTAAAGGACATTGCAGAGTACCTCGAAACAATACAGGCACTGTAATATGGTATTTCATACCTCAAAGGCCGCGACTTTAAGCATATGTCTCTCCATGTACAAGAATTACACTATCTGTGCGAGTATAGGATGTAGACAAAACGGTTACATATGGGATCTTGGTCTGTCGGAGGAGCGTGCTCGGATAGCCGAAGCGATTATGGCGACCGCTCGCGTATAGCGGGAATTTCGGGTTTGAGTTCCGATCCAGCACAAATTTTCATTCTCACCAATACATTGTGCAGCTGGAGTTTCACAGTATTTGCAAATGCGAATACCATTCTCCTGTTTCGTACAGCTGACGTTACGCAGCAGTGCCTGTTCCTTCAGACATACATACATGTCTGAAGGACGTTGCGGACTACAACAAAACAACAGAGGCACTGGAATGTGTTTTTTGAGAGACACGCCTAGAAGAATCAGTATGTCAGGAAGTCGGATACTGAAGTACTGAGGGATGATAAGACACGTTGAAGTTCAGTAGGGTTCTGGATACTGTGGTAAAGAATACCGGAGGAGGCAGTACAGTTGAAGAGGGGTGGACGTCTTGAAAAAGAGCAATCAGAGATGTTGGACAGTTGCACCCAAGTACAAGGAAAGTAACTGCAAAGAAATCTTGAATAACAGAAGAAATACTTCAGTTGATCAAGGAAAGAAGGAAGTAGAAATATGTTCAGGGAAAGACAAGACTACAACAATATGAATCCTTCAGGATGTAGTCTTTCGTGCTTACTGTTGAAGCTATACATGAAGAAGCAGTGACGGAAATAAAAGTTCAAGAGTGGGATTAAAATTTATGGTGAAAGGATATCGACGATAAGTTTCGATGAAGACGTTGCTATCCTTGGTGAAAGTGAAGAAGACTTACACGATCTGGTGAATGTAGCGAATAGCCTAATGAGAACAGAAAATGGGTTTAGATGAAACCGGAGAAAGGCAAAAGAAATCAGAAGCAGCAGAAATGAGAACAGCGACAAACTTAACATCGGGATTGATGGTCATGAAGTAGATGAATTTAGGGAATTCTGCTACCTAAGCACGAAAATAACTGGTGACGAAAGGAGCAAGGGGGACATCAAAGGCGGACTAGCACTGGCAAAGAGGAGACTCCTGTCGGAGAGAAGTCCGCTGGCGTCAAACAAAAGGCCTTGAGTTGAGGAACAAATTTCTAAGAGCGTACGTGTAGAGCACAGCATGTATGGTAGTGAAACAGACTGTGGGGAGAAACGGAACTGTTGAGAATCGAAGCCTTTGAAATGTGGAACTGCAGAAGAACGTTTAAAATTCGATGGCCCGATAAGATAAGGAAGGAAGAGGTTCTCGGCAGAATCAGTGAAGAGAGGAACATATAGCAAACACTGACGAGGAGAAGGTTCAAAAATGGTTCAAATGGCTCAGAGCACTATGGGACTTAACTACTGAGGTCATCAGTCCCCGAGAACTTATAACTACTTAAACCTAACTAACCTAATGACATCACACACAACCATGCCCGAGGCAGGATTCGAACCTGCGACTGTAGCGGTCGCGCGGTTCCAGACTGTAGCGCCTAGAACCGCTCGGCCACTCCGGCCATTTTTGCTCGCATCTCGTGGTCGTGCGGTAGCGTTCTCGCTTCCCACGCCCGGGTTCCCGGGTTCGATTCCCGGCGGGGTCAGGGATTTTCTCTGCCTCGTGATGGCTGGGTGTTGTGTGATGTCCTTAGGTTAGTTAGGTTTAAGTAGTTCTAAGTTCTAGGGGACTTACGACCACAGCAGTTGAGTCCCATAGTGCTCAGAGACATTTTTGAGCCATTTTTTGAACCACTCCGGCCGGTGACGAGGAGAAGGCACCGGGTCTTAGGACACGTGTGAAGACATCAGGGAATGACTTCTATGATACTAGAGGGAGCTGCAGAGGGTAAAAACTGCAGGGGAATGTAGATACTTGAGTACATCCAACAAATAACTGAGGACATAGATTGCAAGTGCTACTCTGAGAAGAAGGGGTTAGCGCTGGAGAGGAATTCGTGAAGGGCCACATCAAACCAGTCAGAAGAATGATGACAAAATAATTACGTCTACGTCTTTTAAGGTCATGTGAGGACCCGCGCCGCCGTTGAAACTAAGACTTTATTTCCATTTTTTTGATGCGGGTGCCTAGACAGAAGCGTAGACAGCTCGGGAAACGGAAAAGCGAGGAAGACAGTTTCCGGCTGCCCTAATCCGAGCTGAGGGCGTAGCGGCGGTCAAGCTCTGGCGGCGGCGGTGGCAGATGCGTCGTGGCGTCCGTTAAAGGCGTCGCAGCGGCAGGAGACACGCGCCGCTGGCGTCTTGCCGTGATTACGGGCGCACACCTGCCCGCGCGCGGTCACGGCGCTGAGCGCCGGCCTAACCTGGTTTCGGCGGCGCGGCGCGGCGACGCCTCGGCGGTGGGCAACCGGCGTCTCGCCGGCCGGCTGCCAGTCTCGGTCGCCGCCGTCGCGGAACGCCCGGGCTGGAGGCTTTCCTCCCTACCGGCACGACGCAGCTGGCGGAAGGGAAGCAGCGCGAGCTGCCGCCGCCGTCACCGTCACGTTACACGGCGCCAGATAAACCGCAGGCTGCGATCTGCCCTGTCGACTCACCTCTGGATACACCACTAACGTCCTCTCGGACGTCGCTGCACTATATTTTGCAAACTAACAGTGAAAATATATCTCTGACAAAATTTCGTCCATGCATATTTTCGATAGACAATCGACATCAGAGGTAGGCTATCTGGTAATACTGTGATCACATGTACGTCAAGTACCTTGATTCACAATTGTATAGCTGTGCTTATCAGTTAAAAACGAACATTCCAAGTTAAGGCGGCTAATACATACACGGGGTTTCCGTAAGAGCGTGCAAAACTTTAACAGGACACAGAGGATGCTCCACTGAGTAGGTTGAGGTAGGGAACTAGGAGTCGGAGAAGCCAGCTTAAGGGGCTCCGGAAAGGCTCAAAATAATGAAAAGTTCAATTTTTACTTTTTTTGCGTTTTCTGAATCTGCAGACTATTACCTTTTAATAGATATATAATTTATTCAATTCCGAAGACTACAACTATTTTTAATTTTTTTTTGAAATGTGTTCTACATGGGCGTGACCCACTGTGGCGCTGTTAAACTGCTGTCAAATGGTGTTATTATTAATCAATTATTAATAATTATTATTATTAATAATAATAATAATAACTGAACTGTTGAAAAAGTGTATTCACGGAAAAACTCAAAACCCCAATGAAAGTGTAAATAGTGTTACATGGTCGAGAATCCCCAAGACTGTATTTGTTGGAATAGAAACACTTCACTTTGCTGTGTATGATGCTGTTGCGACTTTCAATGATGGCAACATTGTAAGGTGCAAGGTATTTAGAAATATGGGAATGAAGATAGGTTCTAACATGGTACGAGCGATGCTTGCTTTAGACAAGGAACGCCTTCGGGCTGCAGACAGGGCTGTAAAGAGTCTAGAAATACAAGCAAGAGTAAACAGGAGGAGGAACAAGAGGAAGCTGGAGGAGGAGTTTGCAGAGGATGAAGATAATTCATCCTATGGACCTGGAATGCACTAAAAAGTTAATCCAATCTTTGTCGCTCGATTCCTAAAACTTTTATTTTCTCATACTAATTACATGTTTTCTAAGGATCTTCCAAACATATTTGTTTCAAACTTTCAGTAAATGTTACACAGTACCTTCTGCATAATTTAACACAGCCTTTTTCCAAAAAACTGTATATTTTTGAATATATAAATAAAAAATTGCAAAAAAATGTTGTGAATTTTCATTACAATTGAAAAAAATCATCTTTAATAACGGAACTAAAATTTTGTAAAATCCCTGTGTTACGTTGTAGCCCATATTCCAATAAATAATGTGTAAAAAGTTCAATTTCCTACCTCAAATACTTTGTGAGGAAAGATGTAATTTATAAGCGTTATTTTAACATTGCAAGTATAGGGCGTTCCGGAGCCCCTTAAGGAGATACACTGAAGAGGCAAAGAAACTTATACACCTGCCTAATATCGTGTAGGGCCACCGCGAGCACGCAGAAGTATCACAACACGACGTGGCATGGGCTCGACTAATGTCTGAAGCCGTGCTGGAGGGAACTGACACCATGAATCCTGCAGGGCTGTCCATAAATCCGTAAGAGTACGAGGGGGTAGAGATCTCTTTTCAACAGCATGTTGCAACGCATCCCAGATATACTCAATAATGTTTATGTCTGGGGAATTTGGTGACCATCGGATGTGTTTAAACTGAGAAGAGTGTTCCTGGAACCAGTCTGTAGCAATTATGGTCGTGTGGGGTGTCGCATTGTCCTGCTGGAATTGACCAAGTCCGACAAAATGGACAATGGACATGAATGGATTCAGGTGATCAGACAGAATGCTCACGTATGTGTCACCTGTCAGAGTCGTATCACTCCAACTGCACACGCCCCACACCTTTACAGAGCCTCCACGAGCTTGAACGTCCCGTGCTTAGTTGGAAACAGTCCGGTGAGTTATAACAGAACATCGAATTCACTCACTGTTACAAGCAGACTACGCAACGGGCGTGCGACAACAGTTGCAACCTTACTAAATCGTAACAGACATTGGTTTGGTGAATACTTTTCAGTGTGAGCGCAATCTATTGACTCTAGCCGAAATTAGACCATACCGCCCCGCTCTCCCTTAATACATTCAGTAATAATGGCCAGGTGTCATATTTTTAAATATGCTATCGCTCACAGTATGTTTTTCACAAACCGCACATATTGGGAGCAGGCTCCAGTAGACCATGAGTATCCAGACATTCAGTGGCTAGCTGCATCATGCTTCTGTGAACTCTTCGCAGCATAGCTGCATCGACAGTTGTAAGAGCAGCGTTTAAGAACGCCACCACATTCGCTGAAAGAGTAACAAAGTTTGGAGATTGGTTATGAAGCGGGTTGCTACACCTATTTGTAAAGTAACGTCGTAAAGAAATGTGACAGACGAGAAAGTACTGGTCATGATAGTCACATCTGCTACTAACGGATAGAACCAATGACGGGAACGTATACTGGAAATTGGCTTCAAATGTAGTTCATGTGGAGCAAAACAATGTGGCTATCTGATCTGTATGGTTGCGGGAGAACACCTGGAGTAAAAGAAGCAGGAACAAACCAAGAAGGAGAGAAGTGGACTTGTGGTGATTGTTGTTGGTTTTTACTTTTTTTTTTTTGCTTTGGAAGAAGCGGGTGTAACTGAAGAAATGGGAAGCAGTGATCACAATGGACTGGTATAGTACATGTAAGAGAACAGAGTAAACATTTAAAGGTAAAATAAGTCTTTAAAACGGAGTAATAACAGCAATTGAACTGTCATTCCTGTGCTGATGTTAAATAAGTGTAGGTGTTCTGTATGAGACCTACTGTAAAACGACTAAGAAGCCACATACCATATCACGCAGTCTAAAATTAGAAAATAAATAACTGTTACACCTAGACCCAGAATCGAACTCTCGAACTCGAATATTCTAACGTAAAACTCGTACCATTTTAAGAACTGGGCAACGAAGTTATACTGTATTCAACCAAGATACTTGCAGACGTGATTGTAGCGTTGCCAGATTGTCTTCCTTTGCGTCCTTTTTCTGCTAGAAACATGGACGGGGCAACATGTAGTTAGAGGCATTTTTATACTGTTAGAAAGGAATCGTGCTGTGGCGCTCAAGAGGGCGAATTTTTCTTCACCCTCTGTACACTGCAGACATTCAAAAATAGCCGCCCCCTACCTACCTCTTGCAACATACTATCGACACTATTTACGTAGATAGCAGTCGCACCTTCGAACTGTCTCATGTCTCCCCACGATGTCACCTAACCGTCCTGGTCAAGTAAAGTAACAAGGAGAACTCCGTGTAAACAGACAAAAAGGCAAGTCCTCATCTTTGGCCGCACCTCTCGGCTATATCTTCGTGCCGATATCCGTTTCTCCATCCTTATCCGTTCCACGTCTCTTAGTAAGACAGCAGAGCACTTACTCCCAACCTTAGATATAAAGCAAACCTGAAATGCGCAGTCATATTTTTATCACTTATCACAGTCCGGAACTAATTAAATGTTTTAACAGCTACACCTGTGCATTTACCCTTACCTATAAATATGTCATCCGTTACATTCTGATATATACCGGTATAGCTTGAATCTCCGCACTTGTCATATGGGAACTGTTTAAAGTCCTCAAGGGACTTGCAGTCCACCGTTCCCTGCGCCTCCCACCTCCGTCTGTCTTCCCCTATCAACTCCTGCAGGTCCCATTCCTTCACTTCCTAGAGAACCTTCAAATCAAGTACGTAAATTGTAAAATTCAATCCCCGCACCTCACATTCAGTACTTGACTGCACCACTGCAATCTTTCATGTGTTCTGTGTCTTGTCCATCCTCTCACAGGAGCCTCAAATCCCACTTCGCTTACTAACTATGAAATCTCTGTGCCTGATAACGTGCAGTGAACAGAAGCACATGTGCCGGTCGTTGAGTTGTCGAGTGATTTTCTGCACATGATCTGTCTTCTGTTCGCTTTTACAACTTGTGGTGGTCGATGGCGACGCTTGTCATCAGTAAGTTGTTACCAATGGCTGTCCGGTGGTGGTTGTTTTCTGCGAGGCGAGGTGCCACGGTGAAAAGCCCATTGCCTTCACATTCTCGGAGATAGAGTATCCAAGGCATGCAACACCCACGCTCTTCACGCGATGAAATGGGTTTATACTAAAGCTTCCTTTTAATACTTTTTTTACAATAACGATGAAAATGAAACATTACTTTTTGTTACAATCGTTTTATTGTTTCTCAATATATCGATTTTAAAGTTTTTGCAAGCGTTCGAACCTGTTCCGGGAACATTTGTTCCACTCTTTTGTTGGTACCTCAAAAACATTGTTTTGGAAGGATTCGAAAGCTTCTTGAGGTGATGAAAATCACCGTCAACGCATTTCTCGATTGTCCCTAAGGGACAAAAAGTAGCTGGCGACAGATGGGGCTTATACTGACAGTGCGACATTGATTCGATGCTTTGCTCCATCAAGTAATCAACTGTCTACCGTCCTGTGTGTCTGTTGGCATTGTCACGGGCGAGGACTGATGCGTTGTTTTCGGCCGGTTTTCTGGATTTCACCGACGGTTTGTGGCAAACAGACTGCTGTACAGCATTCAGCATTAAATATTCTTCAGTTCTTCGTAGCAGTGTCCGAGACGGGAGCAGTGTAACCAAAGTGTAGCATGGCGGGCATGTTGATTAAATAGTGAGTGCTGGTGACAGGCCATCAGGCTCAGGGAACTGTTAGTAATAAGAAAGAGCTTTATTGATCTTTAACATGACGTAGTGAGGCAGGCCTGTGTCTCTTCGTTGCCCTGGCTGGGACTGTTGTAGAGCGGCTGCTTCCGCCCGA
The DNA here is from genome assembly GCF_023864275.1 of Schistocerca cancellata. Taxonomy (NCBI): domain Eukaryota; kingdom Metazoa; phylum Arthropoda; class Insecta; order Orthoptera; family Acrididae; genus Schistocerca; species Schistocerca cancellata. The sequence continues at coordinate 911,623,433 of NC_064628.1, forward strand.
CGCTACTTCTGAGCCGGCAGCCGCTGTAGGCTACAGGCATCATCAGCGGCGCGCCACGTGCTGCTGCTACGTCCCACTCAGGAAACTGCCTCTCGGCCTCGTTGGCGGCGTGAGGAGTCTGCTGTGTGAGAGATTCGACCCGCTGCCCTCGCACAGAAGTCGGCAAGGACTTAGTGCCAGTGGCAGGCGCACCCCAATCGGTAACCCTCAGCTCCAGCTGGTTGAACCAAGTTGTCCCGCTATCTGGTATTGCTCTGGTATCGTGGTGGTACTGGTATCTTCCGGCGATGACGAGTGATCCGTGCCTTAAAATCGAGACTTACTTCTATGCCTCCAGTGCTAATTTGTTTCACTGAAACCCAACGCCTAGTCACGTTTCCAAAACAAGAGATTTGCCCTGTTGTGGTCGCACTGCCCCAATAGCTACACGGCCGCGGCTGTGCAGCGCCGTTTACTGCCGAGTTCTGCTATCGCCGCCGCGCAATCCATTGGCCTGTCTGTTACTGCGTGACGCGCATGTCGCCACGCTGACGGCTACCGAACCGCAGCTTCTAATAACGCAACGCTCTGTGGCGCTTCCATACTACTTCTTCTTACTTTTGTTAAAGACTAACAATTTTCTGGCCAAAGACCGAGTCGCGGCACCGCATAAGGAACAATCCATTAATTTCTTGGAAGTACATCCTGAATGAACCACTTTTATTGGTTTCCATTCTGCTTGGATCAGCGAAACACTTTCCGGTTCTTACTAATACATCCAAGTTTCGTGTCCTGTTGCGGATTTTACATTTCTTCGATCGAGTTTTTGAAGAGATTCCTTCACTAAATGACAGGAGCGTGTATCTGAGCTCCGAGCAAATTTCGCGGCGTCTGTAGGGAACACATTTTTTTTTCCACAGCTGCACATATTCAATTCCAAATGTACCGCTAAGTTCGATATCCGTTAAGAATGCCCACAGCTCGTGGTAAGTTGCACTTAGTTCATCTCCAGCCATGTTGAGTACGGCGTCCATATATTTTCCGATTTTGGAATTTTGGTACACTTAAAGGAAATTGATTGTTTACAGAAGTATGACCACGACTAAATTCTGCAAATCGTTTGTAATCAGTCTTTCGTATAGCTGATTGACTATCAGAAGATAGCTCAGTGTCGGATAGACCGTCAGAGCCAGAGCTTCCAACAGGAGCGACTTATTTACAGATACCTGTGTAGTTACTAGGTTATTTTTGTAATTTCTTGCGTGTTCGCCGGCGGCAGGCATAAAACCTCATCCGAAATTGTACTGAACGCTTTCTCAGAAAATTATTTTGAAGAATTAGTTCATGAGCCCACTCGAAGCGTCAATGGTTGCGAAAGCATACTTGACCTCTTAGCAACAAATAATCCTGGACAAATAGTGAGTATTGTGACGAATACAGAGATTAACGACGACTGCTTTCGACCATAAAAAAGAAACGCAAAGTACATCTATTTAAAAAAACTGATTAAAATGCTCTTAACGCCTTTTTAAGAGACAGTCTTCACTCCTTCAGTGCTGACCATGTAAGCGTTGAAAAGATGTGGAATGATTTCAAAGAGATAGTATAGACGGCAATTGAGAGATATATTACACATAAATTAATGAATGATGGTACTGATCGCTCATGGTACACGAAACGGGTCTTATTGCTGTTGCAGAAGCAACGAAACCAGCATGCCAAGTTTAAAAGAAGGCAAAATCCCCAAAATTGGCAAAGTTTTGCAGAAGTTCGAAAGATAGCGCGTACTTCAATGCGAGATGCTTACAATAATTTCTACAATGAAACTCTGTCTCCGAATCTGGCAGAAGACCCAAAGCACACCAGTGGCAAGATGCGATCAATACCTTCACTGCGCGATAACAACGCTGAAGTCACTGATGACGGTGCCACTAAAGCAGAGTTATTGAACGTGGTATTCCGAAACTTCTTCACCAAAGAAGACGAAGTAAATTTACCTGAATTCTAATCAAGAACAACTGCCAAGATGAGAAACATAGAAGTCGATATCCTCGGTGTAGCAAAGCAGCTTAAGTCCGTATTTTTAGATGTCCAGAAGGCTTTCGACACCGTTCGTCACAAGCGTCTTCTAACCATACTGTGTGACTATGGAATATCGCCTCTGTTGTGCGACTTGATTCGTGATTTCCTGTCAGAAAGGTCACAGTTCGTAGTAATTGACGGCAAGCCCTCCAGTCCAGATTGTATACCAGTCAGATTCCTCTCAGAATATGCTGTTACAATAGCTCCATATTTAGCAATTATATACAACCGCTCGCTCACAGAAAGATACGTACCTAAAGACTGGAAAATTGCTCAAGTCACACCAATACTCAAAAAGGGAAGTAGGAGTAATTCGCTGAATTACAGGCCCATACCATTAACATCGATTTGCAGTAGGGTTTTGGAACATATACTGTATTCGAACATTATGAAGTACCTCGAAGAAAACGATTTATTGACATATAATCAGCACGGGTTCAGAAAATATCGTTCTTGCGAAACACAACTAGCTCTTTATACTCATGAAGTAATAGGTGCTATCGACAGGGGATGTCAAATTGATTCCGTATTTTTAGATGTCCAGAAGGCTTTCGACACCGTTCCTCACAAGCGTCTCCTAACCATACTGCGTGAATATGGAATATCGCCTCTGTTGTGCGACTTCATTCGTGATTTCCTGTCAGAAAGGTCACAGTTCGTAGTAATTGACGGAAAGTCATCGATTAAAGCAGAAGTAATATCCGGCGTTCCCCAAGGAAGTGTTATAGGCCCTCTATTGTTCCTGATCTATATTAACGACATAGGAGACAATCGGAGTAGCCGTCTTAGATTGTTTGCAAACGATGCTGTCATTTACCATCTTGTAAAGTCATCAGATGACCAGGACGAATTGCAAAATTATTTAGATAAGATATCTGTATGGTGCTAAAAGTGGCAATTGACCATGAATAAAGAAAAGTGTGAAGTTATTCACATGAGTATTAAAACAAATCCGCTAAATTTCGATTACACGAAAAGTCACACAAATTTGAAGACTGCAAATTAAACTAAATACTTAGGGATTACAATTACAAATAACCTAAGTTGGAATGATCACATAGATAATGTTGTGGGTAGAGCAAACCAAAGACAGCGATTCATTGGCAGAACACTTAGAAGGCGCAACAGATCTACAAAAGAGACTGCTTACACTACACTTGTCTGCCCTGTTTTGGAGTACTGCTGTGCGTTGTGGGATCCGCATCAGGTGGAACTGACGGATGACATCGAAAAAGAACAAAGAAGGGCAGCTCGTTTTGTATTATCGCGAAATTGTGGAGATAGTGTCACAGACATGATACGTGAATTGGAGTGGCAATCATTAAAACAGAGGCGTTTCTCGTTGCGACGGGATCTTCTCATGAAATTTCAGTCACCAGTTTTCTCCTCCGATTGTGAAAACATTCTGTTGCCATCCACCTACACAGGGAGAAGTGATCATCATGATAAAATAAGAGAAATCAGAGCTCGCACAGAAAAATTTAAGTGCTCGTTTTTCCCGCGCGCCGTTCGAGAGTGGAACGGTAGGGAAACAGCTTGAAGGTGGTTTATTGAACCCTCTGCCAGGCACTTTATTGCGAATAGCAGAGTAATCATGTAGATGTAGACGTAGATGTAGATGAAGCGTTAGAGGCATTGATGTTGAGTTAGGCTGTTACGAAAATCGTTAAAAAGAGTCATCCAACGATAACCTTCGCACGAAGTTTCCATTTTCTTTTTCATTTCAGTTTTTCTTGAAGTGCTCATTGCCAACAAACTAATCGTCCAGTTTCTGTGCTGCCATTGTATTAATAGCCAATGACAACTTTTAAAACAATACCATGTCCTCCTCAGTACTGCCAGGTAGTGGTGGTCTGTTCGAGCTTCATATGGGCTGTCTCGTCTGCCCTGTTCCATACTGACAGTCCCACGACCAATACTAGCTGTGACGACTCGCCAATCACGTGACGTGTCGAACTGATCCATTCATCGTGGCAATAGAAGCACCGTGTCTCTAATTTAATTGCACATGAGTATTACCGCTCTGAAGGGGTCGCGTGATTGTAATCACTATATGCATAAACCACATGGTACATCACGTACAGAGCAAGGCCGCATAATTAAGAAAACGTCGCTGACGATGAGAGCCTGGCGCAAAGAGTAGCGGGAGACTTTCAGGGTAAGCAGATGGAACTTAATGGGTGTAAACAGAGTTAAACAAAGGGTATTACATGTTTGTTTGCTTGGCCATCTTCCGGAGCAGATGATGTAATCAGTTACTGTTGCGTTTTCGTCTAAGTTTAGATAGTATTTTTCACCAGACGCGTTTCGCTTTTATTTATAAAGCATCTTCTGTGGTCAGTCTGGAAATATGTTACCGTGTACATACAGTTCAAAATGGCTCTGAGCACTATGGGACTTAACGTCTGAGGTCATCAGTCCCCTAGAACTTAGAACTACTTAAACCTAACTAACCTAAGGACATCACACACATCCATGCCCGAGACAGGATTCGAACCTGCGACCGTAGCGGTCGTGCGGCTCCAGGCTGTAGCGCCTAGAACCGCTCGGCCACTCTGGCCGGCGTACATACAGTCAGGAAAGAAAGTTAGTACACTCTTCTAGAGGTTTCCAGTTCACTTGAGACTTCTTGTTGCAGCAGCGTATAAGGAGTACATGAAATGATTACTTCTACAAATCAAAGCACAGTTGGTTCTGAAGTACCAGATATCGACCCATGCTGAAACATCCAAATTAGTACGTCGGAAAGCCTCCACGGATGGTAGTGCAGGCGCTGACTCTGGCATCTGGTCGATCGTTCAGATGGCGAATACTGTCCTGGGATACGTTGTGCCACGCCTACTCGACCTGTTCACGTGCTTCTGTAAGAGTTGTTGCTTGACGAGTCGCACTAGTTACTTCTCATCCCGTTGTATCCCATCCGTGCTCGATTATAAACAAGTCCAGGTTACGTTAGGTTAGGTTAGATCGTGCTCGCCAGGGAAATTCCTGCACGTTTTGCAGAGCACTTGACTTTCACGAGCAGTGTATGGGCGAGCTTGACCCTGTTGGAACAACATACCACCCCCCCCCCCCTGTTTGCAAGAACGGCAAAAGAACGGGTCTAACAACATTCTGTACGTACCCTCCTGATGGTTAGCGTCTCCTCCTGAAACACCATTGGTTAACGACAGTTACAGCTTACTGTAACCCAGACCATAAGGCCTGGGGTGGGGTCATTGTGGCTCGAATAGCTCTGAGCACTATGGGACTTAACATCTATGGTCATCAGTCCCCTAGAACTTAGAACTACTTAAACCTAACTAACCTAAGGACATCACACAACACCCAGTCATCACGAGGCAGAGAAAATCCCTGACCCGGCCGGGAATCGAACCCGGGAACCCCGGCGTGGGAAGCGAGAACGCTACCGCACGACCACGAGCTGCGGACCATTGTGTCTAAGGCGAATGCACTATACTACACAGTGCTCACCAAGTCCATGTCGTATGCACAAACGACCATCATTTGCGTGCAGGAAGCATGTGCTTTCATCGCTGAAGACCAAGTGATCCTCTGACGGCACCAATCGAGCCGTGCACGTCGATACTATAGCAGACGTGCTATAGGTGTGTGTGCACGTAGTTCCATTGCTAATAACCGGTTCGCAATACGTATGGGCTCACAAGTCTTCTTATCTGTACTGTGATTCCTGTACGATATGTCACTGCTGCCCTTACGGTGCATTATTCTGGCGGACGTCTGTGCACGTCCAGAACCTTGTGTATGGGTGTTAGAATGTTCACGCGACCACTGATAACAGCAGTATTGCGTGGCTGACGCAGCACGCCCAACTTGCGTGACAGTTCTCCGAAAGAACCATCCCGTCACTCGGAAGGCTACAGTCTGATCCCTTTCAGACTCCCTGCAGGAAGCACAAGTGTTTCTCCGTGGCGTACGAAGGTTGGAGCTTTAATAGTGGCAATTATTTATTTACAGCTAGTACAAAATAGATACGTATTTCAAAGTTTTACTGACCTTCAAAGTAGTCACCATCTTTTTGTATAACACGTTGCCAGCGATGTGGAAGTCGTAGGATACTATTAGCAGTGCCAGTTGTGTTGACAGTTCGAGCGGCGCGGTCTATTGCCCGACGAATTTGTAGCAGTTCTGAAGCGAATGCCGTGAAGTGTTTCCTTCAGTTTAGCAATCGAGTTGAGGGCTTAAGTCAGGGGAGTGCAGTAAGTGGTATAGCACTTAGCAGCCCCAGAAGTCAAACAGATCAGTAACAGATTGCATTGTACGTGCTTCTTGAGCACTGTCCTGCAAAATAATGGTCATGTCCTGCAGAAAGTGTCATCACTTCTGACTCTAAGCTGGTGGTAGGTTGTGTTCCAAAAATGAACAGCACAGAGACAGAAGTGATGACGCTTTCTGCAGGATCTGACCATCATTCTGCGGGACAATGCTCAAGCACGTGCAGTGCAAGCTGCTACTGATTTGTTTGACTGCTGGGGCTGCTAAGTGCTATACCACCTACTGCACTCCCCTGACTTAAGTCCTCGTGAGTTCAACTCGATTTCTAAACTGAAGGAAACACTTCACGGCATTCGCTTCAGAACTGCTACAAATTCGTCAGGCAAAAGACCACGTTGCTCCAACTCTCAATACAACTGGCACTGTTAAGAGTATCCTACGACTTCCACATCGCTGGCAACGGGTTATACACAAAACTGGTGACTACTTTGAAGGTCAGTAAAACTTTGAAACACGTATCTATTTTGTACTAGGTGTAAATAAATAGTTGCCACTATCAAAGTTCCAAACCTCGTAGTTGCCTGCTTGCTTCACACGTTTGCACCATTCTTGCTGTGAGCGTTCCGTATTGAAGGGTGGATACAGATGGCACTATGCTATCTGTTGGTGGACGATTCTGAAACCATTTTTTACGGCATTTGTACGTTTTGGTATTTACAAATTAAAAACTGTGTATCTCTGCTAAATTGACGCACAACGGAGGTCCAAGGCGAGCCATAATTACCGTATGGCAGCGAAACTTGGTAGATATTCTGATGCGTTAATGCGGAAGCGATTGACGCTGGAAAAAAAATCCAATTTTGACGACCAGGTGGAAATATGGCGCTGTGAATGCAAGAAAGATGTATAGAAGTGTTTCCATATTTAATGGATTAGGACGCGACGTGAGCAGAAAAGGTTAAACAAGTGAGAAAGGCATAATGTCGATTTTATTATTAACCGCCACTTTCTTCAATTTGTTCAATATGGGCACCGGAGACATCGACGAGGTGCTGTACATCGCCAGATTTGCAAAAGAATGGTTCAAATGGCTCTGAGCACTATGGGACTTAACACATGAAGTCATCAGTCCCCTAGAACTTAGAACTACTTAAACCTAACTAACCTAAGGACATCACACACATCCATGCTCGAGGCAGGATTCGAACCTGCCACCGTAGTGGTCGCGCGGTTCCAGACTGAAGCGCCAAGAACAGCTCGGCCACTGAGGCCGGCCCAGATTTGCACCTGATGGCCAAAATTGGAACTAATTTTTTTTCCAGTTTAAATAGGTTGCACTTTAACCCACTGGCATTTCTACAAAGTTTCTCTGGCGTATGGTAATTACAACACACACTCAAATCCTGTGAGTAGCTCCACTTTAATTATAACCAGTCGATACATTCACTTTTCCCAGTTTTTTTGGTTTTTATGAACTCGCTCTTTCTTACGCTGTATTTGTGCTTTTTCCAGTTCACCTCACATTTGAAAACTTCAGAAGGGAAACAGTACTGTCGTTTTCATGCATCCTACTCTTGGCGTAATGTTTACGTAATTTCACTTGTTTTCTGTGTGGGTTTTGAGCATTGCCAAATTCGTAAATGTAGTAATTTTCTTAAATGTTTGTGTTTGTGTGTGTGTGTGTGTGTGTGTGTGTGTGTGTGTGTTTTTGAGTGAGCGTAGGTTACAGAAGATGTGATAGATGTTCAGCTCTTTATTTGCAGTCTGCTGAAGACAAAAAAATTGATAAAATACGTTGTTTGACTAGAACTGTGGCAACGAGTCATTGAAAAGAGTCACAATACGTAAAGATTTCAGATGGGTATTTGCATGTCGATGTTGTTAAGGGACTCACAGATACTAAACTAAGGTTGATTAAAAGAGTCCCATATATCAGAAACGTAATTGGTCGCAAACAAAAAGTTTAAAAACTTCCTCATATGAGTAAGTATTGTGAGTCAGCCTGGATTCTTTGCCAAGTTGGATTAACGGAAGAGATAGGGAACATTCAAAGAAGAGTTGCTTCATTTATTCTTGGCTTTGTGTAATCATCGCTGTAGTGTCACAGAACTGTAGAACTCTGTTAGGGACGTTCCAAGAAAAACCTTGTACATTACGCAAATGCTTTAAAAACAACTCCTTGTAAGGTGACGCAAAAATTTATTACTCTCTTTCACATACATCTGTCGTAATAATCACGGCGGTAGAGCTAGAGAGACACGACAGCAGTCGTTCTCGTTCCGTGTCATCCTTGAAAATAATGTGATTGGAGAGGAATAATGTTGGAACTCTTACCCAGCCATCGGACCGTGGCGTAACGAATACAATTGTAGACGTACACTAATGTGACGAAAGTCATGGCACAGCGATATGAACATATGCGAATGGCAGTAGTATCGCGTACACGAGGTACAAAAAGGGCAGTGCACTGGCCGAGCTGTGAAAAGGTGGCCGACCTGGTTATGGCCGCACGACGGGAATTAACAGACTTCGGACACGGAATAATAGTTGGAGCTAGACGCATGGGGCATTCCATTTCGGAATTCGCTATGGAATTGAATATTTCGAGATCCATAGTATGAAGAGTGCTAAGAATAGCAAGTTTCAGAAATTACATCTCACCACGGACAATGCAGTGGCCGACCTACTGCGCTTAAGGGGCTCCGGAAAGGCTCAAAATCATGAAAAGTTCAAGTTTTACTTTTTTGCGTTTTCTGAATCTGCAGACTATTACCTTTTAATAGATATATAATTTATTCAATTCCGAAGACTACAACTATTTTTAAATTTTTTTTGAAATGTGTTCTACATGGGCGTGACCCACTGTGGCGCTGTTAAACTGCTGTCAAATGGTGTTACTATTAACGTCCGTGTTCATCAGGTACATTTTAGTGATGTGAGATAAAGTATGTGTTGTGGCTAACCTATTTTCAGAGACTTAGCAGCACCTGAACTGTTGAAAAAGTGTATTCACGGAAAAACTCAAAACCCCAATGAAAGTGTAAATAGTGTTATATGGTCGAGAATCCCCAAGACTGTATTTGTTGGAATAGAAACACTTCACTTTGGTGTGTATGATGCTGTTGCGACTTTCAATGATGGCAACATTGTAAGGTGCAAGGTATTTAGAAATATGGGAATGGAGATAGGTTCTAACATGGTACGAGCGATGCTTGCTTTAGACAAGGAACGCCTTCGGGCTGCAGACAGGGCTGTAAAGAGTCTAGAAATACAAGCAAGAGTAAACAGGAGGAGGAACAAGAGGAAGCTGGAGGAGGAGTTTGCAGAGGATGAAGATAATCCATGCTATGGACCTGGAATGCACTAAAAAGTTAATCCAATCTTTGTCGCTCGATTCCCAAAACTTTTATTTTCTCATACTAATTACATGTTTTCTAAGGATCTTCCGAACATATTTGTTTCAAACTTTCAGTTAATGTTACACAGTACCTTCTGCATAATTTAACACAGCCTTTTTCCAAAAAACTGTATATTTTTGAATATATAAATAAAAAAATTGCAAAAAAATGTTGTGAATTTTCATTACAATTTGAAAAAAATCATCTTTAACAACTGAACTAAAATTTTGTAAAATCCCTGTGTTAAGTTGTAGCCCATATTCCAATAAATAATCTGTAAAAAGTTCAACTTCCTACCTCAAATACTTTGTGAGGAAAGATGTAATTTATAAGCGTTATTTTAACATTGCAAGTATAGGGCGTTCCGGAGCCCCTTAACGATCGTGAGCACTGCCGTTTGCAAAAAGTTGTCAGCGCTAACAGACAAGCAACATTGCGTGAAATAACCGCAGAAATCACTGTGGGACGTACGACGAACGTATCCGTTAGGATAGTGCGACGAAATGTGGCGTTAATGGGCTGTGGCGGCTGACGAATGATGCGAGTGCCTTTGGGAACAGGACGGCGTCGCCTGGAGCCATATCGGCTGGACCGTAGACGGCTGGAAAACCGTGACCAGGTCGTATGAGTCGGGCAAAAGGAGGTCTGACACAGTATTAAGATGCCCATTACTTTTGTCACCTCAGTGTTTTATACTTTTATTCTTTGCTTTATGAAATGTTTAATAAATTATGAATGGTGAAAACAATAGGAAACTGTGTAAAGGTGTTGTAAATGCACGTTCTTATAGTTAGTTAAAGTGAAATAATTGAACGGTGTAGTGTGTTTAAGAATCGTGTCAGTCCTTTTTCCTCAATTCTTTATCCTCGTGCTTCCGAAATAGTAAAGATAGACTGTCTGCCTTACCTAATAGTGCAGCTGTATCTTTATTCCGTATAGTTTATACGTCCGATACAATACAGTTTCTAGTTACTTCCATGAGTATATTAAAGACAAACCCTTATGGGTTCATTAGTGATAACATCCCTTGCAGATGGTCTAACTGCATCTAAAGTATTCGATTTTATTGTTTCATAATACATTTCTGCCAGTAGAAACTTATTTATTGCACTCTAAAAACTAATTTATCACACTCTCATCAAGTTTGCATCGTGTCGTCAATGAGGTCTTCAAACTTGGCATTTCATCTACAGTTTTTCTTTTCTCCAGAAAAGTAGAATTTATTCTGTTGAGCCTGTTTCGTACAGTTAATGCAGCGATCATGGGCCTGTTAAGGAAGCCTTTTCTAGTGTACACGTGCCTCCGCATTTTTAACTGCTGGCGTTAAATTCGTGACTGTGCAGTGTCACGCTCCGTCGGCACTGGAAACATATGGGTAAGGATTCGCAAGGTTGCCCATGGAAACAGAGGCAGATGGTCACTTGCTGCACACATGGAATGGCAGTCTTGTTTTAATGTAAATTAACCATCGGCTGTGTTCGGCTGTGGACACAGTCCACTTACCGCAGCTGTTCGCCTCGCCTCGCAAAAGGTCATTGATTTCTTCTGTCTTTCTCCATTTGCTCTTATCCTGCTTGAATGCAGATCACACCGTGTTTTAAAACCCGTCGCAAAAAAGCTGTATTTCTCAATGGGCAGATTTTTTTTGCATAAATCGTGATCCTTGGAATAATCGCGACAGTTTTTGCCGAGTGATGTGTATCTGTACAGAAAGCTCTACTCTTGTTACCGAGCTAATGCTGGGACAGTTCTTCGCAAATGCAGAGCCTCCCCCCCCCCCCCCCCCATATTGTGAGGTTTCAGTTGTAACTTAGACCTTGATGGGATGTTAAAGTCTAATCTTCTTTAGTTCTGGTCATAGATCTTCCACTTGCCTGCAGAAACGTGTCGTCTGTCACATTGTAACCAGGCAAAAAGTTTCGATCAGCCTGTACGCGATTAATAATTGTTTCCTTATTTCCGCAATCACTGAATGTAGCAGTGGACGGTGTAACAGACTATCAGATAAGCACTATTTTAAAAATAGTTCGTTAGAAGACGCTGGCATACACATTGTGTCCAAGTTCTGTTACGACTGCTTGTGTGGAATCCAGACTGTAGTGCTATCTCGTGGTGATTTGTGGCGTTGTGATCGTAGCAATTTCAACAACAGCCGTGTAGAAGGTCAAAGCTTCAGTGCATCAGACGTCCTGACCTCTAATGTAACAGTACGTACTAGTCGGAAAATGGCAGTGAAGTAACATCAAGGTTTTTGAGTCCTCCTTCGTGTAACAGAGTAATACAAGTGTTACAGCTATAAACTGTGTATAAGTCTTGAGGCACGCATCGTAAGCGAATACCTAGAACATATTCATCCAGTATTTGGGAATCAGAGCACAACAAACTTAACATACAATTTCAAACCTTTTCTAAACTTTTTCTCGCTGACATGTCCCTCTAGAAGATTAAAGGGAAAAAAAAATTCATCGCTTACTACATTTTCGCTGTTCATACAGTAAAACTTCAGCAGTAGGCATGACGTTTTAATTTATTACTTCTTGGCTGCAAGGGACAATCAAAACGTTTCCGTTTGACGGCGTTGCTGCAGCGCGTTTCCAACATAGCGCTCCTCCGATGCGGGTATATAACTGCCTACCTGTAGGCGACGGATTAGTGTGTCATTCGTGTCTTACCGACGTCCGTGCGATTAATGCCGAAAGGTGAACTACGGCGAAATTATTACCAAACGCGTCCACACAGGACCAGCTGCTGTTATTCTTTTCTTGGCTGCCGAACGGCAAACACCGATACACATCCGTCGGAGAATGAAGAATATGTCTGAGACAACATGTCTGTCGAAAAGCACCCGCCGCAAGAAGTGCTGGTGCTTCGTGACAAAGCACGCCCCCATATCGCAAATGAAGTAGTGCAGAAGTTACGCCAACTCAAGTGGAAGACACTCGAACTTCCGCACGATAGTCCTGAGCTCTCTCCATACGATTATCACGACTTCGGCCTCTTAAAAAAAGGCGTCGAAGGGTTGGTGATCTCTGTCGGACGAGGAAGTGCAGCAGACAGTTACGGACTTCTTCACGCAGCAGGACACGGTGTCTTACTTTGATCTTATCTTCAACCGGCTGGACGGTGGGATTATTGCGTCAATACTAACGGTGATTTTGGCTGATGGGTATTCCGATTCTGGACTGTACGGCCTTCGAACGAAAACTTGCTGATTGTCCCTTATACTGACTCTGTTCCCAAAACAATTTGCAGACAGTATCCACTTATACCAGCGGATGTATCTGCAAAATGTACGACACATAGGTCAGGGCACACAAGGTTTTTCACGTAACTATGCCATCACATATATACTGAAGCGCCAAAGAAACTTGTATAGGCATGCGTATTCAGATACAGAAATATGTAAACAGGCAGAATATGGCGCTGCGGTTGGCAACGCCTGTATAAGACAAGCGTCTGCACAGCTGTTACATCGGTTACTGGTGCTAAAAAGTCAGGTTATCAAGATTTAAATAAGATTCAACGTTGTGTTATAGTCGGCGCACGAGCGATGACACAAAGCATCTCCGAAGTAGCAAAGAAGTGGCGATTTTCCGTACGGCCGTTTCACGAATGTACCGTGAATATCACGATTCCGGTAAAATATCAAATTTCCTGACATCGCTGCGGCAGGAAAAAAATGGTTAAAATGGTTCTGGGCACTATGGGATTAACATCTGTGGTCATAAGTCCCCTAGAACGTAGAACTACTTAAACCTAACCAACCTAAGGACATCACGCACATCCATGCCCGAGGCAGGATTCGAACCTGCGACCGTAGCGGTCACGCGGTTCCAGACTGAAGCGCCTAGAACCGCACGGCCACACCGGCCGGCAGTTGGAGACTGGCTGTTGAAAATGTGACTTGTTATTGACCTCAAACAAAATCTGTTACAAGGTGCAGTTCATCAAATAAACAGTGAGATGGACAGAAAGACAGTTCACAAAGGGCACATTTTACAAAAGCGATAGCCTTGTACTTTACACACCCATCATTTGTAAATGAATCGAAGCAGTAATCCATTGACGGAAATCAACATTCCAAGTTCGTCGTCCGGCTATCCGTCCTTATAAAAAGCATACTTAATCATATTCTTGAAAGGACTTGGGCTGAGGCAAGGGACTGCCTGCAGCCAGGAAAACCATCGCGATGCCAAATGTGCTCGTGTGTCTCGATAACGATTGTGTCCGTTATGTAACGAACAAAAGATTTGTAGTGTCTGAAAAAATGAATATGCAGACGCTGGATCTCTCTCCTATATCCGACAGGTACCAGTTCTTTCTGTAGGACTTACCATCAGGTATTTCGGAATCAAGCTTTGTTAGAACACCATGAATCCACTAAAAGCAGAATTTCTTCCTGTCATCTGGCATTTCTGGCCAAAATACGTCACGATAGAGCCGTTTGAGCTCTACTGTGGACATGTTTGCTTTTTTTTTCGAGTATACGATCTTATATTCGGAGGTTCTGCTGGCTTTGACTACGGTAATTTTCCACATGGCTCGGATACAAGCACATACGTTGGCGGCAATATGTCGTTTTCCATTAAAATCACAGGCATATTCATTGAACTGTGCTCTGTTGCAGAGACTGATCTAACAACAGTGAGAACAACTGTTGTTACTCTGATTTCCACGGTTCGATGGCCATGAAACTCTTTGTCAAATCTACTCTGGTCAGCACTGAAGATATAAGCCGGTGGAAAATTTTGTGTAACGGTAACCTTGCAAATGTTTGCAATAAAATGATCTCACACCTGTGACAAATTTGCCTCCTTATTCTGCCATTTCCTGCCGACTGTGTGGTTGTTGCGCTGTCTACAATGTTATTCCGCTTCTTGAAGCGATACGCTCAGGAATCAGAAGTTTGAAATAGATTGTATATTGCGGAATAATCGTTATCTTAAGTTGCATGATCCACAGTCGCAACGTCCGGTCGTGAATAATTGCTCCTTGTGTCTCCCTCTCTTTGAATTTCTGCAGGACAATCTAATTGATTTCCTGGATCAACAGAGTATTCATTTTTTTTCTCCAAATTGTACAAAATGTTTATGCTCTTAATTTTCTTGAACTGACTCATTACTCACACATGCGACAGACGTTTTCTCAGAGGTTAGCCTGTCGTAGAATCTGTGGTCCTGTACACTAAATGGCGCTGATTGTGAACAGTCCAGTCCTCTTCTGTCATACCTGCTGGACCACCGTGCTTTCACCTTTTGGGCAGAGGCACATACTCGGATGCCGATGAACTCGAAGTCGAGGGAGGCAACTCTTGCGACGAACATTGCAGTTCCTTATCGACACCGTCATCTCCGAAGTCCATTTCCTCGTCCCATTATTCTCCATCGCCTCCGGCAAATGCTAAGGTCGGAATCCCTTCCACAATCTCCATATCATTTTCCAAGTGTGTAGTTATGTGTTTTAGTATCTCCGAGTCCTGTATATTCGCAGACAGATTGCTTGTTCCGAATCGGGAGACCAAGGCAGCCACAACGACTTTCGGATCCATATGCCGTGTAAGGTGAAGACATACGATACGTTAGTAGTTGGCAGGAACATGCAAGATTTAGAGACGTCATGACGGAAATATGTCCAGCTGTACACACATTACTGATACTTTGTGGGTCCTATAGCTCCTAAACGCTTGTCCCTCTGTCCCTAAGATTTCACAGTTTTTCTACTTGTGGCATAAGGTTCAGAAAATTTATGGGTTTCCGGCAGACCAGTGTCAAAGGAAACGAGATTTACTTGTGACTACACACTGCCATCTTCTGTTTGCTACGTGAGCAGCTGTACGTGTTCAGCTTTCCTGGCTGCACTCTACGTGTGCTGAGGAAGCCCTGGGCTTCCTGTTTCGAATCTACCATCTGGAGGATACTGTGGATGCAAGTGAAAGTGCGCGTATGTCTTTCAAAGCGCTGAGTCCCATTTCTATAGACGCGCGTAACTGGGCCTCTTTACCGCACCCAGCGCCACCCTGCTGTCGGGCAGTACGCCTGACCTGCCGCAGTCTGGGGGAGCTGGCAGAGTGCAGTGTCTGGTATTCCTCGCTGACGCCTGAACGAGCAGCCCGGCCCGTTCTGTGCGCGCCAGAGAAGACAGTATCACGTTAATAAAATGTTATTGCAGATACAGCTGCTCTTTCACTGACGCCTCCGGGCATAAGACTGAAACTGTCATCATCCTTCAGAGCTTGGCCTCCGACACTTGTGATCTCACTGCCTCAACTGTCCAATCTCGACGTCCAGTGAACTGATCAGTGGGATACAGTTCATTTGGCCTCTCGGACTCCTGACATTTTTTTGTCTTTTGTTCGTACACCGATGTATGTGGCTGCAAGTGGTACGCCATTTCTTGTACGCGAGTTGGACATTCCTCATTGATACGTTAAGAAATCGGGCAATTTCAGTCACGTAGTGTTTTCTGTTCTACTGGATAAAAACACGAATTGTTTCTTACGTGCACAATAGGCGTGTCAGACTTCGTGGTGCTCAGAGTAAAGTGCTGCAAAACCCATTTACAAAGTGTACAATCCGGCAGATGATGGAACATGGCTACACCCTGGAAGTTGCAAATCAGTTAATTCAAGAACGAACGCCAAGTCCGCCGAAGCAACATATAGATACTCCTACTCCTATCCAAGTCCTCATGTTCAATCCCGTCTCCGGCCATCCTGATTTAGGTTTTCCGTGATTTCCCTAAATCGCTTCAGGCAAATGCCGGGATGGTTCCTTTGAAAGGGCACGGCCGATTTCCTTCCCCATCCTTCCCTCGCCCGAGCTTGCGCTCCGTCTCTAATGACCTCGTTGTCGACGGGACGTTAAACACCAATCTCCTCCTCCTCCTCCTCCAAGTCCTCATTGCGATAATCAACACAGTACTGTAGTGGTGCATAACGAGGTGCGAATTGGTTTCCTGGTCACAGCGCCCGAGAAACCAAAGGATTTTCCCTTTAAATCGTGCCACTTGGCGACCTCTACTGCCGTGTCTCACCATGTTCACGCTACGCCCTCTATGGAGGCGAGATCGTTACCACCTTCGTATCGCTGATCGCTGCTCGCTCGTGCGATATCCTCGTCGGACGGAGTTGCTATGTTGATCGGCCAAATTTCTTTCTGAAATAGTTTACTATGGATGAGCCAGGGAATTGAGGATTAGTTGATTTGACGATTGATGAAGGTACAACTGTCTGAGGGGGAGGAGCTTATATGAAGGGCAACAGAAGTTATCCTCGTCGCTCCTTGGCGGAAATACATTAGTGTGAATTTAGGCACGTCCCAGAACTATAGCTTCCACCTGCCATTCTGTAATTTCTAAATATTACTGCTCAGATTCCCTGCAGTCAATCGGAATCTCACTGCCAGGAATTACGCCATCGGTTGGCGTCACGTAACTGTGTTGTACAAGCATGTTCTGCAGCTTTACAAAGTGACCAGTGTGCTGCCTTGACGGATTCGCTAATATTTTATCCGGTTAGCTTATTATCAATGGACCTGGAGCCGACGTAGAGTCTAGTGCACTAGAGTTCCGTACTGAAACAGCGATCATGCGGTAATTTAAATAGGACAAGTGCCTCAGCGAATGGTGGTAGGACTACTCTTGTTCTAAATATTCATAAACGATCCGACAAATAGCGGAGCAGTAATCTTTGACTGTCTTGGTGATGACGCTGTAGTGTACAGGAAAGTATCGTCACTGACTGACTGTAGGAGGATACAGGGTGAACTGGACGGGAGTTGTGCAGCGTACACTGTTATGTCATTCCACGACAGACATGAACAAGTTGGTGTATGATGAAGGTAAGCGAAGTTTGGCTTTGTACTTGTCAGAGGAGGTATAAAAGAAAATAAAACAGTATCGGTCTTGCACAGTCTAAATACCGAAGGTGATCCTGTAAATAATTTATGGACAGTTAATTTTCCAGTTTGCACTTGAGAATTAGTTTGATCTAATTCTCCGAATGTCTGCAATCTCACGGGCTCCGTTTAAGAGCGCCATTGCAGTGGCGGGCGTTGACTGAAACTGGTCGTTTACTGAGCTTCTAGACATGACAGAAAACCGCTGTTAATGCAACTCCCTGCTTTTATATTTAGCTCCTGTTGCTTAACCAGCTTCGTAGTAGCGCTTGTAGTATACGGTTTAGCTGCCATCGTATTTACAATCATTCGACCATTATTAGCTGTGTTATTAACATCACGCAGAATGTGCATGTTTACCTACGTGATTTGTTATGAACATTATCTAGTGTGTCAGTGAAAACTGTTGAAATGTTGTTGAAGAACGTCTTACGGTTTTTTAATCTCTTTAATATTACGAAACAGTAATGCCACCGGGAAACGGCCCGGTACATGCAACATTGTTTGCTACGAGAATGCATTTTTCCCACGATGGCTAACGGCATATGCTGATGGGCCCCAACATTATGACCACCAGCTTAGTGGCTTGTTGGTCCACATTTGGAAAACAACACAGCAGTGATTCTGCGTGCCATGGATTCGACAAGTCCTCGGCACGTTTCCGGAGGGATGTGGCACCGGATGTCTACGCGCAGGTCACGCGCTTCCAGTAAATTACGGGCCAGTGGTTTGAGGGAGCGCAGATGTGGCTCGATAGCGTCCCAGCAGTGTTCCGTCTGATTCAGATAAGGCGAATTTGGCGACCATGAGTTCAACGTGAGTTGACTGTTATGCTCTTCAAACCACTATAGTAAGATTCTGGTCTCGTGACATGGACACTTTCCTACTGCACCATGCCATTGCCATCAGGTAAGACATCACGAAGGGATGCGTGTTGTACGCAATAATGGTCACGTGGCCCACAGCTGTGATGATGTCTTCGATTGCTACCGCGAACCCTATGGAACCCCATTTAATGTCGCGCGTAGCGTAATACTGCACTCGCCAGCCTGCGTCCTGCAAGTTTCGAGCAGCTGTTTGCCTGTGTGACGACGCGGCTTATTCCGGGCCACTACAAATCAGGATGGGTGAGAGGAATTGTGAGGGAGAAGGCAGATTTATGCCAGTGTGTATAGCAAACCAGTGTTAGCACTGACAGGTGTTTATTTCCCCGCCCAGGCCTTCCGACGTTTTGCCGGCTGTCCACTCCCGCGCGTACTCATTGTCCCCATGTCGTGCGCTTGGATGTGATAATCGACAATAGATGTTCGATGCCGTGCAGTAATACTCCAGGGGTCGACCGGGACGTTGGTCGATGACGTCTAGGTCGCTAGGAGGTCGCGATGCCGCGCCTCCTCCAGCCAGATCGTAGAAAAATTGCAGTCCGTCAACTAGAATCCCTCAGAGGGTGGAGACTGATCGCACACCAACTTTCCCAAGTCCCGCAACTGCCACGCCACAAGTATGGCGCGCTTCGTACTGGCCCTTGGCGAGTAATCAGCAAGCAAGTGTTCATCACAGAGGGTCAGCTGTAGTTTCTCTGAAACTGAAAAGCCCATCATTCTCTCTGCTTCAAGACGGAGGCAGCCGCGGCATGAATAAATGCTTTGAGCCCCTAAGCTTGATTATTTATACCCTACGCTTCTGGCGTAGTTCTACAGGGGGGGGGGGGGGGGCGGAGTGAGGGTTGAGTTTGCTTCATATTACTGTCCTGTCAGTCAGATTTTCCTACCTCGCTCCATTCCGGACACTGGTTACTAGGCCCAATTAAATCTGCAACGTGTCAGTTTCTCGGTAGCATGCAAGTGCTCCAAGTTACGAAAGATTATTTCACTCTTGGTTACATTGTGTTCCGCCGTTAGCTCCTCTATGAACTTTGGCCGCGATCGGTGTCGCAAACATTGTCCGGTCAGAGTGTATTGACGTAATGTCGACAGTACTGACCAGTGGCTTACTTGATTAGAATATCGGCCGAGCTGGAATCCCTTGCCTGGCCACCACTGGCAGCACGTGGATGACGACGTATCCGGACACGAGCTTCGACCTGGTGTAACAAGAAACATGTTACATCCGACCAGGCGACACGTTTCCGTTAATCGACCGTCCAATCACGATGATGCCGAGACACACTGATCGTAATTGTCGATGTCGTGGGCTCAACATGGAACACCTAGGGATCGTCTGTTGTGGAGCCCCATGTTCTCCAGTGTGCAAGTAATAGTGTTCTCCAAAACATATGTCCCAGCAAAAGCTTCGTACTCTCGTTGACCTGCCACACATTAGCGCCTATTGTGTTTTATAAAGCTACGAACATCCTGTTTCTGTGTTGAGGCGAAGACATCCAACACCTCGTCGCTCAGTCGTAGTCTCACGTCCTTTAAACTACATTCCACAACTTCGCCGTTTCCGAGGCGGTGGTTCTCAGCCGCCTGGCCTTAAGAATCAGCACTTTTTCGAAGTGACTTGTGTTAGTAAATGTCGTCGAGCCGGATCGTCCCTTGAATTATGTTGGTTTGTGTAAGGTCGGTGTCTCCTGTGTCCGACGCATTGGTCAGACCGTCAGGACCGTGGAAGACCTGTGTATTGATCATAACCGTCACACATGCTTACAACAGCCGAGCAAATCTGCCATAGCAGAACACTGCGATAGTAACTATCATCCTGTGGAATATAAGAACACATTCTGGCGTGCACTCCCAGCTGTCGGGATAATTTTATCAAAGAAGAATTGAGATTAAACTCTGCTTCGAATCCTGCTCTCTCCCGTATCAAACACGAGAGCGACAGAGTTAATGCTACTTCCTCACCTTTTGGTAATTAATATCGACAGTCGGGAATTTCTGATGTTAGTTATCTTTGGTTATGTGCTGGCGCTAATTGTTTACAGTTTGTGTGTTGTTTTTCTGCGTATGCTTCTTGGTCGACGTAGGCCCCCTACCGAGGGTTTAAATTTCCGTGCACACTCTTGTCCCTCTAAAATGACCCGTCAAAATATCGGCTGTTGTTGCAGACGTCACCCGGGTACATTTCCCTTACTTGTGTGAACATTTCATACGCCGGAAAAAACTAAAGTTTACACTGAACTTCCTCATTTACAAAATGGTTCAAATGGCTCTGAGCACTATGGGACTCAACTGCTGTGGTCATAAGTCCCCTAGAACTTAGAACTACTTAAACCTAACTAACCTAAGGACAGCACACAACACCCAGCCATCACGAGGCAGAGAAAATCCCTGACCCCGCCGGGAATCGAACCCGGGAACCCGGGCGTGGGAAGCGAGAACGCTACCGCACGACCACGAGATGCGGGCCCTCATTTACAGTTATAACTTCTGAATCAGTCGTTTGTAGGCCAAGTTTGGTAAAGTTCACTATAAATTCTATTTGCATTAATATTTAACTGTTTTCTGTACACAGTACGCAGAAGTGTCCTGTTCCAGTGTTGGCTGGGAGACACTATGGGTTGGGTTTAGTCTGGAAGACACCACCGTTTCTACTAAACCTCCAGAAATGTCTCAATTTTGCCCGTGAGTCCGTATAGGATGGTATAAGATTGGTTGGTTGGTTTTTAGACAGGCGGACCAAACAGCGAGGTCATCAATCGCATCGGATTACGGCAGGATGGGGAAGGAAGTCGGCCGTGCCGTTCGAAGTTTATACCACTCGCAGAAGCAGTAGCAACACCTTTGGGTTCTCTTCTGTTTCTTGTTTCTGTGGTTCTAAGAGATGAAGCGGGAAGCTATATTTTTCAGAATAACGTTCAGAAGGGATGCCATTATAATGTATTTATTTGGTACAGACCATAAACTGATAATATTAACACAATTAATAATGATTAACTGAAAAGTAACAATTTCGTGCGAGTATGTTATTACGATAGAACTAGATCAGAAGACATCGCACCGGTGAATGGCGACTATGGCGCGAAGCCTGTACTTCGTACTTACACTCGTGATGTTTCGTAGCCGTTCGTACATTTTTGTTAGCTTGGACATTATTAATTTATTTATTAAGTTGTTCAATTTCTAGCTCTGTAAGATTGTTTTAAAAATACTTATAATGTAGGCTTTTTTCAAAGTCTGTACTGGAAAAAGCTACTTTTATTAGCAAATATTTATTACTTGCTTCGCGTCGGAATAACCGTGCTTTCCGTACGTCCCTGGCTGCTGAAGTAACGGGCATTCTCAAGGCTGGCTACAGCGCTTCAGACCACCGTACAGTGGCAATGCCATATGGTCCACAGGCTTCTTCAGTCAGCGTAGGAACTAAAATTACACTACCGACCGTGTGCGTTCTGCTGTAGCGCTTTACTCACTGAATGCTGCATGTTATCTGCAGACGCGATACAAAATTGTAAGACTGGAAAATAAGGAAATAAAATGTGTATTGAACCTTTGAAGCCGCCTAAGTAGAATGGTTTTTTTTCAACACTCACGATGGTTCTTTTCCAGACAGCGTACGAGGAATTGTTGTGTTGACAGAAGAGCCAACACCGTGTTACTAGTGGAGGCCGAAATGCACGCGTTTTAGCTCACGCAGTTTGGCGTGAGGAGGGAAAATTATACTGACGTGAGGTCTGGAACATGACAAGGAATTAGAATTCAGAAAGCGGACGTAATTAGTTTGATACTTAACTTTAATCCACTAATGATGAACGTCGCTCTTGACGGTACATGATTCACAATATTATCTGTTCAGAATACATTCATAGTAACTGAATATGGCGCCTTGCTAGGTCGTAGCAAATGACGTAGCTGAAGGCTATGCTAAACTGTCGTCTCTGCAAATGAGAGCGCATGTAGACAGTGAACCATCGCTAGCAAAGTCGGCTGTACAACTGGGGGGAGTGCTAGGGAGTCCCTCTCGAATAGACCTGCCGTGTGGCGGCGCTCGGTCTGCAATCACTGATAGTGGCGACACGCGGGTCCGACGTATACTAACGGACCGCGGCCGATTTAAAGGCTACCACCTAGCAGGTGTGGTGTCTGGCGGTGACACCACAGGAATATGTCGTAATCCAATTTTACAGGAAGGACTTTCCGGCAAGCATTCGGGAGAACGACGGTTCAATCCCGCGTCCGGCCATCCTGATTTAGGTTTTCCGTGATTTCCCTAAATCGCTCCAGGCAAATGCCGGGATGGTTCCTTTCAAAGGGCACGGCCGACTTCCTCCCCCGTCCTTCCCTAATCCGATGAGACCGATGACCTCGCTATCTGGTCTCCTTCCCCAAAAAACAACCAACAACAACTTTCCGGCATAAATCGATTACTCGTTGTGAGTGAAGTTAATTATTTGCGTGCAGATCAGCTGCGAACCATTTCGCGATTGAGACAGCAATGTCAGTAATCAACAAACTGCGCCGAGTGTGGAGTTCTGTGCACGCTGCATATTGAACATGCACGGAGAAGGGGGGTAGTTGCGTCGTCTGTAATATCGGTAGTTAAACTATTCTCGGCGACTTTTCTCCTATTACAGTCATGGATTTTGGGCATCTTCGTTTGTGACGTAATCGCCAGGGACTCTCCGGCGACGGTAACACAGCTTGCGGTTAAAGTGACGGGAGGCTGTCGGTGGCTCGGGAGTTCGGTGAATAGCCTGGCGTCACTGATGTTAGGTAACGCCTCGGAGATGCTCCGAAGCGAGTCCAGTGGGCGCAAGGTTACGGACCGTCGGTGTCAGCAGGTAACTGTAGCCGTCCCATGCCAAATTGATGCGGGCTCGTGCCCGATGCAGCGAAGCGGCAGACGCCGGGGGCGGCAGTGGCGTCGGCGGCGTCTGCGCCCGCAGCTGGTACGGCGCGCCGCGGCGGAGAATGTAAAAATAATGGATTCCCGAGTCTGGAGCACATGTGCGCGCCGCAGCTAAAATACCCGGCGCGGCGCGGCCCCGGGGAAGACGCATGGCGTGCAGGTGTGTCGGGGCGGTGGCGGCAGCGCGCAGAGGGCGCGCGCGCAGCTTCCGTCCGCGTCGCTGCAGGCCGTCGACACCTCGCTCCCCCTCCCCCCCCCCCCTCATCTCCTTATTTTATTATAGCCCTGCTGGCGCACTCGCTTTATTCGAAACTCTTTTGATGTCTATTAGAAAAGTGCTGATACCTTTCGGGATGTCGTGCTCAGCAGTAACAAGTGTAACATGAGGACTATCATATACATATGTTACCAGTAACCCCTCCTTTGATTGTCCCTTACACAAAACAGCTTCAAACGTGTATACAGACCTCAACAGTTATGATGTTATATCTCCTGAACTACGTCTCGTACATTGATATAATTTTGCACGTACATTTAGTGGTATATGTGGCTTCTGTCTGCAAAATACGTAGCGAGTAGAGTTGGTAGTAAAGAAGTAATAAATTAAGACGTCGTGCCTGATGATAAAGTTTTACTGCATGATCAGCAAAAGTGTGGCACCTAAATTAGGCAAACCCTACCGAAGGGGTGCTAAAGTGGTTGCCTAAATCTCGTGCACAAGAATTTTAAACGAAAATTCTGTACATAACTATATCCAGTTTTGTTTTCTTCCTCGCAGTCTGCTTTCACAGCAAATAGGAAAGTTGTATTGATGGCTTCTCTGCTTATGATTAGAATACTACTACGGAATATGGATCGACTGAAACTTTGTAATTCTACCCGTTCACAGATCAAACCCATGTGCAACACTATCATTGAAGTTACTATCCCCACTGATTCATCAGTTGGAAAGGTCTCTCATAAGCTATAATCGGGGGGGGGGGGTCATCGAAAAAAGATCATGTAAAGGTTTGAAATTCTCTGTAAAGCTGGTTACAAGTAGCTAAGTGCCCTCATTTTCAAGACATATACAGAGTTTCTAAGTTTAATACATGACTTATTGTTTTACACCGTTGTTGAAGTAACATTATACCTCCTTAATACACTGTCAGACCGCCTGTCAGAAGTCTGAATAACCATGTTTTGCAACGCAGGCGTGCAGGAATGGAACCAGTAAGGCTCTGGAAGGTACCGACAGATATCTGGAGCCAATCGTTCTCCAGTGCCGTAGCCAGCTGCGCTAGGTTTCTCGGTTGAGGATCCGTGGCTTGAACAGCCCGATAGCAGAGGCCCCACATATTCTCGATTGGGTTTAAATTCAGGGAGTCTGGTGGCCAGGGAAGTACGGCAAACTCATTCTGGTGTTCTTAGAACGACGCACGTACACTGCGAGCTGTGTGACACGTTCCATTGTCCTGCTGGTAGATGCCATCCTGCTGAGGAAAAGTAAACTGCGTGTAGGGGTAGACATGGTCCCCAAGGATACTTGTGTCGATCCATTGTTCCTTCCAGAATGATGAAATCAGTCATAGAGTGCCACGAAAAAATTCTCTAGACCATAGCGCGCCCTCGTCCAATCTGGGCGGCGGCTGCAAACGCCAAAGGCCATCTGGTCGATGGATCGTAAAACGCGATTCATCTGAAAAGGCCACTTGTCGGCTCATGGACGTCCAGTTACGGTACTGCCGTGCAAATTTCAGCCTTCGTCGCCAATGAACAGCAGTCGGCGTGCGTGCATGAACCGGGCGCCTGCTGCAGAGACCCACACGCAGCAACGTCCGCTGAATGGTCATTAAGGAGAGACTGTTGGTTGCACCTTGGTGCATCTTGGCGGTCGATTGGTCAACAGGTTGCAAGTCTATTGGCTCGTACACATCTCCGCAGCCATCATTCACCCCTGTCGTCTGTGGTCCATGGTGCATCACAGTTGTCCTGGCGCCAATTTTGGATAGCGTCGTTTTGTCGAGCGCCGTATACTTTAATCACGGCGACACGCAAACATAGCCGTTTTGGAAATGCTTATACCCTTGTCTCGAAAGTCAATGGTCACGCCCTTTTGCATAGATGTAACCACACATGCAGAAGATATAAAGGGAAGAACTGTCATATCATATCTATGTCAAATTGCATCTCTTGTTTCTTCCATTAAATACGTTTTTAATTTTAATTTAAAATACATCCACATCCTATTATGTACCTTATTCCTTATCATTATCTAAGTTAGCAACAATTTTAAACAAAATTGTGTATATGCATTTGCTCTCATAGGGCATATATATATAAAGTAATAATAGTAATAAAACTGAATATATATATATATATATATATATATATATATATAAAAAGTAATAATAGTAATAAAACTGAATATATATATATATATATATATATATATATATAAATTGTTGAAAATTTTGCAAAAGTATAAATAAAAAACCATATATATATATATATATATATATATATATATATATATATATATATATATAAATATGTTGAAAATGTATCCTTTTGTAAAATTTTCAACAAAAAAGTAATAGTAATAAAACTAAATTTCTATGATACAACATGTAAAATCACTCAATGTACGACCTGCTGTATACACTAGAGATGGGCAAAACTGTTCTTTTCAGAGATTGGATCAGAACTGTTCACTCCCTGAAATGAATTAGCTCTTTTTCATGACTCACCACTCATTTACAATAGAAAATAAATGGAAGGCACATTGCCCTTTAAACTTGGTTTATTCCAGTACTATACCTGTATTTTGATCTTATTTGATCCTATTTTGAAGTAACACAGATAATGAGTAATAATTTTGTATTGTTTATTGAAATTTCCACGATATGACAAAGTTTTTGATTATTGATTTATTTTGCACTATCATGGTTTTTTGGGTAATCGGAAAATGTTGTAACTTGAGATTTACATTAACAATATATTTGGCTATAATGTATTAAAATTTCATTAACCTCATACAAATACATCGCAAGCCATATATTTTTAAAGTGAACGTTTCCTTCCGAAGACGCCTAAAATCGCAAAATCCGTACCAGAATAAGAAAAAAACATATAAATTTGACTGTAAAACGAAAGTGCTGCATATAGCCTTACGCAGAATAAAACAAGGAAAATATTGGTGTATCACATTTTGCGATACGTTTATTGGTTCGCTCGTAATTAAAGCGTAAATTCGAGTGTCCATAATAAAAATCCTATAGTAAGAGGAGTCATCAGGAACCTAATCTAATCAGTTTAAACAAATGAAAATAAAATAAAAACAACTGATGTATACATAACATAATAATGTAATATACATAGCGGTATTACTACGAAGAACAATATCCAGTAGAGACGAACTCCGATGCAGAGGTGCTGAGTCGAGCAGGTCGAGCCGCAAGCTGTATTACTGCATGAGCTGAGACCGCAGAGACCAGAGTGACACCTGAGTCGCTTTGCTCAACGCTCTGGCTAGAGTCGAGACGGTGGGGCGAGCGTTGAGCGGGCGAGTTCCGAGGGTGGGGAGAGCGGTGAACTCACCCGCTCCGAGACAAATCGTCCGTTCCGTTGCGAGCAGGTTGTTGCAAGTAGTTCCTGTGTTATCTGCTAGGTGGCTCTCTGTCCTGTTGCTCGCATCAACTGCCCAGAGGGCAGGACGTGCGACTGAAACGATCGCCGACAGAGTGCGATGCGAAGTTAAGCTGCGCCAGACACTGCAGGTGGCAGACGACGCACAGAGACGGCACGGCATATGTGAAACACAAAATCCAATGGGGCACTGCACAATGCAGGCAGCCAAGGTAGAAGCAGGGCAGAAGCTGGCGCTGGCTGTGTTGTGTGGTGTGTACTGTGCTCTGACCAGCAGAGGCGCTGCTGATATGCTCTCTCTCTCTCTCTCTCTCTCTCTCTCTGCCGTGGGAAACGTTTGGAGCTACCGTTCTTTTTTTCTGAATCACTGATTGTTCACTCCTTTGAAAGATTCAACTCTATGAATTAGTTCAAGAGCGGATCCCCCATCTCTAGTATACACTCCTGGAAATTGAAATAAGAACACCATGAATTCATTGTCCCAGGAAGGGGAAACTTTATTGACACATTCCTGGGGTCGGATACATCACATGATCACACTGACAGAACCACAGGCACATAGACACAGGCAACAGAGCATGCACAATGTCGGCACTAGTACAGTGTCTATCCACCTTTCGCAGCAATGCTGGCTGCTATTTTCCCATGGAGACAATCGTAGAGATGCTGGATGTAGTCCTGTGGAACGGCTTGCCATGCCATTTCCACCTGGCGCCTCAGTTGGACCAGCGTTCGTGCTGGACGTGCAGACCGCGTGAGACGACGCTTCATCCAGTCCCAAACATGCTCAATGGGGGACAGATCCGGAGATCTTGCTGGCCGGGGTAGTTGACTTACACCTTCTAGAGCACGTTGGGTGGCACGGGATACATGCGGACGTGCATTGTCCTGTTGGAACAGCAAGTTCCCTTGCCGGTCTAGGAATGGTAGAACGATGGGTTCGATGACGGTTTGGATGTACCGTGCACTATTCAGTGTCCCCTCGACGATCACCAGTGGTGTACGGCCAGTGTAGGAGATCGCTCCCCACACCATGATGCCGGGTGTTGGCCCTGTGTGCCTCGGTCGTATGCAGTCCTGATTGTGGCGCTCACCTGCACGGCGCCAAACACGCATACGACCATCATTGGCACCAAGGCAGAAGCGACTCTCATCGCTGAAGACGACACGTCTCCATTCGTCCCTCCATTCACGCCTGTCGCGACACCACTGGAGGCGGGCTGCACGATGTTGGGGCGTGAGCGGAAGACGGCCTAACGGTGTGCGGGACCGTAGCCCAGCTTCATGGAGACGGTTGCGAATGGTCCTCGCTGATACCCCAGGAGCAACAGTGTCCCTAATTTGCTGGGAAGTGGCAGTGCGGTCCCCTACGGCACTGCGTAGGATCTTACGGTCTTGGCGTGCATCCGTGCGTCGCTGCGGTCCGGTCCCAGGTCGACGGGCACGTGCACCTTCCGCCGACCACTGGCGACAACATCGATGTACTGTGGAGACCTCAGGCCCCACGTGTTGAGCAATTCGGCGGTACGTCCACCCGGCCTCCCGCATGCCCACTATACGCCCTCGCTCAAAATCCGTCAACTGCACATACGGTTCACGTCCACGCTGTCGCGGCATGCTACCAGTGTTAAAGACTGCGATGGAGCTCCGTATGCCACGGCAAACTGGCTGACACTGACGGCGGCGGTGCACAAATGCTGCGCAGCTAGCGCCATTCGACGGCCAACACCGCGGTTCCTGGTGTGTCCGCTGTGCCGTGCGTGTGATCATTGCTTGTACAGCCCTCTCGCAGTGTCCGGAGCAAGTATGGTGGGTCTGACACACCGGTGTCAATGTGTTCTTTTTTACATTTCCAGGAGTGTATATATGTGTGAGTGTTTTTTTTATTTATCCTAAAATTTTCAACATATGTATATATGATTTTTTATGTATCCTCTTGTAAAATTTTCAACAAAAAAGTAATAGTAATTAAACTAAATTTCTATGATACAACATGTAAAATCACTCAATGTACGACCTGCTGTATAGTAACAGGTATCAGATCTTTACTTAAGAAGTAAATAAATTAGATAAATCGCTCTGTTTCCGTATTACGATAACGATTGCACTGTTTTCCTCATCTCCCCGGCACGTATTGTGTACTCACCACTACCACTGCTGACACCGGCCGTCTGTGGGAGGCTATTGCACGTTGACGTCGAACATAATCAGTGGTCACGTTAATGTGACTGGGCTGTTTCAAGTGATTGTGGGGGCATTGTAAAATTTGAAATTTGGTCAACACTTACATGAAACACTGAAAATGGAAATTTTGTTGCCTTCAGAATCCGTTAGATAGGCAACCTGCGACTGGGATTACGTGACCGTTTTAGCTGTTTAGTAATGGATAGTCCATCATCTTTGAGGAGTGCTTCCAGGACAGTACTATCTCTTCTTCTGATATTTCGGCTGATAATCGTACATGCCTCGTCAAGATGAGTTGGTGACTGACTTAAAACGACTTGACACAAAACTGTGGAATAAGTGCCATATACATGCCAGATATGACCGGTGCTGTAGGGTCTACCCATCCCGATAAGATCTTAAAGTGCGCGAAGGTTCGCAACTTGCTGTGAATCTTCATGAATGTAAAGTTGTGCTCTTCGCAAAAGGAAAAAGTTAAGTCTCATGACTTCAACGTCCGTAGTAGCAGTTGGAAGCGGTCAAATAATACAAATACCCGGGTGTATCAGTTTGTGAGGAAATGAAATAGAATAATTTCGTAGGATGAGTCGTAGGCAAAAGAATGGCAGACTCCGGTTCTTTCGTAGTACAGTGGGAAGATGCAGGCAGTCTAGAAAGGGAACTGCATACTACAGACTCAACATTCGCGCGGTTCATCCAGGATTATTACTCGTGTGTGCTTTTTTTTTACACGTAATAAACACATACGAACAAGGTAACACTAATAGTCACAGACTAACGGGAGGGCGTTATGGATATGCTCGAGAACCTAATATGGCACCTGATTCAAGATAAGTGCCAACTATTCCACAAAAACCTAATTAGGAGCTTTCAAGAACGAGTGTAAAGTGATCAGTCGAGGAATTTATTACTCTGCGCAACAAAATTAATCGGTCACTTTTTGGAAACCCCGTAACTGTTTCCCACTGCAACGCTTAATTGCATCTGCAACGATGCAAAAGCGTGGCGCCCTGCGACGTCACCGTCGGGGTCGGCGACGCCTCAGACAGCAAGCTGTCGACGCACGCGAGAAAACGAGCCAGAGCTCAGAAGTTCATGTCAGCTACTGGTGTCACACTGGTAACAAATTTCACCACAATTCTGCCCACTGCCACCGTGGACGTGCCGCACAATGGGAAGGTCATCACAATCCCTGTTGCCCCCATAGTAACCCTTTTCTTTGACGTGTCTGGTATACACAGCGATACCCAGCCTTTACGTCGTGGGGGTTTTCTTGCGAGTGACCGAGGATCATATTTCTGACACACTGCCGCTCACAAGGGAACATCCCCATCGCACCCCCCTCAGATTTAGTTATAAGTTGGCACAGTGGATAGGCCTTGAAAAACTGAACACAGATCGATCGAGAAAACTGGAAGAAGTTGTGTGGAACTATGAAAAAATAAGCAAAATATACAAACTGGGTCGTCCATGCATAAGATAGGCAATATTGAGGGCAATATGAGGCGAGGAGCTCCGTGGTCCCGTTGTTAGCGTAAACAGCTGCGGAACGAGAGGTCCTTGGTTCAAATCTTCTATTGACTGAAAATTTTAACTTTTTATTTTCAGTTTATGTGAAAAACTCTTATGTTTTCATCACTTTTTTTGGAGTGATTATTACATCCACAAGAAAACTTAAATGGGCAAGGTAGAAGAAACTTTTCACCCATTCGCCAAGTGTACTAGTTAGGTGGGTCGACAACATATTCCTGTCATGTGACGCACATGCCGTCACCAGTGTCGTATACAAAATATCAGACGTGTTTTCCTGTGGAGGAATCGGTCGACCTATGACCTTGCGATCAAATGTTTTCGGTTCCCATTGGAGAGGCACGTTCTTTCGTCAACTAATCACACAGTTTTGCGGTGCGGTCGCAAAACACAGACACTAAACTTATTACAGTGAACAGAGACGTCAATGAACGAGCGGACAGATCATAACTTTGCGAAAATAAAGAAAGCAAAACTTCAGTGGAGGGCAGATTTGAACCAAGGACCTCTCGTTCCGCAGCTGTTCACGCTAACCACGGGACCACGGCGCTTCTCGCCTCACATTGCCCTTAATATTGCCTATCTTACGCATGGACGACCTAGTTTGTATATTTTGCTTATTTTTTCATAGTTCCACACAACTTCTTCCTGTTTTCTCGATTGATCTGTGTTCAGTTTTTCAAGGCCTATCCATTGTGCCAACTTATAACTAAATCTGAGGGGGGTGTGATGGGGATGTTTCCTTGTCAGAATCGTCACGAAAAGGCCTGATGGAGTAGCATACAAGGCGTCAATGAAACCACCCCTTTACCTGGGGCGTTGATTCCCATACATTTTGCGGTCGAAAACAACAATTCGCAGTGCGATGAGCTTCAGGAGGACGTTCTTCACAATCTTTGACACTGCCGACACGTTCGTCTCTAACGACATCGTGGGCTGCATCCCCACTGACCGTGATCGCACCCCTGTGGAGCGCATTTTTTGCTCTCCTGTACTCGTTAGAATCACTAGGGACCTTTCAAAACCATTCGACTAAATTCGAACGTGATCCGAAGCAGCGAAGGGTACTTATGTCTCTGCACCCCTCCTGTTTTCCGCCTTCGTGTGGCGTGGTCAAGGGGTAGTGCAACATTAACATGTGTGTGAATAAAATGGTAAAGGCACGCACCTTTGTTGGGCACGTCACAAATATACGTCAGATACTTCGATACAAATTCTGCTTGTCAGTTACTGTAGGACCTGAAAGTCGGCAAACCCTGCCGAAGGGGTCCCAAAGTGGTTGCCTAACCCTCGCGCACAAGAATTTTAAACGAAAATTCTGTACAGAACTATATCCAGTTTTGTTTCCTTCCTCGCAGTCTGCTTTCACAGAATATAAGAAAGTTGTATTGATGGGTTATCTGCTTATGATTAGAATACTACTACGGAATATGTATCGACTGAAACTTTGTAATTCTACCCGATCGCAGATCAAAACTACGTGAAATACTGCCATTGAAGTTACTATCCCCACAGATCTATCAGCTGGAGAGGTCTCTCATATCCCGTACACCAGTGACCCCAACCGACTTATCCACTCATTTTAAGCTACATGAATTGGCAGTGAAGGTTTCGTTGGCAATAATGAGGCTCAATAAAGATCATAGGACAAGGACAGAAGGAGGGAGCGGGAGGGCAGTAAATGGACATGTAGAGAGGGAAGGAGGAAACGGATAGAAGATAGGAGGAGGAGGAGGAGGAGGAGGAGGAAGAGAAGAAGAGATACGGGTGGAGATGATGGACGAAGAGGGGGAGATGAGGAGATGGACAGAGAGAAGGCGTAGAAGGAGATTAGAAGGTGTATCAAGTTGCCATGCATATTTACCAATTGCGAAACATTTCTGGGTTTGCTAATTTCCTAATCTAATTCGCTCAGAATCTCCTGAATTAACTCGACTACAAACTATTACCATTTCTTACTTTTGTTGATGTCCATCTTATAATCTCTTTTGAAGACACTGTCCATTCCCGTCAACTCCCCTGCCAAGTCCTTTGCCGTCTCAGAAAAAATTAGAATGTTACCTGCAAAGCTCTAAGTTTTTAGAAAGTTTCGCTCTAAGTTTTTGTATCTTCACCCTAAGGTTAATTCCCTTTCCACATTTCTCCTACACGTAAACGTAACGTAAATTTCATTTCACTTTGTAAAAAACGACACGTAATAGAAGAAAACTAAGAACAGTTTTGAAATCACCTAAACAAACCTAGTTAAGAACACGTATTTATTTTCAGTGATACGTCATTATGCAGACTGTTGTAATCTATGGAATTTGTAGTACATCAACATATAGAAATGGTGTTTGCATTATTTACTAACTACACTCCTGGAAATGGAAAAAAGAACACATTGACACCGGTGTGTCAGACCCACCATACTTGTTCCGGACACTGCGAGAGGGCTGTACAAGCAATGATCACACGCACGGCACAGCGGACACACCAGGAACCGCGGTGTTGGCCGTCGAATGGCGCTAGCTGCGCAGCATTTGTGCACCGCCGCCGTCAGTGTCAGCCAGTTTGCCGTGGCATACGGAGCTCCATCGCAGTCTTTAACACTGGTAGCATGCCGCGACAGCGTGGACGTGAACCGTATGTGCAGTTGACGGACTTTGAGCGAGGGCGTATAGTGGGCATGCGGGAGGCCGGGTGGACG
Source organism: Schistocerca cancellata (assembly GCF_023864275.1). Classification (NCBI taxonomy): domain Eukaryota; kingdom Metazoa; phylum Arthropoda; class Insecta; order Orthoptera; family Acrididae; genus Schistocerca; species Schistocerca cancellata. The sequence continues at coordinate 911,656,843 of NC_064628.1, forward strand.
TACCGCCGAATTGCCCAACACGTGGGGCGTGAGGTCTCCACAGTACATCGATGTTGTCGCCAGTGGTCGGCGGAAGGTGCACGTGCCCGTCGACCTGGGACCGGACCGCAGCGACGCACGGATGCACGCCAAGACCGTAGGATCCTACGCAGTGCCGTAGGGACACTGTTGCTCCTGGGGAATCGGCGAGGACCATTCGCAACCGTCTCCATGAAGCTGGGCTACGGTCCCGCACACCGTTAGGCCGTCTTCCGCTCACGCCCCAACATCGTGCAGCCCGCCTCCAGTAGTGTCGCGACAGGCGTGAATGGAGGGACGAATGGAGACGTGTCGTCTTCAGCGGTGAGAGTCGCTTTTGCCTTGGTGCCAATGATGGTCGTATGCGTGTTTGGCGCCGTGCAGGTGAGCGCCACAATCAGGACTGCATACGACCCAGGCACACAGGGCCAACACCCGGCATCATGGTGTGGGGAGCGATCTCCTACACTGGCCGTACACCACTGGTGATCGTCGAGGGGACACTGAATAGTGCACGGTACATCCAAACCGTCATCGAACCCATCGTTCTACCATTCCTAGACCGGCAAGGGAACTTGCTGTTCCAACAGGACAATGCACGTCCGCATGTATCCCGTGCCACCCAACGTGCTCTAGAAGGTGTAAGTCAACTACCCTGGCCAGCAAGATCTCCGGATCTGTCCCCCATTGAGCATGTTTGGGACTGGATGAAGCGTCGTCTCACGCGGTCTGCACGTCCAGCACGAACGCTGGTCCAACTGAGGCGCCAGGTGGAAATGGCATGGCAAGCCGTTCCACAGGACTACATCCAGCATCTCTACGATCGTCTCCATGTGAGAATAGCAGCCTGCATTGCTGCGAAAGGTGGATATACACTGTACTAGTGCCGACATTGTGCATGCTCTGTTGCCTGTGTCTATGTGCCTGTGGTTCTGTCAGTGTGATCATGTGATGTATCTGACCCGAGGAATGTGTCAATAAAGTTTCCCCTTCCTGGGACAATGAATTCACGGTGTTCTTATTTCAATTTCCAGGAGTGTATTTCTCGTGGCATATTAGTGTGCTACATTGCTTATCAACATGGAACTGCGTCTGTAGGCTGTCATGTGTTTCACCGAAATACATGGTTTTCATAAACTATCTTCACAAATTAAGACCTTAATAACTTTAATACTATACTAGATATTAACAAATTGTTTTCATCGTGTCATAAGATAATTCATAAAGTTTTGTTGCCTCATTCAGGCATACCATTGTGTGCACCAGTAGTGGCACGGATAATGTCTAGTTTGTATAGTCAGGATTCCATTTCTGTCGGCGAACGATTCAAGATATCCACGGTGACATGTTCAAATGCATTGCGAATACGTCTCCCAGGCCTGTAGGTCTCTGACCTTGGTTCGGTACATCAGATCCTTTTCAGAACCCCACAGGAAGAAGTCTAGTGGTGCGAGGTCAGCGGATCGTGGAGACAACACAATCAGCTTTCTCCTGTGGCATCCACATTTTATCACATTTTCGAGTTCAATTTTGCACCAAAATTGCGTCACTTGTAAGGTAAAAAAGCCGTTATGAGTTATCTCATCGCATGTTAAAAACCAGTTGTTAATATCTAGTATAGTTTTTTAAAGTTATTACCTACGTAAGCAGTGAAGATAATTTATGGACACATTGTACATCAACCCGGTGCCAGTAGGCGAGCAGTTTGCAATACACTTAAGCTCCGCCGGAAAATGTCATGTGCGTTTTCGGGGACTGACACGAAAGAAACGAAACTCATACTGCAAATTTATATACTTACAGGACACAGCTAATTAGCGGAGGTTGCCTTCAGAGTTTGGCCGATTTGAGTCCATGCACTAGAAATATTTCTGCACGCCGTTTTCCTTGAGGCTCCACAGGAGCTTCACCGCTTTCCCCGTCCGCTTTTCTACACTTGAGCCATGTTGTAGGATGGGGCGTATGAGTATTTTGCAAGAAATCTCCTTCGTAGACCTATTGCATTTTCTCAGTATCCCGATAATGAACTAAAATTGAGCCTATGTGATCGTTCCATTTCATGTCCCTACAGATAGTTACAACCAGATATTTGTACGAGTTGACCGATTCAGACTGTGACTCGTTGACACTCTAGTCGCAGAATAAGACGTTTCTAGGTTTTGCGATGTGCACAATTTTACATTTCTGTACATTTGAAACAATTTGCCAATCTTTGCACCTCTTTGATAACTTATCAAGATCTGATCATTCGTGCAGCTTTTTTCAGATATAACTTCACTATAGATAACTGCATCACCTGCAAAACGTGTCAGGTCTCCCATGTCATTAACTAACAGCATGAAGAGCAAAAGTCCCAACACGCTTCCGTGGGCCACACCTGACGTTACTTCTACATCTGTCGTTGATTTTCCATCCGAAATAACATATTCATACTTCCTACCAGGAAATCCTCAATTTAATCACAAATGTCTTTTTATGCTTCATGTCAGCGTACTTTTATTAATATACTTCGGTGTGCTACTGAGTAATGCCGGCCGCGGTGGTCTCGCGGTTCTGGCGCTGCAGTCCGGAACCGCGGGACTGCTACGGTCGCAGGTTCGAATCCTGCCTCGGGCATGGGTGTGTGTGATGTCCTTAGGTTAGTTAGGTTTACGTAGTTCTAAGTTCTAGGGGACTTATGACCTAAGATGTTGAGTCCCATAGTGCTCAGAGTCATTTGAACCATTTTTTGCTACTGAGTAAAGTTCTTTTCTGTAGCAGACTGCTCGCCTTCTCCCACTGAGGTCATCGCCTTTGATGATTCTTATGACAGTTTATGCAAACAGTTCGAAAGCGACAAAGAGTCTAGTACTAGTACCGCGTGACGAGCAGTTCCTTCGAAATACGAATAGTTTCATTTGCTGTGTGCGAGAACGTAAGTGATTTTACCTCTGTTTTTTCGAGTACATAAGTTTTTAATGTGCAATACCAAATTCCATCCACAAATTTTGATCGTTTGATCAGAATTACTTACTGAGTGTTTGTTTAAAGTTCTCTTTGCCCCTGGCGTCACTGTACAGAATAATGCGTTAAGTTAGCTGCTCAAGTTTCTTTTCTGAATATTTAGCACTGAGAATACCAACATATAATACGGAATGTGCGCCATTGTCAAAACATTTCCACTGACTCGTCGTATTTACCGTTGAGTGTACAGGTATGTTTTCTTGCATCTTCGCTTCCAGTGTTCAAGAACAGGTAAGTAAAAAAAAGGTTCAACTGGCTCTGAGCACTATGGGACTTAACTTCTAAGGTCATCAGTCCCCTAGAACTTAGAACTACTTAAACCTAACTAACCTAAGGACATCACACACATCCATGCCCGAGGCAGGATTCGAATCTGCGGCCGTAGCGAGGTAAGTAAAATTTGCAAACAAAACAAAGAGCAATGTATCAACCAGCACGGTACATACCCGTGTATAACTCTTTCCGTACATATCAAATACAACTGTGTTGTTTTTTCTTTTTTAGTGTCTTTTCATGCCCCTCGCCCCATGTGGATGGAGAGGGCTGTCAGCGGTACAATACTCCGCTCTTCAGCCTAGAGTGTTCTTAAAAATATAACAAAGATGAGGAAAAAATGTGAGGACTGTTTTAGGTTTTTAAATTAAAAAGATTAAAGACGGACAGCTAAAGGGACAAAAAATATATACAATTTAAAAAACACGGTTGCAGTGTCGTGACATTCTTCTATGAAATATCACCTGACCACTTTGACTTGAAATCTGAAGGACCTGCACTGTGTAAGAAGTATTGTGGGAGGAGAGAATATGTTCCATAGGGTTCAAGGCTGTGGGTAAAAAGATAAGTGTCTGTTGGGTTCGAAAACTGTGGGGGTGACAGGTAGGAGTTGAGGTACATTGTTCACCAGAATTACCTTTCTTATTCTGGCAGATGTTTTCGGTTTCTAGGCTGTAACTTATCTGCAGTGACTTGTCGCTGCAATAAGTTTGACAGCCTTTTTATGCAGAGACAGTTGAAAATTGTAAGATTTTTCTTTGGCGCAAGAAGTTTGTCGCACTGTGATCCATTTTTCTTTGTCGATGTGGGGATTTATTTACCGCGTTTGGAAGCCATGGTTACGCTGCAATCTGCGTCGCCTCAAACCTATCCTGACCTGCTGACTTCTCAGAGTTCCGATTGCTGAGCTGTATAGAGGCTGTAAGCGGTCGCTTGTGCGACCTGAGTACGAAAATGTGACAGACGTCGCGACAGGATCCGCTTCACTGACGTCGTACGCATCTATTACCTAGAAGTATCAAATTAGGTTGCATGTGGTACCTGTTAGCACTGTGGCAAACATTTGCCTTTGCTGGCAAATTTTGATACAGTGTTGGTATCCCCCACAGGCAGTAGCTAGTAAAATTCGTAATTTTTCAAGGAGATTTTTGGCAATGATATAAGGACCGATAAGTAGACCATTCGGGGAGGACTTGCTCTTAGGCCAAGCCACTTCGTTTACTAAGTTACTCTGTCTGCGGTGTTTGCGAAGCACCATTGGTAGAACATGTGGAGACCAACGATGTATCACGATCGCCTTCTTTTCACTTCTTGTTTTATTTGTAAATGAGGATACGGTTCATCTGAACAACGTAATTGCTGAGGTATATTCCACATCGCAGTCATTCATTGCCAGTGCTTCAGACTTCGCAAAGAGTCAGGCAAGCAGTGTGCTCCGTGGTTACAGCGCTCTGCCACCAGATGGCAGCACACTACACGCTGGTCGCTCAACCGGCTACGCTGCTGAAACGTGTCCCTCCCAATCCATAATGTACGAGACTTTTTGTGAAGCTTTGACCTGCTGAACATGAGATAACTGCTGTATAATATCCATTCAACAGATCCTTGGCTGTGTCATTTAACAAATCCCAAACTTCCGAAACATGGTGGCACTAACATCGAAAACATTACATGTGTTTCGTTCAAAAAATGGCTCTGAGCACTATGGGACGTAACTTGTGAGGTCGTCAGTCCCCTAGAACTTAGAACTACTTAAACCTAACTAACCTAAGGACATCACACACATCCATGCCCGAGGCAGGTTTCGAACCTGCGACCGTAGCAGCAACGTGGTTCCGGACTGAAGCGCCTAGAACCGTTCGGCCACTCCGGCCGGCACATGTGTTTCGTGCATGTGGATAATACGACAAATCAGGGGAAGAGTGACAATGAGGTCAGCAATATAAAGCGTCGAACTTAAACAAAACATTGGATTTACAGGAGAAAACAGAGCAAAATATAAGTTACGCGATGGGATCAGATGGATCTATCTCACCATCAGTACACTTCGATCAGCGTTTAGTACGTGGATCTTAGTGAGTTGAAAACGGAACATTAATAACTCCACACAAAACTTAAAACACTATACATAAAACAACTAAACGATGCCTTTCTCCTGCACCTCTAAATCGTGAGGACGTCATTATGTTTTAACAGTTATAGTTGCGCGCCTTCTTTTCGCTTACTGTATTGGTGGTCTGTAACAGGCAAACGTCAAGATATATTTTTTTAAATCGTCAATTTTCATACCATGTATATGTTCAACTGATTTTGTGGTATCAAATGGTACTCAAACCTGAAACAAGAATGAACCTCAAGATAGAAAAAAAGATATCGAATGTGAAATGTGAACGCCTGTGTTCTCGTAGCAGTAGCCGTTACTAGTATGTCACGTTGTGAGGCTCTTAGCACCACTATTTGAGAGAAGTATGATTATAAATCTCCGCGCTACTGCTGTCATATTCTGCATGAACCTAATCTCACGGCATAGTTTTCTTCTTGCATAGCTCGAAATAGAAATACACTATCTGATCAAAAGTATCCAAACACTCCTATGTAATTTGGAATTGGCCACTAGGCGTCACAGGAGGTGTGTCCGCTAGTATAAAGGGCTTCGGGTGGTAATGTGTTGTCAGCAGAGAAACAGTAACAACAGAGTGCGTCGGTAAGGAGAGCTCAGTCAGTCACAACGTGGACTAATCTTTAGATGTCACCTGACTAACAAATCCATGAACTAAAGCTGCTCAAGTCGACTGTAGGTGATGCGATTGTGAAGTGGTAACGCGACCAAACTACCACAGCTAAACCAAGAACAGGTGAACCGCGTATACTGACGGACAGCGGACCGTCGATTATTCCGGAGGGTGTTTGTAAAAATCGCATGAAATCAGCACAAAGAATCATTCGTGAGCTCCAAAGTGCCACCAGCTGTCCAACTACAATACGACTGTGCGTAGTGAGTTAAAAAGAATGGGGTACTGTGGTGGAGAAACTCATCACAAGCCACAAAGTTCTGTAGCCAGTGCTGGGAGACGCTTTAGGTTGTGTGAAGAGCGACGCCATTGGGCAGGGGATGACTGGAAACGAGTGATTTTGAGTGGTGAATCACACTAACGGAAATTTTTCAAGGTTGCGTATATTTTGCCACAAAATAGTATAAACAGTTGGTAGTAAAGCAGAAACTATGTAAACAAGACACAACGTAAACAAATGCAATGTGCAAAACGGTAGACAAAATTATTGTTCGTTTTTTCCAACTTAACTGATTCGCATCCACATTCCGACACCTGGTTAATGTGCTCAGTACGGGGTGTGACTGCCTCTGGCAGCAATACAGGCCTGACGATAACGGGACATTCTGTGGATGATGTCCTCAATCTCGTGTTGAGGCAGTAGCGCCCATTCTTCCTACAGAGCTGCTCGCAAGTGTTGGAGAGTGATTGGTGGACGCTGATCGTGACGCACTCCCTAGTGCGTCCCAGACATGCTCTATGGGATTCAAATCGGGAGAGCGAGCAGGCCACGCTATACGTGAAATATCTTCCGTTTCCAAGAAAACATCAACCACCCGTGCCCTATGAGGTCGAGCATTATCGTCCATCAATACCAAGTCTGGGCCCACAACACCTCGCAAAAACCGCATAAGAGGTTCCAAGATCTCGTCACGATACCTGACAGCAGTTAAACCTTGCCGATTCACGCGTGTTCCACGTTAGCTCCAAATTGTAATCCGTCGACAATCACTCTCCAGACCAAATCAGAGTTCATCTGTGAAAAGAACTTTGGTCTGTTATTCGACCGTCAGGTGGCATGTTGGTGACTCCATTCTAGACGTTCCCTTCTGCGAAGACGCGTCATAGATGTACGTACAGCAGGTTTCCGAAAATTAAGGCCACTTTGCCGAAGCTTCCTGTACACCGTTTGCCTCCAAACAATATATGCAGTGGATCTGCGACGTCGTATGCCATTTGCCGTGCAGTATTAAGGCGGTACCGTCATGCCATTACAGCCAAATAACAGTCCTCTCTGAAACTTCCTGGCAGATTAAAACTGTGTGCCCGACCGAGACTCGAACTCGGGACCTTTGCCTTTCGCGGGCAAGTGCTCTACCAACTGAGCTACCGAAGCACGACTCACGCCCGGTACTCACAGCTTTACTTCTGCCAGTATCTCGTCTCCCACCTTCCAAACTTTGCAGAAGCTCTCCTGCGAACCTTGCAGAACTAGCACTCCTGAAAGAAAGGATATTGCAGAGACATGGCTTAGCCACAGCCTGGGGGATGTTTCCAGAATGAGATTTTCACTCTGCAGCGGAGTGTGCGCTGATATGAAACTTCCTGGCAGATTAAAACTGTGTGCCCGGCCGAGACTCGAACTCGGGACCTTTGCCTTTTGCAGGCAAGTGCTCTACCAACTGAGCTACCGAAGCACGACTCACGCCCGGTACTCACAGCTTTACTTCTGCCAGTATCTCGTCTCCCACTCACCGGGCGTGAGTCGTGCTTCGGTAGCTCAGTTGGTAGAGCACTTGCCCGCGAAAGGCAAAGGTCCCGAGTTCGAGTCTCGGTCGGGCACACAGTTTTAATCTGCCAGGAAGTTTCATATCAGCGCACACTCCGCTGCAGAGTGAATATCTCATTCTGGGAACAGTCCTCTCTTTCTAATGCCACACGTGGGCAGCCGTGCCCTGGTATTTGGGATACAGTCTCATTCTCTGTAATATGTAGCCACATCCAAGGAAAAACGGAACGGTTCACATTAAGCCATCGAGCCATATCAATTTGCTACTGTCCTGCTTCCATATTTCCTATGGCACTCCACCACAGAGAGTCTGCTAGGCATCTTCTCTGTGCCATACTGCACCGTCTGTGACTTTGTACACAGCGATTGTGGATGTGGAACTACCCGGAAAACACTACCCTGTTTGATAGGGGCCCTGACATCATTGTGGCGTGGTTGTCCGCTGACCAGAATGGCATCTTCCGTTCAGAATACGATCGTACGAACATCTGTTGATAGTTTGTATGATTATATCATGAATTAGACACAGGACGGGGAAAATGCAATTTGTCGCTTTAATTTTGGACACCAGTGTATGTGCAGTCTGGACGATTTGGTGTTTTTCGTGCTAAGGGTTTGTTGCCCCCCCCCTCCCTTATTACGCTTAACAAAACACTAAATTCCGAATGATATGAAAACATTTTACAGCATTGTGCACTGAGTGTAGTAGAGAAAGCATACAATGATAAAGCAGCATCTGTGATGCAATGGTTTGTGGACAGTAACATTTCGGAAATGGACTCCCTTCCCCGAGTCGCGACCTGAATCCAGTGGAACACATTTTGAATCAATTAGAACGTCGACGTCACTCCAGACCCTAGCGTCTAATATCACCCCCTCTGTTTTGGGCCCTTGATTAAAAATGGGCTCCGTTCCTCCACAGACATTCAGACACCTTATTGAAATCGTTTCCAGCAGAGTTAAAGCCGCAATAAAGGCGAAGGGAGGAAACATCCGATATTAATGTTCACTAATAGGTATCCGGATTTTTTTGTCACATCGTAAACACACTCAAGTCCAAACAAAAATCAGGATCGCCTAAGAAATATAACAATTAGCACTGAAAGCACATTTATTACGAACAGCAGCGCATTCCCAGACCAGAACTCGACTCCTGGAAGAATAGTGCTGCTATTTATACAAACATCATATGTACAAGGTATTTCGAGAACCTTCGCAAAGTGATAAATGCGAAATAACAAAGATGGTAAGGTGTGACCTAACGGCCCGCAGGGCGCCAGCCGGTGACGCTGACCACTACACGGTATTATATGCACCACAGGGAACACACAAAGATATCTGGAACGACAGTGTCTCCCGCCAAGTACGAGGGCCTGGAGAGAAATTTCGCCTGAAGCTACGCAGCCAACATTACATAACAGTCGTGCGTTTTCTTCTGCAAGACTGTTCTCAGCCGCATTCTGCAACGGCAATGAAGATGCTCCTGCATCGTTTTCAGTTGGCTATGTTTGATTACCCACAATACAGCCCGTAATTGTCTCACTCTGAGTTTCATCTCTGCTCACATGAACCGCTGGCTGTGTAGACAACATTTTGGCACAGACAACGAGCTGATGGCCAGCGGAGAATATTGGCGGAAAGCACTGGCGGCTGCCTCCTATAACGAGGGTATTGGAAAGTTGGTACAACGCTACGACAAATTTCCAATTCGGATCGGCGACTATGGAGATAAGGAGCTGGAAGTTGTAGCTAACTGTTGCAAATAAAACAGTTTTGATTTTCACTATAGTTTCCATTTCGCGACCTATCGTTCCTTACTTTCCGAATAGCCCTCGTATTTCAGCCTGCTTGGTTTCCCTCTACCAATACTTCCATTCATTATCAGATTGACGGTTCCTTGATGCCTAAGTATCTATCTTATGCACCGATCCCTTCTTTTATTCATATTGAGTCATAATATCTGTTCTCCATAGATCGATTCAGTACCTCCTTATTTGTTATTCGTTCTACCCACCTAATTTTCAACACTCTTCTGTAGCACGACATATCGAAAGCTTCTGTTCTCATCTTGTCTGAACTGTTTATCGTCGAAGTTTCACTCCAGATAAATTTCCTCATAAAAGACTTCCTGACACAAAAATTTATAATCGTTGTTAACAAATTTTTCTTTTACAGAAACGCTTTTCTTGCTGTTGATAATCTGCAGTTTATATCCTCACTTCTTCGGCCATCGTCAATTACTGTACTAACCGAAATAGCATAACTCATTGACTACTTTTAGTGTATTATTTCCTAATCTAATTCCCTCAGCATTATCTGATTTAATTCGACTACTTGTTTTAGTTTCGTTGATCCTCCTTTCAAGGTATTACCCATTACGATAAACTGATCTTCCACGTCATTGACCGGCTCTGACAGAATTACAATGCCAACAGAAAATCTCGAAGTTTTTACTTCTTCTCACTGAACCTTAATTACCTCTCCAAAAATTTTCTATTTCCTTACTGCTCGCTGATTGTACCGACGAATAACATCGGGGACGGACTACACCCTTGTTTCAGTTCGTTCCCAACTACTACTTCATTTTCACTTCCTGCGACTCTTTATAACTGTAATTTGGTTTTCTGAAGAACTGGTGGACACAGTCACAGATTCGAATCCTGCCTCGGACATGGATGTGTGTGATGTCCTTAGGTTAGTTAGGTTTAAGTAGTTCTAAGTACTAGGGGACTGATGACCTCAGAAGTTAAGTCCCATAGTGCTCAGAGTCATTTGAACAGCCCTGTGGCCTCTTTCCTTATGATGTGTTATAATTCGTTGTTTAAGTGTACATGACTGTACTAGCCGAATATGTAGTATTACGTTTGTGCTGTATAATGATGATGAAGAGAGAGGGAGAAACCCTTTGCCGCAACATAGCCTACTACTACATAGCGCCAAAGGGGCCGCCGGGCATAACGTCTCCATTCCAAGGACGGATCAGTATCAACGGGACCACTTGCCCTCTCTTCAAGAGATGCTGAGGAGAAGTTTTGAACTTAATCCAAAGTCATTGGTGGGGCGACTGGTGATCTGTAACGTTACATCACCACCTCTCTCGTCTTATTGCTGGGCAGATACTGGCGGAGAAAATTTATTCCACCGCCAGGATTGAAACTGACTATCTCAGAGTCGAGCACCACTACAGAAACATGCGTTAATGACGTCTGCCGATTGTAGGAAAGGGCTTTAATTATCATTCTACAAGTTGACTGACGCCTCCGAAAATTGAATGTCCCCCGGTCTGAAGCACATTTTGACTGTAATGAGTTTCCCATCACCTTTGGCCTCTGTTGTTATTGACAACAACTCTCACCCTGGATCGTATAGTCGAGAGGTCCGAGTTCTCCACCCGTCTCGTTTCTGCAAGAAACTCCAGTGAAAGGCTACCATCTCCACGTGAAAATTCAGAATTCCTCTGTTAATTATCTCCCCCACCCTTCCAGAAAAAAGAACATACTCCTATTTCAAAAACAGGTGGTGAAGACGATGTTGACTGTGTTTCACGATAACAGTGACTACGCTTAGATAAAATTGTGCTTTCAAGTAGAGCAGCAGGTAAGAAATTCCATCAGCAAGTGTTAAAACGGTTGTTAACTCGAATACAACGAGTTCCCTACATCTTTCCCTTTTTTTGTTGGTGTTGGACAACAGTGCACCAACAAGTTCGACAACAATAAATCGACAGTTCTTCGCTGAGAAGCAAGTCTCTACGTTTCACCATCCACCTTATCCACCATATTTCTCACCCCCAGGATTTCTCTCCCCTAAACTCAAAATGCATTCGAAGGATTCCAACTTCGACTCTGTTAAGGATTTCCAAAAATCTTTGTGCCCACCTTACGAAAATACCGTAATCTAGTCTGATACTTCGTATTCTAAAATTATGAAGAATAATATTTGTTGTTTGTAATGATTTATTGTATCAGATTCCGGAACTGTTTTAAATTTTTCAGTAAAACTTAACCCAAAAATTTTTTCGCAACGTATATTCAGGTGCAACACCCTTCTTAGACATATGTATAATTTTAGAAAGTATGTTGTGAATGAAAATCAAGGACTGTTAGCGAAATTTGAATGTATTTTTTTAAAGTTTCTATTAATGTTCATGAAGTATCCCCCCACTCGATGTAAACACTACGGAAAATGTGTTGGTGCTACTAAGATTGTACTGATACATATTCTCAGGTTCTGCACCCTAGTTATATATCATTACCTATTTAAAATATATGTTGTTAATAAAAGTTACACACACTTAACTGAATTTGCTTTTTTGTGATGGGCACAAAATATCCCTTTAGGTATTGCGTATTATGGAAAATGCGATGTTATTGCAATGGTTAAAGATCCCTTTTGCGAAGTTTAATGAAATTACAAATACGTGAACAGGCTTCAGTGTTCATAGAACTTGCATCTGACTAGAGTGGGAAGTTATCAACGTTTCTTAGAAATTTTTGTAGTGTCCTTAATCCATTTTTATTGCATCTTACACTTCTCGACACAAATGGCAAGATATATGAATTTGGTGTCTGTTCTTTCGGACATATCTGAAAGAACAGATACCGTCGGTGACCATGCTCTCTTAGAATGAAATGATAATTAAATCAAGACCCTAAGCTGTCGACAGGCGTTGATGTACATCAACGGTGACAGTTGAAATTGTGTGCCTCGACCGGGACTCGAACCCGGGATCTCCTGCTTACATGGCAGACGCTCTATCCATCTGAGCCACCGAGGGCACAGAGGATAGTCCGAAAGAACAGATACAATCTTCATATATAGTTAAGGCTAACCGTCCATTGACCTCCTTCTTTTGTGCTGGATGCACACGCATTGCCCGAACTCTTACGGGACTCGGAACGATTGTCTGCCGCGATTAACGAGTGTAGTGGACAGGGGCACTACTAATGTACTGTGTGGACATTAAGTTGAGAATGTCTCATGGGGAGCGTGCAAGGGATAAGTCCCTGCACTCGCACTATCCTCTGTGGCTCAGATGGATGCCGGCACGGTAACTCAGCGCGTTCGGTCAGAGGGTTAGCTGCCCTCTGTAATAAAAAAACTGAGTTAATGGAACAACGACGAACTGAAACGGGTGTCTTGCGACGTCCGCCCCGAGCAGATACAACGAACGAAAACGAACAAAATGAGATTTAAAAAAACAAAAAAAAAAGATGGAAAGAGCGTCTGCCATGTAAGCAGGAGATCCCGGGTTCGAGTCCTGGTCGGGGCACACATTTTCAATGCCCCCGTTGATGTATATAAACGCCTGTCGACAGCTTAGGGTCTTAATTTAATAATCATTTCAAATGGCACGATGTCCTCTTCAACAGAACAGTAACTGCTATGCGGAGAGAGCATTAACTTAAGTATTTTGTTCTGTAAGTGTGCAAGGTTGTGGATAGTTAATGTTCCAGTTTCAAAGCGCTGTAGAAAGAGAACCATTGTTTAGAATGACGTCAGATTTGAACAGCATATTATTGACACAGAGGGAAACACCGTGGAATAAAAAAAATTAACGAAAATTTTACCAATAGATGGCGCTGTAAGCGTCTTAACGTAAATACGGTCGGGTGCAAATGAAAGATGAATCGCAATACGACAGCTACGATTCGAGTTGCACGTTTCACCATCCGCACTGTTCAATGTGCATGACTGCACAGGTTCGACAGTGAACAGCTGTGGCACTGTTAGGTAGGTAAGCTCACCCACCATGGCAAGGTCGTACCCCATCGGACGAAAAAAGCCGATTTTTAATTGTTCTGAAACTAAAAATCACATTAGAAGCAAAATGGCACAGATTTTTAATTGTCCTGGGGCCAAAAACTGCATAAAAAGCAACAATGAAATTGGTTGCCAATTGTCCTTGGGGAAAAAACAGCATAAAAGCCAAAATGACATTGGTTTCTAGTTGTCGTGAGATTGGCGATAGAACATGTTCAATGTACTATCCACCGTTTTCTGCAACAAGTTGACATCGTGAATCAGTATGTTCCACAACAGTTCGGAGCGTCTGAGGGTCACGTTGATTTGCGTTGCACAATGCGTGTCTTCCATTCAGCTTCCTTCGTGATTGGACGTTCGTGACAGGACCAGTGAACATAACATCTTTTCCAATAACCCCCTGCCAGAAGTCACACGGATTAAGATCAGGTGATGTTGATGGCTAGGCTGTAGGGAAATGACAGTTGATTATTCTAGAATTTCTGAAACGCCTCTGCAGTAGCCGCTTTACCTGTGTGTTGTGCGCCATGATTTCACCCTCACATCCAAGCTGTTTACGACTTCGAATGACGTTGGTACACAAAGAACTTTCATAGCGTTTTCAAGTGACGTTATAGACAACAGGACCTGCAGGACTCATCTCCTCGAAAAAATACGGTGATACGATAAACAACGCCGTTGCTGTGCTCATATTTGCAGTACTGGGTATTTACATGACCTTGGATATGAAAATGGCCTTAGTTTGTCTACATAATGTTCCGTGGTCTTTCATTGCCCGCTTCCATGCGAGCAAGGAATTTCAGAGCGAACGTTTGCCTTGCTGGCAGGTCAGCAGGAAGCAACTTCTGAACGTAGGTGATTTTGTACGGGAAGCAATGCAGGATGTTTCGTAGAAATGTACAACGTTCGGTATTCCCCTTGCACTGCATGTTTGCCCACCATCGCTCCACCCCGCCTGAAATTCTGTGGCCACATCTTCGACAGAAGATACCGCGCTTCAAAAGAACCTGTCTTTTCGAATTTGGTAATCATTTTCTCCAGACCCTAGACAGACATCGTACCAGTGCCTTTTTTCATACCCTTGAATGTCCAGACCATCTGGAGAGCTGCTGGCACACAGTCACTTTTCTTGTAAAGGAGTTTTACCAGCAGCGCACGATCCTTCATGGAGACAGTCATGCTGGGCGTCTCGGACGCAAACTAAGCCACAGCCGTGTGCGGCGCGTTTCTTGGTGTGCATATTCTGGCGCTTACAGCGCCATCTAGTGGTCAAATTTTCGTTAATTTTTTTTCTTCCGTCACGTTTTCCCCTTGTGTTAATAATATGCTGTTGAAATCTGATGATGTCATTCTCAACAATGGTTGTCTTTCTACAGCGTTTTGAAATTGGAACTTTAATTATGGATTCCCTTTCAAAAGGAATGTAGTTTAGATAGGGTGAGTCACTCAAAGATTCAGTCGCTTTAATCACTTGGTATAGTATAGTGTGTGTATCATATTTAACAGCGAAAGCTGATAAGGGTGAAATAATACGACAACAGAAGCAAAAATGTTTGTGTAAACATGGGTCTGCTAACGACCAAGATTGCGAGATAATTCCGAACGTGTGCTTACGAGCAGCCACAGTGCGGAAGATTATCCCAGGTATTAAAATCAGTCTTGATCACAAATGGTCATCTTCAGATCAAAATTCTGTATGAGCAGGAGCCTCCTTCTGGTAAATCAGCAGTGATTTACCACCAGAAGTAGGCTCCTGCTCATACAGCATTTTGGTCTGCAGATGACGACAGGCGTGGTCGAAACCGGTTAAATGGTTCAAATGGCTCTGAGCACTGTGGGACTCAACTTCTGAGGTCATCAGTCCCCTAGAACTTAGAACTACTTAAACCTAACTAACCTAAGGACATCACACACATCCATGCCCGAGGCAGGATTCGAACCTGCGACCGTAGCGGTCTCGCGGTTCCAGACTGTGGCGCCTAGAACCGCACGGCCACTCCGGCCGGCTCGAAACCGGTTACCAGAATAAATAAATTTGTGATCAAAAATGATTTTAATAGTACCTATTAGTAATAACATTGATCACTGTCTGCTCCCACGGTGTATTCAAAAGTAAATATTATAAATATATTTGAAATGTAAACTTCACGATTAAGTTCCCATCCAATTGGACTCAAATATGTTATCGCACTATATGCAGCTACGACTTTAAGGATGGCCAGTTTCACGATAAGCTTCACGATAGACTGTTTCGCATTCGGTTGCGTGCTATTACCTTCCATCAGTTCTCATCACCCCGTTACACCAATGTGATTCTACATACTCTTAAAGAGTGGATAGCTAACTAGACGTTGTGCACAGTTTTTAACTCCCAAGGAGTTCTTCTTCTGTCTTGGTGGTGCGAACCTTTTTGATCACCGTGGTGCGCCACTTTTCATTCAGTGTTCATGGTGCAAGTGAATGGTTTCTTTTGAACAGTTTTTGAATGTCGACGATGTCCATTTTGTGAAGTGTCATGCATACATCCTGTAGAAGGTTGATCTCTGCACCTCCCGGACACTCTTTTTCTGTCGCCCTCCTGATGCACATGGTGAGTCATTAGCAGCTAATACACTAATGGCCATTAAAATTGTCACACCAAGAAGAAATGCAGATGATAAGCGGGTATTCATTGGACAAATATATTATACTAGAACTGACATGTGACTACATTTTCACGCAATTTGGGTACATAGATCCTGAGAAATCAGTACCCAGAACAACCACCTCTGGCCGTAATAACGGCCTTGATACGCCTGGGCATTGAGTCAAACAGAGCTTAGATGGCGTGTACAGCTGCCCAAGCAGCTTCAACACGATACCACAGTTCATTAAGAGTAGTGGCTGGCGTATTGTGACGAGCCAGTTGCTCGGCCACCATTGGTGAGAGATCTGAAGAATGTGCTGGCCAGGGCAGCAGTCGAACATTTTCTGTATCCAGAAAGGCCCGTACAGGACCTGCAACATGCGGTCGGGCATTATCCTGCTCAAATGTAGGGTTTCGCCGGGATCGAATGAAGGGTAGAGCCACGGGTCGTAACGCATCTGAAATGTAACGTCCACTGTTCAAAGTGCCGTCAATGCGAACAAGAGGTGACCGAGACGTGTAACCAATGGCACCCCATACCATCGCGCCGGGTGATACGCCACTATGGCGATGACGAATACACGCTTCCAGTGTGCGTTCACCGCGATGTCGCCAAACACGGATGCGACCACCATGATGCTGTAAACAGAACCTGGATTCATCCGAAAAAATGACGTTTTGCCATTCGTGCACCCAGGTTCGTCGTTGAGTACACCATCGCAGGCGCTCCTGTCTGTGTTGCAGCGTCAAAGGTAACCGCAGCCACGGTCTCCGAGCTGACAATCCATGCTGCTGCAAACGTCGTCGAACTGTTCGTGCAGATCGTTGTTATCTTGCAAACGTCCCCATCTGTTGACTCAGGAATCGAGACGTGGCTGCACGATCCGTTACAGCCATGCGGATAAGATGCCTGTCACCTCGACTGCTAGTGATACAAGGCCTTTGGGATCCAGCACGGCGTTCCGTATTACCCTCCTGAACCCACCGATTCCATATTCTGCTAACAGTCATTGGATCTCGACCAAAGCGAGCAGCAGTGTCGCGATACGATTAACCGCAATCGCGATAGGTTACATTATCACAACAACGTTTCACCAGGTAACGCCGGTAAACTGCTGTTTGTGTATGAGAAATCGGTTGGAAACTTTCCTCATGTCAGCACGTTGTAGGTGTCGCCACCTGCGCCAACCATGTGTGACTGCTCTGAAAATCTAATCATTTGCATGTCACAGCATCTTCTTCCTGTCTGTTAAATTTCGCGTCTGTAGCACGTCATCTTCGTGGTGTAGCAATTTTAATGGAGAGTAGTGTATTTGTCCTGTCGTAATTGTTAAAGCAACACTTTCAAATGAGCCTTACCAAAGACTGAGCTTGCGACCTCGCCCTCAAGGTTTTCCTCGTGAGAGATTAGGCAAGTAGTAGACGACCCGCCACACACGTAGCCACTGCGGCCTGCCTGGAGGCAGGGGGCGGCAGCTGCCTCTGGCGGCGTTCCAGCCCCGCCGCCGCCCCCTTCGCGGGTTATTTACAGGGAGCCGGGCTCCGCTATTCTCTCCGCGCCTCTGCCGTTTCTGCGCTGGGGGTGGCAGCAGTGTCGCCGGCGGCACATAGCACCTTGTGTCGTGCGCACCGATCAGCCTGCGCTCCTTCGTTCTGTTGACGGAAACACGGCTGCAGCGTATTCTCGTCAGCGCGAAAACGTTTCGCCATAAACTTTTTGTCCCGGCGACTGTAGCGCCGTGAACATATGCCTATATGGCCCTAGACAAGGGCCCACGTACACAGGCGGGAAAATAGGCGTTTAAGAGTATGAATCAAGTAGATATTAAGTATGAATCAAGTAGATATTGAACTGAAACAAGTAAGTATCATCCTTGGAGAAGTGCTTGTACGAGGGCTCTTCGGAAAGTAAGCAACGATCGGCCGTGAAATGGAAACCACAGTGAAAATCAAAACCGTTTTCAGAATGAGATTTTCACTCTGCAGCGGAGTGTGCGCTAATATGAAACTTCCTGACAGATTAAAACTGTGTGCCGGACCGAGACACGAACTCGGGACCTTTGCCTTTCATATCAGCGCACACTGCGCTGTAGAGTGAAAATCTCATTCTGGAAACGTCCCATAGGCTGTGGCTAAGCCCTGTCTCCGCTATATCCTCTCTTCCAGGAGTGCTAGTTTGTGAAGTTTGGAAGGTGGGAGACGAGGTACTGGCAGAATTGAAGCTGTGAGGACGGGTCGTGAGTCGTGATTGGGTAGCTCAGTTGGTAGAGCACTTGACCGCGAAAGACAAAGGTCCCGAGTTCGAGTCTCGATCCAGGACACAGTTTTAATCTGTCAAGAAGTTTCAAAACCGTTTTATTTCCAGCAGTTAGCTACAGCTTACAGCTGCTCCGGTACGTAGTCGCCGCTCAGATGTCTCTCGTAGCGTTGTACCAACTTTCCAATACCCTCGACGTAGAAGGCAGCCTCCTGTGCTTTCCGGCAATTTTCTACGCCAGACTGCAGCTCATCTGTGCCAAAATGTTGTCTTCATAGTCGCCATTATTTTGAGCAGAGATGAAAATCATAGGGAGCCAATTACGGGCTGTATTGTGGATGATGAAACACTTCCCATCGAAAACGCCGCAGGAGCATCTTCATTGCCCCTGCTGTTAGCGGCCGAGAACAGTCATGAAGGAGGAATTTTGCGACAGTTACGTTATGTCGGGTTGCATGAAATCAGGTGAAATCTCTCGGCAGGCACTCATACTGGTGGAAGACACTACTTTGTAGCAATCTTTTCGCTCTCACTGTGCGATCATTACTGACAAGAGCGACGTGACGCTATGTGCGTGCCTACTAGAGACACTGCCGATACGGATTCTCACACTTCGCTGCCGATCTTTCCTTACTTTCCGAATAGCGCTCGTGTAAGGGGCGATCAAAAACTTTCAGTTGCTGCAACGTATGTGCAACCCAGCGCGAATACGATGGCGGTATATAAGCACCGGCCTGTAGGGAAGGGGTTAGTGCGGGTTTCCAGTGGAAACTTTTTGACACTCCATATGTTTCTTTAAGATAACGTCCGTGTGCATTGTAGCATTTGTCTCGTAGTTAACAGCTACTCTTATTTCGTGTTTGCTGTTGGAACTAACCGGTAGCCACGTTCCTACAACTTCATTTGACGCACGGTTCTACAATTCAGTCATCAGGAAAATATAATAATAAGAGGACTCTACAGTTGGCAGTCGACCTGACCCAGTGGGGCTGTGCTCATTTGTCAGGCAGTGCGTTGTCATGCAAATCTAGCTTAATGTTTGCTGAGGACTCTCGGTCACTTGCGTTGAATAGCTTACAAAAGTTTCTGAGCGGCTTTCACTGTTTATTCTTGATGCTGTAACCCTGTGTGTGAGACGTATGCCTTCGTCATCGCTGAACACTGTGAACATAACTTTCCTACGAATTAAGGTCAAAAAGTGAGTCCCATACGAGTAAACGTGCGTTGGGGGTAAATGCGAGATTTCACACTGCCGTCCTGGCTAAGGTCCTGGAGACGGTGGTTTCTTATTCCTTTCCTCCGACCTGTGATGGAACGCCAAGTGCGTTTCTGTGTCGTGGGGATGACTGATGACTGCTAGTACAGCGCAGAGTTGTGTTTGTGTTGTTATGAACGAAAGGGATGGAATGAAATCTGCTTCCTTTCAAATAAAACACAGGGGACCGGGACCGTCAGGCTACACAGCCTTACCCGATGAGCGGATCATCATCAAACAGCGTCAGATGCCCTCACTTCATGAGACACTGCGGAGAGATTCGGAATTTAATCCACGACACCGGCGTAAAGTTTGTTGACGAGTAACTTTATGCCACCACCTCTCGCCCCCTTGCAGGGCAAATACAGGCGCTGAAAACTTTCTCCACCTGCAAGATTCGAATCGCCTACCTCCGAGACGAGCCTGTGCACAGGCTCTCTCTCTCTCTCTCTCTCTCTCTCTCTCTCTCCCCCTCCCCCTCCCTCCTTGCTTCCCTCCCTCTCCCTCGCTCCCTCCCTCTCCCTCTCCCTCGCTCCCTCCCTCTCCATCGCTCCCTCCCTCCCTCCCTCCCTCCCTCAAAACACACAAACATACACACATAAAGAGAGAGACAGATGTGTGCTTGTGTGTGTGTGGGGGGGGGGGGGGGGGGAGCGACGATTTGAGCGAGCATATTGTGGTTGGTAGGAACTCAGATATCGTAATGTTAAGCTTTAATAATGGAATTTATGGGTGTGTGGACAGCATAGGAGTAAGCATAATCCATTGTGGGAAGACTTTGTCATACTGTAACCTGTCATGCATTGCAAGATGACCGACGCTATAGGGACAGCGAATGGGATGGGAGCGCCTGCAGTGTGAACAGATATTCTTCTGTTCGCTGCCATTAACCTCCGTTCACTAGTTGAAGCGTGGCTTATCTTCGGTATGGTTACTACAAGCCAGTTCTAAACAGAATGACTTCGCAGTTCTGGTTCTAGCGTATACGTGAATTACAATGTCACTATATATAAATTAAAATAACTGCATTTGAGTGAAAATATGTATTTCAGGGCACTGAAGATGTGTCAATAATTAAGGCGAATCGATTCTTGTAAAACGAAAACTGGACTTAATGCATTGCACATACAGTGCTGTGCGAAATTAAAGCAACAAACGGAGATTTTGCAAGGTTACCTTTATTTTGCCTCAAAACAGTATACATAGGCGATAGTAAAGTAGAAACAATGTAAAACAAACGTAAATAACTGCAGCATGCATAGCGGTAGACACCGAGCGAGGTGGCGCATTGGTTATCACACTGGACTCGCATTCGGGAGGACGACGGTTCAATTCTGCGTCAGGCTATCCTGATTTAGGTTTTCTGTGATTTCCCTAAATCTCTTCAGGCAAAAGCCGGGATGGTTCCTTTGAAAAGGGCACGGACGACTTCCTTCCCCATCCTTCCTAATCCGATGAGACCGATGACCTCGCTGTTTGGTCTCCTACTCCAAAACAACCCAATCCACAACGGTAGACCAACTTAACGGATTTGCACACATATGCCGACAACTGGTTAATGTGCTCAGTGTGAGGTGTGACAACCTCTGGTAGCAATATAGGTCTGACAGCGACGCTTCATGCCGTAAATGATGCCATCAATCTCATGTTGAGGCAATAACGCCCATTCTTCTTGCAGAGCTGCTCGCAAGTATAGCAGAGTGGTTGGTGGATGCTGACGTGATGCGACCCGCCTCCCTAGTGCATCTCAGACGTGCTGTATGGGATTCAAATAGGAAGAGCGTGCAGGCCACACCATGTGTGCCGTATCTTCTGTTTGCAACAAAACATTAAGCACCCGTGCTCTATGAGGTTGAGCATTATCGGTCATTAGCACGAAGTCCGGGTCTACAGCACCTCGTAACAACCGCACATCAGGCCCCAAGGTCTCATCAAGATACCTGACAGCAGTTAAATCCTGCCTATTCACCTGTACAATTTCGTGAAGGAGTTTTCGAGTGGTCAACATAATCCCTGCTCACATCATTAGGGATCTTCCTCGATATCGGTTTCTTTCCACAATGTTTGGGTCCAGAAATCGTGATCCACGTTGCGTCCAGATACAGATCCGTCGATCATCTCTCTCCAGACCAAATCTGGACTCATCTGTGAGAAGAACATTGGCCCATTGTTCGACCGTCCAGGTGGCATGTTGACGACTCCTCTCTAGACGCTCCCTTCTGTGTAGACGCTTTAGAGGTACACATACAGCAGGTCTCCTGAGCACTCAGCTGAAGCCTTCTGCACACCGTTTGTCTCGATACAACACGTCCAGTGGATGCTGCGAGGTCAGATGCCAGTTGCCGTGCAGTACTAAGGCGGTACCCTTACAGCCAAACAACTGTCACCTCTATCTGATGTCGCACGTGGCCGGCCCTGCCCTGTTCTTCGGGATACAGCTTCGTTGTCTATAAACTGTCGCCACATCCGAGAAACAACAGAGCGATTCATAATAAGCCACGGGGCACATTAGTTTACGACTCTCCTCCTTGCATTCTTCCTATAGCCCTCCAGCGCAGTGAGTCTGGTAGGCGTTTTCTCTGTGCCATACTGCACCGTCTATGACTGCACACAGCGATTCTGGAAGTGAGACTACCAGGAAACACTACCCCATTTGATAGATGCCTGACGTCATCGTTGGCATGGTTCCCCGTATTATCGTACTCACATCTGTTGACAGTTTTTATCATTATATTGTGAATTAGACAAAGGAAATAGCAGTTTGTTGCTTTTATTTCGGACATCAGTATAGACAGACAGAAAGCCAAAAACATTAAGTAGTATTACTTGCAACTGAGGTTGTGTAGACCAACATCAAATGCATTAAACTTGCAGTAGGCGAGAACGAGGATCAAATTCGTTTGCCGATCCAAATTTATGTTTGATGTGCTTTCGCTAAATCTGTGAAGGTAAATGTCGCAATGGTTCCTTTGAAATTGACGGCTGTTTTCTTTGCCAACCCTTTCCAGCTCCATTGTTGATGGCCGAGATGCCAACGAGATGCTAAACCTAAATCAATTTTCCTTTTGATAAAAATATTCGTCCACGAGACGACTTCTGCGTGATGAAATAATCGCTTATTTCACGGGCGTCAAAGCTGTCAGCTCCATGGAACTCTGCGGTCCACTATCCACGTGGAAATACTTCGAAGGCTATGCATGTTTGTAAACATAGAGGTTGTTTGATAAGTTTGCTTGTACTTTCAAAATACTTCGTCATATACACATTATTAGCGGCCCTCCTCGGCATCGCACAAGTATCACAAAGTATCTACGGTCGGACGACTTGTCTGGCATTTCGATAATAAATTACCTTCCTCGTGGATCAGTCTATCAGTGAAGACCGTATCAGAGTCCCTACGGCAATTCTTCGATTTTAGCCTTCACGCACAGGCGTAAAAACGCGCACGGGGTGGAGGAGGGGGGGGGGGGAGAAGGAGGAGGAGGAGGAAGAAGAAGAGGAGGACTTCATTTATGATATATGCAGAAGAAGAAGAAGAAGAAATGTCTAAATTGTGGTAATAATAATTTGGCTTGGTTCAGTAGCCTGCTGGAAATCTTACGCTTGTAGGACGGTTATCCAATCGGGGTAAGAGGACCTAACGTTCAACGTGAAATCTGTACCACGCGTCGTGTCTGGTGAATCTGCACAATACGAGCTCAAAAGGCAGATGGAGCACGAAGTTGTACCTTCCCACCCAGAAAGAAAGCTTAGGAGGTGGCCAGTTGTAGCACAGACAGATGTCGTCTTTAGTAATATTAACTTTTCACCTAGCACATTTTTTTCGGTCAAAGAAAACCATCGTAACGACCGGGACAGCGGTGTGCTTGACCATACACCCCTCCTAACCGCATCCTTAACTGAGGATGACACGGCGGTCGGATGGTCCCGATGGGCCACTTGTCGCCTGAAGACGGAGTCCTAGAACATTTTTTTTCGTACGATGCGTCTTTTTCGAGATATTTAGTTGTCTCAAGTTAAAACAAAGTCGACACAGTATGTTTCAAAAAGTTTTGGGTTTTACATGAATGAAGACAGAAACATATGGTAAATTTTTAACTTAGGTATCGAAATTAAAAGTTTACCTTAGTGCCAATTGTAAATTACCAGTACGGGTCTACCTGGTGGATGTACGAGTGCTACAATCACTGGTTACACGAGGCAGGTACCTCGATATGTTGGAGATCCGGCTTTTTTCACAACTGCGTAAACATGCCGAAAATTCCATTTGTGGACAGGACGGGGCAGTGCCGCCCTGGCGCCCCCATGTTCTGTGAGAAGAGAGCACTTCTCAAACACTGGGCTGCCTCAGCGGCGGACCGGCTGTCAGGGGCGTACGGGTCTCGCAGCTTCGGCCTCCAGGGTCGCCTCATCTCATGGTACGTCATTTATTTGTGGGGATTTGCTGAAATACGCTTTCTGCGCGCCTTCCCCTCCAGCAACTTTGGGTGAGCTGCTGGACCGTATAGCAACAGCAGTGAACGCTGTAACTCCCTTAGATTGTTTGCAGGTGATGCTGTCATTTACCGTCTATTAAAATAATGAGACGATCAATTCCAATTACAAAATGATCTAGAGAGAATTTCTGTATGGTGCGAAAAGCGGCAATTGGCACTAAACAAAGACAATTGCGAGGTCATCCACATAGGTACTAAAAGAAATGGGATAAATTCTGGGTATACGATAAATCGCACAAATCTAAGGGCTGTCAATTCGACTAAATGCCTAGAAGTTACAATTACGAGCAACTTAAATTGGGAAAACCACATAGATAATATTGTGGGGAAGGCGAAACAATGACTGCGCTTTGTTGGCAGAACACTTAGAAGATGCGACAAACCCACTAAATAGCCTACATTACACTTGTCCATCCTCTGCTGGAACATTGCTGCGCGATATGGGATCCTTACCGGGCAAGATTGACGGAGGACATCGAAAAAGTGCAAAGAAGGGCAGCTCGTTTCGTGTTATGGCGCAATAGGGGTGAGAGTGTCACTCATATGGTACTCGAGTTGGGGTGGCAGTCACTGAAACGAAGGCGGTTTTCTTTGCGGTGAGATCTATTTGCGAATTTTCAATCACCATTTTTCTCTTCCAAATGCAAAAATATTTTCTTGACACCCACCTACGTAGGGAGAAATGATATCATAATAAAATTAGAGAAATCAGAGCTCTAACGGAAAGATTTAGGTGTTTCTTTTTCCCACGCGCCATTCGAGAGTGGAATGGTAGAGAAGTAGTATGAAAGTGGTTCGATGAACCCTCCGCCAGGCATTTAAGTGTGAATTGCAGAGTAACCATGTAGATGTAGATGTAGATGTGAACATATGGCACGAATGTGACTACCGTGTGGCAGAGAGCACGTTGAGAATTTGCAAAAGGTAAATAAAACTGTGATCCTAAGCGTAATTGTAAAAATTCTCCACGGTTATATCCCCATTCATGTAAAATATTTGCCCTTGTAAAATCGGATGATTCTTTTGGAAATAATTACTTATTAATCGCGCACGCAAGTTATTATTTACACCAACGTTTTTATCTTTATTCTTGTACAAGATATAGTCTTGTGACATTGGGTGAATCTATTTTAAACGTTTGTACTTTGACATTGTGCTTGACATCCATTCTCTTGGTTGCTACTACTACATTATGGCCCTTTAGTTTAGAAGTGAGAGCCAAGATACTTACAAGCCCTTTTCACCACATGGACGACAAACGAAACATATTTGGAAATACTGCAAGAGTGGATGTGGACAGTAACTGCCGAGTGGGACAGCATCGCACTTTTTTTCTTTACCAAAGTTGGTGCATCGTGAGCTTTTGAAGCTGACATTAGAGAGTGATCCCTTGATTGATTGGAACTAAGTATTGGCTTGGAGGTCAGATCAAGTGCCTTGTGACTTAATTTTCTGGTGGCTTCCAAGGAAGGCAAGCGTTAGAAAGGAACCAAAAACTTCGGATGAACTGTAAATAAAAGTCTTCACTGAGCTCACGAATGTTCCATCTAACATGTTCAGGGCGGCAGCTGCAAGCTCCATGGCAACCAGCACGAACTCCGAGAGCATCAGTTAAGCGAAACCCAAATTGCAATGTTCTCACATGATATCCTGAGAGCCATTGATCAGAGCAGTCAAGTAGATGCCATGTTTATTGCCTTACGAAAAGCATTTGACCCAATACCACACCTGCGTTTGTTATCTAAAGTACGATCGTATGGTGTACCGAGCAAAATTTGTCATTGAATTACGAATTTCTTGGCGTGGAGGAAACAACATGTTATCTTGGATAGAGAGTCATTGACACATGCAGAATTAACTATGGATGTACCCCTGGGAATTGTACGGGGACACTTGCTGTTCATGTTGTGTATTAAAGACCCTGAAAACAATCTAATAGTAACTTCCGACTTTTCGCAGATGATGCCTTTATCTAAAATTGAGTACTGTCAGGTAAAAGCTGCACAAATATTCAGTTAGGCCTTGATAAGTTTTCAAGGTGGTGCAAAGTTTGGCAGCTTACTTTAAATGTACAACAGTATAAAGGTATGCACTTGAAGAAACAAAAAAACTACAATATCAACACGTCAGAATCAGAATCGTCAACTCATACACATATCTGAGTGTAAGAGTCTTTATGATATGAAATGGAACGATCTAATAGGGTCAGTAGTAGGTAAGGCATGTCTGCATGGGTTCATTGTTTGAGTTCTAACGAAATGCAATCAGTCTCTGATGGAGATTGCATACACAACACTTGTGCGACCCACCCTAGAGTATTGCTCATGTGAGTGGTATCCGCACCAAATAGGACTAACAGGGAATATTGAACGTGTACAAAGAACGTCAGCACACATGGTGACAGATTTGTCCTATCCATAGCATAGGGTCAGCGAAAAGCTGAAGAAAGTAAAGGCTTGGAGATACGCACAAACTATTCCGAGGTAGCCTAGCTACAGAATTTCAGCAGGCAGTATTAAGAGAAGAATCTAGAGGTATTCTTCATTACCCTTCATACGGCTCCCGTAGGGATCGTGAAGGCAAGTGCAGAGCCATTTAAGGAGTCATTCTTCCCGCGCTCCGTACGCAGTTGGAACGGGAAGAAACCCTAGTATGTGGTACCATGGTAACTACCCTCTGCCGTGAATTTTACAGTGGTTTGCAGGGTACGCCTATAGATGCAGATTTGACGTGCATTTTGTTCCCACAAGTTTTCGAGAAAGGCATTTTGGTTCAAAATGGTTCAAATGGCTCTGAGCACTATGGGACTCAACTGCTGAGGTCATTAGTCCCCTAGAACTTAGAACTAGTTAAACCTAACTAACCTAAGGACATCACAAACATCCATGCCCGAGGCAGGATTCGAACCTGCGACCGTAGCGGTCTTGCGGTTCCAGACTGCAGCGCCTTTAACCGCACGGCCACTTCGGCCGGCTAAAGGCATTTTGCTCCCTCAAGTTTTCGAGAAAGGGGTTTTCGACTTCTTGAATTTCTCGATTCTGGCCGCCGCTACTATGCTCAGATCAAACGAAACACCTTCCGTGGTGGTACTTCCTATTTACCAGGTGCACAGCAGGATGCATTACCTCTAGCGTGCGCAATTAAAGGTTGCCGTCTTGCTCGCACCTGGAGCGGGAATGAAGCCACAGCTTGCGGTCTCTTTCTCGCGGCCGCTTATTAATACTGACCGGCCGGGCACACATGGCGTTATGCTAATGCGGTCGCACCGCACAGACTGCAAGGCAAGTAAAATAGTCAGTTTATTGGGGGCCGCAGGTGGACGCGACGCTGTGGCGCGCCGGCCAACACCCGGCCGCCCCCCGAACAGTCACGTCTATTCTCTACTGCCGCAGCAGTGGCAGTAATGTGCGTAATGAGCCGAGACCGTGATGATACGTGGCGCAATCTCCCTAGTCTCATCCCAAATAACACGGCCTGTTGAACACTATCGCTAGCCTCCATCGCCGCTGCGACTTCGTTCAGGGGCCTTTCCACAGTATCACCATCCCTCTGTGTAACATAGGCCTCAGTTTGTTCAATACTGACAAGGGAACCTCCCCATCGCACCCCCCTCAGATTTAGTTTTAAGTTGGCACAGTGGATAGGCCTTGAAAAACTGAACACAGATCAATCGAGAAAACCGGAAGAAGTTGTGTGGAACTATGGAAAAAAATAAGGAAAATATACAAACTGAGTAGTCCATGCGAAGATAGGCAACATCAAGGAGAATGGGTGTCAGGGAGCGCCGTGGTCCCGTGGTTAGCGAGAGCAGCTACCAAACGAGAGGTTCTAGGTTCAAGCCTTCCCTCGAGTGAAAATTTTAAATTTTTATTTTCAGTTTATATGACAAACTCTTATGTTTTCATCACTTTTTTGGGAGTGATTATCACATCCACAAGAAAACCTAAATCGGGCAAGGTAGAAGATTCTTTTTACCCATTCGCCAAGTGTACAAGTTAGGTGGGTCGACAACATATTCCTGTCATGTGACGCACATGCCGTCACCAGTGTCGTATAGAATATATCAGACGTTTTCCTGTGGAGGAATCGGTTGACCTATGACCTTGCGATCCAATGTTTTCGGTTCCCATTGGAGAGGCACGTCCTTTCGTCTACTAATCGCACGGTTTTGCGGTGCGGTCGCAAAACACAGACACTAAACTTCTTACAGTGAACAGAGACGTCAATGAACGAACGGACAGATCATAACTTTGCGAAAATAAAGAAAGTAAAATTTTCAGTCGAGGCACGACTTGAACCACGGACCTCTCGTTCCGCAGCCGCTCACGCTAACCACGGGACCACGGCGCTCCTTATGCTACAATCTCCTTGATGTTGCATATGTTGCACATGGACTACTCAGTTTGTATATTTTACTAATTTTTTTTCATAGTTCCACACAACTTCTTCCTGTTTTCTCGATTGATCTGTGTCCAGTTTTTCAAGGCCTATCCACTGTGCCAACTTATAACTAAATCTGAGGGGGGTGCGATGGGGAGGTTCCCTTGTGAGACACACTGCAAAATACACTACCGGAGAAAAATAGTACACCTGAAAAGACGACATCAATTTTGATGCGGTGACGACACATGCCACCAGGCGGATTTTAGATGTACTGATAATGGTCTCAGTGTTGCCCACCAATAGACAGCCACATGGAGGATAGTAACCTGGAGAATGGCGTATTGTATCACAGCCGTCCACAATACGAGCACGAAGAGTCTCTACATTTGGTACCGGGGTTGCGTAGACAAGAGCTTTCAAATGCCCCCATAAATGAAAATCAAGAGGGTTGAGGTCAGGAGAGCGTGGAGGCCATGGAATTGGTCCGCCTCTACCAATCCATCGGTCACCGAATCTGTTGTTGAGAAGCGTACGAACACTTCGACTGAAATGTGCAGGAGCTCCATCGTGCATGAACCACATGTTGTGTCTCACTTGTAAAGGCACATGTTCTATCAGCACAGGTAGAGTACCCGTATGAAATCATGATAACGTGCTCCATTGAGCGTAGGTGTAAGAACATGGGCCCCAGTCAAGACATCACCAACAATTTCTACCCGAACGTTCACAGAAAATCTGTGTTGATGACGTCATTGCACAGTTGCGTGCGGATTCTCGTCAGCCCACATATGTTGATTGTGAAAATTTACAATTTGATCACGTTGGAATGAAGCCTCATCCGTAAAGAGAACATTTGCACTGAAATGAGGATTGACACATTGTTGGATGAACCATTCGCAGAAGTGTACCCGTGGAGGCCAATCAGCTGCTGATAGTGCCTGCACACGCTGTACATGGTACGGAAACAACTGGTTCTCCCGTAGCACTCTCCATACAGTGACGTGGTCAACGTTACCTTGTACAGCAGCAACTTCTCTGGCGCTGACATTAGGGTTATCGTCAACTGCACGAAGAATTGTCTCGTCCATTGCAGGTGTACTCGTCCTTCTAGGTCTTCCCCAGTCGCGAGTCATAGGCTGGAATGTTCCGTGCTCCCTAAGACGCCGATCAATTGCTTCGAACATCTTCCAGTCGGAACACCTTCGTTCTGGAAATCTGTCTCGATACAAAGGTACCGCACCACGGCTATTGCCCCGTGCTAATCTATACATCAAATGGGCATCTGCCAACTCCGCATTTGTAAACATTGCACTGACTGCAAAATCACGTTCGTGATGAACACTAACCTGTTGATGCTAGTACTGTAGAGCAATGAGTCGCATGTCAACACAAGCACCGAAGTCATCATTACCTTCCTTCAATTGGGCCAACTGGCGGTGAATCGAGGAAGTACAGTACATACTGACGAAACTAAAATGAGCTCTAACATGGAAATGAAGCGTTTCCGGACACATGTCCACGTAACATCTTTTCTTTATTTGTGAGTGAGGAATGTTTCCTGAAAGTTTGGCCGTACCTTTTTGTAACACCCTGTATGCACTCGTTCTTCCTACAGCCAACTGAGCGAGTTTGAAAGCGGTCAAATTGTGGTCTTGCGAGAAGCGGAATGGTCATTTGCCACACGAGATGGACGTTCTGCAACAACTGTGCAATTATGCTAATGTCTGTGTTCACGTTCTCACACCTGCAGACGAGGTTCTGGACGTGAACGCAGGACAGACGCCCGCCAGGATCGTCATAGTGTTAGAGCAGCAGCGGCACATCGTACAGCTATCACAGCACAGGTGCACGTGTAAGAGGGGCTTGTGAGCCCAGACATGTCATCAAGAACTGTTGTGAACCCGCATTAGCAGTCAAACTACAGGCATACACACCTCTAGCCCGTCTTCCAATCACGCCACAGCATCGATGTGCACGGCTCGACTGGTGCTGTCAGAGGATCATTTGGAAGATGGGATCCGCGCCATGGTCTTCAGCGGTGACAGTAGATTCTGCCTGAGTGCAACCGATGGTTGTTTGCGGGTACTACTAGACCTGGGCCGGCCGGTGTGGCCAAGCGGTTAAAGGCGCTACAGTCTGGAACCGCGTGACCGCTACGGTCGCAGGTTCGAATCCTGCCTCGGGCATGGATGTGTGTGATGTCCTTAGGTTAGTTAGGTTTAAGTAGCTGTTAAGTCCCATAGTGCTAAGAGCCATTTTTACTAGACCTGGTGAGCGCTTCTCGTAGACTGCATTCGTACATGACACTCTGGGTCCATCCGAGGCCTTATGGTCTGCGGTACAATAAGCTACAACTCTCGTTCACCTTTGGTGTGTCTGGAGGAGACGCTAACCATCGCTCGGTACGTGCATAATGTTGATAGACCAGTTCTTTACCGATTCTTGCTGCAGGAGGGTGACGTGGTGTTCCAACAGGATATTGCTCACGCACGCTCTGCCTGTAAAACACGACGTTCTCTGCCAGACCTGCACCAATTTTCCTGGCTCGTTCTCCAGATTTCTCTCCAATCCAAGACGTGTGGGATATGATGAGTAGAGATGTAACTCGAGCGACTCATCAACCAACAACTCTCACAGAACTACGTGAACAGGTCAAAGAGACGCGACATAACGGGTCCCAAGACAGTATTCACCAACAGTACGATCGAGTGGATTCGCGAATAAGCGCCTACGGAGGCTACACCGCGTTTCACATATTAATATGACTCAGCATGGGTCGGTACCTGATACCTCATAACCGCTTGTGCTACTGATGTGTAATCATTTCAGCATGTGCTGCTGCAACAATAAATCTTGAGTGAACTGGAAGCCTCCAACAGGGTGTTCTAATTTGTTTCCATCACTCTTGTATTCATAAGTTTCTTGAAGGAAGTCATTTTAGTGCTTAGGGTGTTATTTCATTTAAAAGGTGAACACTTTAATTTCTAATTTTACTGTTGGCTAATTTCAGCCCCTTGGTCATTATCAAGTTACATAGTGGGGAAAACAATACCAAATGCTCTACCAACTTCGCCTCGATTACTTGGCATCACGTACTCATCGTGCTGCAATGATCACATCCCTGTGGTGAAAGCAGCATGTGAACTATTCTAGATGCAGGCACAAGATGTATATATACCACTGAGCGAGGCTGTATAGTGGTTACCACACCGGACTCTCATTGAGGAGGACGTTAGTTCAAATCCGCCGACCAGAGTGGCCGTGCGGTTCTAGGCGCTTCAGTCCGGAACAACGCGACCGCTACGGTCGCAGGTTTGAATCCTGCCTCGGGCATGGATGTGTGTGATGTCCTTAGGTCAGTTAGTTTTAAGTAGTTCTAAGTTGTAGGGGACTGATGACCTCAGCAGTTAAGTCCCATAGTGCTCAGAGCCATTTGAACCATTTGAAGTTCAAATCCCCATACGGCCATCCAGATTTAGGTTTTCCGTGATTTCCCTAAAATCTGTTCTGTTTCTGATGAGCTTGATGTCAGTGATGTGGTATCATAGCTTGATACTACCCTCATTGGCGTCTCACAGTTGGCAACAAAAACGCACGTTTCCGACAGACGCCGACAGCATTCGCACGGAGACCCGGCGGGTCCAGTGATGCACGCCCACTGAGCCCTTTCCCTCCGAGATGCAGGATGGCCGGCGGCAGCTACACGGACCGGTCTCAAGTCGCGCTCTTCGACAGTCTCCAGTCTCAGTTGCATTCCTCCTCAGTTTGCTCGTGTATTAGTAGCGTAACCTTCACACTGCATGACGCTTTGCTTCTTGTAATAGCTAGACTTCAATGCTGATTTTCTTTTGTAAAGTTTCTTCACAATATGTAAAGGTTTTTTAAATACCGCTACCACGCACAAACTTTGTTAACTATTGTATTACTTATTTATTTAGCGACCTGTTTCGAGGGAATACTTCATCTTCAGGCTAAATGGTATTACAAAAATAATTTTCGTAATGCCATTTAACCTGAAGATGAGGTATTCCCTCGAAACATGTCGCTAAATAAATAATACAATAGTTAACAAAGTTTGTGATTGGTAGCGGTAATTTAAAAAACCTTTGCATATTTCTTGATGCAGTCACGGTCGAAAAGTAGTCAACATGGCTTCAAATTCTTTCTTAGCAATGCTTGGACAAAGCTGCAAGTTAAGTAAAACTTCTATTTACTGTATGTACTTGTCTGTTAATCATTTCTGCTGTTCTCTAGCTTCCCTGTAATGACAGCTGCTTCACCACACAGTAGCTCACCTCTCCTTACCGTGGTGTACCAAGCAGTAAACATCAAATGAGACGTTAAACTCTAATCTTCCTTCTTTCCTTTCTTCTAATGACTGCGCTGTCGACAGAACGTTAAACGATAATCATCCTTCCTTCCTTTTTTGTGCACACATCAATACGTAATGTAATTCACATTAAAAGCGTATAATTTAACAACTTCCAATCCCAGATGTGAAGTCAATACATAAAATGGAAAGAGCGGAACAGTTATTGAGGCTTTGTCTATGTGCCAGCATACAACACACTAAAACATGTTTGTTTAACTATTAAACTGAAAACACACGTGATATGGTTAGCGTCTTAAAATAAAGTGGGATGCAGATCAATGAACTTGACAGCATAACAGTATCGTACAAGATGTAAAAAAACCTATACAAAACGAAGACAAACTTGCTCAAAGATATAACTACAAAAAAAAAGGCCGGCCGCGGTGGTCTAGCGGTTCTAGGCGCTCAGTCCGGAACCGCGCGACTGCTACGGTCGCAGGTTCGAATCCCGCCTCGGGCATGGATGTGTGTGATGTCCTTAGGTTAGTTAGGTTTAAGTAGTTCTAAGTTCTAGGGGACTGATGACCACAGATGTTAAGTCCCATAGTGCTCATTTGAACCATTTTGAACAAAAAACTGCTTCATCCGGAAGCGAAAAGATAAATACACCTTAAGTTTGTGAAGCTTTAACAATACGTGAGGCCGGAGGGGAGTGTATGTGGGAAGCTGGTAGCCAGCTTTCTTACAGTATAGACTTTCGTATAACAAAATATTGGAGCTCGGCTCAGTCACAAAGCTGTTAGAATACCTGTATGGAACGAAGGTCTGTTTCCTCCAAGTGTTCCACCTGTCGACTGCGCTAATAGACCCGGCGTTTCATAGGGGCGCTGCCTTGTTGCGTTGTAGATTAAGATCTCTTAAAACTTTATTGAATATTAATAAGCTGAATAGTGAATGAAAAATGAAAGTAATAAACGATCTAATAAAAGTAAAAGTGGTCTCCATTTATCTAAAAAATTATGAAAGGGGACAAAATTGCTGAATTATAATATAAAGTGTTCTATCAACTTTTCTGGCCAGAAAGCATGGACCCTCCAGTTAACTTTGCTCATGACACCGCAGGCTTAGAATACGTCAGTCAGTACACCATAGACGTGTGCTACATCGGAGAAGATGCGTTGCGGCAATCGATATCACGTTCATGTACCATTTACTTCTCCTCTATACCTCGTGCTTTTCCATCGTCCAGAATGGAACAAGATGCAAACTATATTCAGGACTAAATGCTGTCATCAACTGTGCGTATAACTTGGTACGAAATATTCTCAGCCACGAGTCAAACAGGAAAAAAAAAATACAATCGAGTACGGAAGATCCAGTAATCACTTTGCGAAAAAATGCCACGCAGCTCCAGTTGTGGCCCATCTGCTCACCTACGCAGAACAATTCAAAAATATATAAATGGGCTCGTAAAAATCTAGTCTTAACTCCTCAAATGGCTTCTCACACAGAAGCTTAAAAGACTTCATCTTCCGCGACTGGTCACACTTTCCGACACCGGAGAATAATAGATATTTAAAGTTGATGAGCCATGCAGTTCGCTATTTCGCCATTTCTGAAGCACTCTAAACTTTTCTTTCAAAGCAATGTGGATAACAGAAGAAAAATTGGACAGTAAATACCAACAAACTTTTCAGAACTGTTCGTAAATAGTTACACTCAGTACATAAATTCATATGACCCATGGGATGTTTATTTTCTTCCCTTTTTGGATGGCTTTAATAGGGAGACAGTTACTCTTGTGACTTGGCAAGACAGCCAAGTCACTATGCGAGGATGCCGAAATGCACGCGCTTAGCTCACGTAGGCTGGCGTGAGGTCTGGAACAGGTCAGAGAAATAAGACTAGCAAAACAAGAGTAACTGGTAGAATACTTAACTTTAATCCACTATTGGTGAACATCTCTCGTTACTGTACATGCTTCATTAGTTACATAGCAAAGGATAAATGGCGCCTTGCTAGGTCGTAGCAATTGACGTAGCTGAAGGCTATGCTAACTATCGTCTCGGCAAATGAGAGCATATTTGTCAGTGAACCATCGCTAGCAAAGTCGGCTGTACAACTGGGACGAGTGCTCGGACGTCTCACTAGACCTGCCGTGTGGCGGCGCTCGGTCTGCAATCACTGACAGTGGCGGAACGTGGGTCCGTCGTATACTAGCGGACCGCGGCCGATTTAAAAGCTACCAACTAGCAAGTGTGGTGTCTGGTGGTGTCACCACAGTTACCTCTCCCCGAATGCAGAGGAATCTCTTTTTGTATCTCTTTTACCACTAAAGTCTGTCTGCTTTTACGCACGTTGTGTCTTGTTTTATTTGCAACACTAGTAATCTTTTTACAGCTAGTAGGCTTCTCACCAAAGTATCCTTTTCAATAAAAGGCGAGCTGCTAATAAAATAATGTTTTTTCCACTTCGGCGACAAAATTCCCTGTCGTGCGGAGTACCCAGGTTCAATGTTCATTAAAGCTACGGGTTTCTCTTAGATAGTGACAGGGAGCACTACAAACATTGCTGCAGAAGCTCGCTGAGTAAGAAGCCGCTTGACTGGGAAGTAGCGGCTCCAAGCATCGGGGAGCGGTGTGTTGACCACATCACATAACCTTCCATACGACATCCTTATGATGCCAATGGCAGACGATGTCACGGTGGCCGATTAGCATCGTACGACCTTCAGGATTTGACCACAGGGTTGTTTACTTTTACTTATTTGCTATAGTTAAAACTCTGGAATTCGAGAAAACTGGCTTTCATTTCGCTTCAGGGTAATACACCTCCGAAGCCCGTGTCACAAATATCGGCTTCTGTTGCGACGCTCTACTTGCTGCAAGCCAGTTCGAATCCTGTTGGCAGCAGAAGCGTTCACCACTACTACGTGGTTGGCTATGGGAGGAGAATGGGTGAGATAAAGGTCCTGATTAACAGAGTTCGTGGAAATATTCGCGATGAAACTACAAACGTTGCTGCAGAAGCTCGTTGAGTAAGAGCTTGCGACATTTTTAGGGGTGCTCCGTCAGTCGGATGGAAACGTTGCTCATTGTTAGGAGTAGGCTGCTTGCCGACACTAGGCTGCATATTTTCTTTCTGTGGCGCTTCTGTGACGCCGTCCCTGACAACACAGACGTGGTATTATACTGTTGCTTTGCTATCCAGTCCGAAGACTCGTTTGATAGGTGCAATCCTAACCATCTCTTAATAATTCTTGCAGCCTACATACACTTGAAACTGTTATTGAGTCAAGATTTGGCCTCGCTCTACAACTTTTATTCCCCAGACTTCCGTCCACTGACAATTCCTTGCTGCCTCAAGGTCTATCCTATCAACCGATACATCTCATAGTCGCGTTGTGCCACGAATTTATTTTTCCCCTATTTGATTTCGTACCTCCACACTTTTTATCCACCGACCCATCTAATCTTCAACATTCCAATCTATCTCCGCATCTCAAAACCTTCTATTATCTTCCTGTCTGAAATGTTGATAGTCTACGTTTCACTGCCGTGAAACGTCACACGTAAGAAAAATGCCTTCAGTAAACACTTCCTAACATTTAAATTTGTATTCGACATTACAAATTTCTCGTTAAAAATAAAATTGCAAGTCTGCATTTTATAGCCTTCACATTTATAGCCTATTTTGCTGCCTAGGTAGCAACATTCATCTACTACTTTTACATATTCTAATCTAGTTCCCTCGGAATCGCTTGATTAAATTCGACTACATTCCTTTACCGTCGTTTTGCTTTTGTTGATGTTCATATTATAAGCTCTTTTCAACTCCCGCTGAACTTCCCTTCTAAGTCCTTTAATGTGTATGATATTTCTGAACGTTAATATCCTTTTCAAATTTCTCGTTTGTTTCCTTTGCTCCTCTCTCTGTGCTTAGATTGAATAACATGGAGGATAGACTACAACGTAGTCTCACTTGCTTCGCAGCTGCCACCCGTTTATGTCCTTCGATTGTTATAGATGCTGTCTGGCTTCTCTAGAAGTTGCAGATAACTTTTCGCTCCATGTAGTTTATCCCTGCTACCTCTACGATTTGAGAGTGTTATTCCAGCCATTGTTCTCAAAGGTGCTATGCTGTACGCAGTAGTATCAATCACCGTCCCTAAGCAGTCACATAATGCACCTTCCGGAACCTATGCTACCAAAAATGCGTCCTCTTGAAAGACTTGCAGCAGGGAATGTGCCAGCGGAAAAATGACCTAATCTTCCACTCTTATAGCACCTTTGCGCTAGCTTGTTTTTTCTAGTTGTAACGATGTCTCTGATTTCTCTCTTTCTATTTGTTTCTGTTGTCCACCTTTCTGACCTAATCAACAGCAATGCCTCAGGTTGCTTCGTCCACTGTTTGGTAATCAGTCACCTTCAAAAAAAGAGACTGTTTGACACGGTTTCTAGAATTAGGTGGTGGTTGTGCTTCCGTCTGCCATGAATTTCACGAAAGTCGACCAAAATCGGAAACATCGGCGCTGTGCGCAACGTGATCGCAGAGATGATCGAGGACTTCGGCCACTTGCTGCAAGTCTTCCTATTTGACGCCACTTCAGCGACTTGCGCATCTCTCTGATGAACGTGAGACGAAATAATCAGGACAACACAAACACCCAGTTCCCGAGCAAAGAAAATTTCTAAAGCGACAGGGAATCCAACCCAGGACCCTTCGGTCTAGAGGCAGCCACGCTACCCACTACACTACGATGTACTGCATTTGATTTTGTGTAGACATTTAGCTCTGAAAAAGTTCTGTTTCCGTCGGCATTCCCACAAAGTGTGACCGACACTCAAGAATAGACACGTTTCAACTTGTGTAATGATGTTGCTCAAAAAATTCCACCAAAGGAATGCGACCTCCATATTGAAAAGCTTAACAGCAGAGTAAACTTGCGCATACATTTCTATGAACCTGAAAGGAAGCAGCAGTCATAAACGTTAAACTTTAATCTTCCCAGTTTTCTGTTTTTTGACCTATAAATTTGGAAATGACCCTGAAAAAACTACATCTCCCTGCCTATGTATTTCAGTGCAATATATTGTCAGATCGTCTAGAGTTGCATCTTTAGGCATTTAAACCATAACCTTCGTTGGGATAATAACATAAAGAGAAGAATAATATTAAACACAAATATCACTGGAAGGAAAATGCTCTATGGGAAGTCCACAATTACACGTTGACCCAGCAAAAACGAGGTCAGAGAAACGGTAAAAAAGAGTGACGACTTACGGTTTGAAATGTAGGTAGGTTAATTGATCATTCCGTTCAGTATTTACAGGGCCCTGAACAATTTGTGTTAGGATTTTCAAATTGCATGGTTGACCGCAGGATACGATGGGAATTAGTATGCGTAAGCGCATGCACCTTGTTGTTATCGACCATTTATGCTTGAAAATGTCACGGTATAGCGTATAGCGCTTGTGAAGGCCTCCTATGCGAGCAATAACAGCCCAACTGCGGCTCAAAGCAAGTTTGCGACCGAATTAAGGGGCTCCGGAACGCCCTATACTTGCAATGTTAAAATAACGCTTATAAATTACATCTTTCCTCACAAAGTATTTGAGGTAGGAAGTTGAACTTTTTACAGATTATTTATTGGAATATGGGCTACAACTTAACACAGGGATTTTACAAAATTTTAGTTCAGTTATGAAAGATGATTTTTTTTCAATTGTAATGAAAATTCACAACATATTTTTGCAATTTTTTATTTATATATTCAAAAATATACAGTTTTTTGGAAAAAGGCTGTGTTAAATTATGCAGAAGGTACTGTGTAACATTTACTGAAAGTTTAAAACAAATATGTTTGGAAGATCCTTAGAAAACATGTAATTAGTATGAGAAAATAAAAGTTTTGGGAATCGAGCGACAAAGATTGGATTAACTTTTTAGTGCATTCCAGGTCCATAGGATGGATTATCTTCATCCTCTGCAAACTCCTCATCCAGCTTCCTCTTGTTCCTCCTCCTGTTTACTCTTGCTTGTATTTCTAGACTCTTTACAGCCCTGTCTGCAGCCCGAAGGCGTTCCTTGTCTAAAGCAAGCATCGCTCGTACCATGTTAGAACCTATCTTCATTCCCATATTTCTAAATACCTTGCACCTTACAATGTTGCCATCATTGAAAGTCGCAACAGCATCATAACTTTACTTTTACTCATTATTATACTTCAACAAAACACAAGAAACAGAATTAATTACGAATATTTTCGAGATAACGACAGAGTAAATAAACATGAAACAATCGACAATCACACCAGCGATATATATTGAACCATCACAGGTTAGCCACAACACATACTTTATCTCACATCACTAAAATGTACCTGATGAACACGGACGTTAATAATAACACCATTTGACAGCAGTTTAACAGCGCCACAGTGGGTCACGCCCATGTAGAACACATTTCAAAAAATTTTTTAAAATAGTTGTAGTCTTCGGAATTGAATAAATTATATATCTATTAAAAGGTAATAGTCTGCAGATTCAGAAAACGCAAAAAAGTAAAAATTGAACTTTTCATGATTTTGAGCCTTTCCGGAGCCCCTTAAAGCTGAAGAAAACCGGTCCAAGTGTGCTGACTATCAAGAATTTGGTTCGCATGTTTGAGAGGTGGGTAGTGTTCGTGATGACAGTGGTGGCAAAGCCGGTCGGCCAAAAAGAGTGAAACGTCTGAAAACATCGAGAAGACATGCGCAGTGTTTCAAACCAGCTACAGGAAATCGATCAGATGAGCTGCATAACAGGTGGGAATCAAACGGGAGACACTGCGAAAAATTATTTTGGTGCTATATTCCTTGATGGCACGTTGGCTACTGAACGGTACCTGAAGGTTTTGGAAGATAATTTCATGCTCATTATCCAAAGTGACCCTGATCTCGTCAAGATGTGTTTCATGCAAGACGGGTCTCGACCCCATCGGGGCCAGAGGGTGTTTGATGTCCTGGAAGAGCGCTTTGGGACCGCACTCTGGCTCTGGGGTACCCAGAGGCCACTAGCATAGGCCTCGATTGGCCACCATGTTCTCCCGATCTGAACACATGCGAACCTTTTTATAGGACTATATTAAAGACAAGTTGTATAGCAATAACCCTAAAACCATTGCTGAGCTGAAAACAGCCATAGATGAGGTCATCGACAGCATCGATGTTCCGATGCTTCAGCAGGTCATGCAGAATTTCGATATTCGTCTGCGCCACATCATCGCCAGTGATGGCAGGCATATTGCACTTGTCATAACCTAACTCCGAATATCTGTAGTGACGTTTACATGTTGAATAAAGTGTGTGCACGCTGTAATTTGTAACTAATTTACGTTTTTTTATATGGTTCAATAATTGTCACCCTGCAGATATTAGAGGTAATGTCTCAGCGCACATCCAATTTATCCTTACTCATTTCAAGTATTTCATGGCACCATACAGTCTGATGATGGCAAACGCACTGATACACTTGTAAATTGATTGTGCGATCTAGATTTTATCGTAAACATCTAACAATATGTGCTGAAGATTTTTGCGTAGCTATTTAACTAAAGAAAAGACCATAGCCTGATGTCAAATACCAGAGCTAATAGTTGGTAAGTATCCCCGGTCGGCGAAGAATGTATTTAAATCTGAGTTGTGCATGACATCGCAGGGTAGAGCCCATCGATTTAAAACAACAACACGGAAATAACTATTCGAGTATGCACAGATAAATTACATCACTTTCACTTGAAGTATTAATCCGCATTCTGCACCCCGTTATTTCACTTTTATAGTACCACAGGACTGATTTGTGGATGACGAGCCCGAAATGCAACGTGTAGATATTAGTCGTCGCCATAGTGAGCTAATCATACTACATTTGGGACACTGCAGTTGTGATTTGTATATTGTACTGTAGATATTCTCAGGTGCGATAACAGGAGTTGCAGTCGGTCCTTCAGCATAACTCCTAACGTCCCCCCGCGCTTTTTGTGCGATTGTACACGGCTATTACAAATGATTGAAGCGATTTCATTAATTCACTGTAGCTCCATTCATTGACATATGGTCACGACACATTACAGATACGCAGAAAAACTCATAAAGTTTTGTTCGGCTGAAGCCGCACTTCAGGTTTCTGCCGCTAGAGCACTCGAGAGCGCAGTGAGACAAAATGGCGACAGGAGCCGAGAAAGCGTATGTCGTGCTTGAAATGCACTCACATCAGTCAGTCATAACAGTGCAACGACACTTCAGGACGAAGTTCAACAAATATCCACCAACTGCTAACTCCATTCGGCGATGGTATGCGCAGTTTAAAGCTTCTGGATGCCTCTGTAAGGGGAAATCAACGGGTCGGCCTGCAGTGAGCGAAGAAACGGTTGAACGCGTGCGGCCAAGTTTCACGCGTAGCCCGCGGAAGTCGACGAATAAAGCAAGCAGGGAGCTAAACGTACCACAGGATGGTGCTCCACCGCACTTCCATCGTGATGTTCGGCATTTCTTAAACAGGAGATTGGAAAACCGATGGATCGGTCGTGGTGGAGATCATGATCAGCAATTCATGTCATGGCCTCCACACTTTCCCGACTTAACCCCATGCGATTTCTTTCTGTGGAGTTATGTGAAAGAGTCTGTGTTTGAACCTCCTCTACCAAGAAACGTGCCAGAACTGCGAGCTCGCATCAACGATGCTTTCGAACTCATTGATGGGGACATATTGCGCCGAGTGTGGGAGGAACTTGATTATCGGCTTGATGTCTGCCGAATCACTAAAGGGGCACATATCGAACATTTGTGAATGCCTAAAAAAACTTTTTGCGTTTTTGTATGTGTGTGCAAAGCATTGTGAAAATATCTCAAATAATAAAGTTATTGTAGAGCTGTGAAATCGCTCCAATCATTTGTAATAACCCTGTATTTTCGGTATCGAGTTGGGATTCTCGCTGTCTGCACAATGT
The DNA here is from genome assembly GCF_023864275.1 of Schistocerca cancellata. Taxonomy (NCBI): domain Eukaryota; kingdom Metazoa; phylum Arthropoda; class Insecta; order Orthoptera; family Acrididae; genus Schistocerca; species Schistocerca cancellata. The sequence continues at coordinate 911,698,777 of NC_064628.1, forward strand.
AGAGCCGTTTGCAGCGCCTGCAGTGCGACGACCCGCGTTCCGAAACGCTAGCTGTTTGCTTTACGCGGTTGCCTGCTTTAGGGGCAGGTCAAGCATAGGCGCGCCGTGTATCTGCTTCTATTGCAAGACAGCATCATAGATCACCTAATGTCAGCATTATGGTGTTTTTAACTGTTAAGAACTATCTCAGTACTTGACTCCTACGTCAGATGAAATTAATATATTATTTCTATGCATGAGATGCCTATATTGCACAATCTAACGGCTAATAAGTAAGACTTATTTCAAAGTTGATCTGTTTTCTTTTTTTTAGACATCGTGTCTTATTGAGATAAGGGTTCAGGATTCCAGATGACTCCCCACTCCATTGTCACACGAGTTCTCTGCTGCATTCACATGTAAACTCGCAGTTTTTGCAGACCAGGAAGGGCTGGAAATAATGCTGCTACAGTTCGAAAGTTACCAACACGCCAGTTAGCTCCTGCGCAGGTGAATGATCACCTGGCGCTAAGTTCCCACATGGATTCACAAACTCATGTGATAGGTTCACGAATCAACAGAAATTTATAGTAACTGAAAACAAAAGTAAATCCCGTAGACTTATGTAAATAGAGGGTCTTTTAACATCCGTACCTGTGAGAAACTCAAGCCAACAGCAAAGATGTTTAAAAACTCCGTTTCGTTTTTCATTCCACTTGCTTCCGCTGTAAGGAGAGCGAGAATAGCGCTGTGATAAGGTTTCCAGAGAATAATGTAGTACCCTTTACTAAATATTGATATCAATAATTTTACACTCAATGTCTGTGGAGCTGCAGCGATTACTATTTACTGATTGTAAGAAAACAGTCTCAGTCTCTTTTATCTACTGTTGTAAGTGCAATAAGCCAACAGATCATCATCAGAAATGTAAAACTTCACACGCCATCAGTGAGTCACAATTGAAATCAGTCAATTCGTATAGGTACCTGAGTGTGACAGTTTGTGTGGATATGAAATGGAACGATCACATAGGCTCAGTCCCATTGAGGCGTGGCGCCTTATACCGCTCCTGTCTAGAGTCTGTGTATTGGGAGAATGACTCATGCGTGCACAGTGACAGACGGTCAGAAGCGGGTTCAGTTGAGTACGTAGTTCTAATTTTCATCTGCTCGAGGACAGTAGTGCACAGAGACATTCAAGAAACAGGTCAAGAGAATGTTTTTGTGAATTTTTGTGTTTATTTATTGGAGGATTGTTTGTTTATTTATGTTTGTACAGTTCTGTATATCTTTTAGTGGCGTGAATAATGCGTGAATGTGGTCTAAAGTAAACATGTAGATCGTTGTTCTACTGTCCGCCCCCGGTAGCTGAGTGGTCAGCGCGACAGAATGTCAATCCTAAGGGCACGCGTTCGATTCCCGGCTGGGTCGGAGATTTTCTCCGCCCAGGGACTGGGTGTTCTCCTAATCATCATCATTTGATCCCCATCGACGCACAAGTCGCCGAAGTGGCGTCAGATCGAAAGACTTGCGCCCGGCGAACGGTCTATCCGACGGGAGGCCCTAGTCGCACGACATTTATTTTATTTATTGTTCTACTGATGAACGTTGCACGACGGGGAATTTTGTATCATAATATGTTAAGTAAGTTTATGGTAAAAGGAAAGCTAATTTGAATGCAAATGAAAATAGTTAATAACGTAAAGTATAAACAAAATATCAGAATGTTGAATATTTATTTCGGGAAAAAAGTACAGCTCAAAAGTGTATTGTTTATTGATTGGTTAGTCATGAAAAGCACGGACTAACGCTGAAGAATAATGTTTTTCTATTGGCCTTAAAGAAAACTGACTAATCAGAACGGAGTATTCTTCGCGCGTCTTTTTTCTTGGAGATATAGAATGCTTACAGCAGTCTATGTCGTCGGAGCCCAGCCTTTCAATGGTACAGTCGTGTATAGTATGAGCTCCGAAGGAAGTTATAATTTGCCGGTTTTAGTAGTGCTACACACTTCAAAAGTGCTTTAAAGTGGAGGCATATTATTCCGGTGTGTTTTTTTTAATAAAGTACGAGTTTTTGAAGAAATTTTGTGTTTAAGAAAAAAACAATAATTCCGCGTAGGATATTGAGCAGATCGGTAACTAGAAACTATATTGCATTGGACACCGATAAACTTAATAGTATGGCGAGCATTTTTATTTAAAAAAAAATCCGTTCTTACAAAGGAACCTCCCCATCGCACCCCCCTCAGATTTAGTTATAAGTTGGCACAGTGTATAGGCCTTGAAAAACTGAACACAGATCAGTCGAGAAAACAGGAAGAAGTTATGTGGAACTACGAAAAAAATACGCAAAATATGCAGAGTGGGTAGTCCATGCGCAACATACCGAATATCAACGATAGCCTGAGTTGCGGAGCGCCGTGGTCCCGTGGTTAGCGTGAGCAGCTGCGGAACGGGAGGTCCTAGGTTCAAGTCTACCCTCGAGTGAAATGTTTAATTTTTTATTTTCAGACAATTATTATCTCCTCACAGCTATACAGGGCAGAAGGATTAGGCATTGTACAATTTTAGTGTGGGAGTAGACGTGATTACCATTCCTCCAGGTTGTACACCTCTTGTGCAACCGTTAGATGTGTTTGGTTTTCGGCAAGTGAAATACTTTGTGAAAAGATTCTATGATTTTGCGAAACTGCACAGGTACACAGAGCAGTATTGTTTACGTGATCGTGTGTCAATTATCAAAGTTCAGGCACTCACACATAATCAACTTCGCTCTCCAAAATTCCAGGAGATGTTCAGATTGCTTGGACATATGCAGGATTTGACGGTCTACACACGGAAAAATTTGAAAACGTTAAAAACATATGTTTTGACAGAGCACAGGCAAAACTATACGGTTGTGAAACTTGCATTCATTTGTTGCAGTTTATGTGACAAACTTATGTTTTCATCACTTTTTTGGGAGTGATTATCACATCCACAAGAAAACCTAAATCGGGTTAGGTAGAAGAGTCTTTTTACCCATTCGCCAAGTGTACAAGTTAGGTGGGTCGACAACATATTTCTGTCATGTGACGCACATGCCGTCACCAGTTTCGTATAGAATATATCAGACGTGTTTTCCTGTGGAGGAATCGGTCGACCTATGACCTTGCGATCAAATGTTTTCGGTTCCCATTGGAGAGGCACGTCCTTTCGTCTTCTAATCGCACGGTTTTGCGGTGCGGCCGCAAAACACAGACACTAAACTTATTACAGTGAACAGAGACGTCAATGAACGAACGGACAGATCATAACTGTGCGAAAATAAAGAAAGTAAATTTTCACTTGAGGGAAGACTCACGCTAACCACGGGACCACGGAGATCCTGAACTTACATTCTCCTTGATGTTGCCTATCTTTACATGGACTACTCAGTTTGTATATTTTGCTTATTTTTTTCATAGTTCCACACAACTTCTTCCTGTTTTCTCGATTGATCTGTGTTCAGTTTTTCAAGGCCTATCCACTGTGCCAACTTATAACTAAATCTGAGGGGGGTGCGATGGGGAGGTTCCCTTGTTAGTAGCTGTTCAGATTTCGGGAAATACATTACCATAAACTTGCTAGCGTGAATGAAAGTTTTTGTGCATGACTGTGTTAAGATTGACACGGGCTTGGCAGTGAACGTTTAATTCTCGACTTCAGAATATACCGAAGTTTCGCCAGCATTTTTACCTTTCATTCAAAATTAAGACCTTTTCCCGATTCTTAAAATAGTTACGTTGTATGCAGCCTGGTGCGAGTTGCAGTACGGTGGGTTTCTGCTCGGTTTTCCTACCGGCGATCTGCTGCAACGAGTTCACAGTTAGGTGCAGGTAAATGGACGAAACAAACCGCGCCACCGCACCTACAAAGGAGACACCCTTGTGCATTCCATCCTAGAATATTGCTTGAGTGTGTGCGTGTGTGTGTGTGGGGGGGGGGGGGGGGGGCGCATCAAGTAGGACTAACAGGGAATATCAAACGTATACAGAGAAAGGTAGTAGGAATGTTACATGTTTACTTGATCATGAGGACAAGATCAGATTAATTATAGCACGCACTGAGGTATTTATACAGCCGTTCTTCTCGCGCTCCATGCGTGAATGGAACGGTAAAAAGTCGTAATAACTGTACCATTTGCCACGCACTTCACAGTGGTTTGCGCAGTATGTAGATGATATAGATTTGAGGCAGAAGTAACGTGGGTATCCAAGTCATACCGAAGGATATCTGTCAAGTGCTAAGCACAGGTCTTGAGCATCGTTGTTTTTAATAAAAGTGTACGATTGTTTGGGTCCAGGATGAGGAGCTCTAAAAATCGTCGTAGGCCTAATGAGCATTTACAATTTAATAGTGTTATGACGTTAGATATTTCACTAGCAGCGTACAATCAATGACCTTCGGAGGGGAATCTCACATTGATGCACTGAAGTCTTCAGAAGGGAAATACAAAATTAATCGAACGAGTCCTATCTCGGCAAACCTTTCTATTGCTCAGAGAAGCGTAAAAGAACGTGTGGCACGTATTTAATCCGCCACAAGAACTTCCGCGAAATCTAAGTGAAGTGAATATGTAGGAAATTATTTTATGGCTGAATACCCTCCTGCTCCTCCTCCTCACCCCCCCCCCCCCTCCCCTCCACGGCTCACACACGCAGACTGGTGTACTCGCGCGTATTATGAAAATTTAATGTTCATATGTGCTTCAGATGGAACAGAGATATGTAGCTGAATGAAAGTCTTTAAAATCTATTACTGTGTTTTTCAACACCTAGTAATAGAACTTCCAAGTTCATAATCATGAATTTGGCTGGCTGTTTTGTTGGGAATACACTGTGTTGGTGAGTAAGAAGGAGACAAGTTCTAGAGATGTGTCGAAATGGTTACATGGTCTTCGGAAAGTCGCGTCACTAACCTTTATGACTTGTAGAGGGGAGCGAGTATATAATACTTTGGGTAGCGACCCACGTCCAGAAACATCATCAAGTAACGCTAGAGAGCGTCAAAGTTATAGGTCCCGGCGCCTATATATATATATATATATATATATATATATATATATATATATGTGTGTGTGTGTGTGTGTGTGTGTGTGTGTAAATAAATTATACACAACTGTAACCAGTCACTTTTTCATTAATAATGCTTTATTACATTAACCGGTTTTCGAACCCTTTCAGGTTCATCTTCAGATGATTTCGGCAGATAAGCAACAGTTGTAAATCGCATGCTGGATGCTGGTAAAGTGTCACTGTTAAAGTGTGAACTAATATAGTTCGTGTGAAAGTGTTCTGGACATCAAAATGGAGGCAGACAGATACGAAAAAAGCCGCCTATACTGTCGCAAACCAGCACCCAGCATTATGCTACTACCAGTAATGATGTAACTTCCCGGATTCTGCCGAAATCATCTGAAGATGAAGCTGAAAGGGTTCGAAAACCGGTTAATGTAATAAAGCATTATTAATGAAAAAGTGACTGGTTGCAGTTGTGTATAATTTATTTACATATATATACAGTCACGGTTCTAAAATATCCGTAATGGATAAGCGATGATGTTGCAAAGTTTCAGGGATGATGGAGAACGATAAATATATCAAGTTTGAGGTAAGGGTCCCTGTACCGGAAACGAGCGAGTCGAAGTTATAAGCGAAAACTCTTGACAGTGGAATGCACGTGCCAGTACTGTTGTTGCTAAGATTGCAGTGTAAGCAACTTTCGGAGGTGTTAGTATATAAAAAAATAAAAATAAAAAAAAACAAGAAAAATATTTCTAGTAAATATGGGCTCTAAAATACGTACTTTAATAGCTGTGAGCATTTCATCAGTAGAGGAGATGTGTTTCACACTAGCGAAGATGAGCAAGTGCTCATAGTTCCTCAAGTATGCATTTTAGAACCCATATTTACCATACATATTTTTCTTGTCTTGGTCCATACTACAGCCTCCGGAAGTTGGTACCCTACATTCTAACGAACAACAATACCGGTACATGTATTCCACTGTCAGAGGTGTCAGAATGATCTTCCGCTTGTAACTTTCGAATCGTTCATTTCCGGTACGGGGACCCTTACCTCAATATGATACGTTTATCATTCTCTGTCGTCCTAGAAAGTTGATAACATCATAACGGAATCACCCTGTGTAAACATACATGTACAGGCTTCGGTGCCTATAACTCTAAGGCTCTGTAGCGTCGTTCGATGACGTTTCCAGGCATGTGTTCCTATTCGAAATATTATGTTTTCACTCCCCTTTACAAGTCCTAGAAGTTTTGTAACGGGAATTTCTGAAAATATACGAAGATGGTATCTCTTCTTCCGGCCATGTCCGAAAGGACAGATACTATCTTAGTATATATATAGTTAAGGCTCACCGGCCACTTGACCATCTTCTTCTTCTGTGCGAATGCACAAACAGTGCCCGAACTCTTACGGGAATCGGCGACGCGTCGCGAGTAATGTGTATAATGGGCGGGGGCACTACGAATGTAGTGCGGGACAATACGTTGAGAATGTGGGTCTCGCGGGAGGCGGGCCAGAGATAAGTCCCTGCAGTCGCACAATCCTCTGTGTCGTCGGTGGCTCAGATGGATAGAGCGTCTACCATGTAAGCAGGAGATCCCGGGTTCGAGTTCCGGTCGGGGCACACATTTTCATCTTTCTCCGTTGACGTATGTCAACGCCTGTAAGCAGCTAAGGGTTTTCATTTCATTGTAATTTCCGAAAATCGTGTATATATAGCGACTGAATTTGAAATAACAGTAATACAGTTCCTTTTGGAATGGAGAGGGGGAGACGGGAGGGAGATTAATATCGGGCATGAGGCTTCAGTTCCGTACCAGTTAACAGCTGGATCCTAACTAGCTGTTATGTAGCCTCTCCATTCTGGATAGGCTCTGTGATGCTCGCCTCCTCCCACGGTAGTTCCGCAGAGAGTGCACTGTTCTAAACTACAACCCACATGTTGGTTCACCGGATCCGTTGACCGTCTGCGTAGGAATACTGACTGCTTCTGTGCTGGTTGGGTGAAAGAGCCCCAGTGGCCAGAGTCCTCGGAAGCACGGCACCCGATGCCCCTGAGCTACAGTACCTTACCGCCGTTCCCGCTCGGTGGTCTCACGTTTTGGGGATAGGACGGGACTGCAGTCGACTAGGGAGACAAGGTGGTGTCCCGCGGTTAGGGCAGAGCAGCGTCCGGCGCGGTTGCGTGTGTCGGGGCACAGTGCCGCTGCCCGCTGCCCGCGGTGTGCCCGTTATATTTAGCGTGGCGCGCGCAGCTGTTGAGCAGGCGGGCATATGGCGCCAGTGCCGCCCCCGTTGTGTACGCCGCTACTGCTGCCGCGGCTGCCGCCCGTGCCTCTTCTATATCCGTCGGTACAGCTGCCGCTGCCGCTGCCGCGCCCACACCGCCTTCACCTGCTCCGCTGGCAATGCCTCCCCACCTCCCCTCACCAGCCACCCAAACCGTCCTCGGCCGCCGCCACTACATGTCGCATAACAGTCAGCAAAACTGTCAAATCGCGCTAGCTTCGCGGGGCGCTGCGTCCCCGAGCACAGTACAGTCACTCGCGTCAGCTAATCTACGGGATACCTCCCAAAAGTCTGGTGGACAGTGCAGGACGTTTCACGTATGACGCGTCCTCAGCATCCGCCGTCGCGCGGGAGCTGATAGCGCCCGTAGGCATGCTGCAGTCGTCGCGTAAAGCCATCGGCACACGACCGTGTATTCGAACGTTCAGCGTTGAGAATGGAGAGTTTCTGACTTCACAGCGTGGACAAGGCAGGTTTGGGAGTCTTTCCGAACGTACAGAGCAGTATCTGTCATGTCAGATATTCCGAACACTCGACTGAATATAGACCAATGAGAGGTTAGAACTCCAGGTAAGTCGCGTGATACCGTCTCGCTTCAGTGCAGAATCGCGAAACCCCACACTGCTCAAATGGTTCAAATGGCTCTGAGCACTATGGGACTTAACTACTGTGGTTATCAGTCCCGTAGACCTTAGAACTACTTAAACCTAACTAACCTAAGGACATCACACACATCCATGCCCGAGGCAGGATTCGAACCTGCGACCGTAGCAGTCCCGCGGTTCCGGACTGAGCGCCTTAGCCGCGAGACCACCGCGGCCGGCCCCCACACTGCCTTTCAGTTGCAGCCCATATCTATGCTGATACATGCCGTTCCTAAGCACCAAAAAACTGAGGACCTCTCGAAAATCCGTCGTTAATTGTATGACTCGTTATAATAAAATGACGGGAAACATTATATTCGGGAGTAAAGAATTATTTTAACTTGTGTATTATGAAATGCTGTTTCAAGGCAACGGAATACTGAGAATCCATGAGAACTGCGTTGTTCTTCGTATAATTCGTTACAGTTAAATGTCAGTTAACAACATATCTACGATTGAAGCTTTCAGGAGACGGTAAGGCAGGAAGTGTGATCGACAGTTCAAATGGTTCAAATGGCTCTGAGCACTATGGGACGCAACTGCTGAGGTCATTAGTCCCCTAGAACTTAGAACTAGTTAAACCTAACTAACCTAAGGACATCACAAACATCCATGCCCGAGGCAGGATTCGAACCTGCGACCGTAGCGGCCTTGCGGTTCCAGACTGCAGCGCCTTTAACCGCACGGCCACTTCGGCCGGCTAATCGACAGTCACCCAGGGTTAATGTAGTCTGATGGGCACGGTTGTAGAATTGGTAGGTATTGGGTGATGTTTTTCCGGTTCGCGCCTCATCGGATCCAGACTTTTTTAGTAACGCTCTCATTGTCTAGTACGTTCTGATACTTTCATATTAGTTTAATAGAAGTATATTGTATAATATTCGATGTTATGTAAGTGCGCTGTTTCTGAGAAGTGAGTTTGTTCCATTGGCTTTATCTGCAAGACAGCTTGCACTACTTGTAGCAAGATATTTTGCACTTTCTTGTTTCAAGTTTTGTGTTTGTGTTCTAAAGATTCTACTATTCAGCAGGAAAAGTCATCAAGTAAGAATGACGTTAAGGGTTTACTAAAAAGTGGGAATGGTGAAATAATTTTTATCTTAGGTGGAGGACTATCGTAAGTTGGTATCGTACTATTTGTAACGGAACGTTTATATTCCGATCCTCTTATTGACTGGACATGGTACTTCCATTTCTGGCTTATAAGACGTTCATGGATATTGAAGTTTATATGTATGTATACTGAAGACTAGCAAACATATTAATAAGGTAGGAAATGTTCGTTTTCATAGGTGGAGGACTATCGTAAGCTGGTATCGTACTATCTGTAACGGAACGTTTATATTCCGATGCTCTTATTGACTGGACATCGTACTTACATTTTTGGCTTATAACAAGTTCATGGATATTGAAGTTTTTATGTATGTATACTAAAGACTAGCAAGCATATTGATAAGGCAGGAAATGTTCGTTTTCATAGAGACAACGATGGAATTTTACGCCCGACCATTCCGTAAACAGTGTGATTTGCGAGCCAGACACCAGACAACTGCACCTGAAGCGCGCTGCATTTCAGGGGTAGCTTCTCCATTATGTTCAGACCTCAGTAGCCAGTTGCAATACTGACGTCGAGCAACAGCATCCGAATTGGTCAATCGAGGCACCACCGTTATTTTGTTTTGGCTTGAGATTCTGCACACCTCTGGGAACAGAAATTACTGACACATCACAATGATGCGCTAAACGATCTTTCCTAAGTTTTTTGGTATGTTCACGGCCAGAAGCGAAACTTCACCTGCTACAATCCGAGGGACGGTATTGGTACATGCGCAATGCCGGCAAAGTACTTGCGCTGAACGTGAAACACTGTGCTTTGCGTAATATAAGCGTTATCGCCCATTTGACATCGACTGTTGGATCAAGCTCCATAGCAGTCAAGTCTCCAGGCATACGCGTCCATGTTGCTGCCGCATGTTTTCTAATGTCAACCATCTACCTTACGTTAGGTCATTGCCCCTATCTTCTCTTGTGGCATGGAACCCATCATAGAACTTAGTCTGTCAATCTGCCATCCGTTCGCCTGCTTACACATCGTCCCCACCTCAGTTTCGTATTCGCTGCAGTCGTGACCACGGCTTCCAGTGGAGTTTGCTACCTGACGCAAATGTTCGTCTTTCTTTACCTCTGCTGGTGATCTCCTACGTACATACCTCCACTGTTGCCTGAGCAACCTATCACGGCCATTGTTCGAAACTGGTAATACACATACTGATTTTCAGCTGCATCAGAAGCTAAACTTTGCAACCCTTATTCAGTTAAACAGAAATACTCCAGGCCTTTCTTACTCTTGTGGTTTTCCGTTATTTTCCTGAACATCTCGTCATTGTATTCAGCCGCCCCAAACTCGTCAGTTTCTTCTATGACTCGACTGGTAAGTTGTTCTGCTTTATTTTCGATAAACAAACACCAGTCACGTTTTATGCTTTAGGCCTTTTTGATGATGGCACGCGTGAACAGCATGCTAGCAATACCTCCAGCCATTATTGCCAGTGGAGGAATCGCGATAATGGCGCTGTTTCTGTATTCTAGCAGCTTCTCACAAGGATGGATGGAACCTGCACCACACACCTCCAAGGAAGTACCGAGAATCGAACCTGGATCCTTCTGCACAAAATGCAAAGACGCCAACCAGTCGGGTACAGAGTCAGTCTTTCTTTTTGATGTTATGGCTTTATATCACTTTGGTGTTATAATAAGTTGCTTTACTGTCGTCTTCCTCTCATCCTGAAGTTATTGGCACTCATAAACAACCGCCTACCTGTAACGCCGGTTTTCCGGATATTGACGACAGGGACTTATCTCGGAATGGTCTCCAGCACGAAACACAATAAAAGGCCTGGAGGCACGCTCCGATAACCTAATGGTTTAAGGCATACGCTCGCGATAAACTACACATCCGTCTTCGAGTCCCAAACTGGCACAAATTTTCATATTGGCCGAACGTGTTTGGAAGAAATCTTCATCAGTAATTGTTCATCTGCTGCCCACAACTCAAGGACGTTGGTCTGCGTCTGCGTCTGCTTCCCTATGTATACTCCACGATCCACCGCACAGGGCACGGCGGCGGGTACTTTGTGTCCTGCTCCATTCGCGTATTGAGCCAGGGGGACGTTTCTGTCTGTATGTGCCCGTATAAGCCGAAATCTCTCTTCTATTATTCTCGTGACACATATGCGAGGTACAGGATGGCGGCAGCATCGTGGTCGCAAAGTCTTCTTCCAGTAGACGTTCTCTAAATTTATCGAACAAGATTATGCGAGAATCAGGTAGTGCTTCTTCCAAGGATTTCCTTTCAAGTTTCCCGAGCGTTTCTGTTACACTTTCGATGAGCTGTAGCGATCGATCCTAGCAACGATTTTCTGAACTCATTCTGTATCTTCTATTTTTCGTACTTGATAAGGACTCCAAACAGCGCAACAGTACTGTAGAATTGGCTAGACAAGCTAGAGTCTTATATGTGATTCCATTTACAGATGATATTTAGTTACATGTTCCATAGATCATTTGTACAGTTCTTTAATCGAAATGATGTAGGTATTCATGATTAGTGTTGACGTTAATGAACACATTATCATTTCATTCCTACTCATGCAACTACACTTAAAAACAAGATTTTTTATGGCTACTAATTTTTAAGTAGTAAATTCGCCAATAGAATAGAAGGAGTTCTCGAGGAGAAATGATTTTAAATTAGATTTAAAACTTACTTAGTTACATGTCAAACATTTTATGGTATTGGGCAAATAATCAAAAAATATTTTATTGCTGCATATTGACTCCTCTACGAGCTACTGACAGCTCTAACAATGAATATAAAGGTAATTTTTCCCTCTAGTATTGTAGATACATACACCGCTGTTCTTCTCAAAATGTGATCGGTTATTTACGACGAATTTCACTAGCGAAAATATGTATTACGACGGCGCAGTTAAAATGTCAAGTTCCTTGAAGAGGTAAATCCATGACCTCCGTGGGTGAACACCACATACCATTCTGATTGTTCACTTTTATGTAATCAGTGCTTTATTTGTAAGTGATCAGTTATACCAGAAAATTATTCCGTACCACATTATTGAGTAGAAATTATGCAAAATATTTCACGAAGTTGATAGGTTTGTTTCCAAGTTTAGCAGTTATACGAAGATGCACCGCATCTTTCCAAAAGCCTTCCAGTCACATTCCCTAATACTGATTTTACGTGGCCGTTCCGATTCTTATCGCTTTTTAGTGTTATCTGTAAATATTTATACTATACAACGCGATGGGGATATACATGATTAACCTTGTACTCTCTATACAGGGTGAATCCCCCAAAATCTTGCACCGTAAATATTATGGAAATGATGTGCAGTTTTCACAGAATAGATTAGTAGTCAGGGGCTCGTATTGTTTGCCAGTAAACAGATAGTAATAATACCTAGAAAGTGTATCTTTTGTGAAAACATACACTTTTTAAATGGAACAAAGCCTATGAACATTAAAAAACTAAAAGTATGGTAAATTAGAACGTCAGCGGTGTTTGTTGCAAGATTCCAGTCCGAGTCGTTTACGAGAGATCGTAGTTTGAAAAGTTCCCACACCAACACTTATTTGAGTCATTGTGCCTGCGAAGTTATTAGGTAGGATTTTGTTATTCCAATAATTTCCGGGTATGCAGGCGGGTCCCGCCGACATTCTGCCACGATATTTCGGCCCAGAGACGTCCGGCCATCATCAGGTGAGTACACAACTACTGAAGAGCCCAGGTGCAGTCGCAGTATTTATGCCGAATCTCGCGCATGCGAAATGTACTGGCATCCTACAGCGCACGCGTCAGGTGTTGACATGCGCAGCATAGCCGAGTTGTACGTGCTGCCCTCGGTGGTGAAAATAAAGGTTCATCTAGTCATTGAGTATCGAATGACACTGTCGATTCCGCTGTGATTGTATAATTTTAATGACAGGATTCCAATTTTTATCCAGCTGAAAGCCGTTGTCACGATTTATAAGATTATCGGCAAGACGCATTTCCACTGATTCCTTGATTACGGAATCCCAAAAACCGGAAACCGGGGCTAAATTTTTTTTTTCATTGTATTCCATTGAATGTCCCAATGTGCTCTGCTACTGCCGATTTTGACGGTTGTCGCAGACGGGTGTATCTTTCATGTTCTGTACATCGTTCATGGACAGTTCTTGTCGTCTGGCCAATGTATGCAGAGCCACATTCACAAGGAATTTTGTAGACGCCTGCTTTCTTCAGCTGTAAATCGTCTTTAACGGATCCAACCAGGGCCCGGTTCTTTGCTGGTGGACGGAAGATAACCTTGATTTTATTTTTCTTCAGTAATCGGCCTATTTTCGACGACACATTCCCGGCGTATGGAAGGAACGCAGTTGATTTAAGGTCGTCATCTGCGTCCTCAGTGCGTTGCTTCTTGTTATGATGGTTGCGCATGGCCTTCCTTATTTGGCGAGAAGTGTATCCATTCTCTTTAAAAACCTTCTCCAAGTGTTCTAATTCTGCGTGGAGGTTTTCATCATCCGATATTACATGCGCTCGATGTATTAAGGTACTGAGAACACCGGCTGTTTGTGCTGGGTGATGGCAGCTTGACGCCTGGAGATACAGATCTGTGTGAGTCGGTTTCCTGTACACAGAATGTCCTAATGACCCATCATTTTTACGGCGTACTAGCACGTCTAGGAATGGTAAAGTGCCCTCTGTTTCAATCTCCATCGTAAATTTGATGTTCTCATGTAATGAGTTTAAGTGATGAAGGAATTTCTCCAGTTCCTGTCTGCCATGAGGCCATAAAACAGAAGTATCATCTACGTACCGCCAGAAGACCGTAGGCTTTAAAACAGCAGACTCAAATGCTTTCTCCTCAAAGTCCTCCATAAAGAGATTAGCTACCACAGGCGACAAAGGGCTCCCTATGGCGACGCCGTCTGTTTGTTCAAAGAATTCGTCATTGAATAAAAAGTACGTTGAGGAGAGTATATGTTCAAACAAGGCCGTCATTTCTGCACTGAATAAGTTACCAATAAGAGGTAATGATTCCATTAAAGGCACTTTGGTAAAAAGTGAGACCACATCAAAGCTGACTAATAAATCCGAGCTGCTAAGCTTAACTTCCTTCAAGCGACTTACAAAATCCTCGGAATTACGTATATGGTGGCAACACTTACCCACATACGGCTTTAGTAATGAGGCCAGATATTTTGCTGTAGAATCGGTCGCAGCACCAATATTACTCACTATTAATCGTAGTGGGACACCATCCTTGTGTATCTTCAGAAGACCGTAGAGTCTTGGTGGTACTGCATTGTGTGGTCTCAATCTCTTGATAACTTGTTCAGGTAGAGAACAGTCGTTCAAAAGGGTAGCAGTTTTCCTTGATATTCGGCTTGTTGGGTCCTTTTCAATTCTACGGTACGTAGAATCATTTAGCTGACAATATATCTTCTCGTTGTAGGCTTCTCTTGTCAGAAGAACTGTGGCGTTACCCTTATCCGCAGGCAGTACGACTGTGCTAGTATCTTCTCTCAGGCTGCGGAGAGCAGCTCTTTCAGCTGGCGAGATGTTACTCCGTTGTGGCGCACATTCCAACAACGTTCGGCAAGATTCACGTCGAATTTCGTCTGCAGCATCCACAGGGAGACGTCTAATGGCTTCCTCAATGGAACTGATAAAATCCGTTAAAGGCAGTGAAGCATGTGTAGGAGCGAAGTTTAAACCTTTCGCAAGCACTGACATCGTCGCATCGTCAAAAGATTTCTCCGTGAGGTTCACCACGGATCGTCCAGAGATAGCTTCTTGCGGCTTTCGTGTTACGAGTTGGCTAAACTTCGCACTTTGTTCGTACTGTCCCTGTGAGCCCAGTCTGCCTTGGCCCAGGATACACAGTCAATCCAGTCCCAACTAAGGGAAGAACATCTTGCTGCAATCTTCAGATGTAAATAATATAAATTCCTGGCAACAGCGTCTAACTCACGACGCGTAAAACGGATTCGTTCTCTTACTAAAGCCAGACTCGCCTTGCGTTTTATATTGTTGGCGGCCATACTATTAATAAAATGAACAACTCTGGCGAAAGTTGGAATCAAGTTATTGTCTCTACATTTCAGTAAAAAATTTAGTGAACACAGCAACCTGGGACATTCAATGGAATACAATGGAACAAAAATTTTAGCCCCGGTTTCCGGTTTTTGGGATTCCGTAATCAAGGAATCAGTGGAAATGCGTCTTGCCGATAATCTTATAAATCGTGACAACAGCTTTCAGCTGGATAAAAATTGGAATCCTGTCATTAAAATTATACAATCGCAGCGGAATCGACAGTGTCATTCGATACTCAATGACTAGATGAACCTTTATTTTCACCACCGAGGGCAGCACGTACAACTCGGCTATGCCGCGCATGTCAACACCTGACGCATGCGCTGTAGGATGCCAGTACATTTCGCATGCGCGAGATTCGGCATAAATACTGCGACTGCACCTGGGCTCTTCAGTAGTTGTGTACTCACCTGATGATGGCCGGACGTCTCTGAGCCGAAATATCGTGGCAGAATGTCGACGGGATCCGGCTGCATACCCGGAAATTATTAGAAGAAGAAATACGCCGGGAAAATTTCAGAAGTCACAGGATTTTGTTATGTTTGCTTACATTGTGCTTTGATGTTTCTTGAGTGCATTGCGACTTGCTGGTCAGTTAGTGTGTGACAATCCAAGTAGTAAGTCGTCAGTGGACGATGAGATATACCAAAGCCAAAGCTGACATGCTCATGGTATATGGAGAGTGTAGAAAGAATGCATTTCATTCTTGTACGATGTATGAGGCAAGATATCCTAATAAACAACAATCATCTCGGCAGTTATATATCAAATTCTTCAACCAGTTACGTGGAAGTGATAGTGTACCACCTAGACAACTTAACATAAGGAAACAGTTGGCGACAGAAGAGGGAAAATTAATGTCCTTGCTTCTGTTGTAGCTGATATATAGATTCAATCCGTATCACATCTCTCCGTCCAGATCTGCATAGAAACGATTATGGATACCGTCGTAACTTCTGTATGTGGTTATTAAGACAGAATACTCCAAATGTATCGTGTATCTTGTTTACTGATGAAGCCAAGTTTACCAACCACGGCCAGGTAAACCGCCGAAACATGCACTATCGATCAGTTGACAAAGCCAGTTGGCTTCGTCAGGTGGAAAGTCAGCTTCCATAGAGTGTAAACGTGTGCTGTGGGATAGTGAGCCATCAGCTTATACGCCCGTTATTCACAGACGCAACACTGATAGCTCACAAGTTTCGCAGCCTCCTAACAGCCCACTTTCCACGTACGGTAGAAAACATTCCTCTGCATACTAAGAGGAACCTGCGGTACCAACATGATGGCTGTCCGGTCCATAGTGCACGAAGTACTATAGCATGTCTTCACGAATTGATTTCAAATCGTTGGATTAGACGCAGAGGACCTGTACCTTGGCCGGCCCGTTCCCCGGATTTGACGCCTGTAGACTTTTTTCGGTGGGGAAAGCTGAAAGACGCTGTCTACAAGGATGTACCAATTGCATCGGATAATATGCAGCGACGTATGACTGCAGCCTGCTCGGACGTCCGCTTAGTTGCTAGCACGTGTACGGCAGTCTTTGCATACCATACTGGAAACGTGTATGGCCGCTGCCGCTGATCATTTTGAACACCTCTACATCCACGTCTTCACAGATACTACTAGTCATTTCCTTTCCTGTACCATTTGCCAATAGAGCGAGGGAAAGACAAACTTATCTTCGGGATCCTTATGTGCGATGTATGTTGGCGGCAGTAGAATGGTTCTGCAGGCAGCTTCAGATGCCGGTTCTCTAAATTTTCTCAATAGCGTTTCTAGAAAAGAACGTCGCCTTCCCTACAGGGATTCCCATTTGAGTTCCCGAAGCATCTCCGTAACATTTACCTGTTGTTCGAACAAACCTAACAAACCCACCTCTGAATTGTTCGATGTCTTACTTCAACGCGTCCAGGTATGGATCCCAAACAATCGGGTAGTAGTCAACCTGTCAAGGTCAGTTGTCTCGTTACCGGTCACAATGCAGGTAACTAGTGTGCCCACTTGTGTTGTTCTTTAGTGTGTGCTACCAAGGGTGTTGTACAAATGTCGGTGTGGGAAATTTTCAAAATACGATTTCTCATAACCGACTCGCACTAGTATCCTGCATCAAACACCAGTGACATTCTAATTTACCTTACGTTCAGTTTGTTAATGTCAGTAGGCTTTGTTCCATATAAAAAATGTATGTTTGCACAAAAAATACGCTTTCTAAGTATTATCAGAATCTGTTGATTGACTAACAATACAAGTCCCTGTCTCCCACCTACACTATGTGATCAAAAGTATCCGGACACCCCAAAAAACATACGTTTTTCATATTAGGTGCGTTGTGCTGCCATCTGCTGCCAGTTGCTCGATATCAGTGACCTCAGTAGTGATTAGATACAGTGAGAGTGCAGAATGGGGCGTTCCGCAGAACTCACGGACTTCGAACGTGGTCCGAGTCACTTGTGTCATACGCCTGTACGCGAGATTTCCACACTCCTAAACGTCCCTAGGCCCACTGTTTCCGATGTGATAGTGAAGTGGAAACGAGAAGGGACACGTACAGCACAAAACCGTACAGGCCAACCTCGTCTGTTGACTGACAGAGGCTGCCGACAGTTGAAGAGGGTCGTAATGTGTAAAAGGCAAACATCTATCCAAACCGTCACACAGCAATTCCTAACTTCATCACGATCCACTGCAAGTACTGTAACAGTTAGGCGGGAGGTGAGAAAACTTGGATTTCATGGTCGAGCCGCTGCTCATAAGGCACACATCACGCCGGTAAATGCCAAACGACACCTCGCTCGGTGTAAGGAGCGTAAACATTGGACGATTGACCAGTGGAAAAACGTTGTGTGGAGTGACGAATCACGGTACACAATGTGGCGATCCGATGGCAGGGGGTGGGTATCGCGAATGCCTGGTGACCGTCATCTGCCAGCGTGTGCACTGCCAACAATTCGGAGGTGGTGGTGTTAGGGTGTGGTCGTGTGTTTCATGGAGGGGGCTTGTACCCCTTGTTGTTTTGCGTGTCACTATCACAGAACAGGTCTACATTGATGTTTTAAGCCCCTTCTTGCTTCCCGCTGTTGAAGAGCAATTCGGTGATGGCGATTGCATCGTTCAACACGATCGAACACCTGTTCATAATGCACAGCCTGTGGCGGAGTGGTTACACGACAATAACGTCCTTGTAATGGACTGGACTGCACAGAGTCCTGACCTGAATCCTACAGAACACCTTTGGGATGTTTTGGAACGCCGACTTCGTGCCAAGCCTCAGCGACCGACATCGATACCTCTCCTTAGTGTAGCATTCCGTGAAGAATGGGCTACCATTCCCAAGAAACCTTCCAGCACCTGATTGAATATATGCCTGCGAGAGTGGAAGCTGCCATCAAGGCTAAGTGTGGGCCAACACCATACTGAATTCCAGGATTACCGATGGAGGGCGCCACGAACTTGTAAGTCATTTTCAGCCAAGTGTCCGGATACTTTTGATCACGTAGTGTATTCTGTGAAAACTGGACATCAATAGCACTTTCCATTTCCGCAATATTTGCGGTGCATGTTTTAGATAATTCACTTTGTATGGGAATGTCCAGACTGACTGATTCATCATCGCACAGCCCAAACCACTAATGATAAAACTTAAAATTTGGTGAGGTTTTTGATCTTATGCTTTAGTTATCGTTTAAGAAGGAATTTTTCGAAAGGCTAGCCCTAGGGGTGAAGTACGGCAATTTCGAAGCTAGAACTACAAAGATTGATATTTGGTTTCTCTGTCAGAAATAAAGAAAAACGTGTTTCAACTTTTTTGATAATTTAGCTCCTATGGGGGAGAAATGTGGATGAAATTTTCTTTTCAGAATAAATCGTTATTAAAGAACTACTAATGCATTTTAAAGCTAAATCTATGAAAACTTTTGTTTTTCTTCTCAGTTAGAAGCAAATGTGTTTTTGGAAATCCAACCCCCCAAGGACGAAAGTTTGTGTGAAAATATTTCATTACGAAAGCATTTTAAAGCTAAATCTAAGAAAATTTGTGTAGGGATTCGCGGTTAGAAATAAAAAAAAGTGTTCCAGTGGTTTTTGCAAATTAAACCGTTGAGGAGGTGAAAAAGGGGATAAAAATTTATGAAAATATTTCGTTATCCGTATATTAAAACGCTTGTTGTTGTTGTGGTCTTCAGTCCAGAGACTGGTTTGATGCAGCTCTCCATGCTACTCTATCCTGTGCAAGCTTCTTCATCTCCCAGTACCTACTGCAACCTACATCCTTCTGAATCTGCTTAGTGTATTCATCTCTTGGTCTCCCCCTACGATTTTTACCCTCCACGCTGCCCTCCAATACTAAATTGGTGATCCCTTGATGCCTCAGAACATGTCCTACCAACCGATCCCTTCTTCTGGTCAAGTTGTGCCACAAACTTCTCTTCTCCCCAATCCTATTCAATACCTCCTCATTAGTTACGTGATCTACCCATCTAACCTTCAGCATTCTTCTGTAGCACCACATTTCAAAACCTTCTATTCTCTTCTTGTCCAAACTATTTACCGTCCATGTTTCACTTCCATACATGGCTACACTCCATACAAATACTTTCAGAAATGACTTCCTGACACTTAAATCTATACTCGATGTTAACAAATTTCTCTTCCTCAGAAACGCTTTCCTTCCCATTGCCAGTCTACATTTTATATCCTCTCTACTTCGACCATCATCAGTTATTTTGCTCCCCAAATAGCAAAACTCCTTTACTACTTTAAGTGTCTCATTTCCTAATCTAATACCCTCAACATCACCCGACTTAATTCGACTACACTCCATTATCCTCGTTTTGCTTCTGTTGATGTTCATCTTATATCCTCCCTTCATGACACCATCCATTCCGTTCAACTGCTCTTCCAAGTCCTTTGCTGTCTCTGACAGAATTACAATGTCATCGGCGAACCTCAATGTTTTTATTTCTCCTCCATGGATTTTAATTCCTACTCCAAATTTTTCTTTTGTTTCCTTCACTGCTTGCTCAATATACAGATTGAATAACATCGGGGATAGGCTACAACCCTGTCTCACTCCCTTCCCAACCACTGCTTCCTTTTCATGCCCCTCGACTCTTATAACTGCCATCTGGTTTCTGTACAAATTGTAAATAGCCTTTCGCTCCCTGTATTTTACCCCTGCCACCTTTAGAATTTGAAAGAGAGTATTCCAGTCAACATTGCCAAAAGCTTTCTCTAAGTCTACAAATGCTAGAAACGTAGGTTTGCCTTTCCTTAATCTTTCTTCTAAGATAAGTCGTAAGGTCAGTATTGCCTCACGTGTTCCAGTATTTCTACGGAATCCAAACTGATCTTCCCCGAGGTCGGCTTCTACTAGTTTTTCCAATTGCCTGTAAAGAATTCGTGTCAGTACTTTGCAGCTGTGGCTTATTAAACTGATTGTTCGGTAATTTTCACATCTGTCAACACCTGCTTTCTTTGGGATTGGAATTATTATATTCTTCTTGAAGTCTTGAGGGTATTTCGCCTGTTTCATACATCTTGCTCACCAGATGGTAGAGTTTTGTCAGGACTGGCTCTCCCAAGGCCGTCAGTAGTTCCAATGGAATGTTGTCTACTCCGGGGGCCTTGTTTCGATGTCAAACTCTTCACGCAGTATCGTATCTCCCATTTCATCTTCATCTACATCCTCTTCCATTTCCATAATATTGTCCTCAAGTGCATCGCCCTTGTATAGACCCTCTATATACTCCTTCCACCTTTCTGATTTCCCTTCTTTGCTTAGAACTGGGTTTCCAACTGAGCTCTTGATGTTCATACAAGTGGTTCTCTTATCTCCAAAGGTCTCTTTAATTTTCCTGTAGGCAGTATCTATCTTACCCCTAGTGAGATAAGCCTCTACATCTTTACATTTGTCCTCTAGCCATCCTTGCTTAGCCATTTTGCACTTCCTGTCGATCTCATTTTTGAGACGTTTGTATTCCTTTTTGCCTGCTTCATTTACCGCATTTTTATATTTTCTCCTTTCATCAATTAAATTTAATATTTCTTCTGTTACCCAAGGATTTCTACTAGCCCTCGTCTTTTTACCTACTTGATCCTCTGCTGCCTTCACTACTTCATCCCTCAAAGCTACCCATTCTTCTTCTACTGTATTTCTTTCCCCCATTCCTGTCAATTGTTCCCTTATGCTTTCCCTGAAACTCTGTACAACCTCTGGTTCTTTCAGTTTATCCAGGTCCCATCTCCTTAAGTTCCCACCTTTTTGCAGTTTCTTCAGTTTTAATCTACAGGTCATAACCAATAGATTGTGGTCAGAGTCCACATCTGCCCCTGGAAATGTCTTACAATTTAAAACCTGGTTCCTAAATCTCTGTCTTACCATTATATAATCTATCTGATACCTTTTAGTATCTCCAGGGTTCTTCCATGTATACAACCTTCTATCGTGATTCTTAAACCAAGTGTTAGCTATGATTAAGTTGTGCTCTGTGCAAAATTCTACCAGGCGGCTTCCTCTTTCATTTCTTAGCCCCAATCCATATTCACCTACTACGTTTCCTTCTCTCCCTTTTCCTACACTCGAATTCCAGTCACCCATGACTATTAAATTTTCATCTCCCTTCACTATCTGAATAATTTCTTTTATTTCATCATACATTTCTTCAATTTCTTCGTCATCTGCAGAGCTAGTTGGCATATAAACTTGTACTACTGTAGTAGGTGTGGGCTTCGTATCTATCTTGGCCACAATAATGCGTTCACTATGCTGTTTGTAGTAGCTTACCCGCATTCCTATTTTCCTATTCATTATTAAACCTACTCCTGCATTACCCCTATTTGACTTTGTATTTATAACCCTGTATTCGCCTGACCAAAAGTCTTGTTCCTCCTGCCACCGAACTTCACTAATTCCCACTATATCTAACTTTAACCTATCCATTTCCCTTTTTAAATTTTCTAACCTACCTGCCCGATTAAGGGATCTGACATTCCACGCTCCGATCCGTAGAACGCCAGTTTTCTTTCTCCTGATAACGACATCCTCTTGAGTAGTCCCCGCCCGGAGATCCGAATGGGGGACTATTTTACCTCCGGAATATTTTACCCAAGAGGGCGCCATCATCATTTAATCATACAGTAAAGCTGCATGCCCTCGGGAAAAATTACGGCCGTAGTTTCCCCTTGCTTTCAGCCGTTCGCAGTACCAGCACAGCAAGGCCGTTTTGGTTATTGTTACAAGGCCAGATCAGTCAATCATCCAGACTGTTGCCCTTGCAACTACTGAAAAGGCTGCTGCCCCTCTTCAGGAACCACACGTTTGTCTGGCCTCTCAACAGATACCCCTCCGTTGTGGTTGTACCTGCGGTACGGCTATCTGTATCGCTGAGGCACGCAAGCCTCCCCACCAACGGCAAGGTCCATGGTTCGTGGGGGAGGGGGGGGGGGATTAAAACGCTTATAAAGTTAAAACTATGAAAATTGGCGTTTGACTTCTAAAGAAATATGTCTTAGGGGATGAATGTTTCTGTGGAAATATTCCCATAAGAACTCAAAAGACAGGATCAACTAAGGCCTCTAAATCCATCTACCAGAATCGCGTTTTGTTCAGAAGGAGATTCGGAGAGGAGCATGTTTCTATGGCTTTAATTAGCGTGAAAAGTTTAGAACATGTTGCAGTTTGTAAACAACATAAAATTTCGATTAAGGAAAAACAAAAACAAAAATCGATGCGGACGGACCATACAGTCTACGCGAGCGAAGCAGCAGTGCTAAGTTAGTGAGGTAGTGTAGGGTTCTTTCTGCTCGTACACTTAAATAAAGCTGCCATTATTACACCAGGTGGAAATTTGGTTCAAGTCTTTCTGCAGTTCCTTTTGATCGTCCAACGGCGCTTCTTTCCTGTAGAGAGTGACATAATCAGCGATTAATGTCATAATGCTGCTGATGCTGTCTGGTGAACCCTTTATTTATATTGACCATATTAGAGATCCTGTTACGCTTTATTAGACAGATGCGATGTTGCTTTCGTTTCTGTAGAATATTTGGCGTCGAGGACTCGTATGATGTACGGGGTTCTATAAGATATTCCTTATCCTTCGTGAGAAGCTCGCTTTCCTACAGGAAATTTATGATAATGTGTGAGCTTAGAATGTGCTGTAGAAACCTGCAGCAGGCGGACGCCAGCGACACTGCTCTGTAATTCTGTCCATACCCTCTTTGTAAACAGGAGTGACGAGCGCTCTTTTCCAGTCACGCGGAAGATTCTCAAGGTGGGAAGCGAACATAATATAAATCTAACTGGAATACCTCCAGCACATGGTGCCTCGTTCACTTTGGCAGTCTTAATTATTTTCCAATACCATGAGTGCTAATATCAATATCTCTCGTTTGTGAGCCACTACTGGGTCAAATATGCTTTATGCAGTCGAGGTCAGGTGACGTGGGAGGGAAAGGAGGGGATCCTTAACAGCAGTATCATGTCTATGGACTGTTAGTCAAAGCATTCTGTCGCAATTTGAGAGAGGCAGGGTGATGGTTTGACTTGCTGAATGGATGTTGTCTGAACAGAGTCTGGTTGTCAAGCAGGATACATCGCTGCATGTAGTTTTCGAAGTACTCGTATGCTGCCACCACTTTCCATCAAAGTGTACCGCTACTCATCATTCCAGGCGACCTTTTTCCAAGCTTATAAAGAACGTGTATAGCGCCTCGTCGAAACCGACGCCTTTGGTGACGGATGACTGGCTCCGATTGGAGAATCGGAGATTTTCGACAGACAACGTTCCCATTACACGATTTGAGGATAGCAAAGAAAACCCAAACCTGTATTGCCAGACGGGGATCTAAACCACCGTCTTCCCGATTGCGAGCGGAATCTGCTGGTCACTAACCCGCCTCGCTCGGTCCAAGCTTTGAGCGTCTGCAGGTGATGTTCCTGATAACATTAATCTGTGTGTCCTGTGAAGTTCATTGGAAATTTGGAAATTTGTGGTAATGTCCTATGGGACCAAACTGCTGCATCGGTCCCTAGGCTTACGTACTACTTAATCTAGCTTAAACCAACTTACACTAAGGACAACACACAAACCCATGCCCGCGGGAGGACTCGAACCTTTGACGGGGGAGCCGCGCGAACCGTGGCAAGACGCCTCGAACCGCACGTTTGACTCGTAAAGTTCATTAACAGGGGTAGGCATGTGGGACGTGTTGTGACTTGGCAAGATAGCCAAGCCACTATGATTGGTAGCCGAAAGGCACGCGTTAAGCTCACGCAGGCTGGCGTGAGGCCTGGAACATTTAAGGAAGTTAGACTTTAGCAAAAAAGGTCGTAGCTTCTGGAATACTTAACTGTAATCCATAATTGGTGAACATCGCTCTTGACGGCACATTTTTGACAGCATCAACAGTAACTGGTAATGGCGCCTTGCTAGGTCGTAGCAAATGACGTAGCTGAAGGCTATGCTAACTATCGTCTCGGCAAATGAGAGCGTAATTTGTCAGTGAACCATCGCTAGCAAAGTCGGCTGTACAACTGGGGCGAGTTCTAGGAAGTCTCTCTAGACCTGCCGTGTGGCGGCGCTCGGTCTGCAATCACTGACAGTGGCGACACGCGGGTCCGACGTATACTAGCGGACCGCGGCCGATTTAAAGGCTACCACCTAGCAAGTGTGACGCCACAGAACGGTACCGAAGGCACGAAGATGAGATCACAGGCTCGGATTCAGGAAGGGCGGGGAACGAAGTCAGCGGTATCGGATTGAATGAACCACCATGGCATTAGCCTTTAACGATTTAGAGAAAATATGGAAAACATGCCTCTAGACGACCGGATGGCTATTTTGGAAATAAACTGGTCTTAATAAGATTAAACTTCAGTCGTTGTTATCAGAGAGTTTATTCTAATGAAAAGGTGTTATTTTTAGTTTACGTGGAAAACAGCACTACTAGTAGGACTTTGTCACTAGCAAATAGTGTGCTGGTTAAAATTTTGACCATGAATGTACCTGTAATTAAGTTGCAAATGGGAAGTACATGAAAGAACAAAAAATAACGCGGAATTGGCAATATTTACGTAAAGTCACAAAATTTGCCATTTCTCCATTCCCATATACAAATGTCGCAAATCTGAGGGCAGCCGTTTTCTCATATCAGTAATTCATAGTTATTTAATGTTCAGATTGAGTGTAGATGTTTTCTGAAAAATAATCTTCCCGTATATCCTTCAAATGCGCCCACAAATAGTCGCTGCCCCGAATGTGTTATTAGACAAAAATATCCTGACGGAAAAAAATGCAACATCAAAAATTAACTAATGTAGAGTAATGAAATTTCTGGAATACATTTGTCTAGCTAACATAGATATACATATAAGCGATTAACGCTGCAAGATCATAGGTTAATGTGCGCGCGGGATAAGCCTTTGCAAAAGTGAAATACTGGTACATTAATAACCGGTGTAACCGTCAGAATGTTGGATGCCAGCATGCACACGCGCATGCACTGTGTTGTCAGTTTATGGGATGGAGTCCCATGCATTTTCACTTGGTTGCTAAATAGAGGAACGATAAATGATGTTTGTGGACGACGCTGGAGTTATCATCCGATGATGTCCACATGTGCTCGATTGGATGCAGATCTGGTGATCGAGCAGGCCAAGTCAACGTGTCGACACACTGTAGAGCATCTTGGGTCACAACAGTGGTATGTGGACGAGCGTTATTCTGTTGGAAAACACCTCCTGAAATGCTGTTCTGAAAGGTGACTGACAGAGTAATAGGTCACATCACCAGAAATAAATGTTATTTTTGCAGTTAGGGTGCGTGGGATAAGCACGACAGTGTCCCTGCTGTTATACGAAATCGCACCCCAGACCCACTCAACTGGCCTCCTCCTAACCAACACACGGCCGTCACTGGCACTGAGGCAGAACAATTTTCATCAGAAAACATAACATACTTCCACCCTGCCCTCCAATTACTTCTCGTTCGGCAATGCTGAAGTGGCTAATGTCGGTGGTTTGGGATCAGTGGAGTGCACGTTACGGGGCATCTGGCTCGGAGCTGTCCTTGAGTAACCGATGTGCCACTGCGGTGCCACCTGCTTCTCAGATTGCTGCTGTGGATGCATCAGAGGCATACCCGGAATACGGTGGGCGTCCATCTCTGTAGAGCTACGTGGCCTTCAGGAGCCCGCTCTTCTTGCGGCTCCACATTATCGTGACCTCTGCTATCAGCGCTCATGTATAGTGGCTACATTCCTGCCAAGTCTTTTTGCAGTTTCGCAGAAGGAACACCCAGCTTCTCCTAGCCTTAATACGCGACTTCGTTCAAACTCAGTGAGGTGTTGATAATGGTGTCTTGACGCCATAAAGATATTTTTGACTAACATCAACTCACCACGTACAGGCTCATTGGTAACTAACGATCACGACTGCTAGAGCGTATATATAAATAAAACCTTATTTGCATCCACGTAGTGGCGTTTCTGTGACACAACTGCCTCTTGGTGAGGAGATCTTTTTCCGTCAGTGTACTTTCCCAAGGAGTATCTTGGTGACAGTATTATTCTTCGACGTCACATTCCTTGAGTATTTTGCACAACAAATCGTACCAAAAATGATGCTTTTTAGAGAGATCTTTTGTGCATTGAATCAGATAAGCTGCAGGTTTTCTTAGTGCGTCAGTATAAATACAAAAACTACTAAATACGGCGCTTCAACTGCATGGCACCCGGTCGGTTTTCTTTTATTAGCCAATCGTAGCACAGCATACGCGACGCAGGCGTGTATTTTGGCGCTCCAACACAACAGGGAAAATGTATGTTTCTGTATTTAAGCAGTACTGTATTAACACGTTGATCCCGGGGTCGATTTTGCTGGGTTTTCGCTGAGGCGGCGTGTCGCCTGCCGATCGACGTGCGTATTCGAGTGTAGTGGAAAACGTGACAGCACAAGAGGGGTTTATCAGAAACTGAAAATTGTTACTGAATATAATAAGGGAAAGCTGATTTCATTTTTGTGACCAGATGAGTGCATATAGCAGTCCACTGAGAAATACGAAATTGGCATTCTACCTCTTCTTTAACACCGCTGTTGTGTATCCCTTATTGTATTCCAGCCCGCGACGGAACAGAAAGTGTCAATTACAATATTTCGGAAGCAGTTGGCAGATACACTCGCACGGCATTCACATAAAGTAACTCCTGTCACTATCGATACATCAAGAAGCAAACACCTGCTGGTCAAACAGGACGGAAACGTACATAGAGTACGTACATACTGTTCTCAATGATTCAAGACAATCGCAAAACCATTCGGACGCAATACAGCTAGAAAATTAACTAAAGAGATGGTTACCTTTTGTATTACGTGCACATCTAAACTCCATCTGTGTACTGGATCTGTTAACAAACTTTATTAAAATTACAATATTTGTTATTTAGCCTTGTTACTGCCGTTCCGACGCTCTGATGTCGTTCCAACAAAAAGTATACTGTAAGCGCCACGCGAGTGACAGAACGACTGGTTACTTGCCAACAGGAAATGCTGACATTGTCAAATGTGTGCCGTTATGCTGAAGACAGTTTATCTTCCATGTTCAAATGTAGACTGAATCGAGAGTTCCTAATAACTATAAAACAGCAGGTCATTCCTAATGGAGGGAAATATTTAGAAGTAAAAGCAACTGTTGGCGTACTCCGAGTTACTGTTATAGGACAATTACTGTTCGCAATATACTGGGTGAAGCACCTAACACTTGCACTGCAAATATTGGGGAGATGGAAAGTGCTATTGATGTGCAGTTTTCACAGAGTGGATTGGTAGTCAAGGGCTCGTACTAATAGCCAATAAGCTGATTGTAATAATACTTATAAAGTATATTTTGTGTGCAAACATACACTTTTTTAAAAATGGAACGATGCCTGTTGACATTTACAAACTAAAAGTAGGGGAAATTAGAATGTCACTGGTGTTTGTCGCATGATTCTAGTGCGCATCGTTTACGAGTTATCGTATTTTCAGAAGTTGCCACACCGACCCTTGTTCAGTGTCGCACACTAAAGAACAACACAAATGCATACAGTAGTTATGTGGATTCTGGCCGGTAACGAGACACTCGACCATCACAGGTTGAGTTGGAAATGATAAGCGGCAGCGGCAATACACACTTGATATGGAAGACTGATGCACAGGTGCTAGCATTTCAACGGAGATATTCGAACAGGTTGCAGTCAGACATTGTAGCATATATCAGTTGTAGTTGATATATCCTTGCAGACAGCGTCTTTCAGCTTTCCCCACAGAGAAAAGTCTACAGACGCCAAATCCGGGGAACGGGCCGGCCAAGGTACAGGATCTCTGCGTCCAATCCAACGATTTGAAATCAATTCGTGAAGACATGCTATAGTACTTCGTGCACTATGGACCGGACAGCCATCATGTTGGTATCACAGGTTTCTCCTAGTCTGCAGAGGAACGTCTTCTAGCATCCGTGGAAGATGGTCTGTTAGGAAGCTGGGACAGTTGCGCGTTCAGTGTTCTGTGTATGAAAAACGGACCTCTATGCTGATGGTTCACTATTCGACACCACACGTTTACACTCCATGGACGCTGACGTTTCACCTGACAAAGCCACCGGATTCTGTCAGCATATCAATAGTGCATGTTTCGGTGGTTTACCAGGCCATGTTTCGTAAATTAGTAAACAAGATACGTGATACACCTGGAGTATCCGTTCCTGTGCAGCTCAAGATGGAGAGAGGTCTTATAGGGTTGGAACCTACGTCGATTGAGAATGCGTAGGACACATACCTGATCATACCACTTCCTCGTGAGATTGTGCGGGAGGTAACGGCCGAACGAACTGCAACAGCAGCGATAAGCTTAATTTCCTCCTCTTTTACCGTCACTTGTTTTCTTCTGTTACGTTGTCTAGATTCTATACAATGACTTTCACTAAAATGATTGAGGAGGTTGATAAATAATTGGCGAGACTGTTGACGCCAATTGCGATATCTTGCCGCATACCTCAGACAAGAACGAAATGGGTTCTTTCTTCACTCTCCATACAACGTGAGCATGTCGGCTTTTTTGCTTCCCATCGACCGCTGACGACCAACTGCTTGGACTGTCACACACTGACTGACTAGCAACTCTCAATGCATTCGAGGAACACACAAGCACACTGTAAGCAAACATAACATATCATATCTAGCGACTATGCGGGTTAAATGCCACAAACAAATGTCGGTGTGGGAACTTTCCAAAATACGGTATTTCGTAAACAACTCGCATTGGAATCAAAAATGGTTCAAATGGCTCTGAGCACTATGGGACTCAACATCTTAGGTCATAAGTCCCCTAGAACTTAGAACTACTTAAACCTAACTAAACTAAGGACGTCACACACACCCATGCCCGAGGCAGGATTCGAACCT
The DNA here is from genome assembly GCF_023864275.1 of Schistocerca cancellata. NCBI lineage: Eukaryota > Metazoa > Arthropoda > Insecta > Orthoptera > Acrididae > Schistocerca > Schistocerca cancellata. Next base: position 911,728,336 of record NC_064628.1, read on the forward strand.
GCGACCGTAGCAGTCCCGCAGTTCCGGAGCATTGGAATCGTGCAACAAACACCACTGAGGTTCTAATTTGCCCTACTTTTATATTTTTTAATGTCAACAGGCGTTGTTCCATTTAAAAAGTGTATGTTTGCGCAAAAAATACACTTTTAGGTATTATTACAACCTGCTTATTGGCCAACAATACGAGCCCCTTACTACCAATCCATTCTGTGAAAGCGCACATCAGTGGCGTTTTCCATTTCCACAATATTTGCGGTGCAAGTTTTAGGTGATGCCCCCTGTATATAAATTATACAGGACATAACGTTGGAAGTTCCATGTAGGTTTTCGCGGATGATGTTGTTGCTCAGAAAAAACTTGCAACACTCGAAAATGATAGGGAAATGCAGGAATAGCTGCACGGAGTGGCAGTTGACTCTAAACATAAACGAATGTAATGTACTGCGTACAAATAAGCGGAAAGAGCGAGCAGTGTATCAGAGGAAAGAGTCACATACATTAAATGTCCCGGAGTATGCATACAGATCGATATAAAGTCGAGCGGCCACATAAAACTAATTGCAGGTAAGGCAGAGACCAGACTGATATCCATTGGAAGACTAGTCTGAATAATACTTAGGTAGTCCTCTTCAGTGTGAACGCTTACCGGGAAGGAGTGATAGACGAGATAGAGAAGACGAATGGCTCTGAGCACTATGGGACTTAACTTATGAGGTCATCAGTCCCCTAGAACTTAGAACCACTTAAACCTAACTGACCTAAGGACATCACACACATCCGTGCCCGAGGCAGGATTCGAACCTGCGACCGTAGCGGTCGCACGGTTCCAGACTGTAGGGCCCAGAACCGCTCGTCCACTCCGGCCGGCATAGAGAAGATCCAGAGATTCGGTAGTGAGTGCGAAAGCGTGACAGAGATGGGCACCAAATTGCAGTTGCACACGGCACTGGAGGGCCGTTCTGTATGACGACATGGTTTCCTCTTAAAATTCCGTAAGAGCACATTCGCAGAAGAGTCAACCAATACACTGCTCCCCCCGGGTATATCTCATGAAATTAACGTGAAGGTAAAAGTACAAATCTTCGAGCTCAGATCGAGGATTGCCAACAAGCGTCTTCTCCACGCACTACTCGCGACCGAAAAAGGAGAGGGAGTCTTGTCTGCCCTCTTCTGGTGTACTGTGCGGGATCCGCATCAGATGGGTCCGACCGAGGACGTCGAGAAAGTTCAAACAAGGAGAGCTGGTTTTGTACTATCTCGAAGTAGGGGAGACAGTGGCTCGGACATGATACGCGAATTGGGGTGGGAATCCTTAAAGCAAAGGCGTTGTTTGTTGCGACGGGATCTTCTCGTGAAATTTCAATGACCAACTTTCTCCACCATTTGTGAAAATGTTCTGTTGGTGCCCATCTACATAGGGAGAAATTTTCATCATGATAAAACAAAAGAAATCAGGGCTCACACAGAAAGATTTAAGTGTTCGTTTCTCCCGCGCGCCGTCCGGTAGTGGAACGGTAGAGAAGTCACTTGAAGGTGGTTCGATGAAACCTCTACCAGGCACTTTACTGTGAATTGCAGAGTAATCATGTAGATGGAGATGGAGATGAAAGTGATACACTAAGTACCCTTCGCCGTAGACCGTAAGATGAGTTGCAGAGTACAGACGCAGATGCAAATGTGGTTTCCGAGAGGGTGTCTTCATTCTACAGTGTCGCGTTGACGGATCAAGAGAATACTGTCTCAGAAGAGAATTTCAAATCTATCAAAATTATTTTCAAAAACTTTCAACACTGTCCGTTTGCAGACCATTTTACCCTTTAAAAATCATACACTCCTGGAAACTGAAATAAGAACACCGTGAATCCATTGTCCCAGGAAGGGGAAACTTTATTGACACATTCCTGGGGTCAGACACATCACATGATCACACTGACAGAACCACAGGCACATAGACATAGGCAACAGAGCATGCACAATGTCGGCACTAGTACAGTGTATATCCACCTTTAGCAGCAATGCAGGCTGCTATTCTCCCATGGAGACGATCGTAGAGATGCTGGATGTAGTCCTGTGGAACGGCTTGCCATGCCATTTCCACCTGGCGCCTCAGTTGGACCAGCGTTCGTGCTGGACGTGCAGACCGCGTGAGACGACGCTTCATCCAGTCCCAAACATGCTCAATGGGGGACAGATCCGGAGATCTTACTGGCCTGGGTAGTTGACTTACACCTTCTAGAGCACGTTGGGTGGCACGGGATACATGCGGACGTGCATTGTCCTGTTGGAACAGCAAGTTCCCTTGCCGGTCTAGGAATGGTAGAACGATGGATTCGATGACGGTTTGGATGTACCGTGCACTATTCAGTGTCCCCTCGACGATCACCAGTGGTGTACGGCCAGTGTAGGAGATCGCTCCCCACACCATGATGCCGGGTGTTGGCCCTGTGTGCCCCGGTCGTATGCAGTCCTGATTGTGGCGCTCACCTGCACGGCGCCAAACACGCATACGACCATCATTGGCACCAAGGCAGAAGCGACTCTCATCGCTGAAGACGACACGTCTCCATTCGTCCCTCCATTCACGCCTGTCGCGACACCACTGGAGGCGGGCTGCACGATGTTGGGGCGTGAGCGGAAGACGGCCTAACGGTGTGCGGGACCGTAGCCCAGCTTCATGGAGACGGTTGCGAATGGTCCTCGCCGATACCCCAGGAGCAACAGTGTCCCTAATTTGCTGGGAAGTGGCGGTGCGGTCCCCTAAGGCACTGCGTAGGATCTTACGGTCTTGGCGTGCATCCGTGCGTCGCTGCGGTCCGGTCCCAGGTCGACGGGCACGTGCACCTTCCGCCGACCACTGGCGACAACATCGATGTACTGTGGAGACCTCACGCCCCACGTGTTGAGCAATTCGGCGGTACGTCCACCCGGCCTCCCGCATGCCCACTATACGCCCTCGCTCAAAGTCCGTCAACTGCACATACGGTTCACGTCCACGCTGTCGCGGCATGCTACCAGTGTTAAAGACTGCGATGAAGCTCCGTATGCCACGGCAAACTGGCTGACACTGACGGCGGCTGTGCACAAATGCTGCGCAGCTAGCGCCATTTGACGGCCAACACCGCGGTTCCTGGTGTGTCCGCTGTGCCGTGCGTGTGATCATTGCTTGTACAGCCCTCTCGCAGTGTCCGGAGCAAGTATGGTGGGTCCGACACACCGGTGTCAATGTGTTCTTTTTTCCATTTCCAGGAGTGTATTTGATGGGTTTAAAGTAAGTGGTTATGTAAGACATTTCTATAATTTACAAAAACATCAAAAATTGGTATAAAATAGTAGCGGAACTGATCATAACATAAAACTTTTTTTTCCAGTCCGTTCTCAGTGGTATATGTACGAGGGCAGTTCAATAAGTAATGCAACACATTTTTTTTCTCGGCCAATTTTGGTTGAAAAAACCGGAAATTTCTTGTGGAATATATTCAAACATTCCCGCTTCGTCTCGTATAGTTTCATTGACTTCCGACAGGTGGCAGCGCTGTACGGAGCTGTTAAAATGGCGTCTGTAACGGATGTGCGTTGCAAACAACGGGCAGTGATCGAGTTTCTTTTGGCGGAAAACCAGGGCATCTCAGATATTCATAGGCGCTTGCAGAATGTCTACGGTGATCTGGCAGTGGACAAAAGCACGGTGAGTCGTTGGGCAAAGCGTGTGTCATCATCGCCGCAAGGTCAAGCAAGACTGTCTGATCTCCCGCGTGCGGGCCGGCCGTGCACAGCTGTGACTCCTGCAATGGCGGAGCGTGCGAACACACTCGTTCGTGATGATCGACGGATCACCATCAAACAACTCAGTGCTGAACTTGACATCTCTGTTGGTAGTGCTGTCACAATTGTTCACCAGTTGGGATATTCAAAGGTTTGTTCCCGCTGGGTCCCTCGTTGTCTAACCGAACACCATAAAGAGCAAAGGAGAACCGTCTGTGCGGAATTGCTTGCTCGTCATGTGGCTGAGGGTGACAATTTCGTGTCAAAGATTGTTACATGCGATGAAACATGGGTTCATCACTTCGAACCTGAAACAAAACGGCAATCAATGGAGTGGCGCCACACCCACTCCCCTACCAAGAAAAAGTTTAAAGCCATACCCTCAGCCGGTAAAGTCATGGTTACAGTCTTCTGGGACGCTGAAGGGGTTATTCTGTTCGATGTCCTTCCCCATGGTGAAACGATCAACTCTGAAGTGTATTGTGCTACTCTTCAGAAATTGAAGAAACGACTTCAGCGTGTTCGTAGGCACAAAAATCTGAACGAACTTCTCCTTCTTCATGACAACGCAAGACCTCACACAAGTCTTCGCACCCGAGAGGAGCTTACAAAACTTCAGTGGACTGTTCTTCCTCATGCACCCTACAGCCCCGATCTCGCACCGTCGGATTTCCATATGTTTGGCCCAACGAAGGACGCAATCCGTGGGAGGCACTACGCGGATGATGAAGAAGTTATTGATGCAGTACGACGTTGGCTCCGACATCGACCAGTGGAATGGTACCGTGCAGGCATACAGGCCCTCATTTCAAGGTGGCGTAAGGCAGTAGCATTGAATGGAGATTACGTTGAAAAATAGTGTTGTGTAGCTAAAAGATTGGGGAATAACCTGGTGTATTTCAATGCTGAATAAAACAACCCCTGTTTCAGAAAAAAAATGTGTTGCATTACTTATTGAACTGCCCTCGTACCCAGCGGGAACAAACCTTTGAATATCCCAACTGGTGAACAATTGTGACAGCACTACCAACAGAGATGTCAAGTTGAGCACTGAGTTGTTTGATGGTACGAGGGACACAGCTTTTCTCATTGCAGGTGCTGCGCCCACTCAGTGGACTGGGTGTGGGGAGAACGCGACGGGAGGGAGGGTGTTCCGCCGCACCTCGGCCAGCTCGTTTGGCGGATAACCGCGACAGTTCTGTTATCGGCAGACGCCACTTCAGCGTGTTCCCACGAGTAAGACGTCTGGCCGTGACGCCCCGGAAGGCTATCACCGTGGGGGGAATGGCCGGAAGCCGGCTAGGGGCGCAGCCGGGGGGCCACTCTTTCCTCTGCCTGTCCTCCCCAGCTGTCGCCACGGCTAACGGCGAGTCGCGTCCCAGCCCGGGACACCTGGTGGCGGCTGATAGCGGCGCTCACACGCCTGATAGGCTGTCACGGTCTGAGCAGCAAACTAACGAACGGCCCAGTCTTTCGCGATGGACTTGTCTCAACAGAGGTCCCCGCTGCAGTAGTCGCGTTACTTCTCCGTCTTGCAGTCCAAGAACTACAATTAGGAAGACTGCACGGAACGGTGCTGCTCCACGATAACGCCTACCTGCATTGTGCTAAACTGACAAAAACATTATACAGGAGGTGGGTTGGGGAGTCGCTCCGCACCCGCGTTATTCGTTTGATCTTGCGCCCTCAGATTTTCACCCTTTCCGTTCTCTATTGAACAACGTTCAAGGAACTTCCCTTCTGGATGAAAATGCGCTCCGAACATAGCACGACGAGTTCTTCGCCTCAAAACCACGTGATTTCTATGCTGTTGGAATCAAGAGTTACCCCAGCGCTGGCAGACTGTTGTCCTGCTGTAAATAGTGAAGGAGAATGTGCAGGGTGTCCTTAAAGTCCGGGAACACTTTCAGTTATTTATTGCACAAGAACCAAACACTGTACATATATCATACATATATCAATTTGAAGAGAAACCCTGAAAGTCTTTTTTCCATGTATAGCGCCACAGCGTAGTTTGGTGATTTGCCGATAGCTGCGTTAATCGCAAGCATGGCGAGTTCAGGTGCGGAGCGAGCTTTCTGTGTGTTGAAGTTGACAAAAACAAGTGTGCTACAGTAAAGTTAAAATCTTCAGGGTTATTAGGCCGCCTCTTGTTTCTTCTAAAATGATCGACGTTTCGACCCCTCTGCTGGGATCTTCCTCAGGATCTGCTGTTCTAGCAGCAGTTGACACCAGAAGATCCTGAGGAAGATCCCGGCAGAGGGGTCGAAACGTCGATCATTTTAGAAGAAACAAGAGGCGGCCTAATAACCCAGAAGATTTCAACTTCAGTGACAACGGCCACGAAAGCCTGCAGACTTACATAAGTGTGCTACAGCTGTTCAACGGATGTTTAGAATCAAGTATGGTAAGAAGCCACCAAATAGGAAGGCCATTTACCACCGGCACAACAAATTCGTTACGACAGGTCGCTTGTGCCCGGCAAAGAGAAGCGTACGTCCCAGTCTGAGTGAAGTGAATGTGGAGCGCGTACGAGAGACATTCATAAGGAGACCAAAGAAATCGGTGCGTCGTGCATCCCGTGAACTCGAAATAGCTCCAATGACAGTGTGGAAAGTCCTGCGACAGAAGCTGTCTATGAAACCATTGAAGTTGGAGCTAGTGCAGAAGCTCAGTGCCGACGACAAAGACAAGCGTTTTGAGTTTTGTTTGCAGTTGCAACACTTGAATAAGGATGGGGATGGCATTGTTGATCGCTTAATTTTTACCATCGAAGCCACTTTTCACACTAATGGGAAAGTGAACAGGCATAATTGTCGAATCTGGGGTACATAGCATCCACACGAATGCATTGAATCTGAGTGTGATTCCTCAAAGGTAAACGTTTTTTGTGCCTTGCCACGTCGAAAACTTTGCGGGCCATTCTTCATCGCCGAGAGCACTGTCACTGGATATTCCTACTTGGATATGTTGAAGCAGTGGCTGATGCCTCAAATGCAATCGGACTCGGATGGGCCTCCACCCCATTTTCATCGCGAAGTTCACGGGTACCTGAACACGGAGCTGCCGCATCGATGGATCGGCCGTGCTACAGCTGTTTCATGAAATGGCCTCCCTGATCACCAGGTCTCACTCCGTGTGACTTTTTTCTGTGGGGACACATTAAAGATCTGGTGTGTGTACCGCCTCTACCACGTGATGTAGCAGAGCTCCGCGGGAGAATAAGTGATGCGACTGCCACAGCCGACGATGCCACGCTGGGACGGGTATGGCAAGAATTCCATCACCGTACTGACGTCTGCCGGGTCACTCATGGTTCGCATATCGAATGTTCAAAATACAATATGTATAACATCAGTACTACGTGTAGTTCTTGTGCAATAAATAATTGAAAGTGTTTCCGGAGTTGATGTACACCCAGTATTATTGATGACTGAAGTCTCTGTTATGTGTATCTGTTGTGTTAATTAACCTTATGGAAACACACTACAAACTTATGCACTAACAGAATATAATGTACATCTACATCTGCGTCTTTACTCTGCTATTCACAATTAAGTGCCTGCCTTTCTACCGTTCCACTCTCGAACGGCGCGCGCGTAAAACGAGCACTTAAATTTTTCTGTGCAAGCCCTGATTTCTCTTATTTTATCGTTATGGTCATTTCTCCCTATGTAGGTGGGTGCCAACAGAATGTATTCGCAATCAGAGGAAAAAACTGGTGATTGAAATTTCATGAGAAGATCCCGTCGCACCGAAATACGCCTTTGTTTTAATGATTGCCACTCCAATTGACTTATCATGCCTGTAGCACTATCTCCCCTATTTCGCGATAATACAAAACGAGCTGCCCTTCTTTGAACTTTTACAATGTCGACCGTCAGTCCCACCTGATGCGGATCCCACACCGCACAGTAGTACTCCAGAATAGTGCGAACAAGTGTAGTGTAAGCAGTCTCTTTAGTAGACCTCTCACACCTTCTAAGTGTTCAGCCAGTGAATCGCAGTCTTTGGTTTGCTCTACCCACAACATTATCTATGTGATCGTTCCAGTTTAGGTTACTTGTAATTGTAATCCCTAAGTATTTAGTTAAATTTACAGTCTTCAGATTTGTGTGACTTATCGCGTAATAGAAATTTAGCGGATTTCTTTTACTACTCATGTGAATAACTTCATACTTTTCTTTATTCAGCGTCAATGGCCACTTTTCATACCATACATATATCTTACCCAAATCATTTTGCATTTCGTTTTGGTCATCTGATGACTTTACAAGACGGTAAATGACAGCATCATCTGCAAACAATCTAAGAGGGCTACTCAGATTGTCTTGTATGTCGTTAATATAGATCAGGAACAACAGAGGGCGTATAACACTTTCTTGGGGAACGCCGGATATTACTTCTGTTTTAATCGATTACTTTCCGTCTATTACTACGAACTGTGACCTTTCTGACAGGAAACCACGAATCAAGTCGCACAACAGAGGCGATATTCCATAGTAACACAGTATGGTTAGAAGACGCTTGTGAGGAACGGTGTCGAAAGCCTTCCGGACATCTAAAAATATGGAATCAATTTGACATCCCCTGTCGATAGCACCTATTACTTCATGAGTATAAAGAGCTAGTTGTGTTTCGCAAGAACGATATTTTCTGAATCCGTGCTGATTATATGTCAATAAATCGTTTTCTTCGAGGTACTTCATAATGTTCGAATACAGTATATGTTCCAAAACCCTACTGCAAATCGATGTTAATGGTATGGGCCTGTAATTCAGCGGATTACTCCTACTTCCCTTTTTGGGTATTGGTGTGACTTGAGCAATTTTCCAGTCTTTAGGTACGTATCTTTCTGTGAGCGAGCGGGTGTATATAATTGCTACATATGGAGCTATTGTATCAGCATACTCTGAGAGGATCCTGACTGGTATACAATCTGGACCTGAGGCCTTGCCTTTATTAAATGATTTAAGCTGCTCTGCTACACCGAGGATATCTACTTCTATGTTTCTCATCTTGGCAGTTGTTCTTGATTGGAATTCAAGAATATTTCTTTGGTCTTCCTTGGTGAAGGAGTTTCGGAAAACCGTGTTTAATCATACCGGAGATGATACTGTACAGTCATAAAAAAAAAAATACGACGTCGTTTGCTTTCCCTTCCATTGACAGTTACAGAGGCACACCGGATGTGTTGAACACTCATTCTGTGTAGAGATACAGAAATAATCTTTCCAATGTGTTTGGTTTTTTTTGTGTCCGACAATTGTTCCAGAATTAAATTATGATAGTTGCTGTCCCCCCCATTTCCGAGCACAGTTTCCGGTAGTTTTCCCATGTTTGTAAGGCAGGTGCTGGAACTAGAAGTCCCCTCCCAAAAAATGCTCGATTGGGACTGCTCCTGCGCTTCTACCAGCTCGCCTGGTGTTTGACTGAAAAGTCCCCGACCCTACGTCGGCCATTACTCCAACAGCCTGCTTGCTTTAACTAAAGAACGAACAGAAAATACGCACCTCTGCAGTCGCACGGTATTGACTGCTTGCTACCACGCACTCCTGCACTCTTGATTGCGTAGCTGGTATTGTTGTGTCTAGACAAGACAGTCTAGACACAAGGCGAGGAAACCGAAAGGGCACGCGTCTGGAAGAGGATACGTTATGAATGCTATAAAGAAAAGTACGTAGCTGCGGTTATACTTAACTTTAATCCATCATTTGTATACAGCATTCTTGATGATACAAGTGAGACTCTGTATAGAAATGGTTAATGGCGCCTTGCTAGGTCGTAGCCATGGATTTAGCTGAAGGCTATTCTAACTATCTCTCGGCAAATGAGAGAAAGGCTTCGTCAGTGTAGTCGCTAGCAAAGTCGTCGTACAACTGGGGACGAGTGCTAGTACGTCTCTCTAGACCTGCCGTGTGGTGGCGCTCGGTCTGCAATTACTGACAGTGGCGACACGCGGGTCCGACATGCACTAAAGGACCGCGGCCGATTTAAAGCTACCACCTAGCAAGTGTGGTGTCTGGCGGTGACACCACAGGTATCTCTGTTGAAATTGTAGACACACATTTTAACTCACACAGTCTCTTTATTAATTGAGTCCCAGTGCCGTGAAGCGTCGGCTAGAATCCGTGTTGGTTCAAAAAACGTCTTGTGCTTATACGCAAAGTTTTTTTTGTTATTTTTATATTGGGCTTATTAATTCCATTTATTAGCTTTCGGTTCGTGCCCATACAGCCATCTCAGTAGTGGGAAGACGATACGACAGGGTGTTTGAGGCGACTTTTGTGTCAGTAATAACGATACAAATATAGGGACAACAGAACACTCAGTCCCCGAACGGATAAAATCTCCGACACGGCCAGGAACCTAACCCGTCCGCCTTCGGTTAGCAGTCATCCGCGCTGACCCTGCAGCTGCCGAGGCGGACTGTACGTAACGTTTTGTTCGACAAAGGCATAATGTTCTAGATTTCTGTACCTGATGTACTGATCATGTTCGCTATAGAGCAGAATGCGGTCCGCTTAGCTATGGCCATATTTGCACCGAATATTGTAAACACATGGGAGTCTCAGGTTATGACTGTGCTTCACAAGTTCAAATGGTTCAAATGGCTCTGAGCACTATGGGACTTAACTTCTGAGGTCAGCAGTCCCCTAGAACTTAGAACTACTTAAACCTAACTAACCTAAGGACATCACACACATCCATGCCCGAGGCAGGATTCGAACCTGCGACCGTAGCGGTCGCGTGGTTGCAGACTGTAGCGCCTAGAACCGGTCGGCCACACCGGCCGGCGCTTCACAAGTGCTAACATCTCTCCTTATACAGCTGAAAGACGGTTTTAATTTACGTCTGTTTAAGATTTTTCCAATTTTACTTCTTGTTGGTTCAAGAAACGGAAGACATCGTATGCTGCTGCTGTTGTCGTGGTTGTCTGCATTTTGGTTTCCGGTTTCCAGACAGTACTGACTTCGTTTCATGCGCCAGACAGTTATTTTGTATAAACACAGATGTCACATTGTTTACTTTCAATAGGAACATGCCCGATAGAACGATCTCTATCTTAACTGGATGTCGAACTCCAGCTGCCTCGGTGTGCCAGCTCAAGGTCCTCAATCATGGTATCTCGCCCAACTACAATATGATGGCCACGAGGTGTCACTAGAAGGCAAAAGCAAAAATACCTTCAGATTCTGCGATCAGATGAGTCTATTACATCGCATATTGCAGATTTCTGAAAAAAAAGGTTTGTTTCAGAACTAGTGCAAAAAAACTATGATAACGATGCTGCTTCATTTAAAAAATTGTCCTGTGGGCCGAGCATTATAAGTATCATCAGAAACATGACTATTCTTTATTTCGTTTGAGTTTAATTCGTACATACCATTATAGTACAAAACAACGCCAGAACAACTTAACAGGAATGAATAAATTATGCATTGTATTAGCCAACGTTTTAAATCATTTAACTGGCAAAAAGCAAGTGCTGCAAACGATACAAACAGCACTCGAACAAACCAGACTTCTTTTTTTCGGACATGGAACTACTGATAAAAGTTACGTAGTTATAAACAAAGCATGTGTCTATTAAATGTTAAACTGACATTAAAACATGGAACGGCAGCTATCTTTCTCGACCTAAAACGAAATATAGTTTCACGTACTTGGTGACTGAAGTGATTTGTTGCCTACTAAAATTTATATCACCAGTCAGTGTTGTAGAGAAACGTATCCCAAATGCACCGATGCGTTTCCTTCAACAGCGGTTAAACATAGAGTCTTCACGAAAATAATCTGCACATATGGGTACTATTGGTGGAGTATTTTGATAACACAGGTATACGTGCAAGGTGCCAGACAGCAAAGATACAAAGCATACGAAAAATTTCTGGCGCACCATATTTTCTGTTACCATTTGCAGGAACAAAGCCAGAAGAGGTATTCCAAAACTCGTAGCTTGCGTGAAGAAAGCAACTATTCTGGTTATCTACGCATCTTCTAATATAGAATTGCAAAATATCCTGTTTACCTGACAATTCCCTGCTTCAGCCACTGTTATTGTGCGTGATGTATGGTTTGTAACTTGAAATGAGTAAATAGCCCTTAATCTCGCACAGACAAATCAAATTTTTTGTCCAACTGGAACATGACGGCCGAGATAGGAATCAGCAGCCACGCGGAAGTTGTGTGCTCAAGAGTTCATGTTACTCGTCCCGTATCAAATATCGAGATATGTATTTGGTGCGAATTACGTTTCATCGTTGGCGCTAATGCAGTCCGTGGTCGCATGGGCACCACTACATCATTTGCACCTGTGTGGTGCCGTTACTTCTCGACAGTCAGTTGATTTCCTGAGGAAGACAATGTACCGAAAACTCGGATTTGCATATAAAAAATTAACGCGACAAGTGCACCGTGAACGTTTAATACTACAAAAATCAGCCACAAATACCAGGCTTGTATAGGGTGTTTCAAAAATGACCGGTATATTTGAAACGGCAATAAAAACTAAACGAGCAGCGATAGAAATACACCGTTTGTTGCAATATGCTTGGGACAACAGTACATTTTCAGGCGGACAAACTTTCGAAATTACAATAGATACAATTTTCAACAACAGATGGCGCTGCAAGTGATGTGAAAGATATAGAAGACAACGCAGTCTGTGGGTGCGCCATTCTGTACGTCGTATTTCTGCTGTAAGCGTGTGCTGTTCAAAACGTGCAAGTGTGCTGTGGACAACATGGTTTATTCCTTAGAACAGAGGATTTTTCTGGTGTTGGAATTCCACCGCCTAGAACACAGTGTTGTTGCAACAAGACGAAGTTTTCAACGGAGGTTTAATGTAACCAAAGGACCGAAAAGCGATACAATAAAGGATCTGTTTGAAAAATTTCAACGGACTGGTGACGTGACGGATGAACGTGCTGGAAAGGTAGGGCGACCGCGTACGGCAACCACAGAGGGCAACGCGCAGCTAGTGCAGCAGGTGATCCGACAGCGGCCTCGGGTTTCCGTTCGCCGTGTTGCAGCTGCGGTCCAAATGACGCCAACGTCCACGTATTGTCTCATGCGCCAGAGTTTACACCTCTATCCGTACAAAATTCAAACGCGGTAACCCCTCAGCGCCGCTACCATTGCTGCACGAGAGACATTCGCTAACGACATAGTGCACAGGATTGATGACGGCGATATGCATGTGGGCAGCATTTGGTTTACTGACGAAGCTTATTATTACCTGGACGGCTTCGTCAATAAACAGAACTGGCGCATATGGGGAACCGAAAAGCCCCATGTTGCAGTCCCATGGTCCCTGCATCATCAAAAAGTACTGGTCTGGGCCGCCATTTCTTCCAAAGGAATCATTGGCCCATTTTTCAGATCCGAAACGATTACTGCATCTCGCTATCTGGACATTCTTCGTGAATTTGTGGCGGTACAAACTGCCTTAGACGACACTGCGAACACCTCGTGGTTTATGCAAGATGGTGCCCGGCCACATCGCACGGCCGACGTCTTTAATTTCCTGAATGAATATTTCGATGATCGTGTGATTGCTTTGGGCTATCCGAAACATACAGGAGGCGGCGTGGATTGGCCTCCCTATTCGCCATACATGAACCCCTGTGACTTCTTTCTGTGGGGACACGTGAAAGACCAGGTGTACCGCCAGAATCCAGAAACAATTGAACAGCTGAAGCAGTACATCTCATCTGCATGTGAAGCCATTCCGCCAGACACGTTGTCAAAGGTTTCGGGTAATTTAATTCAGATACTACGCCATATTATTGCTACGCATGGTGGATATGTGTAAAATATCGTACTATAGAGTTTCCCAGACCGCAGCGCCATCTGTTGTTGACAATTGTAACTACTGTAATTTCGAAAGTTTGTCTGCCTGAAAATGTACTGTTGTCCCAAGCATATTGCAACAAACGGTGTATTTCTATCGCTGCTCGTTTAGTTTTTATTGCCGTTTCAAATATACCGGTCATTTTTGAAACACCCTGTAAATCGATTACTATTATGGAGAGAAGTAGTACTGGTCATAAGTAAAAAAAAATCCGTAAACATACAACCGATAAAAAATACTAGAGGTGCTCAGTGTTGTTACCAACCATTCGTAGACATCCTTCAGCTGTCTTTCTGAAAGAATTACGAACTCGTGAAGCGCACGTAGCTGTCCTCTGATTTGATCATATACGTGGGACACACGCTCCTCCAACGTGCGTTGTGCACTTCGTCGTGGGGTGGCAGAATACGCCTACTCCTTTATTTGTCCCTGTAACATAGAGGACTGCTGAAACGGGTGATTTATAAACTCATCACCTTTAAATCAAACGGCGGCAGTTTCAGTTATCGGCCTGCTAGGTCTCCTGATTTAAATCCTCTGGACATTTTTCTTTGGCGATGCATTAGAGATGTTGTCTGTCGCGATATTCCAACAACTCCAGAGGACATGCAGGAACATAACGTGCTTGCCTGTAATTCTCTTCAGCAGACAACACTGGAAGCAGTAAATAATTCTTTCATTCAACGAATGCACCAGTGTATCTGTGTCCAGGGTCACCACTTTGAGCACCTCTGAATGTTCTACTTCTGGGCTGTGGTACAGGAGAGTCAAAGTCAATTTTGTGTTATGTTTTTACTTGCTTTTCATTTGTTTTCCGACAACTCCATCACGGGGACGAGTTTGTGATCCCAGGTTGGTTCAAATGGTTCAAATAGCTCTGAGCACTATGGGACTCAACTTCTGAGGTCATTAGTCCCCTATAACTTACAACTAGTTAAACCTAACTAACCTAAGGACATCACACACATCCATGCCCGAGGCAGGATTCGAACCTGCGACCGTAGCAGTCGCGCGGTTCCGGACTGAGCGCCTAGAACCGCTAGACCACCGCGGCCGGCTGTGATCCCAGGCTCAAAGTCAGTGTTGTGTTATGTAATTAATAACGTTGTGTTTCATTGAATGGTACAACGTGATACATTTTTGAATAGGTCTTTAGGAGAGGAAATGAATTACCGAATAAAAAATACAGGGTGCCATTTAAAAAAAGTCATACCGCTGTTCATATCTTTGTAAAAAACAAAGATACAACGAAGGCAGTCAGGCTGATTGATGTCCCCCTGACGGCTGAAGAACATTTGCGTGAAAAATTTTGTAATTTGCATTTGGACAAACAGTTATTTAGGGTGGTTAAGATAAATGGGACAGCCTGTATAGTGTACCATCGGATTCACAGTTTTTCCTTCGGCCGCCCTCATAAGACACTGTAGGGCACTAGTTCAGCAGTATACAGGTTGGTCCATTGATCGTGACCGGGTCAAATATCTCGCGAAATAAGCGTCAAACGAATAAACTACAACGAACGAAACTTGTCTAGCTTGAAGGACGCTATGGTTGGCCCGCTAGATGGCGACGCCGTAGGTCAAACGGATATCTACTGCGTTGTTTAAATAATAACTCCCATTTTTTTACATATTCTTGTAGTACGTAAAGAAATATCAATGTTTTAGTTGGATCATTTTTTTTTTTTGGCTTTGTATAGATGGAGCTGTAATAGTCACAAACATATGGCTCGCAATTTTAGACGAACAGTTGGTAACAGGTAGATTTTTTAAATTAAAATACAGAACGTAGGTACGTTTGAACATTTTATTTCGGTTGTTCCAATGTGATACATGTACCTTCGTGAACTTATCATTTCTGAGAACGCTCGCTGTTAGAGCGTGATTACCTGTAAATACCACATTAATGCAATAAATGCTCAAAATGATGTCCGTCAACCTCAATGCATTTGGCAATACGTGTAACGACATTCCTCTCAACAGCGAGTAGTTCGCCTTTCGTAATGTTCCCACATGCATTGACAATGCGCTGACGCATGTTGTCAAGCGTTGTCGGTGATCACGATAGCAAATATCCTTCAACTTTCCCCACAGAAAGAAATCCGGGGACGTCAGATCCGGTGAACGTGCGGGCCATGGTATGGTGCTTCGACGACCAATCCACCTGTCATGAAATATGCTATTCAATACCGCTTCAACCGCACACGAGCTGTGTGCCGGACATTCATCATGTTGGAAGTACATAGCCATTCTGTCATGGAGTGAAACATCTTGTAGTAACATCGGTAGAACATTACGTAGGAAATCAGCATACACTGCACCATTTAGATTGACATCGATAAAATGGTGGCCAATTGCCCTTGCTCCCATGATGCCGCACCATACATTAACCTGCCAAGGTCACTGATGTTCCACTTGTCGCAGTCATCGTGGATTTTCCGTTGGCCAAGAGTGCATATTTTGCCGGTTTACGTTACCGCTGTTGATGAATGACGCTTCGTCGCTAAATAGAACGCGTGCAAAAAATCTGTCATCGTCCCGTAATTTCTCATTTGCCCAGTGGCAGAATTGTACGCGACGTTCAAAGTCGTCGTCATGCAATTCCTGGTGTATAGAAATTGGTACGGGTGGAATCGATGTTGATGTAGCATTCTCGCGCAATTTGTCTGCTACTGATGTGCGGATTAGCCGCGAGAGCAGCTAAAACAACTGCATGGGCATCATCATTTGTTACAGGTCGTGGTTGACGTTTCACAAGTGGCTGAACACTTCCTGTTTCCTTAAATAAAACAACTATCCGGCGAACGGTCCGGAAACTTGGATGATGTCGTCCAGGATACCCAGCAGCATATATAGCACATGCCCGTTGGGCATTTTGATCACAATAGCCATACATCAACACAATATCGATCTTTTCCGCAATTGGTAAATGGTCCATTTTAACACGGGTAATGTATCACGAAGCAAATACCGTCCGCACTGGCGGAATGTTACGTGATACCACGTACTTATACGTTTGCGACTATTACAGCGGCATCTATCACAAAGTGAAAAAAGTGGTCCAACTGAAACATTCACATTTCTTTACGTACTACACGAATATGTAATAAAAAATGGGGGTCCCTGTTTAAAAAGACGCAGCTGATATCCGTTTGAACTATGGCAGCCCCGTCTAGCGGGCCAACCATAGCGCCATCTGGTTTCAACCTTCAAGCTAGACGAGTTTCGTTCTTTGTAGTTTTTTCGTGAGATATTTGACCCGGTCACTATCAATGGACCACCCTGTATATTGGTTCTTTGTCGACATATTATTTTTAATGCTTGCGGAATTAGGCGAAGCGATCGGTAATTATCAAATTTTAAGGCGTCCGTCGTTTGAAGCATGGGACGTCGGCGACATTAACTTCCCGGAGCCCGCGTGGAGGTGCACGGCGCACCTTGCCGCGGCGCTTCCTGCAGCGGCGCACTATCTAGATGCCGGCAATTACAATAGAGCGTGCTGGTAGCTAGACCCGCAGATGGCAGGTACAGGTGTAGAGAGAGAGAGTCAGGTGCGGGCCACGTGCCGGCAGTGGCAGCGGCGGCAGCTAGCGGCGCTCAGCTGTCCCGCAGTCGCATCTGCGTCCTCAGGAAGCAGCCGCCGCCTAATGGCCGCCTCTTGTCCATCTTTGTGTGGCGGCGGCACGCCGGCTGTCTGGTTTAAAAGGCCGCAGCTTGCCTGTCAATGGGGCGCGGCTGTCCTACAAAACGTGCCTCGCCTGCCCGTCTGCGCGGCCTTCGCTGTCTGCGTTCCCTCGTCTCCCTGTCTGTCTGTCTGCCTCGCTGCCGTCGCCAGTAGCCTTCACTGAGGAGGAGAACACGGCAAGTGCCGTAACCCGGTTTCCCAGAAACTTTCCCCAGTGGAAGACGAGCCGACATAAGCGAACAAGGGTCTCGGTTTATCATTATATGTTCGATCGTTTTCGAGACAACGACCGTCAAAATTTTCGAGGCACTTTATGTGTCTTTTAGCGACGAAATTGTTCAGCCGAATTGGCTAGCGTTGCGACTTCATTTTTTTTCACCCCGCGTTCGAAACCAATTATTTTTATTTTTGTTTTTCGTTCAGCTATCTATGGCCGTAGCAGATTACTGCACGACTGTTTTACAATGTATACTGAAATAGCGTTGTCCCTATTCATCTAGCAATTTTATGTCTGGTGAATGAATTTAAAAAAAATGAATGGAAATTGTTTTCGGTGATACTCCCGTAGCGTATCTTGATTGATAAACAACTGCAAGCGCCAAGTTTCGGAAAAGTGATCCGTTATGCGTGATTTCAAATTCAAATGGCTCTGAGCACTGTGGGACTTAACATCTGAGGTCATCAGTCCCCTAGAACTTAGAACTACTTAAACCTAACTAACCTAAGGACATCACACACATTCATTCCCGAGGCAGGATTCGAACCTGCGACCGTAGCAGCAGCGCGGTTCCGGACTGAAGCGCCTAGAACCGCTCGACCACAGAGGCCGGATATGCGTGATTTGTCGCGAAATTATTGCCAGAAATCTTCAGTAATGTTAACGAAATTTCTTGCTGGAATGAGATTCGTACGAAGTAATATCGCTGTGGTAAACCTGTCCTCGCTTGATGCTCATGGTGTTCGAAATTTCTGTGTTTCGAATTATAACTACGGTCGGTATCATGCAACACAATGCGCCAAATCTTTCTGAAGAACAAACATAAGAATAAAATGTAAGAATGAATAAATAATTGATATAAGAATGAAACATAAGTGTATGAGAAGTTAAAAAGACTGTAACTCCTGAAAATACCATATACACATATATTTTACAATAGATGTATGCCACTTACTGTGAAACTGAGTGAAGTGCCGTAGTGGTTAGCACATTTTACTCGCATTCGGGAGGACGACAGTTGAAAACCTCGTCCATCCATGCTGATTTAGGTTTTCCGTGATTTCTTTAAATGACTTCAGGCAAATGCCGGGATGGTTCCTTTGAAAGGACACGGCCGACTTCCTTCCCAATACTTCCCTTGTCCGATGGGGACGATGACCTTATTTGATAAGAAACATTTGTATGTTAACCTTCTACGAACATGGATAGATAAATTAAATTGCATTAAATTAAATTTAAAAAGTAGGGTTGCGCGAACACAAGGCGCAAAAGTGTGAAGCCCCGATGGCTGCAACAGTTCGCGACGATGTAGACTCACGTCTGAAGTTAAAGAAGTTCTCGATATCCACGAAACGACATGAAACATCTCCATTATGTACTCACTGAAAGGTGCGCTGGCATCTTAGCCTGTACGGTACCTCTACTCTGGTGGCTGCAGAACGTCAATGCAGGGTGTGGATGCAGTCTCTGCAAGCCAAACCAGAGGATACGAAGGTTCCCTATCCGGTGGATTGGACCTGCAGTAGAGCCTCCCATTCCTAGACAAGCTAGACAAACGTGTACTGGAGGTCAGCAGTGCCCAATGTGTGGGGGTAGGGAGGTTTAACACTTCGGTCATTCGGGCTAGAGCCATCCCATGTATGTACAGTCGGACTGAAGTCCGGGAACGAGATGACTGCTCTGAACGAGTGTTATCTCCGTGTTGTTGGTACTGGTCCATCAGGCCGGCGCTGCGTTGTCGTGTATTACTGTAAGACAGATGGAACATAGGTCCATGAACCACAGACAAGGCACACACAACATTGCAATATACTATCGCCATAGAGAACAACCGTCACATTACCCCTAAGTAAATCTTATCCCCTTAGACCACAGGTAGACCACGCACGTCGCCATCTATGACGTGTTAAGGTTTGAAATCAACATCTAAGTCGCGTGACGGAGGGCATGCAGCCGAGTTTGTGTCATTACGCACTATACCAAGTGGAGCCCACAGCTGCAGTTTTTCTCATTTACTGTTGAAATCAAGCATTGAAGTTAGCAACTGAAAGTTTCCGAAACACCCCGCATGAAAACGCGATTCTTCCTTGACTTACACCTCGAGTTCTGTTGGCGACTGAAAGGTGGGGTAAGTGTTTGTCTTTCTGAAGACATTGCTGAGTATGGGCTACCACCTTCCTCAATCAGCTTCTTCTCTTTTGTGTACTAAAGACGTTCGTCTATATAAAGTGATAGTTAACTTCATCAAGAGTACCGGTCACAATCTGTAGGTTTTAATGGTGTACGTAAATTATAAATATGTCTTGCTGATGAAGATATTTCAGAATTGGTGTGAATTGTAAGCCAAGGCACTTTTAATTACTTTCCAAATCAATTCAATTCAATTTTTAAAACATTATGTACAAACCTGTAACAGTTAAGCTTTTTATTCTTGCAAATATGCATTTCTGTATTTGTTTATTCAATTATGTGTACATTGTCACTATGTGTTGCCGATGGCTAAATTGAGTACACACTCAAAGGCCAAATAAAAAAAAATTAAAAAAAATAAATAAAAAGTGTTTTGGTCAGCCCATGGACTAGCGCCATTTTTACCCAACAAAAGAATCGTCTTAATGTCATTATCCTACAATGTAGGGTCAAAGTATGAATATTACATACTTCCTCCTGTTCAGGCAAATCGAGCAAATCGGTTGGTTATTCTTGCTTTTGATATGTCTACGGTGGCCCTTAAGGAGCCGTTCCTTAGAAAACCCCCAAAAAGGGTTATTTGCCATATTTTCGCGCCAAAACCGGGCCTCGGATTCCAAGACGGCTAAGCACTGCAAATTGCTGAAATTTTTACGATATGTTTCTCTCGATCTCCAACAACCGTGAAAATATTCCGAATTCTTTATCCGCTTCCGAGATACAGATGTTCAAACTTACGTATACAAGTAAAATACGTACGTAAAAGCCGGTATGAGACAAAATCTAAATAATAAATAACCGCAGCAAATTGCTCACATTTTAACATCGTTTCTTTTGGACTGTCTCTTAGAAGTGCCATCTTCCCGTTATTAAAAATCTTTATCCGCTATCGAGAAATGCCCCAAAAACATGGCATTTTGGTACCAAATGGTTCAAATGGCTCTGAGCACTATGGGACTCAACTGCTGTGGTCATAAGTCCCCTAGAACTTAGAACTACTTAAACCTAACTAACCTAAGGATAGCACACAACACCCAGCCATCACGAGGCAGAGAAAATCCCTGACCCCGCCGGGAATCGAACCCGGGAACCCGGGCGTGGGAAGCGAGAACGCTACCGCACGACCACGAGATGCGGGCTTGGTACCAAAACCGAACCGCAGGTTCCAAGACGGCTGTGCACAGCAAATGGGTTAATTTTTATGACATATTCGTAAGACCCCGACCTCGAACAGTCATGAAAATTTTCTAGATATCTTTATCCGTTTCCGAGATAGAGAGGTACACGTAGAATATGCGAGTGAAATTCGGTATGAGGCGGAAATGCAGCACGGAGTAATGTGCTGTAAAGCGTCCCCGTTATCATCTGGAAACCCCATGTTATAGTAGTGAAGAAATTGCAGAATTTTTGTGCATGTAAAATCCTGTCTGAGGTGTAAAATTAGTTTTACGTTACTTACGTAAGTAAACTATCAGAACTTTATATGTCTGTTAGTTACATGCCCTGCTCTGGCAAGGAAAAGAAGGGATTCAGCAGAAAAATGCTCCTATCGAAACACAAAAAGCGAATATGCTCCTGTTTAAAAGGTTCTGACTGAAAAGTGGAGAACCAGATACCTTCGACAGCACCTTTAAAAATTTTCCCATAAATTTAACATGCGAACATATTCGTCCGTTCTTATGCTGGGAGAGACGGCGGCAGTGGGAAAGAGAAGGAAAAGTAATAAATGCTGGAAGATAGTAGGCAGTGGTTGTAGTATAGAACAGGGGTTCCCAACAAAATTTTCTCGAGGACCCCCTCATCGAGCATGATTGGTACCTTGTCATATCACAGTATCAAATACCTAAAAGCCAAATTAAGAGTCTTTTTATACTTTTTCTTGTGGTGTCACCGCCAGACACCACACTTGCTAGGTGGTAGCTTAAATCGGCCGCGGTCCATTAGTACATGTCGGACCCGCGTGTCGCCGCCATCAGTACTTGCAGACCTAGCGCCACCACATGGCAGGTCTAGAAAGACGGACTAGCACTCGTCCCAGTTGTACGGACGACATTGCTAGCGACTAGACGTACGCAGCTTTCCTCTCATTTGCCGAGAGACAGTTAGAATAGCCTTCAGCTAAGTTAATGGCTACGACTTAGCAAGGCGCCATTAGCCTTACCTACTTTGAGAGTTATAGTATAAATGTCTCAAGAAGAACGCTGTATTCATCAGAGAATAAAAGTTAAGTATAAAGCAACTACGTACTTTTCTTGCTACCATTCAATAGTTATCCTGTTTCAGACTTAATGCAGGACGGCGTGAGTTGACGCGTGCCCTATTCGGCCCCTTCATAATAACACTGTCGGCACTTCTGTCGACACACATAACATTTCTATCTTTGGTACTTAAAAAAACATTGACATATTCATTATTGAAAAAATATTGAACTTAAAAGTTTCTCAATTTAGCCATCATTGTTAAATTTTTGATTATTGCTCAAAATCTTTGTCTTCAAATCTGGGTGTTTAGTATAACAAATGCATTATCTTCCTCTTCATCTGTAGGCCTTTCTCGTTTAACGAACCACTTTTTAACCAACGGTCCATTTTTACCTACGCGAACTGTAGCTTCTCCAAAAAAACAACGCTTTACAGATACTACTGTTTTAATACAGAATATTGAATATGTAAACAGTGCGGTCTGTGAGAGCACTGGAAATAAATTAACAATGGTCGATTGTCGTCTGAAATGCGAGTTTATGTATAAAGTGACTGTCAGTTGTCAGCTGCAAAGAGGCAGCGCGCGTAGTCTAACGGCATAAAGCAGAACTATTTGCATCTATCTAATTCTAGCTTTGCGCTAGAATGTGATAGTGTCAGTTGGCTCTAGGAAAACGCTAGACGCAGAAGTTTGCGTTCGCTAAAGCTCTGCTCATGCAGGAAGCGGCAAAAACAAAAAATCTGTTATCATACGAAATATATTTAATATACAGGGTGATTCAAAAAGAATACCACAACTTTAGGAATTTAAAACTCTGCAACGGCAAAAGGCAGAGCTAAGCACTATCTGTCGGCGAATTAAGGGAGCTATAAAGTTTCATTTAGTTGTACATTTGTTCGCTTGAGGCGCTGTTGACTAGGCGTCAGCGTCAGTTGATGCTAAGATGGCGACCGCTCAACAGAAAGCTTTTTGTGTTATTGAGTACGGCAGAAGTGAATCGACGACAGTTGTTCAGCGTGCATTTCGAACGAAGTATGGTGTTAAACCTCCTGATAGGTGGTGTATTAAACGTTGGTATAAACAGTTTACAGAGAATGGGTGTTTGTGCAAAGGGAAAAGTTCTGGACGGTCGAGAACGAGTGATGAAAATGTAGCACGCATCCAGCAAGCATTTGTTTGCAGCCCAGGAAAATCGACTCGCAGAGCTAGCAGAGAGCTGCAAATTCCAAAACCAACTGTATGGAGAGTCCTACGAAAAAGGTACCTGATCGTCAACTACCCGAGGCGATGGATCGGCCGCCAGGCAGCCCGTCACAGAGCACTTCATCACTGGCCTCCAAGAAGCCCTGATCTTACCCACTGTGATTTTTTCTTATGGAGGTATGTTAAGGATATGGTGTTTCGGCCACCTCTCCCAGCCACCATTGATGATTTGAAACGAGAAATAACAGCAGCTATCCAAACTGTTACACCTGATATGCTACAGAGAGTGTGGAACGAGTTGGAGTATCGGGTTTATATTGCTCGAGTGTCTGGAGGGGGCCATATTGAACATCTCTGAACTTGTTTTTGAGTGAAAAAAAAACTTTTTAAATACTCTTTGTAATGATGTATAACAGAAGGTTATATTATGTTTCTTTCATTAAATACACATTTTTAAAGTTGTGGTATTCTTTTTGAATCACCCTGTACTTTTTTATTCTAATAGCATCTTGCGGACCCCTCTGGCAGAGCTCGCGGACTCCTGGGGGTCCGCGGACCACCTGTTGGGAACCACTGGTATAGAAAGAGTGAGACAGAGTATGTGATGATGACAACGAGGAGAAGATAGATGGGTAGTGACTGTGAGAAGAGACAGCGGCATCAGGACGGAAGGAATGAGATATTGACAGTAAGAGAGAGCAAGAGAGAAAAAGTGAAAGCAGACAGTAGAAGTAAGACAGAATGGAGAAGAATGTGGCTGTAAGATAATGACACTAGACAGACACCAAACGATAATGAATGGGCTGCATGAGTGAGTGAGTATGGGCAATCGGAAGTAGACGGGCATGAGACTGTTACAGTGGTGGACTAGTGGGTGTGAGAGAGTTACAGGTAGACTAGCTTGTGGGAGTGAGGTGTGAGCTGTGTCTTAAAAAGAGCGCGAGCATCTTCGCAGGCCAAAATTTTTGGGAAAATTTTTGAAGGTGGTGAGGAAGTTTGAATGAGGCAACTGGCATCCTACCTTTCAAACAGGAGCATATTCGGCTTTTTTGGGCTACTATAGGGCCGTGTTTCCGCTGTTCAGTATTACACATGTAGTGGTATAGTTAACGTAATTTCTTTGAAATTCTCAGTATTTATGCAATGGTTATCGTTTTTACATATCGGCAAGTGAAAACCTAAAAATGCTACATTTCATTAATATTTATTTCTGCAACCACCATAATTACAGTTCTTCACTGAATTCCTCTTTTTGCTGCAGCGTTTCATTTAGTTTGCCGCTTCCACAGAAGTAAAACATGGAATATGTTTTGCAGGACACATTTAGTTTGTTGACGTTTCCTCAACAATACGTTTTACGTGTTTTATTATGCTTTGATAAGAATGACGTCAATTTCTACTCCTTATTGTAGTACAAATGCCTACTGAAATAATATTAAGAAAAGGGGCGTGACATACACTGCCGGACGAAATAAGTGAATTACCCAGAAGGGTAGGACGAAACTTCACCTGTTGCGAGAGTATATGATGTTATTTAAGTTACAAAGAACTTAGCAGTTTGAATCGACTTATCAGTACGAACTTGCACCCCTCTGTGGGTTTTATGCACTGATTCGATTGGGAAGGGAGTCGTAAAGTAAGCTGTCACACAACTATTGTAACTGAACCTTGATATCTCGGATACCGGCACTGGGACGGAGCTGACGATCTGAGCCGCTCCCACACATCTACTGTGGACGGATCCGGGTTTATTGCTGGCCACGGAAGCTCCTCTCACGCAGACAGTTAATAGAAAAAAGGGTGCTACATGTGGGCGAGAATTGTCTTGTTGTAAAATGTTACCATGATACTGTCGCATGAGGGCGCAGGATGTCCGTGATAAACCACAGTCAACTCAAGTTGTGTCAGAATTTGAATGCTGCTGTTGATGGCATCCATGGCTGATGGTAGTCTTGTGTAGTTCGTGAACGAACTAGTTCGGAAGAACACTCGCACACGCGAACTAGTTCACGGATAACCTCGCTACCTAGTTCGTTCGCTCTTTCCCGAAGACCGACGGACAATAGCGAGACGGAGCGAGAGCCCGCAGTAGGCTTTACAAAAATCACGTGCTCCCTCCTCCCCCCTCCTCCTCCCCGCCAATGAGCGTCATTTCGTGCTGAGCGTCTGCCAGCTGCAGTTACATAGTTCAGTGGTGCGAATTTTCTGTTTTACGGTATTCTGCACTGCAGTGTCTGACATATAACCATAGTGTCGAGAAGTAAAATCGTACACAGCGTTAGGTAAGTACAGTACCTAAAATGTGTAATGTAAAGTGACTATCATCACCTAACAATGGACTTCTACAATGCGATGATGTGGAGTACGGTAATGCGTATCGATTGATTATAGGGTTACTATGTTTTGTTTTAGGCTGTTTATTACGATGTCATCAAAAGGGAAACTTAGTTCCTTGTGGACACATTTCACTGAAGACACAGATAAAAGGAAAGCAAAGTGTAACTACTGTTCAACATTAATAAGTATTTCAGGAGGCTCAAACGGAAATTTAACCCGGCATATGAAAACAAAACGCGCTTTAATCCCAATAACAATGGAATACTGACCTTACGACTTATCTTAGAAGAAAGATTAAGGAAAGGCAAACTTACGTTTCTAGCATTTGTAGACTTAGAGAAAGCTTTTGACAATGTTGACTGGAATACTCTCTTTCAAATTCTAAAGGTGGCAGGGGTAAAATACAGGGAGCGAAAGGCTATTTACAATTTGTACAGAAACCAGATGGCAGTTATAAGAGTCGAGGGACATGAAAGGGAAGCAGTGGTTGGGAAGGGAGTGAGACAGGGTTGTAGCCTCTCCCCGATGTTATTCAATCTGTATATTGAGCAAGCAGTAAAGAAAACAAAAGAAAAATTCGGAGTAGGTATTAAAATCCATGGAGAAGAAATAAAAACCTTGAGGTTTGCCGATGACATTGTAATTCTGTCAGAGACAGCAAAGGACCTGGAAGAGCAGTTGAACGGAATGGACAGTGTCTTGAAAGGAGGATATAAGATGAACATCAACAAAAGCAAAACGAGGATAATGGAATGTAGTCGAATTAAGTCGGGTGATACTGAGGGAATTAGATTAGGAAATGAGACACTCAAAGTAGTAAAGGAGTTTTGCTATTTGGGGAGCAAAATAACTGATGATGGTCGAAGTAGAGAGGATATAAAATGTAGACTGGCAATGGCAAGGAAATCGTTTCTGAAGAAGAGAAATTTGTTAACATCGAGTATAGATTTAAGTTTCAGGAAGTCATTTCTGAAAGTATTTGTATGGAGTGTAGCCATGTATGGAAGTGAAACATGGACGGTAAATAGTTTGGACAAGAAGAGAATAGAAGCTTTCGAAATGTGGTGCTACAGAAGAATGCTGAAGATTAGATGGGTAGATCACATAACTAATGAGGAAGTATTGAATAGGATTGGGGAGAAGAGAAGTTTGTGGCACAACTTGACCAGAAGAAGGGATCGGTTGATAGGACATGTTCTGAGGCATCAAGGGATCACCAATTTAGTATTGGAGGGCAGCGTGGAGGGTAAAAATCGTAGAGGGAGACCAAGAGATGAATACACTAAGCAGATTCAGAAGGATGTAGGTTGCAGTAGGTACTGGGAGATGAAGAAGCTTGCACAGGATAGAGTAGCATGGAGAGCTGCATCAAACCAGTCTCAGGACTGAAGACCACAACAACAACAACAACAACGATGGAAAGACAACCACCGATAATGTCTAGTTTAAACTCACTGCAAGCAAATCAAACCACATCCTTATTGCAGAATGTTATTTCGGTATCAGCCTCCCAACAATCAATGAACCAATATATTCGAAGACCACCGTCAGTCCGAAAGGTTGAAGAAATAGACAAGTTGTCAAGATGGTAGCTAAAGGGCATCACGCTCTACGAATTGTGGGAGAAATAGATTTTCGAAAACTGATAGAACTAGTTTCTCATTGCCCAAACTACACACTTCCATCAAGAAAAAAGTTTTTGGAAAATTTAATGTCAAGGGTTCACAGTGACATAATGGATGAAGTACAAAAGAAGGTGCAAGCTGTATCTGCGTTCTCTCTCAGTACTGATGGTTGGACGTCGAGGAATAATGAAAGCTATATAGCCATTGTAACCCACTTTGTAGATGAAGAGACTGAACTTCAGTCGGCGTCACTTGGTTATATTAATTATAAAGAGCGGCATACCAGCCAAAACTTGTGCAATTTCATGACAGACGTTATGACAGACTGCCATATTTCCCACATTGTTGTTGCTATTGTTAGTGATAATGCTGCAAGTATCTTCTGTTAGACTTGTGAGTGTGCGATCAGTCTCATGTTTCGCCCACTCTCTAAATCTAAAGAAGGTACTAAAGAAATATCTGACGTTTTGGCGCAAGTTAAAAATATTGCCGAGTTTTTCAATCGTAGTACACAAGGCCAAAAAAAAAAAAAACTGATTGCTACACAACAGCAAACGAATCTGTCTGTCCTCAAGCTCAAACAGGACGTGCAGGCATGCTGGAATTCTACTTTTGACATGCTTCAGCGAATATTGAAGGTAAAGGATGCAGTGATTGCTACGTTAGCACTTTTGCGCTCTGACCTAACAATAAAAGAAAGTCACAGACAAATAATAGAAGGGGTTTTGCCCTTAATTAGCCCATTCTATGAAATTACGGTAGAAGTAAGTGCCGAAAGAAATGTGACTTTGTCAAAAGTTATTGTGTTTTGTAACCTGCTCAACAGTTTTCTGCAGAAGCACGCTTCTAACAATAAAAAAAATTGTCGCTGTGCAATCAGTGCTCAAGAAAGGCATGGAAGACCGTTTTAAAGATTTGGAGAATAACATTGTATACGCTGAGTGTACTATTCTGGACCCCCGATTTAGAAATCAAAAAGCTTGTGAAGTTGCAATACAACGCCTCAAAAATAAATTTGGCAGAGTGCAGTTACTTCAGAGGGAGAATCGAGATATTTTAGTGGCTGATCCTACTGCTAGCGACCCTTCGGCGTCTTGTTATAGTAGCAACAGTAATGAAAATAAAAAAGACTCTATATGGGACGAGTATGACCAAGAAATAAGAAAAATCACTAGACCAGATAACTAACTTGCTGCTGGTATTCGCGAACTCGATAAATACCTCATTGAAGAGTATTTAGATCGAAAAAAAGATCCGCTTGAGTGGTGGCACGAGCGTCGTCAGTTATATCCTCATGTATATGCATATGCATGTGTGTTAAACAGATTTCGCATAGTAGCGACATCAGTGCCCTGCGAACGCGTTTTTTCGGCGACGGGACAAATGCTTAATGAACGAAGAACACTGTTGTCAACGAACAAAGTTTCCAAATTAATGTTTTTACATAATAATATGTAAATTTTAGTAATATTTCACTTGAAAATTAGAATGATTATTTAAAGAATGATAATGCAAAGCACAAAAAGTATGCTTTAGAATACGATCTCACTGAGGGATCATAGTTATTTTTTCTATGTGTAATTGTTTGGTAACAAGTTATAAGTGTTAGTGTTTCTTCTGTTAATGATAAAGGTATTATTGTTTGTGCCATATAGTACTTAACCTGTACCTAAAGCAGAAACATTTTTTGTTGGTTATTTCCAAATCTTTAAAAAAGTCGATTATTTATGAAAGTGTATTTTTATTCACAAAAAAACGCATTTATCATATTCTGTGAGTAATATTCCTACAATGAACTAATAAATAAATAGATTTTAAAATTAAAATACGAGTGCACTTTAGTTGACTACCCCATTTGTGTAAATAACTGGTTTATTTGCCCTTTCGAAGTCTAATTACTCGACATAAAACTGTACTAATATAGGCATTGGCAACACTGCTCATTATTAAAAAGACCAGCATAACGAATGAAAGAGTGTGTGCAGTAGCGGTAGCAAAGCGAGCGAACTGTCTTCTGTCTTTCGGAAAATCGAGATGGGAGCTAACGAACTAAAAGAGCGAATTATTATGCGCAAGACTAATTGGTGAGTAAACGTAATTATTTTGTAATATTTATGGATCCCTCGCTCCAGGATCAGAGGGGTTTTGCCTGCAGCGTCGTAACAAATGGACGCAGGTATCATGCATATCATGCTGTTAAACCCAATCATCATGTCCTGTATGAACACGAAGGATCAGTTTCGTACGTGTTGGTCATGGGTTGATATCTGTTCTTCACACATATCTTTAAGCGAGAGGAGACCTGCAGTTTGATGAATTTCACGGCGTATGCTTGTGAGCAACACGCTCATCCACGCTTGCTTCGGAAATGTTATCAAAATGACAGTGCGTTTCTGGTGTGTTTGAGTTTGCCACTGTGCAGAGCTTCAGATAGTATGGGAGTGAATGAATTTGCTAGTGGTGCCGCCTGTTGGCAGAGGGGGACACTTCGCTGTGCGGAGCCCACGTGCGCGCTTGGCAGGAGGTCCACGATGACGTGCAGACAGGAAACCGTTAGGAACGCTCTCGCGCCACGGCGGGAATCTAGTGCTGCGCTTAGTTTAAGGACCTTATCATGCGCAACGGTTCACCGGTGAAAGCATTACATATAATTTCGCTGCTGTTCCAACAAAGACACAAAAAAGGTCAGTTTTCAGCGAGACTGTGTTTGACGCGCTACGCCTGCAGAATCACGTCGGATACGTGCAATTTTTCTCAGGCGATTTTAAAGAAACTATTCGGTAAAAGGTAGGTTTTTACGTCAGCTGTGGCCTTATATGCCAGCTTCATAATGTAGTGGCCATAATTTCGCTAATAGACACAGTTATTGTGATATTTCGCATATAAGAAATACAGCGTAAAATTCGAAAAGAAAAATAGGGGTCACAATGAATTTGTGTATGGTACGTTTACACCATATGTTGCTGCATATGAAGTTTAGCTAACATATTGAATTTTTCTTTAGAGTTGGGAGGAGGTTTCTATCTATCACCGATCTCGAGAAAAGTAATGTTATGCATCACACTCATTTGCGATCGGCACGCCAGCAATAAATGAAATACTCGTAACACTCCTGATATCTCAGAAACGGTCCGAGATATCGAAACGAGACTTTGGCAACTGGCAGCGCACAAACAGAAGGGTGTTTTACCATATGGTAGTCAAGCGGAACGTTCTTATCTATTCTTATATATGAGTAACTGCAGACTTTTGCAACGGAATGATGTAATTTTTTGAGGCATCGGTAGCTGGTGGAATGACGATTTGTGTGGCTTCGCAACAAGGTAAATGAAGAAATTATGCGTTTATATTTATACCGAAAATGGGCTTTTTCATAAGATTCTGGCCTGATTTGTCTTCAGTTCCCCGTTTAAAAAACCACTGTTTCAGGATTCTGTCGCATTTACAACTTCATTAGCATGTTAGCGAGATGACAGTGTGTAAACGCTTTATTCTGACAAAAGAAGCAAATTTTAACGTGGAAACAAGGGAAATGTAGGTGATACTCGAAATTCACCACTGATGAATGCGTAATTTTCATGTTACAGCAAATTTTAGCTGCTACAAGTACAGTAAAAATGAGCACATTGAAAAAGTGCACAACTGTACCGTGAAATATTTGTTTTCGACAATTGACACATGAACGTTACACAAACAAGAATTTAAAAAATACTGTTGAGACATTTCTAGACAGTTTCCAACTGTAGACCAAAGTGTTATAAAAAACTAACAATATAACCGAACGAGGGAATAAAAAAACATGAAGCAGTCACCGTTTCGTGGCGTTAGCGAAAATCGACATAGTATATCGTAAGTAACATTAGCATCTTCTGTAACGAAAAGTTTTTTGATGTAGAAAGCAAGCCAGATTGTTTCATTCTAGACCATTGATTATACTTTATTTCAATAAAACGAAACGCTTTTGATGACAAAAATACGCATTTTCTCGTAGTTGCAAAGCCAGATTTAAAATGTTTTCAATAATTTGTGAAATAATCTCAGAAATATGTAGATCTCTTAAAAGATACGTGAAAGGGACGGAGGGGGGGGGGGGGGGAGGGATGAATTGTATAAGGCAGCAGTATAGTAAGCGTCAATAAAATGTTTCTCGTACTGTGTTCGTTGTTGCAGGTTATTACCCATAAATGTATTATGTCCATTATTTTAAAGGTCTTACGAATTACTATGCTTGACAAAAGGTTCAGACAGTCCGCGACTGCCACAGTTTTCTTAATAACATGGTCCATACTTTCTGTCAAAGATATAAGCTGCGTTAGAGTGTGAAAATATACTACAATAAATAAAATGCCATTAAGGTAGGACAGAACAACGTACTTGTGGTGAGACACAGTCGCAACTGATGAAATCCGTCGCGTGTGTCATCTGGCCTGTTGTGCATGCACGGCAGTCCTGGGTTCGCGGATAAATCACGAAAACCCGCCGATTTGCCCCCGCACGCGAACGGACCCGGCCTGCGGGCAGGTCGGAGTGCTAGACTCGACGAGCGGGAACGGCACGTTGTTCGGAAACGACGAGACCTCAGATCGGCGGGCCAGATCCGTCAGTGACATCCACGGAACTGGCCCGTCGCAGAAATCCGGTCGTGAGTGGCGAGCTAATGCCTGGCTCGTGTATTGATGTATGCCACCGTTCACCGTAGAGTTTTTAGTAAAAATGGAGATGGTGTATTTAAACTGCGAGCGCTGGGCTGCAGCCAAGACAACCTGCGCGTATGTGCGACCCCGCTCGTTTTAGCGTACCACATGTGTTCCACGATTCTGCGCTTTATTGAGCCGCCACTGTGTGTTCCGCACAGTGTAATAGTGGCGCCATGTACAGGGTTATTACAAATGATTGAAGCGATTTCACAGCTCTACAATAACTTTATTATTTGAGATATTTTCACAATGCTTTGCACACACATACAAAAACTCAAAAAGTTTTTTTAGGCATTCACAAATGTTCGATATGTGCCCCTTTAGTGATTCGGCAGACATCAAGCCGATAATCAAGTTCCTCCCACACTCGGCGCAGCATCTCCCCATCAATGAGTTCGAAAGCATCGTTGATGCGAGCTCGAAGTTCTGGCACGTTTCTTGGTAGAGGAGGTTTAAACACTGAATCTTTCACATAACCCCACAGAAAGAAATCGCATGGGGTTAAGTCGGGAGAGCGTGGAGGCCATGACATGAATTGCTGATCATGATCTCCACCACGACCGATCCATCGGTTTTCCAATCTCCTGTTTAAGAAATGCCGAACATCATGATGAAAGTGCGGTGGAGCACCATCCTCTTGAAAGATGAAGTCGGCGCTGTCGGTCTCCAGTTGTGGCATGAGCCAATTTTCCGCGGGCTACGCGTGAAACTTGCCCGCACGCGTTCAACCGTTTCTTCACTCACTGCAGGCCGACCCGTTCATTTCCCCTTACAGAGGCATCCAGAAGCTTTAAACTGCGCATACCATCGCCGAATGGAGATGGCAGTTGGTGGATCTTTGTTGAACTTCGTCCTGAAGTGTCGTTGCACTGTTATGACTGACTGATGTGAGTGCATTTCAAGCACGACATACGCTTTCTCGGCTCCTGTCGCCATTTTGTCTCACTGCGCTCTCGAGCGCTCTGACGGCAGAAACCTGAAGTGCGGCTTCAGCCGAACAAAACTTTATGAGTTTTTCTACGTATCTGTAGTGTGTCGTGACCATATGTCAATGAATGGAGCTACAGTGAATTTATGAAATCGCTTCAATCATTTGTAATAGCCCTGTATTTTGGTGGAAATTGACGATTCCTTATCTTATTGATATATGTGTGCATTGCCATGTACTGAAAAGATAACTGCGACAACATTGCCTGAAGAGTACGAGGCGGTGACCGGCAGCCGTGTCACCCTCTGACATAGGGCGTCGTTTGGATGCGGTTTGGAGGGACACGGGCCCGCCACACCGCTGGCCCAGTCTCTGTCAATCTTCAGACTGACGGAACCGCTGTTTCTGATTCAAAGAAGTCTTCAGTTAACTTCGGAATGTTGGGTACATACTGTTGCAGTCCTGCCACCATGGAAAACTCCCTGGCACTCCTGGGATTCGAACCAGTGTCCTTCGCACGACACTAAAACACCCTGACCACTTAGCTAACACAGGCGCACTTGTCGGTATAGTGATCTCGTTTAATGTAGAATACCGAAAAATATAGATCACTGTAATGCTAACTTCTATATTTAGAGTATGATAACACGCGAAGAATACTGATTCGCTAGGGCAATTCTGTGAAGACTACAATCAGAAAGACTGGAATGGCCATTCACAGCATGTTGCTACTCATATTTTGTATGCTATGGCTGCACTTTTTTAGTCGATTGGATTGTTTGGGGGAAGAGACCAAACAGCGAGGTCATAAAAAAATGGTTCAAATGGCTCTGAGCACTATGGGACTCAACAGCTTAGGTCATAAGTCCCCTAGAACTTAGAACTACTTAAACCTAACTAACCTAAGCACATCACACACACCCATGCCCGAGGCAGGATTCGAACCTGCGACCGTAGCAGTCCCGCGGTTCCGGACTGCAGCGCCAGAACCGGTAGACCACCGCGGCCGGCGCGAGGTCATCGATCTCATCGGATTAGGGAAGGAAGTTAGCCGTGCCCTTTCAAAGGAACCATCCCAGCATTTGCCTGAAGCGATTTAGGGAAATCACGGAAAACCTAAATCAGGATGGACGGACGCGGAATTGAACCGTCGTCCTCCCGAATGCGAGTCCAGTGTGCTACCACTTACTTTAGTGCCGTTGTTGTCTTTAACATCATCCCCTCCCCCAGTCAGCCTTACTGCATCCCCCCCCCCTCTCCCCTTCCCTCCCCTACCTCCAACATTACGTATTTAAAACACTGATTGTCGTTGCAAAACACAGTGCTCTGATATGTGCTGCTGAGTAGACAAGACCCTTTACTGACACAACTACTGAGGTAAATTCTACATTTATGTACTGTTCCTTTCTACTTATGGTAAAATATTATAGGGTATTACAGGGTTTTAGTTTACAAGATAGTCCAGAGAGATAGAAACATGTAATCTAATTAAAACTGTGCAACTGAGACGGAACGATACTTCAGGCTATATCTTTGACATCAGTTTAAGAAAATGTACGCTTATACGTTCCGAGTGTTGTTAATCAGACTAGAGGCCATTTTAAATCAAATGTAAGAGTTAATCCATGTTTCACACGTCGCCTTATATCAAAGAGAGCGCAGCATCGCGCGGAAGATTTCTGAGAGGTGGTCCGTCTGAGGCGAGCGCCAACGAGAGATGTGTTATGGAATGTGAAGAGTTTAACGATCAGTCGTCGCTACGGCATTTCGGACGGACGCACGCCTGTATACGCGTTGTCCCTATAAACTTCCAGAATATATCGAGTCAATCTTTTCCTCAGATTTAAGTCGAGTGATAAAAGAAGGCGTATTTGTATTCCCTGTCTGCTGCGTTTCGGCGGTATGCCTGAAACACGTGAGGGTCTGTTTTATGCAACTGAGCCGAGTCGAGAGAATGTGTAAATAAACAGGATATGCCGAGTTACAGGCCGAAATTTCAAACAGCGGAGAGCAGATTTCCCGTTCCGCGGCGTGATGTTCGGTGAATGGCGAAAGATGTGGCAGAAGACAATGGAGCAGCCAGCTCCAGAATACTCAGGTGCGGTAGTTACTTGTTCGGTCTGCTTCAACGTGGACAAGGCTGGAATATCGAGAAGGTTGCTCTTTACTTCCATCTCACTCCATCAAGACACCCCTTCTCCACAAAAGTCCTTTGCAGCTGGGGATACAAATGAAATATTGAACGGTGGCGCTAGATATACGTTAACTATTTATGAGAAACACTAGAGATTGTACGCAGATGCTGCTATCCGCAGAAGTGAATTGTCGACAAATGATCGTAAGCAAACTACAGAACGACTTGAACAGAATTTCCACTTGGTGTAGCGAAAGGCCGCTTTCTTAAAGTGGGTATAAATGTGAGATTAAGCTGATAGTCAAGAGAAAAAATCCGATAGTATTCAATTACAAGGTTAGTGGAACTTGTGAGATCTTATAATTATTTACTGGTAATACTAAGAAGCGAAATGAAATGCCACGAACGCGTAAAACGACTCGTACGAAAGGCAAATCTGTGATTGGTTGGGGAAGGTGGGGGGGGGGGGGGGGAACATGAAAGTTATTAACATAAGCACTCCCTACCAGAACCTGTTATGAATGCAGTAAGGCCCATATTCATGTTTCTTGTAAGCCCCGATTTACTGAGGAAATGTCTTTACGGCGAAAGACAAAGAGCAAATGATACCTAAATAATGTGATTTGGATTAGATGCTACAAAGGACATTCTGTGGACTAGATGTATTGGAAATTGGTGTCTATTATGCAGTTTTATACTTCAGTGAGGGAAATAATGGCAGAATTGCTGAAGAGATTATGCGTTTGTCATCGCTCGGTGGACGGCTTGTGAAACTACATTGCCCTCACAGCATGCCACTCTGCTTGTAAATTGTTTGTATTTTCCCTAATAGCTCTCCCACAACATAACTGAAGAGAATAAATTTGTTTAAGAATAAGTCTGTCTCGTCCTTATAGTTGTTTCCCATCCTCAAACGCTTCACATTTCTTCTTCGTCAGCAAGTGACGTAGCCTACCACTCAGCCTCTTTTGGATGAGGCCAACACATTACAACTTTCGTGTTAGAGTGTTTTGTGATTAGTATCTACTACAGCTTTGAAAAAAGAAGGGCCCATATCACCGTTTCCCAAATGTCTGCGAAGGTGGAGTGTCTCTAGTTCACAGTTTAACGTTTTAATATTTTAAAGACGTTTCTAATGCTGATATCAAATTATAAAATTCATACACAACATAGATTGAACTCTGTAGATTAAGAAAAAAATATTTTTCAAAAATCGATTTTTTGAATCCAAATCCATACCATCTTCCCTTAAATCCATCAAATAATAAATTGTTTTATGTGTTCTGCGGCAGCTGGCGTCGGCATGATGAAGAATGATGCACTGTTTGTCCTTGCTTTTCCTGTTTTCATCAATGACTTCTGACTAAGAGATTGTCGTATACCATGCAGCGTCAACTGTTCTTCCGTCATATTCATGTTCAGTAGAATCAAAACAACAGACCGTCGTATTACGTGGGTTTTGGTTCAACTCCGAACACTTGAACAGTTAAGTGCTGCCTTAGTATGGATTGGTACGAATGTATCCAATTTTCGTATTCTGGTGCGATGTATTATACGGATGCTGTGCTTTCTTGATCGGATATTATCTAAAAGTTCCTCAGTCCAATTGTCATAGGCCTATTTTTGAGCATCGGAGGAACCGTGTAGAATCCATTGCGAACAGATCTTTTTTGGATGTAAATGTTGATGAAAATACAGATATAAAAAAAAAATAGTTTTGTATCAGCCCTGTTCCCAGAACTCCTGAAGATGGACGTTTACTGTGGATATTGTATCACAAACACAGTCCCTTTGACTGTTCAGAGATGTCACTAAAACCACCAAAGATGTAAACAACCATGCTTGAGCAGCGCCTATTACACGGAGGGGATCCGACAGGCGATCAGTTCCAGTCATTCCATCAGGAAAGAGGTACACGGCCCGTGTTGT
Organism: Schistocerca cancellata; assembly: GCF_023864275.1. NCBI lineage: Eukaryota > Metazoa > Arthropoda > Insecta > Orthoptera > Acrididae > Schistocerca > Schistocerca cancellata. Next base: position 911,765,100 of record NC_064628.1, read on the forward strand.
TTGTAGTTCAACCGTGCCTAGACGGTCAATACCGCGGTTCGATCGCGTCCGCATTGTTACATTGTGCCAGGAAGGGCTCTCAACAAGGGAGTGAACCAAAGCGATGTTGTTCGGACATGGAGGAGACACAGAGATACAGGAACTGACGATGACATGCCTCGCTCAGGCCGCCCAAGGGCTACTACTGCAGTGGATGACCGCTACGTACGGATTACGGCTCGGAGGAACCCTGACAGCAACGCCACCATGTTGAATAATGCTTTTTATGCATCCACAGGACGTCGTGTTACGACTCAAACTGTGCGCAATAAGCTGCGTGATGCACAACTTCACTCCCGACGTCCATGACGAGGCCCATCTTCGCAACCACGACACCATGCAGCGCGGTACAGATGGGCCCAACAACATGCCGAATGGATCGCTCAGGATTGGCATCACGTACTCTTCACCGATGAGTGTCGCATATGCCTTCAACCAGACAATCGCCGGAGACGTGTTTGGAGGCAACCCTGTGAGACTGAACGTCTTAGACACCCTGTCCAGCGAGTGCAGCAAGGTGGAGGTTCCCTGATGTTTTGGGGTGGCATTATGTGGGGTCGACGTACGCCGCGGAAGGTCATGGACGGCTCCGTAACGGCTGTACGATACGTGAATGTCATCCTCCGACCGATAGTGCAACCATATCGGCAGCATATTGGCGATGCATTCGTCCTCATGGACGACAATTCTCGCCCCTATCGTGCACTTCTTGTGAATGACTTCCTTCAAGATAACGACATCGATCGACTAGAGTTGCCAGCATGTTCTCCAGACATGAGTCCTATCGAACATGCCTTAGTTAGATTGAAAAGGGCTGTTCATGGACGACGTGACCCACCAACCACTCTGAGGGATCTACGCCGAATCGCCGTTGAGGAGCTGGACAGTCTGCACCAACAGTGCTTTTATGAACTTGTGGATAGTATGCCACGACGAATACTGGCATGCATCAATGCAAGAGGACGTGCTACTGGGTATTAAAGGCAATCTGGACCACCACCTCTGAAGGTCTCGCTGTATGGTGGTACATCATGCAATGTGTGGTTTTCATGAACAATAAAAAGGGCGGAACTTATGTTTATGTTGATCTCTATTCAAATTTTCTGTATAGATTCCGGAACTCTCGGAATCGAGGTGATGCAAAATTTTTTTTGAAATGTGTAGAATGTACTGCAATCTTCCGTATGACTAGGCCTGCCTGCAGCTCACAGTAAGCCACATGTCGATCCCATTCAATCTCGTTGGACGCGGATCGATGTTTTTTGTAGAAGAACTGATTTTGGTCGACCTTCGCAAAGCTTATTGTTGACAGAAATCTGACCACGACAAAATTCTGCAAACCACCTGTAAACAATCTTTCCTGAATGTGTCTGGTTACCAACGAACTAAGTGATTCAAGGTATTATTGCTGAGTTGAGCTTTGCGAAAATAATAAAAAGCTCGCAACAGAAGCCTTCACGCCAAATTTTCATTTTTTCACAACACTGTCGCTTTATATGCTCGCTGTAAACAAGCTGCTCGTCCAGTTTTTGGGCTGCTATTGTGTTTTGGAAGAAGCGACAGATTTTAAAAGAATATCAACAGCGTCATCGAATGGTCATTTGTGAAATCTTAAAAGGTCGCTGTCCTACTACTGCCTTCCTCTGTACGTGACATTGAACTATCTGCTTATTTAGCTGCAGCACTAACTTTGTCCTTTTTAAGGGCTGGGCAAATAATAACTTCCAAACGGGCTGGAACTTTCCTGATACGCCACAGAGCTTGATACAGTAACTAGCGCTGCTCGAACAATCGCGTGACATCTGACTGACGTGACCTCAGTGCAAGCGATACGCGAGACACTACGAAACAGCCGAGAGAACAGGCTATAGATACGTTTGAAATTTCACAGCTTCACAAAACACAGGAGTAATTAACATTAAATCCTACCACCGTATACAAACTCCTGTTGTTTTTGAATAAATTAGCGATAGACTAAGGTTTCTTATACAGTGCATACGGATATGCTGCATTAACATTTATGCTGATTTTTAATTAAAGCTAATAAAGGCAAAAATGTTTTCCTTCGAAAAAAGTTTATTTTACTCTTGAACCAACACGATGCTTTATATAGTTATCACAGACAGTGGATTGTAAATGAGCTTTTCGGTCTCTGTTCACGTCTTAGAGCAACGCGTGAAAAGGTCCCAGCACATAACCAGCTTTGAAACAAATTGGGAAAATCCGCTGAAACAAGAAAAATGATAATTTGGAATTAAATCTTAATAAACGAATAAGCTGTATTGAACTGAGTGCAATTGCGATAGTGAAAATAATTTGAGCGGCTAGATTCGTCGTGTAGCGAAAATTCGAGAAATAGAATGAATCGTAATCCCATCTTTGATTACACTGACGAAAAAATATCACAAGACCAAAAATAATTAATTTAGAATAATGAAATTTCGGGAATATATTTGTCTACGTAACGTATGTAAGTGATTACCATTGCAGGATCACAGGTTACCGTAACCGCAAGATAAGCCATGTCAAATGTGAAATTTTGATACATTAATAATCGTTGTAACCGTCAGAATGTTGAATTCAAGCATGCAAATGTGCGTCCATATTGTTGTACGGGTTGGAGTAGTTCCATGCCTGTTGCACTTGGTCGGTCAATACAGGGACGGTTAATGCTGTTTGTGGATGACGCTGGAGTTCTCGTCCGATGATGTCCCATATGTGCTCGATTGGAAGGATATCTGATGATCGAGCAGGCATGTTGACCCTGTGTGGAGCCTGTTGAGTATGTATGTGGGTGAGAATTATCCTGCTGGAAAACACCTTGAATGCTGTTTATGGATGGCAGCACAACAGATCGAATCACCAGATTGACGTACGAATTTATAGTCAGGGTGAGTGGGATAACCACGAGAGTACTCCTGCTGTCATAGGAAATCTCACTCAGCACCATAACTCCAGGCGTACGTCCAGTGTGTGTAGCACGCAGTCAGGTTGGTTGCAGGTCGTCAACTGGCCTCCTTGTAACCAGCCAGGCCCCCACAACCGCACGAGTGGACGACTGTGAAGAGCGGACAAATTGAATAGCTGGGCGGCGGCCATTAGAGTGGTAAACCGACGCGCGGAGTTCGAATGTTTATACATCGCTTTGGTTATAAAATGCCTTCCCTTGAGTTAGGTCGCAAACATAATGCCTCATTTAAATACGTTACTACAATATACTTTTTAATTTATGACCAAACAGCAACTAGTCGCTGTTTATGAATTTATCTTACGTACTACATGGAATCTGCCGTTGCTAAAAGTTATGTGCTGGACCCCTAGCATTTTTCGTAGTTCATTTACGATAGATGTACGCAAAATGCATCAAAATACTCGAAGATTTGCCCACTATATTAATAGATATTTTCTGACTCTACCTTGCTTTAGATTTTATGACGAGAAGTGCGTTATATATGGCATAGTGCTTTGGCAACTCACGACCAAATTATCAAGTTTTAACCTAACATAGACCATGAAAACACTACCGATCAGCCAACTTTCTTCACAACGATCAGAAAATATAAAATGGTATTCTGTCGGTAGGAAATGTTGCCTCCTGACAGCGTGTAGCCATTTCTGTAACAGCTGTGGTTTTGAGAAAGGAAACCTGCAAATAGATGCACAGACTTTATGCTAATACCGTGTTACAAAAACATTTATTAAGCAAGTGCACTGACATACAAAACAACTTAAAATATTCACTTACCTGTGAAATGTAATATTCGTTCCTTTCTCGAATTTATTTGTACAATTAATCGCTGCTCAACTCTTCAGCATTGTACTTCTTTTGATTGGAACGTACAGACAGTAGAATTACGAGTAAGAAATACTGTATGTACGCCCCCACAAATATACAACGTTGAATCAGGGTCTTGCCGGCCGGCGTGGCCGTGCGGTTCTAGGCGCTTCAATCTGGAACCGCGTGACCGCTACGGTCGCAGGTTCGAATCCTTCCTCGGGCATGGATGTGTGTAATGTCCTTAGGTTAGTTAGGTTTAAGTAGTTCTAAGTTCTAGGGGACTGATGACCACAGAAGTTAAGTCCCATAGTGCTCAGAGCCATTTGAATCAGGGTCTTCATAAACAACAGTACTACACGACACATGAGACTACAACCACTATAATGGCGTCCAGCCGAAGGTTCAAATTATCCCGCGACTGCAGCGCCATCAGTGAGTCTAGTTATTTTTTACAAGGTCTTTGTAACCAACACACGGCCGTCGCTGTTACCGAGGCAGAACCAGCTTTCATCAGAAAACACAACAGATCTCCACCCTGCCATCCAATGAGCTCTCGCCTGACATCACTCAAGTCGCAAATGGTGGTGGTTTGGGGTCAGTGGAATGCACGCTACATGGCGTCTGGCTCGGAGCTGTCTTTGAAGTAACCATTTTGTACTGGTGCTCAGATTGCTGCTACAGATGCAGTTCGATGTGCCAGAGCTATACGCCGAACACGGTGGTCTTCCGCCTCTGTTGTGGCAGCTGCCCGTCCGGAGTCTTTTTGCGACCGTACATTGTCGTGACAACCGCTGCGAGCAATCAAGTACAGCGGCTACATTCCTGTCAAGCCTTTTGCAGTATCGCAGAAGGAACATCCAGCGTCTCGTAACCCTATTACACGATCCCGTTCAAACTCAGTGAGGTGCTGACAATGGCGTCCTTGTCGCCTTAAAGACATTCTTGTCTAACTTCAACCTACCACGTCCAGACCCAAAGGTAAACAATGCTCTTGACCGTTACAGCGTGTATTTAAAGCAAACCTAATTTGCATCTCAACAATGGCGGTGCTAGCGCCACTCTTATGCAACTGGCGCGAAATTTGAATAGACATCATCTTGCGGATGTCGCCTACCTTCTTGATAATACTATTTTTTCTGTCAGTGTATTTGTTAGTTGCTATTCTTGCATATGAATGGGTCGGCAGAAGAAAGTCCTAACCAACGAGAGATTAATTTTGTGTTGCTGCATGTTATAAGATGTTTATATTCAAAGACAAGAACTGGGTACAGGCTAAACCTAGCTAAACTGACTGTTAGAACTTTTTCCGCCGACCAGTCACATGACATGCACCCTAGGAAATACTCCAGGCCATGTTTGACAGTTACTGCTATTACTGTCCTCTGTCTTTGGTGTGGTCTTCAGTCAGAAGGCTGGTTTGACTGGTTTGATGCGGCTTTCCAATCTGTGCTGTGCAACCCTCATTTCCTCACTACTAGCGAAACCTTGCACCCATTTCAAGTTGCTTACTGTATTCGAACCAAAAATTTTCTTTTTTCCCGATTCAATTCAATACCTCTTCATTTTGTTATCCTATCTGCCCGTCTAAAGTTCAGCATTCTTCTATAGTACAACATTTCGAGCTTATCGTCCACGTTTCACCACTGTACAAGGCTATTCGGACAAGACAAGTACTTTCAGAAAAGACATCGTAATACTTAAACTGATAGTAGATGTTAACAAATTTCTCTTATTCAGCTCTATTGCCAGTTTGCATTTTATATCGTCTGTATTTCGATGTGTTGTGGTCTTCAGTCCTGAGACTGGTTTGATGTAGCTCTCCATGCTACTCTATCCTGTGCAAGCTTCTTCATCTCCCACTACCTACTGCAACCTACATCCTTCTGAATCTGCTTAGTGTATTCATCTCTTGGTCTCCCCCTACGATTTTTACCCTCCACACTGCCCTCCAATACTAAATTGGTGATGCCTTGATGCCTCAGGACATGTCCTACCAACCGATCCCTTCTTCTGGTCAAGTTGTGCCACAAACTTCTCTTCTCCCCAATCCTATTCAATACTTCCTCATTAGTTATGTGGTCTACCCATCTATTCTTCAGCATTCTTCTGTAGCACCACATTTCAAAAGCTTCTATTCTCTTCTTGTCCAAACTATTTACCGTCCATGTTTCACTTCCATACATGGCTACACTCCATACAAATACTTTCAGAAATGACTTCCTGACACTTAAATCTATACTCGATGTTAACAAATTTCTCTTCTTCAGAAACGCTTTCCTTGCCATTGCCAGTCTACATTTTATATCCTCTCTACTTCGACCATCATCAGTTATTTTGCTCCCCAAATAGCAAAACTCCTTTACTACTTTAAGTGTCTCATTTCCTAATCTAATACCCTCAACATCACTCGACTTAATTCGACTACATTCCATTATCCTCGTTTCGCTTTTGTTGATGTTCATCTTATATCCTCCCTTCAAGACACCATCCATTCCGTTCAACTGCTCTTCCAAGTCCTTTGCTGTCTCTGACAGAATTACAATGTCATCGGCGAACCTCAAAGTTTTTATTTCTTCTCCATGGATTTTAATACCTACTCCGAATTTTTCTTTTGTTTCCTTTACTGCTTGCTCAATATACAGATTGAATAACATCGGGGAGAGGCTACAACCCTGTCTTACTCCCTTCCCAACCACTGCTTCCCTTTCATGTCCCTCGACTCTTATAACTGCCATCTGGTTTCTGTACAAATTGTAAATAGCCTTTCGCTCCCTGTATTTTACCCCTGCCACCTTTGGAATTTGAAAGAGAGTATTCCAATCAACATTGTCAAAAGCTTTCTCTAAGTCTACAAATGCTAGAAACGTAAGTTTGCCTTTCCTTAATCTTTCTTCTAAGATAAGTCGTAAGGTCAGTATTGCCTCACGTGTTCCAGTATTTCTACGGAACCCAAACTGATCTTCGCCGAGGTCGGCTTCTACTAGTTTTTCCATTCGTCTGTAAAGAATTCGTGTTAGTATTTTGCAGCTGTGGCTTATTAAACTGATTGTTCGGTAATTTTCACATCTGTCAGCACCTGCTTTCTTTGGGATTGGAATTATTATATTCTTCTTGAAGTCTGAGGGCATTTCGCCTGTCTCATACATCTTGTTCACCAGATGGTAGAGTTTTGTCAGGACTGGCTCTCCCAAGGCCGTCAGAAGTTCCAATGGAATGTTGTCTACTCCGGGGGCCTTGTTTCGACTCAGGTCTTTCAGTGCTCTGTCAAACTCTTCACGCAGTATCGTATCTCCCATTTCATCTTCATCTACATCCTCTTCCATTTCCATAATATTGTCCTCAAGTACATCGCCCTTGTATAGACCCTCTATATACTCCTTCCACCTTTCTGCTTTCCCGTCTTTGCTTAGAACTGGGTTTCCATCTGAGCTCTTGATGTTCATACAAGTGGTTCTCTTATCTCCAAAGGTCTCTTTAATTTTCCTGTAGGCAGTATCTATCTTACCCCTAGTGAGATAAGCCTCTACATCCTTACATTTGTCCTCTAGCCATTCCTGCTTAGCCATTTTGCACTTCCTGTCGATCTCATTTTTGAGACGTTTGTATTCCTTTTTGCCTGCTTCATTTACTGCATTTTTATATTTTCTCCTTTCATCAATTAAATTCAATATTTCTTCTGTTACCCAAGGATTTCTACTAGCCCTCGTCTTTTTACCTACTTGATCCTCTGCTGCCTTCACTACTTCATCCCTCAAAGCTACCCATTCTTCTTCTACTGTATTTCTATCCCCCATTCCTTTCAATTGTTCCCTTATGCTTTCCCTGAAACTCTGTACAACCTCTGGTTCTTTCAGTTTATCCAGGTCCCATCTCCTTAAATTCCCACCTTTTTGCAGTTTCTTCAGTTTTAATCTACAGGTCATAACCAATAGATTGTGGTCAGAGTCCACATCTGCCCCTGGAAATGTCTTACAATTTAAAACCTGGTTCCTAAATCTCTGTCTTACCATTATATAATCTATCTGATACCTTTTAGTATCTCCAGGGTTCTTCCATGTATACAACCTTCTATCATGATTCTTAAACCAAGTGTTAGCTATGATTAAGTTGTGCTCTGTGTAAAATTCTACCAGGCGGCTTCCTCTTTCATTTCTTAGCCCCAATCCATATTCACCTACTGCGTTTCCTTCTCTCCCTTTTCCTACACTCGAATTCCAGTCACCCATGACTATTAAATTTTCGTCTCCCTTCATTATCTGAATAATTTCTTTTATTTCATCATACATTTCTTCAATTTCTTCGTCATCTGCAGAGCTAGTTGGCATATAAACTTGTACTACTGTAGTAGGTGTGGGCTTCGTATCAATCTTGGCCACAATAATGCGTTCACTATGCTGTTTATAGTAGCTTACCCGCATTCCTATTTTCCTATTCATTATTAAACCTACTCCTGCATTACCCCTATTTGACTTTGTGTTTATAACCCTGTAGTCACCTGACCAGAAGTCTTGTTCCTCCTGCAACCGAACTTCACTAATTCCCACTATATCTAAATTTAACCTATCCATTTACCTTTTTAAATTTTCTAACCTACCTGCCCGATTAAGGGATCTGACATTCCACGCTCCGATCCGTAGAACGCCAGTTTTCTTTCTCCTGATAACGACATCCTCTTGAGTAGTCCCCGCCCGGAGATCCGAATGGGGGACTATTTTACCTCCGGAATATTTTACCCAAGAGGACGCCATCATCATTTAATCATACAGTAAAGCTGCATGCCCTCGGGAAAAATTACGGCCGTAGTTTCCCCTTGCTTTCAGCCGTTCGCAGTACCAGCACAGCAAGGCCGTTTTGGTTATTGTTACAAGGCCAGATCAGTCAATCATCCAGACTGTTGCCCTTGCAACTACTGAAAAGGCTGCTGCCCCTCTTCAGGAACCACACGTTTGTCTGGCCTCTCAACAGATACCCCTCCGTTGTGGTTGTACCTACGGTACGGCTACCTGTATCGCTGAGGCACGCAAGCCTCCCCACCAACGGCAAGGTCCATGGTTCGATAGCCTTCAGTAAAGCCGTCCCCTCACGGGACGTAAACGAGGACGAGGAGCTGGTGACGTCACAGTTTGGAATTCCACGTTCCACTGCGCTGCGGAGCGTAAAATAAAGACTCTGGCACTCATATTTTTGCCTCGTGCAGAGGAACATGGCCAGTGAGATGCGACGTCGTTTTTACGTCACACGCAGATCTTAAGATCCACCATATTGTACAGAATTAAGTTTCGTATTTTGTGGGTTTCCGTTATCGGTAGAGCATGCAGTTTGATAATAAGTTGTTTCAAAACACCAGCAAATTGAGGATCTCTCGAGAGCGGGTCGATTTGTCGCAATAAAACGACAGGTAACTACGTGTCCGCAGTTAAGCTTTCCGTACTTGCTGTTTTTAGTGTTGTAACTTGCGTGTTATGGAAGTATACCGTTTCAGTGCTACGGCACAATGATGATCTATCAAAAGGACGTCGTTCTGGTACAGTTTGTCGTAGTTAAATATCAATAATGATAGTCTTTAGACAGTGTATACCATATACAAAGGTTGAGCTATCATGTTGAAGCCGTAGTGTACTTGACACTATCGTGAGACGTGAAGAGAAAGGTAGCAGGTTCGCATGCACCTCCTTCCAAACCTTTTTTTTCACCTCTTGCTTTCTAAAAGATCCAGTGTGTCTCTTATTAATGTAATAGAAATATTAGTTGCAATACTTTATGTTAATTATTATAAATAAAGTATTTGCTGCAATGCTTGTTGCTTAGACCAAGGACTGGAATGTTTTCCCATCGATCAGAAATCTTAACGTGACTGCCGGTCTGTGTCAGAACAGAGGAGGATCAGATTACTGTTTAACGTCCCGTCGACAACGAGATCTTTAGACACGGAAAACAGGCTCCTATGAAGGAAGGATGGGGAAGGAAGTCGGCCGTGCCGTTTCAAAGGAACTATACCGGCATTTTCCCGGAGCGATTTAGGGAAATCTCGGAAAACATAAATCAGGATGGGCGGACGATCTTGAAATCTATTTGATGAAGTACATACTTCAGAGTGATGGTAGTCAACGTAAAATTGAGAGTATGGATATTACGCTTGCGCAAACTGACGTTAGACGCTATATTTTACCTACGTATGTACATTCAATTTAACACCGAACATGGGGGTGAAAGTTCAACTGAGTTAACAAATAACTTCTACCATACTCCGTTCATCATAAGAATAAACCTCACGTAAACATTACACTGCGTATTCTTCCGCGTTTGCCGGAACCTCGTTGGATTCCTTTTCACGTGGAGCGGAAACCAAGCTGTCCAGAGTACAGTCAAGTGCGATAATGAGGATACGTTCTTGCTGTGCGTTACGCGTACATTGACTCAGCGATGATGCGGGGCAACAGCTTCACCAGCCGGCCGGAGTGGCCGAGCCGTTCTAGGCGCTACAGTCTGGAACCGCGCGACCGCTACGGTCCCAGGTTCGAATCCTGCCTCGGGCATGGATGTGTGAGATGTCCTTAGGGTAGTTAGGTTTAAGTAGTTCTAAGTTGTAGTGGACTGATGACCTCAGAAGTTAAGTCCCATAGTGCTCAGAGCCGTTTGAACAGCTTCACCGGCGCACTAAACTTTGACACCACTGGCCAGGTAAGTAATCCAACTAACCTGCAGTGATGTGAATAGTTGCAGTAAAGACGTAAGAAGAGACAAGGACAGAAACAATATAGTTTCGAATATCATGTATGTTTGAAACAGAAGAATATAATATAAGGCGAAACTCAGGCTATACGCTTCTTAGGTGACCAGACGGAAAACGTAACATGCTCTCGAACATGGTATTGTAATTAAATTATTGTTTCCCCTGTTTCTACAACGCTTATCACTCTGTATCATGTGAGGCCACATCTGTCCTACAAAACAATGGACATATTCAGATGAAGAGTGTTTGATTTTTCATTTTTCTCCAAAAAATTTAACTGTGTAATGTTTTCTTAACTTCAACAATCTTTAACAATCTTTTATAAAATATCGATAATTAAGAATGCATATTTACAATAAAAACTAGGATTTTGTGAGCGATATGTAATTATAAACTAGAAGACGTCCATTTTTCTTGAAAAATGATGGTTAAGTATGACTTAACTAACATATATTTGATGACTTAATATTTAAATGATTTAGACAGTCAAATCGAACAAAAAAAGGGTTAAGTACAAGTTAACTAACATAGTATTTGATGAATTTCATATTCAAATGATTTAGATATTCAAACCGAACGCCGGCCGGACTGGCCGAACGGTTCTAGGCACTACAGTCAGGAACCGCGCGACCGCTACGGTCGCAGGTTCGACTCCTGCCTCGGGCATGGATGTGTGTGATGTCCTTAGGTTAGATAGGTTTAAGTAGTTCTAAGTTCTCGGGGACTGATGACCTCAGAAGTTAAGTCCCAAAGTGCTCTGAGCCATTTGAACCATTTTTTCAAACCGAACAAAAGAATTGTAATCCGCAACGAGTTTCGAACCACCGCCAGCCAATATGCGCGATTATCATTCCACGACGCCATCGTCTATACCACACATATAATTGACCTGCTGTGTCTTATATTTATTACATACTGTTTTTAGGCCGGCCGCGGTGGTCTAGTGGTTCTAGGCGCTCAGTCCGGAGCCGCGCGACTGCTACGGTCGCAGGTTCGAATCCTGCCTCGGGCATGGATGTGTGTGATGTCCTTTGGTTGGTTAGGTTTAAGTAGTTCTAAGTTCTAGGGGACTGATGACAATAGATGTTAAGTCCCATAGTGCTCAGAGCAATTTGAACCATTTGAACTGTTTCTATAAAAACATCAAACCCGATTTTTCTCTGTAATCTTGTGAAAAACATTAAGAAGAATTTGTTTTGCGCCATTAATGGTGTTGCGCGCACGTGTTTCACTGCGAAGCAGGAAGCAATGTTACCCATTTTCAAGGTACTTATGAACAGCAAGACAATCAGAGCACAATTAGCGTTTACAGAGACTGTGATTTTACACGATTTTTGAAATAAAAATTAAGAATCTAGTGTATGGTTGAGAAAAAAGTTGATGGCTATAAATACATCAGAATGCCTTAAAGGTTCTTTTACAGTGACATTTAATAATATGTCTAATACGTAAGTTGGACTTACGTTGAAGAGCGAAACAGCACCAGTGTACGATAGCTATGGTTGCTGACCAATCATCGCGTTTGCATTTGTTTACATCGGGTTTATTCTTATGATGAACGAGGTATAGTGTGTATCTCAGATCGTTGTGCAGCATTATGTAGTGTTCCTGCACCAGCAGCGATCGTTGTTGAAACGTTCGACGAGTTTAGAATTTTCTTCGCTCTTCATCAGCACTTAATCTATTTTACGCGTGTCCATTTTCGTTAAGAACGTGTGTGATCTAGGCGCCGCATGCAGCCGAGGTCGCAGACCACAACGGGTGGGAAGCACGTTCCGTGAGATGTAGAAGTCGTTTCAGAGAGTGCAGCAGCCACGACGGACTCCACATGTGGCGGGCTTCGCGATGGGAAACAGGACCCGTGTGAGGACGGCTTTATTTTACTGTGCAAACACGCCCGGTTATTAGCGAGTGTTAACGCGCCGTTTCCGGGATTCTGGGAGGCGAGTCTGCCCGAGACCGAATCCGCCTTGCGGATTAACGACGAAGGCTGCTGAGCGAGCCAGCCCGGATATCGTTTTTAGGCGATTTTCCACATTGCAGTCAAATACCTGGCTGGTATCGATGTTCTGCTTCAGTTAGAGGCTAAGCACGGATTTAGATAACGTTCCCACTGTTGCACATAGGATTAACTCTAGACGCAGTTTAGATAGGGTGAATACAGGATTGATGATCTTAGATGTTCAGTCTACTAGAACACTTGAATCTGTAGCAGCAGTTTACTGCCCAAACAGCAAAACTCACATACTACGCCGGCCTCTGTGGCCGAGCGGTTCTAGGCGCTTCATTTCGGAACCGCGCGACTGCTACGGTCGCAGGTTCGAATCCTGCCTCGGGCATGTTTGGTTGGTTGGTTGTTTGGTGAAGGAGACCAGACAGCGTTGTCATCGGTCTCATCGGATTAGGTAAGGAAGTCGGCCGTGCCCTTTCAGAGGAACCATCCCGGCATTTGCCTGGAATGATTTAGGGAAATCACGGAAAACCTAAATCAGGATGGCCGGACGCGGGATTGAACGGTCGTCCTCCCGAATGCGAGTCCAGTGTCTAAACCCCGGGCATGGATGTGTGTGATGTCCTTAGGTTAGTTAGGTTTAAGTAGTTCTAAGTTCTAGGGGACTGATGACCTCAGATGTTAAGTCCCGTAGTAGTCAGAGCCATTTGAACCATCACATACTACTTTACACTGAATTGACCGAAGTCATGGGATAGCGATATGCACATATACAGATGCCGGCAGTATCGCGTACACAAAGTATAAAAGGGCAGTGCACTGACACTGTAGTCATTTGTACCCAGGTGATTCATGCGAAAAGGTTTCCGACGTGATTAGGACCGCACGACGTAAATTAGCAGACTTTGAAAACGGAATGGTAGTTGGAACTATTCGCATGGGAAACGACATTTCGGTAATCGTTAAGGAATTTAGTATTCCGAGATCCAGAATATCAACAGTGTTCCGAGAATATCAAATTTCAGGCATTACCTCCCACCACGGACAACGCAGTGACCGACGACCTTCACTTAACGACCAAGAGCAGCGGCGGTCGAGAAGGATTGTCAGTGCTACCAGACAAGCAACACTGCGAAGTCAGTGTGTGAAGTACGATGAACGTGTCCGTTTGGACAGTGCGGCGAAATCTGGCGTTAATGGACAATGGCAGCAGACGGCAGACGCGTGTGCCTTTCCTAAGAGCACGACATCGCCTGCAGCGCCTGTCCTAGCCTCATGACCATATCGGTCGGACCCTAGACGACTGGAAAACCATGGTCTGGTCACATGAGTCCCGATTTCAGTTGATTAGAGCTGATGGTAGGGTTCCAGTATGGAGTCAAGTTGTGAACAAGCCACTGTGCAAGCTGATGATTTCTCCATAATGAAGTGGGCTGTGTTTACGTGCAATGTACTCTGTCCTCTGGTCCAACTGAAGCGACCATTGACTGGAAATGGTTGTGTTCGGTTACTTGGAGACCATTTTGAGCCATTCGTGGATTTCATGTTCCCAAATAACAGTGGAATTTTTATGGGTGACAAAGCAACATGTCAGCAGGCCACAATTGTTCGCGACTGGTTTGAAGATCATTTGGATAACTCGAGCGAATAGTCTGACCACCCAGATAGCACCGTCATGAATCCCATCGAACGTCTATTCGACATTATCGAGAGGTCAGTTCGTGCACCAAATCCTGCACCGGCAACACTGCGAGTTGCAACTGACCTGGGCAAAAGGAGGCCCGACATGACTTTTGTCAGCTCAGTGTAAGCGTCTCATTTCGTAATATACTCCACTTACCATCGCCTGAGTTAATTCGTTTACACTCCATTAAGTTTGCTTTACATTTGTCGGTATTCATTTTATAAACTCTTCACTAGACACTGTCTGTCCGGTTCAACTATTTTTGCCTCCTCTAACATAATTACAGTGTCATCGGCAAGCGTTAAAGTTAGTGCAAAAAAATCTGTGTTCAGAGCAACAGCAGCTGTGAATGTACATCTCGTGAAATGGAACAGATCTTTTCGGTTTTCTTTTCATAACACTTACTTTGTCCGTTCTCTGTGAACTTTTATTCCTTTCCAAATTTCTCCTTGGTTTGTTTTACTGCGTGCAAAGTGAATAACATACGGCGTAGGCAACTACCTTGTTTCATTCCCTTCTCAACTACGACTTTCCTTTCGTGTTCATACATTAATGCATCGTGGAGGTAGTAGTAATTAGGGCTGTTGAGGAAATATCGATATATCGTTGTATTGCAATTTTTCCCAAGAAATAGCGATGTATACCGGCTGCATTTCACACTCGACATATCGATTATCGGTATCAAAACGGCAATATCGAGAGCCGATATTTTTATTTCATATCATATTTTTTCACAGTTTTCTAAAAATATTTGAAGCTATTCTTTTGAAACTGTAGTAGGACGTAATTTTCCTCTCACTGTGTGAAGGGGTCTTACTACTTTTTGAGCTTTCATCACGTCCGATCTTTCTCTTTGACTATGAGAAGCAAGCATATGTAGCACAAAAGATCACCGGTTGCACCGGGGAAGTGGAGGTGTGAATGATTTCCGATGTAAAGAAATCAGCACGCCAGTTGCGTTAAAAAACAATTTTTAACACAACTAGTGCGATATTTCTTTACATCGACATTCTTCAAAAACAGCTACTGAAAATGATGAAAAGAAATGTAAATGAAAGATCGGTCGTTCCAGTGGGCGGAGACGTGTTAGGGGAAATGCTGGTGTAATCGGCGCTCGGCGCTATCAATAGAAACTGCAACGTTTAACTTCACCACGCAGTTTTGACATTACAACTGCTAGGTCGCTGTCGTTTTCAGAAATGAAAAAAAAACATGCAGGTCGACAAGAAGCGTTCCGGAAAAAATCCGGCATGTGGCGAAACCAAACGACAGACCCGTCGGACACTTTTTTTGTCCCACTTACATCATCATCGTTAGCAAAGTGATTCTAGCCAAGCATGAAAGTGCATCGTTTTCAGTTCCTGCCTTAAGGCGGATAGACAGGCTGTTAGGTTGCTGATGTACAGAATATCTAATAATAAGCCAATACTTAAACATACAGTTATAAAACGGGCAGTATATTTACAATTTGCAGCCGATTTTTTATAGGCAGGTTCGATGATAACTTTTCCGCCGATGTATCGATACATCGATACTTTCTTTCGATATACTAAGAGCGGATGATAATAAATCTTGAAATATCGATATATCGGACTATCAACAGTCGTAGTAGTCACAGAAGTAGCCAGATGACGCTGCCGTCGGAAGCTGGAGCAGAGCCCTTTTTTTCTGGAGCCGCGACGTAAAGTGGTCGAGCCCGAACCGTTCGAGTGGCGCTCGGTCACGGCGCTGGTTGTAATGGCGAGGCGTGGAGCAGTGCAGTGCGTGCCCTGGCGGGACAGGTGAGATGCAGCGGCGGCAACTGTCGCCGGGCTCGCAGGTGTCTGCCAGCCGCAGCCGCCGCCCGCTGCCTGCTTCCTCCGCGGTCGGCGGCTGCTTCCGATCTGCCATCGGCAAGGTGTCCAGGAAACGCAATGTGCGCGGAAGTGCGGGGCGCCACCACCGGGCCACTCCGAGCACTGGCAGCTGCCGTCAAGCCGCGGGCCACGCCGATCCTCTGTCTGCCCTCCGCCGCACAAAAGGAAAAACCGATCACAGAGGGTTTCTCATCGACGCTTTTCCTCATACGTGTCCAGCACGGAACAAACTGGACAGGTCTAGAGGTAACTTCACGAGTACGCCAAGGAAGCGTTATAAGACCGTTACTGTTTAACAAGCATATACACTGAAGAGCCAAAGAACCTGGTACACCTGCCTAATATCTTGTAGGGCCCCCGTGAGCACGCAGGAGTGCCGCAACACGACGTAGCATGGACTCGACTAATGTCTGAAGTAGTGCCGGAGGGAATTGACACCATGATTACTTTGATTGGCGACTCCATGTTGTCTTGTGCACTACGATCAGATAACAGGTATACTTGAAAAAAGAGACAGCATTGGTTGTATATTTTTTACTATCGCAAAATCGATTTTCTGTCACTGAGTGACCATCTTCAGTGCTAGAAGTTAAAAATTTTTTCACATTACGATCAGAGTGTACAACATAGAAAATCACAATTACATCTGCATATGAACATAACACTTGTTAGAAACAAACCTATATTGTATAACTTAAATTAGGATGCACTGTCACAAAGCTTACGGCAATCACATAGACCGAGGTCGCTGTTTACCTGCACTTGTTCAGCAGACCTCGGTGTGACGGGGCATGATTACTGCAGGGCTGTCCATAAATCCGTAAGAGTACAAGGGGGTCAAAGTCTCCTCTGAACAGCACGTTGCCAGGTATCCCAGATATGCTCAGTAATGTTCATGTCTGGGGAGTTTGGTGGCCAGTGGAGGTGTGTAAACTCAGAAGAGTGTTCCTGGAGCCACTCTGTAGCAATTGTCGACGTGTGGGATGTCGCATTGTCCTGCTGGAATTGCCCGAGTCCGTCGGAATGCACAATATACATGAATGGATGCAGGTGATCAGACAGAATGATAACGTACGTGTCACCTGTCAGAGTCGTGTCTAGACGTAACAAGGGGTCCCACATCACTCCAACTCCACTCGCCCCACATCATTACAAACCCTCCACCAGCTTGTGAACAGTCCCCTGCGGACATGCAGGGTCCATGGATTGATGTGGTTGTCTCCATACCCGTACACGTCCAGCGATACAATCTGAAACGAGACGCGTCCGACAACGCAACATGTTTCCAGTTATCAACCATCCAATGTCGGTGTTGACGGGCCCAGGCGAGGCGTAAAGCTTTGTGTCGTGCAGTCATCAGGGTACACGAGGCGGCCTTCGGCTCCGAAAGCTCAAATCGATGATGTTTCGTGAATGGTCCGCACCCTGACACTTCTTGATGGCCCTGCATTGAAATGTACAGCAATTTCTGTAAGGGTTGCACTTCTGTCACCTTGAACAATTCCCTTCGGTCGTCGTTGGTCCCGTTCTTGCAGTATCTTTTTCCGGCCGCACCGATGCCGGAGATTTGATGTTTTACCGGATTCCTGATATTCACGGTATACTCGTGAAATGGTCGTAGGGGAAAATCCCAATTTCATCGCTACCTCGGAGATGTCCCAATGCTCGTACGCCTACTATAATACCACGTTGAAACTAACTCAAATCTTGATAACATGCCACTGGACAGTAGTAACCGATCTAACGACTGCGCCAGACACTTGTTGTCTTAATAGTTCCTGACCGCAGCGCTGTGTGCTTCCTGTTTACATATCTCTGTATTTGAATGCGGATGCCTATACCAGTTTCTTTGGCGCTTCAGTGTAAATTGTCTAGGGCAGGCGTGGGCAAGCTTTGGTTATACGCGAGCCTGATTCCCGCACTTACGGAGGGACCGTTCAATTTCCAGTTCATTTTGTTTACTTATTAGTAGAACTCATGGACAACAAGTTGCCAAGGTTTCAATGATGAAATCGCATCCGAAGTGCGTGAAAAATAATCAAATGTGTAACGCGACGTTCCTGACACGCCCACTTTTTGAAGAAAAACTTCAGTACTAGCTCTGTGAACAACGATCTCGTGGAGTACATTCACAAGGAGAGACTTCCTAATTGTATCATGGATGTTGTCAAGCCCAATTACAGGTTTCTGGCCGGTCCTGAACTTCTAAAAAAGTGTGTTCGTGGCAAAACACGGAATCCAAATGAGTCTCTAAATTGACTCATATGGAAAAGATGCCGTAAAACCATATTCTCATCTGCTACAGTTGCCAGAATTGCAACTTATGACGCAGTTCCTGTATTTAATTATGGGAACGTAAGGATGATGGAGGTATTAGAGCGAATCGATTTATAGCGCCTCTCTGCAGGTGAAAAGTCTGTTGAAGACCTGTTAAAGGAAAGAAGGCAGAAAACAAGAAACCGTCAGAGAAGCCTTGAAAGGAAAGAAGACCCTGAGTACAAATCTGCGGCCTTCTGAAAGGGGGCATAATAAAAAACGTTAGGTTCAGTTTCAAATAGAATTTACTGAAAATTATGTTCTTTAATGTTTATGTACCTTTTTCTCAGAAGCTATGAAGGCTAGAATTGTGAAATTTTGTACACTTATTTCTATAATCCCAATAAATGATATCTCAAGAGTAAATTTTGAAATTCTGAGTGTAAGCTGAGATATGGTGCAAATTACTTGAAATTGTGCATGATTTTCACTTACAGAAATATAATTTAAAAATTATTAGAATTCTCCTATTCCGTGTATTAAAAAAATCTTGAGAGAACCTGCTATATGCAAATACATTAAACAGAAAAATTTTTGTAGAAATCTTCTGAATAGTTTCCGAGAAAAAGGTAAATCTATTATTTTTTTGAAAATAAAATTATTAAATTACGTAAAGAAATCTAAATATATATAATTCAAGGAACTTAATAGTAAACGTGCTAATTTAATGCAAAGGCATGGTACAAAATGTCATTGCCGTGTCTTCAAAATCGTTGGTTTGGTGCATCTTTTAAATAGGTTGTGTTTTTTACGAATGCGGCCCGCCTCCCCCCTCCACCCCTCTTACCACCCCCTCCATCTCGCTGGCCGCCATGTCACGTGACACAAGCACACACGCGGGTCATACGAGTGCCTGCAGCCCTCTCCGGCGGGGAGCGAGTAACTGTTTCAGACGAGCCTAATAATTCTTAACTGCGCGTTTAGATGCATGCAAACATTCGATAGCACACGAGAAGGTTACGACCTTTGCTGGGTACCTTTTCATTGGCATGTTGATTTCCTGGGGGCGCTGCACAGAGCCGAGCGTTCGTGAAGTATGGCGGACAATATCCGACTTGTGTGACGTCACAACTTCGTTGTGGAGGGGGCGTATACCTCGGGAGTTCCGCTATGAGGTAACGCACCGATGCGAGTGGCACACCTTTCCCGACAAGCCACGCCATCAAATTATGCCTCAAAACACGCGTTTTTCAGAGTACATTCATTTTACGTTCGCCCCCACCTTCAGATGTTTAGATTTATTTACAACCGAGCGTGATGGCGCAGTGGTTAGGACACTGGACTGGCATTCGGGAGGACGACGGTTCAAACCCGCGTCCGCCCATCCTGATTTAGGATTTCTGTGGTTTCCCTGAATAGTTTCAGTAAATGCCGGGATGGTTCCTTCGAAAGCACACGGCTGACTTTCTTCCCTATACTTCCCTAATCCGATGGGATCGATGATCTTGCTGTATGGTTCACTCCCCCATATCAACCAACCACTTTATTTACGCTTCATAAACATTGTTTCTTTACTTACAATGTTTTACAGTAACTCTTAAAAACTTCCATTGCAAAATTCTACAACGCTATTAGTAAAGAAACCAAATTTACAACAATTAAATAAATGTAAACATCTGAAGGTAAGATACCAGACGCCTTGAAAATAAACTTCTATAAAAGAACTAGTTCGAGCTAATTTACTACAAATTGCGTTCACTATTACCACTTACAGTAAGCTAGCAGTCCACAACGGACAGGTTTTATTAACTAATGTTAATACGAGGAACAATAGGAAACCAAAATACGGCAGTGAGATAGGCAATCCCAGTCAATTAGGACTAGCTTCGCGATTTTTAGCCGTAGACAGGACATTCGAGTGTTTGAAATTTAGTGTGTGAATAACGACAAAACTATTGCAAGCATTTTTTAAATATTTGTCCAAAAATTTTTTTGATGAGTGATCGTATAAGTTGCGGTTGTTTCTGTATATTAAATGTATTAAGCGACTACACTATAAGCTTGTTTCTGTTTGTTGTTCAACTTCAGCGGCGGCAGAACGGCATTGCGCTTGCGCGAAGTAACCAAAACCTTCACTGGTCTGTGTCATGAGCAACGAGTTTAAATATCATAGACTGGTTAACACACGAGTTAAGCCAGTGTTAAGTCGGCGGCACATTGAAGGGAACCAGTCTGGTGTCTGTGTGTGTGAAAAGTGAGCTGCTTTATTTGGCGAATCGTTTAATTTTTCTTTGCAATTTGTTCAGCAAAATATAAATTAAACATGCCTAAAGTGTGTTTAGCGTTCAATTGCTCGAATCGAAGGAACAGGAGCTAAAGTAGAGATGGGTAGCAAATATAAAACGGGACACACTGTTCCCAACTGCAAAGAGCTACATCTGCTCAAATTACTTTGAAGAGAAATGTATGTACGTCTCAAATAATCATAGGCGCCTTTTTCCCAAAGCAAACCCAACTGTCATTCATTTCCACAACTTTTACAAAAAAAGATGAGTCGCACAACCCTGGCCCAGAAAGCGAACTTCTGACAACTTTATCAATACTACTGATAATACTAGCGAGTCATCGGTACAGGCAGTGTCCGCCCCGATAGCTGATTGGTGAGCATGACGGATTTCCGTCCTACGGGCCCGGGTTCGATTCCCGGCTGAGTCGGAGGTTTTCTCCGCTCAGGGAGTGGGTGTTGTGTTGTCTTCATCGTCATTTCATCCCCATCTGGCGCGCAGGTCGCCCAATGTGGCGTCGAATGTAGTAAGACCTGCACCAAGGCGGCCGGACCTGCCCCGGAAGGGGCCTCCCGGCCAATGACGCCAAACGCTCATTTTCATTTCCAGTAGTAAGTATGTAGTTTAATAATCATACTGCGTTTACTCATTTTCGTACAAACAAAAATACCATTCCTATTAGTTGACCACAACGCATTTCGGTGTTTACTCAATACTCTTCAGATGGTAGCTGCTCATTTTGCATTGACTTACGTTCAGTTTGCGAGCGGGTGGCGGACCGCTGATTGCCCACCCGTGTTCTCGTGAATAACGCTGGAGATCCAGAAGTGCGGTTGCCTATAAGAAGGTAGCAGCGTCAGAAGACCGTAGCGGTCTGCAGGTAGACTACCAGAGTTGACCTCTGAACCTCAACCGTGAGAAGTTAAAAAGATTCCAAGATGTCAGATGACGAACTCAAAGTTCTGCCGTCGCTCACTACTGAAAGTGATATTTTGAGGCAATTCCGTTAATATGTAGTGTAGGCGTTAACCATTTAGTCAATAAGATTATTTGAAACGTTGTCTTTGAGGCTGCTTGTTTGGTGAAGCACCGTCTTTGAAAATGGTTCAGATGGCTCTGAGCACTATAGGACTTAACATCTGAGGTCATCAGTCCCTTAGAACTTAGAACTACTTAAACCTAACTAACCTAAGGACATCACACACATACATGCCCGAGGCAGGATTCGAACCTGCGACTGTAGCAACAGCGCTGTTCCGGACTGAAGCGCCTAGAACCGCTCGGCCACCACGGCCGGCGCACCGTCTTTGAATTAAATGTAAATATGATCTGCTTATATATATATATATATATATATATATATATATATATATATATATTTTTTTTTTTTTTTTTTGCTAAACGTGTTTGCTTGTAGTTACGATATTTTTTTTAAATATTGAAATTCTGATTTTTCCATGTACATGAATCTCTAGTATGTTGTTTTTTAAAAGAGAAATATAATTGTTAATACCGACCTTAATAAATCGTCTTGACTACTAGCATTATTTCAATTCTTTTACTTTTTTAATTTTATCATTTCATTAGACTATAAATTGTACAGAATAATTTCAACAAATAAATAATAAACCTTAAATTCTTTTTAATTCGGAAATTGCTCTAAAATGCTGCTTTTTAGCTTGGTTATGAGAATATTTCCCCTGGTAGAGCTCCACCACACGTTCAGCCTAAAAATGCGCAGGTGATAAAGACGGTCCTGCACTGCACACCAGTGAGCCAAAATATTATGATGGCCACCTGATTGATAGTATAGTGGTCCATGCAGAACAGCAGCGATTCTGCTTGGCATGGATTCTACAAGTCTTTGGTAGGTTTAGAGAAGCACCTGGTGTCTACTCACAGGTCACTAAATTCCCGAAAATTACGGGACGGTGGTTTTCGGGAACGCAACTGGCGCCCGATATGTGTTCCAGGCACATTTGCTGAGACATCAATGTGAGTTCACTATCACACTCCAAAAACCACTGCAGCACGATTCTGCTCTCGTGTCGCGGAGAGTTATCGTGATGGACGATGTCCTCGCCATCAGAGAAGACTTCAACCACGAAGGGATGCAGGTGGTCCGCAATAATGTTGACGCAGTTCATTGTTGTTATGGTATCTTGGAATACTAAAATAGGTCCAACGGAAACCCAACTCAGTGTACCCCATGGCTTAGTTCTGCTCTCACCGGCCTGTAACTGTGGCGCGGTGCACTTTCCAAGCAGCCATTCATGAGGATGACGGCGTGTAATGACCCAACCATCGACCTCAAGTAAGAAGAAATGCTATTCATCCGACAGGGGACACGTTTCTATTGATCCACTGTGAAAACTCAGTGATGCTGTGCCCACGACGTCGTTTAGTCAACACAGGAATACGTAGGGGTCGAGTGATGTGGAGCTCCATATTCAACAGTGGCCTTTGAACGGTGTGCTCCGAAACACGTCTGCCTGCACCAGCATTGTACTCTGTCGTCATATCTGCCACAGATTGCTGTCTATCCTGGATAACACAGTGGGGGACCCTCTGACGTCCACGTTTTGTGGTGAGGCGTGGTCGTCCAGTACCATACGCCCTACGCGTTGTTGCACCATCCTTCGAACACCTTCCATGGTACGCAACAGCTGGCCAGCTTCAGCGTTCCAGAGATTCTCGTTTCCAGCCACAGCGCCACAATAATGTGCCCTTTGTGAAAACCACAAATGACCGCCCATTCGAGTCTCTCCACTTACATTTTTCCTTACTGCATCACGTGCCCGCAACACCACCCGGAGGCATTAAAGCTCGCGGTAGGTAGTGGTCATAATAGTTTCGGCTCATCAGTGTATACAGGAAAGTTAGCGTCGACGTGATACCCGTCGTCGTAAGACAGGGTACCACAGCAGGAGGGCACTCCGAGAGCCATCGTATTTCGTAGGCCTGTACGATACGGTAAGAAGATGTTGACAGGATATGTAAATGTACGGGTTCTGGAATTACTTACTGGGGCAGCTAAAACTCTGGAAGATAAACGAGCGCCATTTGAAGTTGGACGAGCTTACAAAACGTAAAAAAGATCAGGGTGCATTCGTTGATATTATGCAAAGGCTTCAGTTAAGTACTTTAAGCCAAGTGTTGGTTACTCATCATGGTCTCTACCAGAAATATTTGCTTATAACCTGGCGTGGATGGGACTTTTCCTTTTGGGAGGGAGGGGAGGCAAGTCATAAGAGCAATGACTCTTCTTCATAAAAAAAGCAAAACACTGTACTAACCACTAACGTAAACAAAAGTATTTTTATTATTTACAACTTTCTATGTAGAACCATGGATCCGCGCCTGCTTATAATCGAGAAACGACACTCACGAGTGAGTGACTGTGGACAAGTCGGGACTAATGTATTAGCTTGTCCTCGTATGGCAGGTGATACGCAGCAACCTCGATCTGAAGTTTGGTGTAACTTTCTTCGAGACGCTGAACTATGTTCAAAACTGGACACGACTGCGCACACACTTTCGAGAACAGAGGTCAGTCACTCCCTTGCTTCACCTGTTTCCAGATATATGTGTTAGTTTATATTTGATTGTTGCAAGTGCGTATTTGCTTTCTTTGTTCTGTGCAGTATAAGACTGTGTAGAAATTACTATTACGATTAAAATCGCGGTTATCCGGAAGGATTTACGAGGACTCGAGCATTGCCGAGAACATAACACTCTGGAAGTACGAAGTAGATTACATACAGGTAGTTACTTACAGGGGTTAAACAAAAATATGGAAACGCCACGAAAAACGCATGGTTGAACGTAAACGCAGACGCTGCTAACCAAGCCTGCGGGTTGCGCTGTTGTACACTACTGGCCATTACAATTGCTACACCACGAAGATGACGTGCTAAAGACGCGAAATTTAACCGACGGGAAGAAGATGCTGTGACATGCAAATGATTAGCTTTTCAGAGCATTCACACATGGTTGGCGCCGGTGGCGACACTTACAACCTGCTGACATGAGGAAAGTTTCCAACCGATTTCTCATACACAAACAGTTGTTGACCGGCGTTGCCTGGTGAAACGTTATTCCGATGCCTCGTGTGAGGAGGAGAAATGCGTACCACCACGTTTCCGACTTTTATATGTCGGATCGTAGCCTATCGCGATTGCGGTTTATCGTATCGGGACATTGCTGCTCGCGTTGACTGAGATCCAATGACTGTTAGCAGAATTGGAATCCGTGGGTTCAGGAGGGTAATACGGAACGCCGTGCTGGATCCCAACGGCCTCGTATCACTAGCAATCGAGATGACAGGCGTCATATCCGCATGGCTGTAACGGATCGTGCAGCCACGTCTAGATCCCTGGATCAACAGACGGGGACGTTTGCAAGACAACAACCACCTGCACGAGCAGTTCGACGACGTTTGCAGCAGTATGGACTATCAGGTCGGAGACCGTGGCTGCTGTTACCCTTGACGCTGCATCACAGACAGGAGCGCTTGCGATGGTGTACTCAACGATGAACCTGGGTGCACGTATGGCAAAACGTCATTTTTTCGGATGAATCCAGGTTCTGTTTACAGCATCATAGTGGTCGCATCCGTGTTTGGTGACATCGCGGTGAACGCACATTGGAAGCGTGTATTCGTCATCGCCATACTAGCGTATCACCCGGCGTGATGGTATGGGGTGCCATTGGTTCCACGTCTCGGTCACCTCTTGTTCACATTGACGGCACTTTGAACAGTGGGCGTTACATTTTAGATGTGTTACGACCCGTGGTTCTACCCTTCGTTCGATCCCTGCGAAACCCTACATTTCAGCAGGATAATGCTCGACCGCATGTTGCAGGTTCTGTACGGGTCTTTCTGGATACAGAAAATGTTCGACTGCTGCCGTGGCCAGCACATTCTCCAGATCTCTCACCAATTGAAAACGTCTGGTCAATGGTGGCCGAGCAACTGGCTCGTCACAATACGCTAGCCACTACCCCTGATGAACTGTGGTATCGTGTTGAAGCTGCATGGGCAGCTGTATCTGTACACGCCATCCAAGCTCTGTTTGACTCAATGCCCAGGCGTATCAAGGCCGTTATTACGGCCAGAGGTGGTTGTTCTGGGTACTTTTTTTTCAGGGTGTATGCACTCAAATTGCATGAAAATGTAATTATATGTCAGTTCTAGTATAATGTATTTGTCCAATGAATACGTTTATCATCTGCACTTCTTCTTGGTGTAGCACTTTTAATGGCCAGTAGTGTACTTACTGGGGCAGCTAAAACTCTGAAAGATAAATGAGCGCCACTTGAAGCTGGACGAGCTTACAAAAACTAGAAGAGTTCAGGGTGCATTCCTTGATGTTATGCAAAGGCTTCACTTAAGTACTTTAACCGAGTTTGGGTTACTGGGCATGCTCTCTACCAGCAATATTTGCTTATAACTTGGCGTGAATGGGACTTTTATTTTTGGGAGGTGGGGTGGGGGGTTGATAAGAGCAATGACTCGAGAAACGACACTCAGGAGTGAGTGACTGTGGACAAGTCGGGACTAATGTATTCAAAAATGGCTCTGAGCAAATGGTTCAAATGGCTCTGAGCACTATGCGACTTAACTTCTGAGGTCATCAGTCGCCTAGAACGTAGAACTCATTAAACCTAACTAACCTAAGGACATCACACACACCCATGCCCGAGGCAGGATCCGAACCTGCTACCGTAGCGGTCGCCCGGCTCCAGGCTGTAGCGCCTAGAACCGCACGGCCACTCCGGCCGGCACAAATGTATTAATTTGTCCTCTTATGGAAGTCGATACACAGCAACTTCGATCTAAAGCTTTGTGTAACTCTCTACGAGACGCAGGACTATGTTCAAAACTGGACACGACTGCGCACACACTTTCGAGAACAGAGGTCGGTCACTCCATTGCTTCACCTGTTTCCAGATATCTGTGTTAGTTTATATTTGATTGTTAGAAGTGCGTATTTGCTTGCTTTGTTCTGTGTTGTATAAGACTGTGTAGAAATTGCTATTACGTTAAAAATAGCGGTTATCCGGAAGGATTTACGAGGACTCGAGCATTGGTTCAAATGGCTCTGAGCACTATGGGTCCCGTCTCCAACCATCCTGATTTAGGTTTTCCGTGATTTCCCTAAATCGTTTCAGGCCAATGCCGGGATGGTTCCTTTGAAAGGCCACGGCCGATTTCCTTCCCGATCCTTCCCTAACCCGAGCTTGCGCTCCGTCTCTAATGACCTCGTTGTCGACGGGACGTTAAACACTAACCACCACCACCACCAGCACTATGGGACTTAACATCTGAGGTCATCAGTCCCCTAGAACTTAGAACTACTTAAACCTAACTAACCTAAGGTCATCACACACATCCGTCCCCGAGGCAGGATTCGAACCTGCGACCGTAGCGGTCGCGCGGTTACAGACTGAAGCGCCTAGAACCGCTCGGTCACATGGCTGGCTGACTCGAGCATTGCCGAGAACATAACAGCCGGGAAGTAGGGAGTAGATTACGTACAGGTAGTAACTTGCAGGGGTTCGACAAAAATATGGAAACACCACGAGAAATGCATAGTTGAACGTAAATGCAGACGCTAGCCAAGCCTGCAGGTTGCGGTGTTGTATTTCACCACGAACGCCACGTGTGCAATACGTTCCAGTTGCCAGTCGTGGCCAGAATAGTGTTCGGAGTAGTTGTGAGTGCGTCATGATGGAGCTAAGGGAATTCCAACGTGGGCTAATTGATAGTGCTCGTATGGTGGGTAAACTGCTAACGTTGCTGCTGTAAGCTGTAAACTGCTAATCGTGCGACCAGGCGCTGATTGTCTGAAAGTCAGTCTGCATTTCGTAGGAAGTTTCTAGACCTGTCACCTCGCTTCTCGATACCGTGCTATATCGTTTACAAACAGTCTGGTGAGGCAACACATATTGTGCGCTAAGTCATATGAGTACCGTGCACAGTAGCTGCCTCAGTAACTGAGGTGGCTGACGCACGCTTGTGACGTGGTGCTCGACTCGGAGGTAAGCCGATTCGGATCTTGGTACTGGGTGAAATTTTAACTGCCAGTATCTGTGCGTCAAGGGAAGGAGAGATGTTGGCGTAAAGATCCGGATCACCTGACTTCGAACCACAGTCCTGCATTAAATTCCGAACCTCTTCGCAAAGTCTCATGGATTGAGGGCATGTGGCTCTGTTGATGGTGAACCGTCTGTTGCATGGGTACGTTAAGCTCGGTGACCCCTTGGGTGCCATTCGAGAGAAGTGGGCTATGTACCGAGCCCCACTGTCACCCTCTCCTCTTTCTCATCATCATCATCATCATCACGACCACGCAACACAAACGTGAGACCGCAATAAACAAACATACGAAACAACTTTGACATATTGATTGGCGACTCCATGGCGTGTTGTGTGCACCACGACCAAATAGTAGATAGAATTGGAAGGAAAATCAGCATTGGCCGTATTTTGTTGTTTTATTGTCAGCAAAATCGATTTTCGGTCACTTAGTGATGACCATCCTCAGTGCTGTAATATACAATAAAAATTGGTAGGCACTGGTATCAAGCCATAACCATAAGCTTAGAGCGATCACATAAACTCAATGTCTATGTGATCGCTTTAATATACAATAAAAATTGGTAGGCACTGGTATCAAGCTATAACCATAAGCTTAGAGCGATCACATAAACTCAATGTTTATGTGATCGCTTTAAGCTTATGGTTATAGCTTGATACCAGAGCCTACCAATTTTTATTGTATATTACAGTCGCGCAGGATTAGCCGAGCGGTCTAAGGCGCTCCAGTCGTGGACTGTGCGGCTGATCCCGGCGGAGGTTCGAGTCCTCCCTCGGGCACGGGTGTGTGTGTGTTTGTCCTTAGGATAATTTAGGTTAAGTAGTGTGTAAACTTAGGGACTGATGACCTTCGCAGTTAAGTCCCATAAGATTTCACACACAGTTGTATATTACAGCACTGAGGATGGTCACTAAGTGACCGAAAATCGATTTTGCTGACAATAAAACAACAAAATACGGCCAATGCTGATTTTCCTTCCAGTTCTAACTTTGACATATACACAAAGACAGGGGCCAATGTTCGCCAAGGTAGAACACGTTTTCCCATCCCGTGGATTATCCTAGCCAACGATGCCGTACGACATTTACATTTCAAGACCCACATTCACAGTTCACAGAGTTCAGAATAAGACCGTTCCTGTGGAGATTAGTTCTGGTGCTCGCTGTGGCAGCAGAGCGAAGTCGGTTGACTCACTTCCAGAGCGTCGTCCTTCTCGTATCAGTCAAGTTTCCAGATGCTGGGTTCTCGTCTGCCGGCGATGGTATTACGTCGGTTGACTGCGCATTGCGAAGCTGTGACAGTTGGAGGATGTGCGTGCTGAGAGGCGGCGGCCGGTGCGTGTTGCAGGTGTCCGCGGGCTACGACTTCTTCACGCAGGTGTGGCCGGAGGAGGCGCCAGCAGCGGCGCAGCTGGAACAGCAGCAGCAGCAGAGTGAGCCCACAGCTGACGGCGACGGCCACGCCGGCTCCCGCCCTGGCACGCAGACTTCGCGCGCAGGTGGGCCGCACACACACACACACACACACACACACACACACACACACACCTTGCAAGGTGCACCCAACAGTCATGTCAAGTTGACGCCCGACTTGCGAGAAAAATGCACTACTGGCCATTAAAATTGCTACACCGAGAAGAAATGTAGATGGTAAACGGGTATTGATTGCACAAATATATTATACTAAAACTGACATGTGATTACATTTTCACGCAATTTGGGTGCATAGATCCTGAGAAATCAGTACCCAGAACAACCACCTCTGACCGTAATAACAGCCTTGATACGCCTGGGCATTGAGTCAAATAGAGCTTGGATGGCGTGTACAGGTACAGCTGCCCATGCAGCTTCAACACGATACCACAGTTCATCAAGAGTAGTGACTGGCGTATTGTGACGAGCCAGTTGCTCGGCCACCATTGACCAGACGTTTTCAATTGGTGAGAGATCTGGAGAATGTGTTGGCCACGGCAGCAGTCGAACATTTTCTGTATCCAGAAAGGCCCGTACAGGACCTGCAACATGCGGTCGTCCATTATCCTGCTGAAATGTAGGGTTTCGCAGAGATCGAATGGAGCGTAGAGCCACGGGTCGTGATACATCTGAAATGTAACGTCCACTGTTCAAAGTGCCGTCAATGTGAACAAGAGGTGACCGAGACGTGTAACCAATGGCACCCCATACCATCACGCCGGGTGATACGCCAGTATGGCGATGACGAATACACACTTCCAATGTGCGTTCACCGCGATGTCGCCAAACACGGATGCGACCATCATGATGCTGTAAAGAGAACCTGGATCCATCCGAAAAAATGACGTTTTGCCATTCGTGCACCCAGGTTCGTCGTTGAGTACACCATCGCAGGCGCTCCTGCCTGTGATGCAGCGTCAAGGGTAACCGCAGCCCTGGTCACCGAGCTGATAGTCCATGTTGCTGCAAACGTCGTCGAACTGTTCGTGCAGATAGTTGTAGTCATGCAAACGACCCCATCTGTTGACTCAGGGATCGAGACTTGGCTGCACGATCTGTTACAGCCATGCGCATTAGATCCCTGTCATCTCGATTGCTAGTGATATGAGGCCGTTGGGATCCAGCACGGCGTTCCGTATTACCCTCCTGAACCCACCGATTCCATATTCTGCTAACAGTCATTGGATCTCGACGAACGCGAGCAGCAATGTCCCGATACGATAAACCGCAATCGCTATAGGCTACAATCCGACCTTTATAAAAGTCAGAAACGTGATGGTACGCATTTCTCCTCCTTACACGAGGCATCACAACAACGTTTCACCAGGCAACGCCAGTCAACTGCTGTTTGTGTATGAGAAATCGGTTGGCAACTTTCCTCATGTCTGCATGTTGTAGGTGTCGCCACCGGCGCCAACCTTGTGTGAATACTCTGAAAAGCTAATCATTTGCACATCACAGCATCTTCTTCCTGTCGGTTAAATTTCGCGTCTGTAGCACGTCATCTTCGTGGTGTAGCAATGTTAATGTCCAGTACTGTTTTTTTTTAATTTTTTAGATTTCTACGTACATACGTGACAAAAGCCATGGGATAGCGACTTGCATATATACAAATGGCGGTAGTATCGCGTACACAAGGTATAAAAAAAGGGCAGTTCATTAGCGGAGCTGTCATTTGTACTCTCAAGGGAAACTCCACTTCGCACCCCTCTCAGTTTTACTGGTAAAGTGGCCCATTGGATAGCCTGTCAGAAACTGAACGCAGGTCAAGCATGAATACAGGAATAAAGTGCGCTGAAGGAAAATACTCGTAGAAGCAGCGAACGGTCCATGCTCAAGATGCATAACATCGAGAGAACTGCAAGAACCACGGAGTCGGGGTTGTGTGGCCACGATGTTGGACTACAAATGGGGAGGTCCGTGTTCAAATCTCCCTCGTGTCCCACTTTTCTGAACATTCCGTCCGGTCATTGACGTGTCTGCTTTCTTTCTGTGTAGTCTTGGCAATTCTCATACTGTACATTGATTACGGAATACGAGTTATGTGGGAAGAATATATTACCTTCGCAAGCAAATATAATGAATAGTAAGAGCAAGAGAGATCACGCATAAACATCTCACAGAATTAAAACAACAAATAAACGTGTGTGAACTATGTTACATCAAGGAATTCAAGAGTCAAAACCACCCAAACGGAACGCAAGAGCCGGCCGCGGTGGCCGTGCGGTTCTAGGCGCTCCAGTCCGGAGCCGCGCTGCTGCTACGGTCGCAGGTTCGAATCCTGCTTCGGGCATGGATGTGTATGATGTCCTTAGGTTAGGTGGGTTTAAGTAGTTCTAAGTTCTAGGGGACTGATGACCACAGCAGTGGAGTCCCATAGTGCTCAGAGCCATTTGAACCGTTTTTTTGGAACGCAAGAGACATAACATGTGATACATATGTAGAACAAATAGGAGGTATGTACGTCTGATCTCCTTTCTCGCTCTTGCAAAACGGACATTACGATACAGACATAAATTTGAATTTAGCGAACAGACATGTCAATGACCGGAGGAATAGTTCATAATTTTGTGAACAAAAAGAAAATGTCACGAGAGACATTTGAGCACAAATCTCCCCCCCCCGCATTCCGACACCGTAACCACACAACCACGACGCCACAGCTGTTCAAATTTGGTCGATGTTGCGCATCTTGAGCGTGGACCGTTCTATTTTTTACATCTACATCTACATACATACTCCGCAATCCACCATACGGTGCATGGAGGATAGGTTCCTCGTACCACAACTAGCATCTTCTCTCCCTGTTCCACTCCCAAACAGAACGAGGGAGAAATGACTGCCTATATGCCTCTGTACGAGCCCTAATCTCTCTTATCTTATCTTTGTGCTCTTTCCGCGAAATATAAGTTGGCGGCAGTAAAATTGTACTGCAGTCAGCCTCACATGCTGGTTCTCTAAATTTCCTCAGTAGCGATTCACGAAAAGAACGCCTCCTTTCCTCCATATACTCCCCACCCGAGTTCCTGAAGCATTTCCCTAGCACTCACGTGATGATCAAACCTACCAGTAACAATTCCAGCAGCCTGCCTCTGAATTGCTTCTATGTCCTCCCTCAGTCCGACCTGATAGGGCTCCCAAACGCTCGAGCAGTACTCAAGAATAGGTCGTATTAGTGTTTTATAAGCGGTCTCCTTCTTTTGTCACAGTTCAGTACACCTTCTTCATGTTCTCTTGCCTGATCTGTGTTCAAGTTCGAACGGGCTATCCGCTGATCCATTTTAACACTAAATCTGGGGAGGGGGGGGGGGGAGCGATGGGCAGTTTCCTTCGTCATGTCATTCATGTGAAAAGGTTTCCGATGTGATTATGGCCGCACGACGGGCATTAACAGACTCTGAACGCGGAATGGTTGTGGAGCTAGACGTATTGGACATTCCCTTCCGGAAATCGTTAGGCAATTCGTTATTCCTAGGTCCACGGTGTCAAGAGTGTGCCGAGAATGACAAATTTCAGGTATTATCACTCTCCAAGGACAACGGAATGGCCGACGGCCTTCACATAACGACTGGGAGCAGCGACGTTTGCGTAGAATTGTCAGTGCTAACAGACTAGCAAAACTGCGCGAAATGACAGCAGAAATCAATGTGGGAGGTACGACGAACGTATCCGCTAGGACACTGCGGCGAAATTTGGCGTTAATGGGCTGTGGCAGCAGACGACCGATGCAGGTGCCTTTGCCAACAGCACGGCTCCTCTCCTGGGCTCACCCAAGTTATCAGAATGCACTGTGCAAGGTGGTGGTGTCGACACCGCACAACATTTCTATACTTCTCTTGAATTTCATGAGGAAAACAACAGAACTCGGGATAATTTCAATCTTGTAAGAAATTTATTTGCCAATTAGTGAAAAAAATATGACTGCAATTGGAAATATCTTGCCAAGTGTTCTTGGAGAAAACCGTAATGACAGTTTTCGAGCTCATAATATTTTGTGAGGTAACTGCAATAGTGAGAGAACTATTTTCAGTGCTGGTGAAGTTGGCACCCGACTTTCGAGAAATACACATTTTTTCCCAGTATTCTTGGTAGATATGGTGTAGTTGTACAGTTTCCTGTACAAAATTTGAATAGTTCTGCAGCATTTTTCTGCAACTAAACATTGCAGCATAAAGATGTATCTAACTAAATTAAGATTACCATGACGATCTTCTTTATCTATTGTTTAGATGACATTTTCAATCCGGTATCGGCCGTGGCATCTGACACGTTTTGGAAGGCAGGATAAGACGGTGTTAAGAGAATTCGTCTAGCATCTATCACTTTAAATTCTTTCTAGCCGAGAATACTTTTCATTTCTGATAGATTGTACATCTTTGTGGCTGTTGTGGTTCATAAATATCAGTTACCTCAGAGCTTGAAAGACATGATGCCGAAACTTTCGCCTTTTCTTTTGACATAATTCCACGATAGTATTCTGTTTAATAAATGTTCTGGAGCTGGTGTGTAGTCATGAACGTCTTCCAAACGTGAAAATAAGTTTTCTCAGTCTCCAGTAACTATATTAAGAGAGCACCGCAAATTCTTACCACAGTATCTCCGTAGTACTACAGATTTTAGAACGCTTCCCACTGCCGATTAAATTTACGTTACCACAGTAATTAAAAAGTTTCAAAATCTACCTCTTCCACAATTTTAATTTAAATGGCTTAGTTAAACTAGACAACGAAACAATGTAATCTTGCGCTGGTGGGTGACCAGTTGGGGATCGAACTTTCATGCTACCTGAGGACAAAGTTTTGTTAGTTCGAGTAAGGGTTTAACTGACATTTTTCGGTAGAACTCTTGAGATGTTATGCAGCTCTGCAATCATAACTGTAGTAAGAATTTGTTTTTTATGGACTGAAAGTGGGTCCGTCATTACAGCAATTATCTCATGAACTACTGTGTGCACAAAAAAATGTCACGAGGGTTTTCTGTAGAACTTTTGGGGAGCTATTCAGAACTTTGATCACAATTTTTTTCCGCAAATTGGTGAATATTTTCTTACAAGATTAAAATTTTCTCGAGTACTATTGTTTTTTTTGGCGAAATTCTACAAAATTATTTTGTACAGAGAATTCAAGATCTACAGGGCTATTACAAATGATTGAAGCGATTTCATAAATTCACTGTAGCTCCATTCATTGACATCTGGTCACGACACACTACAGATACGTAGAAAAACTCATAAAGTTTTGTTCGGCTGAAGCCGCACTTCAGGTTTCTGCCGCCAGAGCGCTCGAGAGCGCAGTGAGACAAAATGGCGACAGGAGCCGAGAAAGCGTATGTCGTGCTTGAAAGGCACTAACATCAGTCAGTCATAACAGTGCAACGACACTTCAGGACGAAGTTCAACAACTGCTAACTCCATTCGGCGATGGTATGCGCAGTTTAAAGCTTCTGGATGCCTCTGTAAGGGGAAATCAACGGGTCGGCCTGCAGTGAGCGAAGAAACGGTTGAACACGTGTATCTGGACATGCTGGAAAATTGGCTCATGCCACAACTGGAGACCGACAGCGCCGACTTCATCTTTCAACAGGATGGTGCTCCACCGCACTTCCATCATGATGTTTCGCATTTCTTAAACAGGAGATTGGAAAACCGATGGATCGGTCGTGGTGGAGATCATGATCAGCAATTCATGTCATGGCCTCCACGCTCTCCCGACTTAACCCCATGCGATTTCTTTCTGTGGGGTTATGTGAAAGATTCAGTGTTTAAACCTCCTCTACCAAGAAACGTGCCAGAACTGCGAGCTCGCATCAACGATGCTTTCGAACTCATTGATGGAGACATGCTGCGCCGAGTGTGGGAGGAACTTGATTATCGGCTTGATGTCTGCCGAATCACTAAAGGGGCACATATCGAACATTTGTGAATGCCTAAAAAAACTTTTTGAGTTTTCGTATGTGTGTGCAAAGCATTGTGAAAATATCTCAAATAATAAAGTTATTGTAGAGCTGTGAAATCGCTTCAATCATTTGTAATAACCCTGTATAGCGTATCTCTCAAGAACTCTGAAGAAAATGCACATTGCTCGAAAGTGGGTGCCAGCATGAGGCTGCTCTCGCCTGCCGTCCCGCTGGTCGACCTATACAGGGTGTTACAAAAAGGTACGGCCAAACTGTCAGGAAACATTCCTCACACACAAAGAAAGAAGATATGTTATGTGGACATGTGTCCGGAAACGCATACTTTCCATGTTAGAGCTCATTTTATTACTTCTCTTCAAATCATATTAATCGTGGAATGGAAACACACAGCAACAGAACGTACCAGCGTGACTTCAAACACTTTGTTACAGGAAATGTTCAAAATGTCCTCCGTTAGCGAGGATACATGCATCCACCCTCCGTCGCATGGAATCCCTGATGCGCTGATGCAGCACTGGAGAATGGCGTATTGTATCACAGCCGTCCACAATACGAGCACGAAGAGTCTCTACATTTGGTACCGGGGTTGCGTAGACAAGAGCTTTCAAATGCCCCCATAAATGAAAGTCAAGAGGGTTGAGGTCGGGAGAGCGTGGAGGCCACGGAATTGGTCCGCCTCTACCAATCCATCGGTCACCGAATCTGTTGTTGAGAAGATTACGAACATTTCGACTGAAATGTGCAGGAGCTCCATCGTGCATGAACCACATGTTGTGTCGTACTTGTAAAGGCACATGTTCTAGCAGCAAAGGTAGAGTATCCCGTATGAAATCATGGCGGTGAATCGAGGAACTACAGTACATACTGACGAAACTAAAATGAGCTCTAACATGGAAATTAAGCGTTTCCGGACACATGTCCACATAACATATTTTCTTTATTTGTGTGTGAGGAATGTCTCCTGAAAGTTCGGCCGTACCTTTTTGTAGCACCCTGTAGATCGCGGTGCGTTTAGTCTTGCCGCGAAGGTAATGCCCCACTCCCAGCCCGTGTCGGCGTACGCGCTGCGACCTTTGCCTGCTACGACTAACGGCCCGCAGTATGCACGGGGCCCCTCTCATCGTATATGCACTCGTACCTGGCCATGTCCAATGTTCACAACCGCAATTACTATTGTTATTTTAGTGATGTCACCAATTCCGCTGACGTAATTAAATTTCACAGCAATAGCTTTTACTGTAGTTGGCTCGCCGTAAAAATCGAGTTTTGTTTTGCTCTCTGTGTTTCTTTAGGAAACAGCAAATATGACTGCAGTGAGCTATTAAGTGTGAAAGGGCTGTGACAGAAATAACTCAGCAAATTAATGTCTCAGTTAGTAAGCCAGTAAGTCAACATATTTTGCATATTTTCAGTCACTGATCTGTTATGGTATAATATACTGGGCTAATTCCTCACTTAGCAGAAAGTATTAATTCTACGAAAGGAAGCCGACTGCACCCTCTGTGGTACAAATGAATATATAGTCCGGAGCGCAGGGGCTTCACTGTTGACACATTTCGGCTGGTCGACTCCTTTTGCAATCCGTACTCGGGTAGGGCCGGAGCACTCGAAACTGCAGAGTCACGCCATGTGGCAAATTCCCTGACATCTAAAGCACAACGTATTGCCACGTTTAGCGTGAAGATCTTCTATCATAACTCTGCAGGCAGCAAGGTAGTTGACGGTGTACATTTCCGTATTGAACTCCATGTACGGGGCCACCATCAGAAATAGTGGGTTCGCAAAGCCAGTGTTCAGAGATTTAAGTCACTGTGTGGGTCCTAAAACGAGCCTCAACCAAGATGTTCTGGATTATGATCAGATCCATGTTGGAAGGCAGGTCCCACAGAACGAGTTTCAAGGGCTCGGTAGGGACTGTTGCACAGGTGTAAAATGGAAGGTTGTTCCAGAAACAAAATTCCGCAACCTTACATTGATTCTCAGTCGTTCGCTAGCGACTCGTTTATAATTTTTTTTTTTTCAACAGGCTTTGATCTGAAGATGTGACCGTCAACACGACCTTCATCAGTTTGTGGCACAGTTACCCAGGGTAGTGCATCACTAACGGTAGTAGTTTTGAAGTTTCAGTGGGGATGACTGCTTCTTGTTGTTCTGCTGTAACTTCCTGAATGCTGGTGCGTCCTCTTCAGCCACCGCGTCGAAAGAATTATATACAGGGTGGCGCACGAAATGTGTTACCGATTGTTTCTTTCACAATCTACGACGCACATTAGATATCCCGCTGAGATCTCTATAGCAGTACCAGCAGAGCTTGTTACGAAATGACGTGCAATTCACGATACTGCCGCTAGGAGACTAGTAAGCAGCAATGGCTGACAATGGAAGACTGACGACACAGCAACGATCGGCAATGGTGTTACTTTTTCATGAAACGAAAAGCTTTGTTGTGACTCAGAGGCGTTTTCGACAACAGTTTAACACACGATGAGTCCCTTGCAAGAAGACCATCCATAGGTTGTACAATAAATTTGTACAGGAAGGAATAGTATTGGAAGCGAAGCGACCTCGGCCTAAGCCTGTTTGTTCGCCGGAGAATATTGAAGCGGTACGAGTTGCTGTACAGAGAAGTCCCGGGAAATCGTGTAGAAAGGCAGCAGTGCAACTGGGAATATCCAGACGCTCCGTTCAACGCATTCTTAAAAGTGACCTCCATATGTACCCATACAAGATGACCTGTGCACAGAAGCTCACTGAAGAACACAAGCAGCAGAGACTACTGTTTGCTCAGTGGGCGGAGGATAGGGAAGAAACTCTCAACAACATTTGGTTTTCAGACGAGGTGCATTTTCATTTAGACGGTGTGATTAACAAACAAAATGTACGCTTTTGGGCCACTGAAAACCCACAAGTGCTTCATGAACGACAACATTATGCTCCGAGGATTACAGCGTGGGCAGCAGTTTTCAGTCACGGACTTATTGGACCCTTTTTCTTTGAAGAAACTGTGAACAGTGAGCGTTATTTGCGCATGCTTCGCAATAGCTTCATTCCACAGCTTCTTGCTGCTGCCTTGCCCTTCAACACGCAGTGGTTCATGCAAGATGGAGCAAGGCCACATACTGCAAACACTGTGTTGGAGTTTTTACACGAGCATTTCGACATGCGGATCATTTTACTCAGGTTTCCAGGTCGCTTCAACGACGGACAAAATTGGCCCCCCCAATAGTCCAGACCTCAATCCATTTGACTTTTTTCTTTAAGGGTACCTAAAGGAAAAAATTTTCCCGAAACGTTCACGTGATTTAATGGAGCTCAGAAGACTTATTCTTGAAGCTTGCAGTGAAATTACGGAAGACATGTGCCGCAGCGTAATCACTTACTTCAGTGTTCGTTTGAAGGAAGATAGGAAACGAAATGGTGGACATATTGAGCATGTGCTGAGTTAGAACAAATCTCCATGGACGGCTCTTCATTGTAGTATATGTTCCTTTCAGATTTTATTGACAATGAAGTTTATATTCAAAAACAAAATGGTAACACATTTCATGCGCCACCCTCTATGTGTACAGTGTAGCGGCACCTCACGTATTGTAATGGTGCGTTTTGACTTTTGGAAGTCTCGCACATTGTTGGACGCCTGAGTGCTGGAAGCAGACTGTGGCGATGGTGACGCACGCACAATGATGCACTCGCGTCGTTGGCATCGCTGGCTCGACTGTCGCCGACTCAGTTGGTAAGAACCGGCAGAGAAGCAAGCCCCTGCTCGGCGGAATCTAAATCACTATCTGCGGTGGCTGCCGATGACGTGCCCATACCTTCGACCATAGATACTAGTAGACTGGCCTTGCTGTGCAGAAGCTATAGGGCTGGTGTGGCTCCAACATAAACCACGTGACTGTTGGCAAAGCGTCGCGGGATTTCAAATCAGCGGTCTGCCATCCTATGTTTGTATCGTATTTTACCCACATTTCTCAGTTGACTGCCAAACGCTTCCAACAAAAATTACTTTTTTATTTGCGAAAAATTATGTCAGAACTACATTTGACCTGGATTTGTTCACAGTACCAATTATAAAATCTAAAAAATATATCGAAGGCCCCTCTGGTGGGCAGCAGGACTAAATTACTATAAACTATCAGTTAAAGTAAAATGTCGTAAAAATTCTTTCAAACAGTAAGAGTGGGCTCGTGTCAAAATCTTAAACATTGGATTCGCCGCGTTTTGAGCTCTAGTCACTTATAAAAGAAAATGGGATATGGGAATTATGTCAACTATAGGTCCCAAAAAGGTCGACTTTAGGAGCAGGTCTATTTTAGAGTATCAATTTTAGGTGCACTTCAAAGGTTAAGTTCCTACTATTTTTACAAAAGTTTAAACTATCAGTTTTAAAAAAAATGATATTTTAGATGAAAGGTGAGACTCTGAAGTTTCAGAAAATAATTTTGGAACCTACATTTATTTAATAGTATTAGAAGGTAGAAAAAAAATGCTCTTCATGTGTCGACTATAGGTGCTCTTACCTTACTATAATCTCACTTGTATATACAAAAAGGCGCGTATGTGCAGATGGCTTAAAGTTTTTCCGTTTCAGGGCCTGTATGCAAAGCTGCCTTCGGTTTTCATCCTTAGGGAACCTATGAGTAGGAACGAGAAACAGTTATACTTACTTCTGTAACCGAATTATCACAGATACATTCCAAAATGTAATATGAGTCTGACTTTACAGGCATCACTTTCAACACTAATTTACATGATACTCTATTTCAAGTGTAAAAAACATATAAAAGTCACTTCAGCAGATTTCAATAAACGTATCTGCATTATCATAGAAACACACGTGAAATGTAATGCCATTTCCCCCGACAAAACGCTGAGTACAGTCATAAGCACAACACGAAACAACCATGTTTTGCCAACATTCACGTGACTTTAGCCCAGAGATGTTGGAGCCACGAAAATGACGTCAGGGCCAGTCTATTATACACTCCTGGAAATGGAAAAAAGAACACATTGACACCGGTGTGTCAGACCCACCATACTTGCTCCGGACACTGCGAGAGGGCTGTACAAGCAATGATCACACGCACGGCACAGCGGACACACCAGGAACCGCGGTGTTGGCCGTCGAATGGCGCTAGCTGCGCAGCATTTGTGCACCGCCGCCGTCAGTGTCAGCCAGTTTGCCGTGGCATACGGAGCTCCATCGCAGTCTTGAACACTGTTAGCATGCCGCGACAGCGTGGACGTGAACCGTATGTGCAGTTGACGGACTTTGAGCGAGGGCGTATAGTGGGCATGCGGGAGGCCGGGTGGACGTACCGCCGAATTGCTCAACACGTGGGGCGTGAGGTCTCCACAGTACATCGATGTTGTCGCCAGTGGTCGGCGGAAGGTGCACGTGCCCGTCGACCTGGGACCGGACCGCAGCGACGCACGGATGCACGCCAAGACCGTAGGATCCTACGCAGTGCCGTAGGGGACCGCACCGCCACTTCCCAGCAAATTAGGGACACTGTTGCTCCTGGGGTATCGGCGAGGACCATTCGCAACCGTCTCCATGAAGCTGGGCTACAGTCCCGCACACCGTTAGGCCGTCTTCCGCTCACGCCCCAACATCGTGCAGCCCGCCTCCAGTGGTGTCGCGACAGGCGTGAATGGAGGGACGAATGGAGACGTGTCGTCTTCAGCGATGAGAGTCGCTTCTGCCTTGGTGCCAATGATGGTCGTATGCGTGTTTGGCGCCGTGCAGGTGAGCGCCACAATCAGGACTGCATACGACCGAGGCACACAGGGCCAACACCCGTCATCATGGTGTGGGGAGCGATCTCCTACACTGGCCGTACACCACTGGTGATCGTCGAGGGGACACTGAATAGTGCACGGTACATCCAAACCGTCATCGAACCCATCGTTCTACCATTCCTAGACCGGCAAGGGAACTTGCTGTTCCAACAGGACAATGCACGTCCGCATGTATCCCGTACCACCCAACGTGCTCTAGAAGGTGTAAGTCAACTACCCTGGCCAGCAAGATCTCCGGATCTGTCCCCCATTGAGCATGTTTGGGACTGGATGAAGCGTCGTCTCACGCGGTCTGCACGTCCAGCACGAACGCTGGTCCAACTGAGGCGCCAGGTGGAAATGGCATGGCAAGCCGTTCCACAGGACTACATCCAGCATCTCTACGATCGTCTCCATGGGAGAATAGCAGCCTGCATTGCTGCGAAAGGTGGATATACA
This sequence comes from Schistocerca cancellata, assembly GCF_023864275.1. NCBI lineage: Eukaryota > Metazoa > Arthropoda > Insecta > Orthoptera > Acrididae > Schistocerca > Schistocerca cancellata. Next base: position 911,806,413 of record NC_064628.1, read on the forward strand.
CTGTACTAGTGCCGACATTGTGCATGCTCTGTTGCCTGTGTCTATGTGCCTGTGGTTCTGTCAGTGTGATCATGTGATGTATCTGACCCCAGGAATGTGTCAATAAAGTTTCCCCTTCCTGGGACAATGAATTCACGGTGTTCTTATTTCAATTTCTAGGAGTGTATTTATGGTCGAAGGCCCATACCCGTATTCCTCTCGGAGTCCCTCTCCGTAGCTTGGTTCGTCGCAGTGGGGCGACTGGCTGCAGTTCCCGACGCGCAGATATCCGAAGGTTGCCGACCGGCCAATCCACGAGCGTCCTCGTCCGAGGCCGAGTGCGCGGTCACAGTAGAAACATCCGTCGCGCTCGGCATTTCGCGCTCGAATGAACTCATGAAGCTGCCGAGCACAGATAACTGCTAAATGAATGATTCCCCATTCTTTTCTGCTCCGATTATGTAGGGCGAATCACCTGAAACTTGCACCGCAAATATTCCAGAAGTGGAAAGTTTTATTGACCTACTGGTTTTCGCTGAATGAATTGGTAGTCAGGCGCTCGTATTGTAAGCGAATAAACGGATTGTAATAATACTTAGAAAGCGTATTTTTGGTACCAACATTCACTTTTTTAAAGGAACAATGCCTACTGACATTAATATACTGAAAGTAGGGTAAATTAGAATGTCAGTGGTATTTGTTGCAGGCTTCTAGTCCGAGTTGTTCACGAGATATCGAAAAGTTTACACACCGACACTTGTTTGTGCCATTCAACCTTCGTAGTTCCTAGGTGCGATGTTTTTATGTTTGCTTACGGAGTGCTCCTTGAGTGCGTTCGGCTTGTTAGTCCGTTAGTGCGCGACCAAGTAGTAGGTCGTGAGTGGGCGATGAGATTTACCGATGCAAAAAAAGCCGATATGCTCAGTGGTGCATTGAGAGTGTAGGAAGAATGCAGTTCATTCTTGTACGGAGTATGCGGCAGGATATCCCAGTGCACGTGAAACACCTCCGCAATTTTTTATCAACCTCTTCAACCAGTTACGTGAAGTCATGGTGTAACAATTAGACAACGTGGAAACAAGTTTCGACAGAAGAGAGGGGAAATCAATGTTCTAGCTGCTGTTGCAGTTCATCCGCACGTTAGCTCCAGCGCAGTCGTACTAGGAAGTGGCATGAGCCAGGCAAGTGTCCTACACATTATGCAGCGACATAGGTTCCATCCACGATAATGAGAATCGTGTAAACATCTGTACATGGGTATTAAGAGAAGATACTCCAGATGTATCATGGTAAACCGCCGAAATACGCACTATTGGTCTGTTGACAATCCCCACTCGCTTCCTCAGGCGGAACGTCAGCGTCCACGGAGTGTAAAGGTGTCGTTCGGGATAGTGAGCCATCATTCCATAGGCCCCTTTTTTCATAGATGGAACGCTGAACGCGCTCGAGTATCGCAGCTTCCTAACAAACCATCTTCTACGGATGGTAGAAGACGTTCCTGTGAAGACTAGCAGGAACCTGTGGTACCAACATGATGGTTGTCCAGCCCATAGGACGCGAAGTTGTACGACCTGTCTTCAACGAATTGTTTCCAGATCGTTGGGTTGGAGCCGCGCGGGATTAGCCGACCGGTCTAGGGCTGGACTGTGCGCCTGGTCCCGGCGGAGGTTCGAGTCCTCCCTCGGGCATGGATGTGTGTATTTGTCCTTAGGATAATTTAGGTTAAGTAGTGTGTAAGCTTAGGGACTGATGACCTTAGCAGTTAAGTCCCATAAGATTTCACACACATTTGAACATTTTTGTCGGGTTGGACGCGGACGACCTGTAACTTGGCCAGCCTGTTCCCCGAATTTGACACCTGTCGACCTTTTTCTATGGGGAACGCTGAAAGACGCTGTTTACAAGAACATACCAGCTACACGCGATGATTATCAATGATGTATTACTGCAGCCTGCTCGCACATCTCCGTTGAAACGCTAACATGTGCGCATCATTCGTTCCATACCAGACTGGAAGCGTGCATTGACACTGTTGGTGGTCATTTTGACCACACCTTTGATAGACAGTTGCCTCGTAACTGGACACAATCCACATAACTAAGGTGTGCACTTCTGTTGTTCGTTAGTGTCTGCTACCACAGGTATAGTACAAGTGTTGGTGTGGGAACTTTTAAAACTAAGATACCTCGTAAACGACCCGCACTAGAATCGTGAAACAAATACCACTGACATTGTAATTTACCCTATTTTTAGTTTGTTTAGTGTCAATAGACCTTCTATTCAAAAAGTGTATGTTTGCACAAAAATACGCTTTCTGAGGATTATTACAATCTATTGACTGGCTAAAAATATGAATCGTGACTACCAATCCACTCCGTGAAAACCTCACATCAGTAGCAGTTTCCATTTCCACAATATTTGCGGTGCGAGTTTTAGATGATTCACCCAATATACCTTTCAATATCGGGTCACCACCAGCTGCCATTCAATCTCGGGATGGGCAGTGGTCATAATGTCGTCAGTGTCTTTACGTCATGTCATGGAGGTTTTTCAGTACTACTATAACGTCCTTGCGGATTCCGCTTCTGTCCCATATTAGGTTCCTGAGGCTTTGTCATAGTATGTAAATACAATGTAGGTGGCGCGGTTTCACTCTCTTCTTTCGTCAATTCGCTATTTTGTGGCGAAAACATTACCAACTACTCTTGCGAAATCTACATTTCAGTTGCTGGCCGCAGTGGCCGAGCGGTTCTAGGCGCTTCAGTCTGGAACCGCGCGACCGCTACGGTCGCAGGTTCGAATCCTGCCTCGGGCATGGATGTATGTGATGTTCTTAGGTTAGTTACGTTTAAGTAGTTCTAAGTTCTAGGGGACTGATGACCTCAGGTGTTAAGTCCCATAGTGCTCAAAGCCATTTGAAGTATTTGCATTTCTGTTATTTTTCACCTAATTAAAAAAAAATTTTTTTTGGCCTGGTGTCGTCGACAAGGGATGTTATAAAATGTAATTGCGTCTGTTAGTAATTACGTAACAGACTCGTAATGCTTTCCCATATAAATAGAACTTACCTCTAATTGCTTTTTGAAATGAATGGATAGCATGGTGTATCAGCACCAAGTAAGAACAATTTGGTACAATGTCTTGTCTTCGAGAATACACGCGAGGAAATTGAGTCACTTTCGGGTCCTTGTGTTTCGACTCAGAGGTGAAAAGGTGACGAAAACGCGGACAACGGCGATATAGATGCTCAGAGTATCCTAGACCGTAGAAAGATCGCAACAAGGCGACATAAGTAATCACGAATATAAACGGGAAGGCTGGTGCCACTGTCAGGGACGGTGCACTATGCACCTCTCTGTGACTATTATCTGATTTTTGTTAGGATGTGTTCAGTAGGTAGACTGTTAATGCTATTTTAAGAAAAGTAAAAGTAAAAGTAATACCGAGAATGACAAGGAAGGAGACGAATCACCGCATGCCAGAACGGCCGCACTCAAACTTAATGAAATCGTAACTGTACGTCATACAGAAATGACTCCTTTTCTGCACCATGGTGGTAACCTTTAAACACTGCTGGCCCCTTCCAGCGCTCGAAAAAGTTGCTAAGACTCCTAATATTTGATTAAGGTTGAAAGCTGCTGTCGTGCTTCTTTCCTACAAGTGCGAAATTGCAGTACAAACCAATCATTCTTAAATATTGCAGAAAATCACTCATATCGTTCTAAAACTGAGATATTTCGTGGCTAAGCCTAGGCGTGTAGATCCGTAAATAGACAAAATCTATTACAAAACGTCACAAATAATGAGCGATTATTAGATTGTGAGGGGTGCGACTATCGATGGTGGTATGACGTAATCAGTCGTACCACGGGCGCCCTTGCGATAGTTTGTAGGGGGGGGGGGGGCTATTTTTAATACACTGATAAAAAAATTAATGTAGAATTATGAAATTTCGGGAATGCATTTGTCTAGGTAACATATTTAAGTGATTGACATTGCAAGATCGAGGGTTAATGTAAGTGCAAGATAAGCTATTGGAAGTCCGAAATGCTGGTACATTAATGACTGATGTAACTGTCATAATGTTGAATGCAATCATGCAAACGTGCATTCATTGTGTTGTTGGGGCTTATGGGCGCTCAACATCGAGGTCATCAGCGCCATTGTGTTGTTCAGGTGCCAAATGTCAGTTTGTGGGATGGAGTATCATCCCTGTTGCAATTGGTCTGTCAATGTAGGGACGGTTAATACTGTTTGCGGATGACGCTGGAGTTGTCGTCCAGTGATGTGACATATGTCCTCGATTGGGGCCAGATCTGGTCATCGCGCAGGCTAAGGCAACATGTCGACACTGTGTAGAACCTGTTGGGTTACATCAGCGGTATGTGGGCGAGAGTTATCGTGTTGGAAAACATCTCCTTGAACGCTGTTCATGGGTGGCGGCAGCACAACAGGTCGAATCACGAGACTGACGTACAAATCTACAGCCAAGGCGCGTGGGATAATCACGAGATTGCTCTAGCTGTCACACGAAATCGCATCCCAGACTCTAGATCTAGATCTGTGGTTCCCAACATGTGGGTAAGATATAATTATTTGTAAATGATCATAACTATTATCACTTTTCATAAGACTGTAATATCGAGTACACAAGTTTCAAACACTAACTTTAACACGTGACACAATGTGGTGATGTTGTAGCGTGTGAAACGAATGTATGAATTAACATCTTTCTCATATAGTCCACACACACACACACACACACACACACACACACACACTTTGTACCACGCATCGTTGAGAGTAAAACTGAGACATATACAGGGCTATTACAAATGATTGAAGCGATTTCATAAATTCACTGTAGCTCCATTCATTGACATATGGTCACGACACACTACAGATACGTAGAAAAACTCATGTTCGACTGAAGCCGCACTTCAGGTTTCTGCCGCCAGAGCGCTCGAGAGCGCAGTGAGACGAAATGGCGACAGGAGCCGAGAAAGCGTATTTCGTGCTTGAAATGCACTCACATCAGTCAGTCATAACAGTGCAACGACACTTTGGACGAAGTTCAACAAAGATCCACCAACTGCTAACTCCATTCGGAGATGGTATGCGCAGTTTAAAGCTTCTGGATGCCTCTGTAAGGGGAAATCAACGGGCGGCCTGCAGTAAGCGAAGAAACGGTAAAAACGCGTGCGGGCAAGTTTCACGCGTAGCCCGCGGAAGTCGACGAATAAAGCAAGTAGGGAGCTAAATGTACCACAGCCGACGGTTTGGAAAATATTACGGAAAAGGCTAAAGCAGAAGCCTTACCGTTTACAATTGCTACAAGCCCTGACACCCGATGACAAAGTCAAATGCATTGAATTTTCGGCGCGGTTGCAACAGCTCATGAAAGAGGATGCGTTCAGTGCGAAACTTGTTTTCAGTGATGAAGCAACATTTTTTCTTAATGGTGAAGTGAACAGACACAATGTGCGAATCTGGGCGGTAGAGAATCCTCACGCATTCGTGCAGCAAATTCGCAATTCACCAAGAGTTAACGTGTTTTGTGCAATCTCACGGTTTAAAGTTTACTGCCCCTTTTTCTTCTGCGAAAAAAAACGTTACAGGACACGTGTGTCTGGAGATGCTGGAAAATTGGCTCATGCCACAACTGGAGACCGACAGCGCCGACTTCATCTTTCAACAGGATGGTGCTCCACCGCACTTCCATCATGATGTTCGGCATTTCTTAAACAGGAGATTGGAAAACCGATGGATCGGTCGTGGTGGAGATCACGATCAACAATTCATGTCATGGCCTCCACGCTCTCCTGACTTAACCCCATGCGATTTCTTTCTGTGGGGTTATGTGAAAGATTCAGTGTTTAAACCTCCTCTACCAAGAAACGTGCCAGAACTGCGAGCTCGCATCAACGATGCTTTCGAACTCATTGATGGGCACATGATGCGCCGAGTGTGGGAGGAACTTGATTATCGGCTTGATGTCTGCCGAATCACTAAAGGGGCATATATCGAACATTTGTGAACGCCTAAAAAAACTTTTTGAGTTTTTGTATGTGTGTGCAAAGCATTGTGAAAATATCTCAAATAATAAAGTTATTGTAGAGCTGTGAAATCGCTTCAATCATTTGTAATAACCCTGTACATCATATACGCTTAAGTAACTCATCAAAATGCCATCTTAGAGTGTAGATACGGTAGTTCCCGCAGTGGTTCAGAAATTGCTTCATTACTCATTTTGCAACAGATAAACGAAATAATTGACAGCACAACACAACAGTAGCTATGGTACGGCTGTTAAATTGCTGTGAGGCATACACACCATTATTATTATTATTATTATTATTATTACTGGTGGCAGTGCACAGACATACAGAATTGCCAGCCTGAAGTCTTCCGCTGTCCCTTTAGAAGCAAGGAGTCCAGCAGCCAAGTGATTTAGAAATAGTGCTTTATGCGAGGCAAGGGCGATCGTTTTTCAGGTTTCGCGTGGAAGCGTTTTATGCAGTCGGGTCGCACCAGAAATATATAAACGGTTTGTAGATGTTGATAAAACATGGGTAGGGCAGCGTCTCCCAGGGATTTTTTTTTCTTTTTGGTCACTGGAACAAGCCGGCACCAGAGATTTAACACAGTACACGTGTATCAAATCGCAATGTCAAGAAAAATTCACCGTGGAGCTGCAACTGTTCGAAGAGTGTGGCTGGTAGCAATAGAAAACATGTTGGCATAGTCGCAAAGACTACCCACTAGCGCCGACATGCATCGAACAAAGTCGGGAGCAAAAAAATGTCACTGCTACAGTGTCTGGTGGTAGCCCCTGCTGTTTATACTATCTGGTGATTTTGTTGTTGTGATCATAAGAAATTGTTCTAAAAATGGAATTTCAGAACAGTTTTTTGTAAAAAGTGATTTATCATTGCAAGTTTTATCACAAGTTTCCAAAACTCGAAACTTGTGATTTTTATGGCTGGAGGGGTGGGAGAGGGGAGGGGGATGGTATACTTGAAGAGATGCGTTCCGGCACCTAAAATTATGGAAATTAGGGATTGGTACCTTTGATTAATAAAATTTACAGATAAAGAAGAAGACAGAGGTGACTTGGTACCTGAAGAAACAGAGGACGATACCAAATTATTGGCTGCCGATTACCTTGGTCTGAAGGAGGATGAGGACTGGGAAGTTGTCTTACAAACTGCTGCTCGACGGCCCCTGAAGACGACAGAGCTTCTCCAAAAAGAGGCAGCTTTGTACTTCTATCCGAGCTCCAAGCCAGGTAACAGTCATTTATCTAGTTTTCTCCTTTGTTTCTAATATTTCATTTGCCTTCTAAACAGAACTTCTTTATCCTCTCGCCATGGATTTATCGTATTTCTGCAGTGTGTTAACTGTAAGTCCCGAATCAGTAGAAGTCGATAGGTTTCAGCGAGCAATCCTGTTTTTGGTTGCATATTACCCCGTTGACAGTACTCCGTGAGATAGCCATTATTGTCAGCTGTGGAACTGTTTTGTGCTTCAATTTATTTCGTGCTCTTCCCTCTCAGTAAGATACCTGTACGTAATGTTTGCACTGGTATCGCTTTTATGCATTGAAGAGAAATGGGAAAAGAAAGAATAACAAGAATAATCTGCCGTTACATTTTTCTCGGTGGCATTGATATTGTTGGTTGTCTGGTTGATTATGATGTCTCAACTGCATAGTATGTTTCTGGGAGGACAACTTTTTTGGTAGCAACCAACTTTGGATTTGGTGGAAAGAAATTTCTCGCTAAAGATATCACAGATGATTCCTTACGATTCAAGCAGTTTTTATGCTCGGTGTTTACAGACGACTATGCCATTGCTAGTGTTTTCGACATATTCACTTAAGTAATTAAAAGTATTTAACCTGCATCATGCTGCCGTATCTCGCCATGAGGCATCCCGGGTCTGCATTCTTGTTGTCCATAGTAACAGATTTGAAGCACAATTTTGACAGCGATTTCTGAAAGTTTTGATAAGATTCTGTACTGTTGTTAATATTTTCAAGAATATTATTTTAATTTTGGAGCTCTTTTCACAGAACATGTTGGACATTAATCAGACAGCTTGTAATCAAACTTAGCAATTCTTTATGGACTTTTTTAATGTGATATTTTCCACCATGTCAATTTTCGCCATCTCAACAGTGTTAACAGGCTCCATCCGAAAAAATTTACGACTATAATACAGGGCTACGCCAGGCAAGACTACATTTACACTTTTGAAAATAATGTAGTCTGACTCCAAGAGAAATTTTGATGAATTAACGAGAAAGAAATGAACATATTCAACCTAATATTTATCTATACCCATGGAAGAGCCACCAACCCAGACCATCAGCGAAAATAAGGAAGATGTGTATGAAGAAGAAATATGTGTATGAAGAAGAAATATGTGTATGAAGAAGAAATTGGCTACACATTTCACATTCTCGAAATTTGAGAAAAAATTAATTATCTTGACAATTAAAAGGCAAGACAAGATCTTAAAATCACTTGCAAGTCATTGTTTCCTGGTATAAGGAGCCAAACGTACATTCCTTTGCAGTATGCCTTTTGGATCCATATTTTCAAATTAAACATCTTTCAAATGACTGGTATCAGAATTGTAACGATAAATAAACTGTCTGAAACATGAAAATGTGTTCAGGGATGGCCAGTCAGACAAATTAGTTCTCTAATTCCAAAGAGACTGTAAATACAACACATAAAGAAAAAAAGGAAAAATAAGAAAAAAAACCTTGAATCATCGAAAAGGGGGGAGGAAACAAATGATACTTCATAGATTGAGAGGGTATGTGATTTTATATCAGGGATTACAGTATCGAGTCAAATTTATAAAGAACAGGGCAATATGAGACCACTTCTCAGGATGAACTGGATGAGTGCACTGATTCAGTTGGGAAGAGTGGCGTAAAGCCATTGTATCATCTCCCAAAGCCAACTGACCCGCATCTGTTGTAACTGGGCCTTGGTCTCATGTATACATAATAATAATAATAATAATAATAACAATAACAATAACAATAACAATAACAATAATTTTATTGTCATTCGGCCATTACAGCAATAGACAACATCATATACATACTAAAATACAATTAATAATTTGAAAGAAACAACAGGTTTGTTGTTAACATTATAGTATTATATTACAGTTGATAAATTCTCTTGTCATAGAATGGGTGGAGGACTAGCCAGTGATGAATTGTTTGTTTGAATAATTGTTCAGGTAATTCATGAACAGATTGAGGAAGATTATTAAATAATTTGTACCCCATGATTTCATAGCTCAGGCACTGGGACTGAGTTCACATCTGACGCCTGAGCTAGTCCTGTATATATTATATTGGGGACATAACAGGGGGCTGTACTGGCCACAGGAATGAGTGTATGCATAAGTTTTTCTGGTGGAGGACAGGGGATAGACTCTAAAATTCTAGTTTTTAGTGTAAATGAGTTTGAAGGAAGAACTAATTTTTCTAGGTGACATATAGAAACTTATTATACTGTAGAGAATTGATGGTTATCCTGTCAATATATGACTGTAACCTCTGTACTCCATATTCCAGAGGGGAGGTGGGGGGGGGGGGTGGAGACGGTCAAATGCCCCCTCAACCTTCCCAGCCTCGCCCCTTGTTGGCGATAAAGTAATGCGAGTATCTCAACAGCATGCAGACAGTCCACAGAGACACAAGCCATTTGTGAGACGAGCATTGTCTTCTTAAAATGGCACTATAATACTGTTGCATGAAACATAACAAAATGGGACATAGGATTTCTGTGACCTGCTGACAGAGTTCCTTCAATCACTGTTAGCTGTGACTTGAAGTTACACCTGATGGCTCTTCACACCATAATGCTAGGAGTAGTGCCACCATATTTGCTGATGTTGGTCAGCTGGAATAATGCAGAACTTTGATTTGTCACCGAACACAGTGTAGTACCAGTCATCAGCAGTCCATGGTTCCTGGCCACAGCACCATTCCAAATACAGCTGTTAGTGTTGTGATGTTAATGGCAGTCTATCCATGTGACGCTACTAGTGTGGCTGCAGCTAGTCTCCAACCAGTTGTGTGGGAGATCACACAATGTTTCAGGGAGTCCATTACTTGATCTTGGATGGCAGGTGTAGATATGAAGTGATTAAAAGGTGCTTAGTGTGCATTACGGCAATCATCTTTTGTGTCGATCAGATGTGATCAATTGGAACCTTGGCGACAAGTATGCCTACCATCACGTTCCTATGCACTCCAACATCGGCCCACTGTCACAATCAAATGCCCCACAAATTTGGATATTGCATGATTTGACCAGTTGACAAAATGGAGATCCACAATGAGTCCCCTTTCAAACTCTGTTAGATGTTGATAAATCTTTTTCACATGAGTACGTGGCATTTCCATGATCTTCAAATTGATCATGTAATGTCTGACCTTGTCCAGGGCCCCTTATACGCTGAGGTGACAAAAGTCATGGGTTTGCAACATGCCCATATACAGATGGCGGTAGTATTGCGCACACAAGGTATAAAAAGGCAGCACATTGATGGAGCTGTCATTTGTACTCATTTGTCAGGTGATTCATGCGAAAAGGTTTTTGATGTGATTGTGGCCGCACAGCAAGAATTAACAGACTTTCAACATGGAATTGTAGTTGGAGCTAGATGCGTGGGGCATTACATTTTGCATATCATTAGGGAATTCAATTATGTGAGATACACAGTGTCAAGAATGTGCCGAGAATATCAAATGTCAGGCAGTACCTGTCATCGTGGACAATGCAGTGGCCAGTGGACTTTGCTTAATGACTGAGAGCAGCAGCATGTAGGTAGAGTTGTCAATGCCAGCAGACAAGTATCAGTGCAACGGATAATCACAGAAATCAATGTGAGATGCATGACAAACTTATCTGTTATGGCAGTGTTGTGGAATTTGGCATTAATGTGCTACAGCAGCTGATGACCGATGTGAGTGCGTCTGCTAACAGCATGACATCGCCTGCAATGCCTCTCCTGAGCTTGTTGACCATATTGGTTGGACGCAAGACAACTGGAAAACCGTGGTCTGATCAGATGACTCCCTATTTCAGTTGGTAAGACCTGATGTTAGGGTTTGAGTATGATGAAGACCCCATGAAGCCATGGACCCAAGTTGTCAACAAGGCACTGTGCAAGCTGGTGGTGGCTCCGTAACGGTATGGGCTGTGTTTACATGGAGTGGACTGGGTCCTCTGGTCCAAATGAACTGATCATTCACTGGAAATGGTTGTGTTTGGATACTTGGAGACCATTTGCAGGCATTCCTGGACTTAACATCCCAAAACAATGACGGAATTTTTGTTGATGATAATACTCCATGTCACTGGGCTGCAGAACATTGTGGATCATTTGAGTGAATGATTTTGCTACCCAGATTGCCCACCATGAATCCCATTGAACACTTATGGGACATAATCAAGATGTCAGGTCATGCACAAAATTCTTCATTGACAACACTTTCACAATTATGGATGGCTATAGAGGCAGCATGGCTCAATATTTATGCAGGGGACTTCCAACGACTTGTTGAGTCCACGCCACACTGAGTTCCTGCACTAAGCCAGCCAAAAAGAGGTCCACTACTGTATTAGGAGGTATCCCATGACTTTTGTCACCTTGGTGTATACAATACTAGGCCTGGTAACAACACTAAATGAGAAAAGATCTAATGCACTCTGGTAGCCATTGTGCCCGTGACATAGAATTGTACCTTTAATCATTTGCAAACATACCGATAGTGCGTACATAGTTACATTGACAACCAACCATCTTCCAGGTGCTTTACTTTTTTTGCCAGGCAGTGGATATTTATGCATAATATAGCACAATCAATCAGAGAAACAAGTATTAACTAAACTAGTTCACTTCTGTGCAGCAAGACTAGTCAGCTACCTGTTTGACTTTCTCATTCCCTCCCGAAACAAATTACAAACAGGTAAGGGAGAAAAATTGTTTCACACTGTATGTTTACCACTTCTTTTTTTGATAGCAGAAAACTGTTGTCTTCCCCATTACTGCTAAAGGTTTAATCCATGTCAATTCAGGCAGGCTAGGAAAAAAACTTACCTTCACAGCATTGGATGTTATTGAATTTGGCTTATGCTAAAATGAAGGACTAAGTAAAGACCATGTATTTCTTTGTTTTCTCCAAAAAAAATTTCTGCTTTGAGATCCAGCCCTCCAAAGATGAAACTGTGCATACCATTTTGAAGATGCAAATTTTAGAAAACATTTTAAAGTGCTACGTCTCTGGAACAGTTCTAGATATTTTGTTGGTTTTTTTTATTTGAAAGATAATTGTTTTATGATTACAAAGAAATCTTCCCTTTGGACTTATCTGTTTAAGTTCTTTTACTATAGCATTCTGAACTTTCTTTGTAATTTATGGATTCTTTTTTTTTTTCAGAAATCCCAACCCATAAAATTTTGAATTTTTTTCTGTTGATTAGTACCACATGGTTCTAAATTCCCTGAAAAGGAAAGCTTCCACTTTTAGATTGAACAGGTTTTATATACAACTGAAATTTTTGCCATACATAAAACCTGTTTTATTACTACATAATCACTTAATAGGCCCATAAAAATCAAAACCTAGGCTTATTTAACATAATTTTAGTTTTGAAAGATGAGTAAGAGACTCATTTTTCAAGCATTTTAAATGGTTCCAAAATGTATGTGAAAGGTGCAAAGACTTAAACCTTTCAATTTATACAACTTCTGTGCACTCTGTTTTGCACTGAAATTAGCCAGTCAGTGATCTAAAAATGTGTTCCACTGCTTCAGTATCTTCCTTTGATATAGAATGATGTCTTCCTGTTGAACCACTATGAACTGAGGCACTTACAATCTTCAAAACATTGTGAAGAGGAAGTGAACATTGATGGTGTTGTTGCCGTTCTTCAGCTGGAAACCTATATCCAACAGCTGGTCCACGTGGTAGCATAAAGTTCACTGCAGTTTTGTTTAACTCGTAAGTGGTGTCTATAATCTCTGCAATCCACCAGTCACAGTCATACACGCACATAACAAAAATCCCCCTTCTCAGGTTGTGAATCTGAATATTGTCCTGCTGTTTCTGAGGTGTTGGCTGAACAAACGGAATTTCTTCTTTCTTGCTCTTTAAAGCCTGTGCAGTATGAGTTTGCCCATCACTTTGAGTCCAAAAATGTGTCTTCTGAATTCCTTTCACACGAGCAGTTTGTTTGGACCATTCTTCTTTCTTTCTCCTCACGGAATTCTTCGATTTCCTCTTTGGACAAAAGAATCATGGCTGTGGATGTGTAAGATTTCATGACTCTCATAAAATCCTCAGCATTCTGAATTACAGCTGTATTTGGCCTGGAAAGATTATGTTTTGTAGCATGGTGGTTCAGCAGGCCTCCTACACCATCACAGGGCCCCTTCCCGTGACCAGTAGCATTGTACACCCAGTCAGTTGGCACAAGCGATGTACTCAATTCAAACAGCTGGTAATGATTTTTAAAATGACTAAGAGCATCATCAGAAATAATGATGATCTTCTCTGCCCATGTTTGCCCATGAATTTTGCACAATTGCTAGCAAAGCATGTGCTGAGTCATGTCCTGCATCATCACTTATAACTGCAACACTTGTGGTCTTGTTTTGAAAATATGTCACTCCTGTAAACATTGAAAACTAGTCATTACTCGAATGATACCCTTTTATTTCTTGTGGGAGACTTACAGACCAGTTCTCAGCAAAATCACAGTGAAGCACTAAACATAATTCTTCACCCTGTAAACTCCCTTTCACTTCTGCAATGTGTTGTTTTCATCTACATCTACATCTACATCCATACTCCGCAAGCCACCTGACGGTGTGTGGCGGAGGGTACCCTGAGTACCTCTATCGATTCTCCCTTCTATTCCAGTTTCGTATTGTTCGTGGAAAGGAGGATTGTCGGTATGCTTCTGTGTGGGCTCTAATCTCTCTGGTTTTATCCTCATGATCTCTTCGCGAGATATACGTACATCTACATCTACATCTACATCCATATCCATACTCCGCAAGCCACCTGACGGTGTGTGGCGGAGGGTACCTTCAGTACCTCTATCGGTTCTCCCTTCTATTCCAGTCTCGTATTGTTCGTGGAAAGAAGGATTGTCGGTATGCCTCTGTGTGGGCTCTAATCTCTCTGATTTTATCCTCATGGACTCTTCGCGAGATATACGTAGGAGGGAGCAATATACTGCTTGACTCTTCGGTGAAGGTATGTTCTCGAAACTTTGACAAAAGCCCGTACCGAGCTACTGAGCGTCTCTCCTGCAGAGTCTTCCACTGGAGTTTATCTATCATCTCCGTAACGCTTTCGCGATTACTAAATGATCCTGTAACGAAGCGCGCTGCTCTCCGTTGGATCTTCTCTATGTCTTGTATCAACCCTATCTGGTACGGATCCCACACTGCTGAGCAGTATTCAAGCAGTGGGCGAACAAGCGTACTGTAACCTACTTCCTTTGTTTTCGGATTGCATTTCCTTAGGATTCTTCCAATGAATCTCAGTCTGGCATCTGCTTTACCGACAATCAACATTATATGATCATTCCATTTTAAATCAATCCTAATGCGTACTCCCAGATAATTTATGGTATTAACTGCTTCCAGTTGCTGACCTGCTATTTTGTAGCTAAACGATAAAGGATCTATCTTTCTGTGTATTCGCAGCACATTACACTTGTCTACATTGAGATTCAGTTGCCATTCCCTGCACCATGCGTCAATTCGCTGCAGATCCTCCTGCATTTCAGTACAGTTTTCCATTGTTACAACCTCTCGATACACCACAGCATCATCTGCAAAAAGCCTCAGTGAACTTCTGATGTCATCCACCAGGTCATTTATGTATATTGTGAATAGCAACGGTCCTATGACACTCCCCTGCGGCACACCTGAAATTACTCTTACTTTGGAAGACTTCTCTCCATTGAGAATAACATGCTGCGTCCTGTTATCTAGGAACTCCTCAATCCAATCACACAATTGGTCTGATAGTCCATATGCTCTTACTTTGTTCATTAAACGACTGTGGGGAACTGTATCGAACGCCTTGCGGAAGTCAAGAAACACGGCATCTACCTGTGAACCCGTGTCTATGGCCCTCTGAGTCTCGTGGATGAATAGCGCGAGCTGGGTTTCACATGACCGTCTTTTTCAAAACCCATGCTGATTCCTACAGAGTAGATTTCTAGTCTCCAGAAAAGTCATTATACTCGAACACAATATGTGTTCCAAAATTCTACAACTGATCGACGTTAGAGATATAGGTCTATAGTTCTGCACATCTGTTCGACGTCCCTTCTTGAAAACGGGGATGACCTGTGCCCTTTCCAATCCTTTGGAACGCTACGCTCTTCTAGAGACCTACGGTACACCGCTGCAAGAAGGGGGGCAAGTTCCTTCGCGTACTCCGTGTAAAATTGAACTGGTATCCCATCAGGTCCAGAGGCCTTTCCTCTTTTGAGCGATTTTAATTGTTTCTCTATCCCTCTGTCGTCTATTTCGATATCTACCATTTTGTCATCTGTGCGACAATCTAGAGAAGGAACTACAGTGCAATCTTCCTCTGTGAAACAACTTTGGAAAAAGACATTTAGTATTTCGGCCTTTAGTCTGTCATCCTCTGTCTCAGTACCATTTTGGTCACAGAGTGTCTGGACATTTTGTTTTGATCCACCTACCGCTTTGACATAAGACCAAAATTTCTTAGGATTTTCTGCCAAGTCAGTACATAGAACTTTACTTTCGAATTCATTGAACGCCTCTCGCATAGCTCTCTTCACACTCCATTTCGCTTCGCGTAATTTTTGTTTGTCTGCAAGGCTTTGGCTATGTTTATGTTTGCTGTGAAGTTCCCTTTGCTTCCGCAGCAGTTTTCTAACTCGGTTGTTGTACCACAGTGGCTCTTTTCCATCTCTTACGATCTTGCTTGGCACATACTCATCTAACGCATATTGTACGATGGTTTTGAACTTTGTCCACTGATCCTCAACACTATCAGTACTTGAGACAGAACTTTTGTGTTGAGCCAACAGGTACTCTGAAATCTGCTTTTTGTCACTTTTTCTAAACAGAAAAATCTTCCTAACCTTTTTAATATTCCTATTTACGGCTGAAATCATCGATGCCGTAACCGCTTTATGATCGCTGATTCCCTGTTCTGCGTTAACTTTTTCAAATAGTTCGGGTCTGTTTGTCACCAGAAGGTCTAATATGTTATCGCCACGAGTCGGTTCTCTGTTTAACTGCTCAAGGTAGTTTTCAGATAAAGCACTTAAAAAAATTTCACTGGATTCTTTGTCCCTGCCACCCGTTATGAACGTCTGAGTCTCCCAGTCTATATCCGGCAAATTAAAATCTCCACCCAGAACTATAACATGGTGGGGAAATCTACTCGAAATATTTTCCAAATTATCCTTCAGGTGCTCAGCCACAACAGCTGCTGAGCCAGGGGGCCTATAGAGACATCCAATTACCATGTCTGAGCCTGCTTTAACCGCGACCTTCACCCAAATCATTTCACATTTCGGATCTCCGTCAATTTCCTTCGATACTATTGCACTTCTTATCGCTATAAACACGCCTCCCCCTTCACTGTTCAGCCTGTCTCTGCGGTATACATTCCAATCTGAGTTTAGGATTTCGTTACTGTTTACGTCTGGTTTCAGCCAACTTTCTGTCCCTAGTACTATATGGGTGTTGTGATCGTTTATTAATGAGAGCAGTTCTGGGACCTTTCTATAGACGCTCCTGCAGTTTACTATTAGCACATTAATATTGTTATTCCCTGTTGCATTTTGCCTACTCCTATCTTGCCGCGTCTCAGGAGGCGTCTTGTCGGGCCTAGGGAGGGGATTCTCTAACCTAAAAAACCCCCATGTGCACTCCACACGTACTCCACTACCCTTGTAGCCGCTTCCGGCGTGTAGTGCACACCTGACCTATTCAGGGGGACCTTACATTTCTCCACCCGATAGCGGAGGTCGAGAAATTTGCACCCCAGATCTCCGCAGAATCGTCTGAGCCTCTGGTTTAAGCCTTCCACTCGGCTCCAAACCAGAGGACCGCGATCGGTTCTGGGAACGATACTACAAATAGTTAGCTCTGATTCCACCCCGTGAGCGAGGCTTTCCGCCTTCACCAATTCTGCCAACCGCCTGTACGAACTGAGGATGACCTCTGAACCCAGACGGCAGGAGTCATTGGTGCCGACATGAGCAACAATTTGCAGTCGGGTGCACCCAGTGCTCTCTATCGCCACCGATAGGGCCTCCTCCACATCTCGGATGAGACCCCCCGGCAAGCAGACAGAGTGAACACTGGCCTTCTTCCCCGACCTTCTCGCTATTTCCCTAAGGGGCTCCATCACCCGCCTAACGTTGGAGCTCCCAATAACTAATAAACCCCTCCCCCCGTGTGCCTGCTTGGACCTTGCTGAAGGAGAAGCCACATGTCCCCTCACAGGCAGAGCAGGCGATGCCACACGGCCAGCCTCCACATTGACCTTCCGCCTCGTACGCTGCGAACGCCGCTGAACCCGCCACTCCCCTTGGGGAGAGGGTGGCCCAACCGCACCCGGTACCCGCGAAGATGTCTCGACAGCAGGGACAGTGGGTGAAGCATGTAACACCTGGGGTGTACCTTGCGACGCACCAGACTCCCCACTGCCGCTACACTCCGAGGCAGCAGCCTGAAGACGGCTGACCGCGGCCATCAACACGCTCAGCTGTTCGCGAACAGTGGCCAGCTCCTCCTGCGTCCGTACACAGCAGTCACACATCCTATCCATCCTAAGGAAACAATTTACTGAAGAGAGTTAATCAACCTTTAACTAGACTGCTAATTCACTAAAGGCGGCTGCTTATTCACTAAACTGTGGTTGCTAGCCACTTCTTGTAGAAAACAATGAAAATAGCACTACCTGTCTCTGGACTGTATTGAAAACAAACACTAGCACTACTGGCACTATGGTTGACTACAGGGACTCTCTCTGACTGTATTCAAAACAAACACGAAATCTATGGAACACTATTAAGAGCACTCGAAAATTAAAGCTTCCTAAAAGCAAATAAACACGGAAGAAGAAGTGACAAGTAAGAAAAATACAGTTAATACTTAAATTAAGGTAGCTCGCTGCACAGCAGACATGAAGCAGACGGCAGTTACGACGACACTGACACTGACTATGGCTGACTAAAGGGACTCTCTCTGACTGTATTCAAAACAAACACGAAATCTATGGAACACTATTAAGAGCACTCGAAAATTAAAGCTTCCTAAAAGCAAATACACACGGAAGAAGAAGTGACAAGTAAGAAAAATACAGTTAATACTTAAATTAAGGTAGCTCGCTGCACAGCAGACGTGAAGCAGACGGCAGTTACGACGACACTGACACTGACTATGGCTGACTAAAGGGACTCTCTCTGACTGTATTCAAAACAAACACGAAATCTATGGAACACTATTAAGAGCACTCGAAAATTAAAGCTTCCTAAAAGCAAATACACACGGAAGAAGAAGTGACAAGTAAGAAAAATACAGTTAATACTTAAATTATGGTAGCTCGCTGCACAGCAGACGTGAAGCAGACGGCAGTTACGACGACACTGACACTGACTATGGCTGACTAAAGGGACTCTCTCTGACTGTATTCAAAACAAACACGAAATCTATGGAACACTATTAAGAGCACTCGAAAATTAAAGCTTCCTAAAAGCAAATACACACGGAAGAAGAAGTGACAAGTAAGAAAAATACAGTTAATACTTAAATTAAGGTAGCTCGCTGCACAGCAGACGTGAAGCAGACGGCAGTTACGACGACACTTGTTGTTGCAGTTTCTTCAGATGCTGGTGTGTTACTGCTTTCACTGACCATTTACCAAATTCATCAATGAAACTGTCAAAGGCAACAATTTCCTTAATTAGTTTATTTTCCTCCCATGTCACATATGTAATTTCTGCAGTTATCTGCTACATCTTCCAGGCCAAGTGTCTGTAAAGACAGTCCTCCCTTTCCAGGACAGTCACCACATTCTTGAAACAAACAAGTCTCTCGCTTTACGTCACAGACTACTAATGCCTTCGTACGCCCAACCAAAGTGTCATATGTCATGTGCTCCAGTAATTTCTTTCAGGTTACCACACAAAGTTCAAAATTCGCGCAGTACACACATAAACAGACATCTCTAGAAGAGTGTGGAACAACCCACTTAGGTCGTAGTGCATAAAATTTTGATCTTCCAGTATGTGAAGTTGTATAGTTGCTCTTATCAATTGCAAAAAGTGTCTTTTTTGTTGGAACTCTGGTGAGAACAGTCCCATTTATCTTTCCAATAAAATGACTGCACTATTTGAACTTGAGCTGCTTCAACAGGATGACCATAATAGGGATCTGGTCTTCCAAAGACTCCTTTTACAGACCTCAAATTTCTTGATTTGTCTACCATGTACTTTGATAGTGATCAAATGTGATTCAAAGTCATTTTCTTTGAAAATGTCTCTGGAATAATAGTTAAAACTTGCACCTTTTCAGTGTAGGATGCACAATATTCAACAGCTGAATTGATATTTGTGAAAAATTCCTGGCAAGAGGTGCAAGAGTGCTTTGGTTCATTTTCTTGTGAAGATGGAATTTCTACTTTGAAGACTGCGGTCAGTTTTTCTGTAGTGTATTTATCCATAGCTTTAGTAATTTCTCTGCACTTTCTTGATGCATAGAGCTTATGAATCAACTTCACTGACCACAGTTACTTAACAGGACTAATACCTACCGCTGTAGTTGACTGATTCAGGGTATTTAATTCTTCCTCTATTGATGCAAAATCTGCATCATCTGCACCATGGGAGGCTTCACCTTGTCCAGATACTATCATTTTTGTTATTCTGTCAAAACATATAGAACACAAAAAGTCATCACTGGGAACATCTTCACTTTGAAACAGAGTCTTCAAAGGAGGACACTTATCCCCAACCTGAACAAAGTGTTTTTTTGTTGTTGTTGTTTTTGTTTTGTTTGTTTGTTTGTCTTATATATCACTCTTTTATGGATATGCAAATAGTCAGCACACGTCACTCTTAGAAGACATTTCAAGCAGCCCTTTTCACAAACACACTACAACTATGTCAACTGGGAAATTCCTCATGAAAACACAGAACTCACTGGATGGTCTCAGATTTCTTAGAAGCCTCTTCAGTAAACAAATTAGCACTGAACACCTACAATACAGAAACCTACAATGAACAACCATGACAAAGAAACTGACAAGATACTTCAACAAAGTGTAAGAAATATCTGCAGCAATGAAAGTGAAAAGAAATAACAGCAGCAAAGAAAGTAATAGGAAATAAGTGTAACAAAGAAAGTGAAAAGAAATAGCTGCACCAAAGACAATAGAAATAAATATTGTAACAAAGAAATTAGTAAGAAACAACTTCAGTAAAGACATCCATTACCCTTGAAAGTTAAAAAGAAATGATTTTTTAAAGTAAAACCTGTCCAACTTAAAAGTGGAAGCTCTCCTTTCCAGAAAAAATCTAACTTTTCTGGATTGGCATTTTTGAAAAAAAAAATAATAATGTTTTCTGCAAATTATAAAAAAAAATTAAAAAGTCGACAGTAAAAGCACTTTGACAGGTATGTCCAAATGCAGGATACCATTGTAATCATAAAGCAATTATCTTTCAAATAAAAAAATCTAACAAAACTGTTACAGATATGGTTATAATAGAAGGAAACATTCCACGAAGGAAAAATATACCTAAAAACAAAGATGATGTGACTTACCAAATGAAAGTGGTGGCAGGTCGACAGACACACAAACGAACACAAACATACACACAAAATTCAAGCTTTCGCAACAAACTGTTGCCTCATCAGGAAAGAGGGAAGGAGAGGGAAAGACGAAAGGATGTGGGTTTTAAGGGAGAGGGTAAGGAGTCATTCCAGTCCCGGGAGTGGAAAGACTTACCTTAGGGGGAAAAAAGGACGGGTATACACTCGCACACACACACACATATCCATCCACACATATACAGACACAAGCTTGTGTCTGTATATGTGTGGATGGATATGTGTGTGTGTGTGCGAGTGTATACCCGTCCTTTTTTCCCCCTAAGGTAAGTCTTTCCGCTCCCGGGACTGGAATGACTCCTTACCCTCTCCCTTAAAACCCACATCCTTTCGTCTTTCCCTCTCCTTCCCTCTTTCCTGATGAGGCAACAGTTTGTTGCGAAAGCTTGAATTTTGTGTGTATGTTTGTGTTCGTTTGTGTGTCTGTCGACCTGCCACCACTTTCATTTGGTAAGTCACATCATCTTTGTTTTTAGGTATATAAAACTGTTACAGAGATACATTATT
Organism: Schistocerca cancellata; assembly: GCF_023864275.1. Classification (NCBI taxonomy): domain Eukaryota; kingdom Metazoa; phylum Arthropoda; class Insecta; order Orthoptera; family Acrididae; genus Schistocerca; species Schistocerca cancellata. The sequence continues at coordinate 911,827,842 of NC_064628.1, forward strand.
TTAAAATTCTAACAAAACTGTTACAGATATACAGCATTTTAAAACTTTTTCCAAAATTTTCTTCTTCAGAATGGTGTTCACAGTGTCATCTTTGGAGGCCTATCTCTCAACAGGAATTTTTTCGGAGAAAACAAAAGAAATACGTGTTTCTTACTTACTTCTGAATTTTAACATATGCTAAATTCAATAACATCCAAGACTATGAAGGTAACCCCCCCCCCCCCCCCCCCCGTCCCCCCCGTCCCCTAAAGCCTAACTATAAAGGATATTGAACCCCAACCCATGCAACTCACTAGATGACTGTTTGCACAGAATAAACACCATTTCATGTAGTATCATTTAATATAAACACTTAATCATCCATTTTTTGTTTTCAGTCATTTCTTGAATAACTATGTGTTGTTGTTGTCTTCAGTCCAAAGACTGGTTTTATGCCTCTCCATGATACTCTGTTCTGTGCAAGCTTCTTCATCTCCCAGTACCTACTGCAACCTACATCCTTCTGAATCTGCTTAGTGTATTCATCCCTTGGTCTCCCTCTACGATTTTTGCTCTCCATGCTTCCCTCCAATACTATTTTGGTGATCCCTTGATCCGTCAGAATGTTCCCTACCAAATGATCCCTTTTTCTCTTCAAGTTGTGGCAAAAATTCCGCTTCTCCCCAATTCTATTCGGTACCTCCTCATTAGTTACATGATCTACCCATATAATCTTCAGCATTCTGCTGTAGCACCACATTTCAAAGGCTTCAATTCTCTTCCAGTCGAAACAGTTTGTTGTCCATGTTTCACTTCCATACGTGGCTACACTCCATACAAATACTTTCATAAATACTTCCTGACACTTACATCTATTCTCAATGTTAACAAACTTCTCTTCTTCAGAAACACTTTCCTTGCCATCACCATTCTACATTTTATATCCACTCTACTTCAACCATCATCAATTATTCTGCTGCCTAAATAGCAAAACTCATCTACTACTTTAAATGTCTCATTTCCTAATCTAATTCCCTCAGCATCGACTACATTCCGTTATCTTCATTTTGCTTTTGTTGATGCTCATCTTGTATCCTCCTTTCAAGAAACTGTCCATTCTGTTCAACTGAGTCTCTTCCAAGTGCTTTGCTGTCTCTTCTCCGTGGATTTTAATTCCTACTCCAAATTTTTCTTTTGTTTCCTATACTGCTTGCTCAATGTACAGACTGAATAACATCAAGGACAGGCTACAGCTCTGTCTCACTTCCTTCTCAACCACTACTCCCCTTTTGTGCCCATTGGTTCTTACAACTGCCATCTGGTTTCTGTATGAATTGTAAATAGCCTTTCACTCCCTGTATTTTACCCCTGCCACCTTCAGAATTTGAAAGAGAGTACTCCAGTCAACATTGTCAAAAGCTTTCTCTAAGTTTACAAATGCTATAAACATAGGTTTGCCTTTCATTAAGACTCAGTATTGCCTCGCTTGTTCATGCATTTCTATGGAATCCAAAGTGATCTTCCTCAAGGTCAGCTTCTACCAGTTTTCCATTTGTCTATAAAGAGCTCGTGTTAGTATTTTGCAGCCATGACTTATTAAACTGATAGTTTGGTAATTTTCACACCTGTCGGCACGTGCTTTCTTTGGGATTGGAATTATTATATTCTTCTTGAAGTCTGAGGGTATTTCGCATGTCTTATACATCTTGCTCACCAAATAGAAGAGTTCTGTCATGGGTCGTTTTCCCAAGGCTTTTGGTAGTGCTTAGTAATGGAATGTTGTCTACTCCTGAGGCCTTGATTCGACTTAGGTCTTTCAGTGCTCTGTGAAATTCTTCACACAGTGTCATATCTCCCATCTCATCTTCATCTACATGCTCTTCCATTTCTATAATATTGCCCTCAAGTACATCATCCTTGTATAGACTATCTGTGTACTCCTTCTCTTTGCTTAGGACTGGTTTTCCATCTGAGCTCTTGATATTCATATAGGTGCTTCTCTTTTCTCCAAAGGTCTCTTTAGTTTTCCTGTAGGTGGCATCTATCTTACCCCTAGTCATATATGCTTCTACATTCTTACACATGTCCTCTAGCCATTCTTACTTACAAAACCATTTTGTATTTTTTGCCTATCTCATTTTTGAGGTATTTGTATTCCTTTTTGCCTGCTTCATTTACTGTGTAACTTTGTAATCTGAAATAAATCTTAGTTGCTACGGTGAGATGCTTTCTACCTTCAAATGGAGCCTTACATATAAGTAAACTAGCTTACCCACTGCTTTGCTTGCATACACTGTGTGACCTGCAGAGATTTTTTTATGTTTTTATTTAATTGAATTTTTATGCTGTTCACAAATTGCAACACTTGCTAAGCGTATCACTAAATAAGCAAGATCTTTTCCAAATGTGCTTCTGGCCAGAAAGTGATACTTGCAGGTGGAGTCCAGAGTTTTTGTCAATCATGCCTTTTGCATTCTTTGTATTCCATAACAATTTTCATCCCCTAACAAATATTTTTTATATTTAACCAAGTAGTGAAATACTAATTTTGATAAATTAAGCTTTAAAATTTTTTTAACGTAATGAAATATTTTCTTAAAAATTTTCATCCTCTATTGCACTCCCTTAGTAGTTGAATTTCCAGAAACACCAGTTGTCATAGATGTAGCCTTAAAAAGCCTTTCATAGTTTTTTTAGTAATTATTTATGTTGAAAAAAACTTTCACCCACTATTTCACACTCTTAGTGGCTGAATTTACAAAAATGCTGAAAATGTATTTTTTAATTTTGTGACTGAGAACCCAAGTACCAGTTTTCATAGTTCCAGCTTCAAAATTCCCTGAGAGAGACATACTTTCAAAAAGGCTCTCATCCACTATTTCAGCCTCTTAGGAACGGCATTTTGGACAATCCCTTTTCAAATGATGCATGCAGTATAAGATCCACACCCTCCCTAAACTTCAAGTTTCTGTTCTTAGTGGTTTTGTCTGTGTGATAGTGATTCAGTCAAACAGTCTGACCGTATTACACCCCCTTATGGGTTGAATTCCCAAAAACAATGAAACACATATTCTTTCATCTCTAACCAAGAAATCAAACACAGATTTTCAAAGATTTAACTTTAAAAATGTTTTCACAATGAAATATTCTTATAAAACGTTTCACCCCCCTTAGGGGTCGAATTTTCAAGAACAGTGACAGGTATTTGTTTTATTTCTAACAGAGAAGCCAAATACAATTTTTCATAGATTTAGCTTCAAAAATGCTTGCACAATAAAATATTTCTATTAAAACCTTCATCTCCCATTTTGCCCAATAGGGGTTGTATATTCAAAAACAGCGAATGAAGTATGTTTTTTGCTTCTAACTGAGAAGCCAAATTTCAATTTTCAGAGATTTACCTTTAAAAATGATTTCATAATAAAATATTTTCATAAAAAATCTCATTCCCGATTTCACACCCTTAGGGATTCAGTTTCCAAAAACATTGGAAGACATATTTTTTTTATTTGTAACTGAGAAGTCAAATAACAATGTCCATAGATGTATACATTAGAGTTCTTTAAGAATGATTTATCTTCAAAAAAAGGTGTTACTTGCTATTTCCTTCCAAAGAGTTAAATTTCCAGAAATGCTGAAATATGTATTTCTTTATTTCTGACTGAGGAACCAAATACCATTTTTTGTAGGTCTAGCTTCAAAAGTGCATTAATAGTGACTTTTTCAAAAAATTCTTCACCCCCCCCCCCTTATTGTTGGAATTTTGAAAAATCACTTCTTAAACAATGGCTACAGGATAAGATCCACCCTTAACAGTTTGGGCTGGGTGATGATGAGTCACTCAGTCAGGACATTGCCTTTTATATGTAGAGATTACTTGTAAACCTTTCTTATCAAGTCACAGTTTGTTGTAAAGAAATATGCATCCTCTTGTTATGAACTAATGAATTCCTAAAAAATGATCCTTGTATCACTTGATGTTGCCTAAAGTTATTATGTATTAATAATATTCTCCTTATCTGCCATCTTACAGCATTTAATACTAATCTCTCTTATAAAAAATTTATTGGGTGTGAAGCAAGTATATCAGTAACAGGCAGGAAACTGTCATCATTCTCGAAGTGAAAAATTTAAAAAGGGGTGATTCTGTTTTGACAACGTTATTTGAATCTTTCCCTGACTACAAGGCAGCATCAGAATCGCAGATGCATGCAGGATATGGCATAATTTCTTTTGAATGGTACCAATGTGTACAGCTTTTATTCATCCACAATCAAACAACCATAGAACACAGTTAAAAGTCCACAACACCTCAATGAGCTGGGTCAGAGTGAGTGAGCAAACTTGGCAATGGGAGAATATTACCAGAAAGTCCATAGGCACTTGCAGAGTCATTATCAGCACAGCATCTAATAGTCTTTATAGCAATGATAGTCCAATCCAGTAGAGAAACCAGGTTTCCAGTAGTGCATCACTAGGATGGTGTCAGCAGTCTTCACTCAGAAAATGATGTGTCAGTGGAGCTCCCAGCAGCTGCTTATAAAGGCATTGTGCCCTTCACTGGTGAGACCAGGTGATTCACTGGGACTGCCACTTATCCTGAGCTGCCATGTGTACCACATCCTCTCTTCTCTGATAATGTTCATGTCTTCTGTAGTGAAAATCGAACTCATTATCCAGGTGAGATTCAAGAATTGTCTTGCTGAAAATAAGCCCATTTCCTGTCTCAAGATACGCAGGGCTGAACAATCCTACAAGGTCAAGGGAACAATATGTCTGTCCTATTGGGCACTTGTTGTGTGTTTGTTGCAATCCTGCAGGGCACTGAATGAGGCCCTTCTGAACCCATTGATTCAATATCTGTGTGATGGATGTGGGGCTTCTGGTCAATATGAGCATCACTACTGCAGAATGATTAACTGCAGCCTCAATAGCCCAGAATCCTGCAACTGTCCAACTCTGACATTTGTTTGTAGATGTTTCTCCTTACATGAAACATAATACTGTCTTGTCAGAAACATCCAATACTCAACACTGTAGGAAAACATAGATTGCTACTTACCATAAAGAAACATGTCAAGTTGCAAACAGGCACAGTTAAAAGACACTTACATATAGGTTTTGGCAACATCCTTCGTCAGTAAACACACACACACACACACACACACACACACACACACACAAACAACACATGACTGCCAACTCCACCATGTCAGGCCGCAACACACACACACACACACACACACACACACACACACACACACACACACACACACACACACACACAAACAACACATGACTGCCAACTCCACCATGTCAGGCCGCAATGTAACATCACATGGGATGCAAGCAGTGATCTGAAAGGGGTGGGGAAGTGCAATGATAAGGGGGATTGGAAGGGGGAGGAGAAGGGATAGTAGTGTACAGGTGGATAGAGAGAAAAACACTGTCTGGTGGAGTGTGCAGGAACTAGACTGCCAACAGGTGCAGCATCAGGAGGTTGTGGGGCAGGAAGGTGGAGAAGAAAGGAACAAAAAAGGAGAGGAATGGGGAAAGACCGGTGGATGCATTGGCAGAGGGCAACAAATATACATGATGGGAGACAAGAATGGGGACAAGATGATAGGACAGAGGGGGTGGAAAGTGTTGGGTGGAGGGTGTGGGGACAGTATGTCACCGTAGGTTGAGGCTGGGATAATTAGGGGAGCAGAGAATGTGTTGTTAGGTAACTCCCATCTGTGCAGCTCAGTAAAGCTGGTGCTGGAGGGAAGGATCCATGTGGCTAAGGTAGCGAAGCAGCCATTCAAATCAAGTGTGTTATTTTCAGCTACATGTTGTGCCATAGGGTGGTCCACTTTCCTCTTGGCCACAGTTTGGCAGTAGCCATCCATCCTGGTGGACAGCTGGTTGGTAGTCATACCAATACAAAAAGCTGTGCAATGATTGCAGCAGAGCTGGTAAATGACATGGCTGCTTTTACAGGTGGCCCGGCCCGTGATGGGGTTGGAATAGGAAGTGCTGGGTGGGTGGGTTGGCAGATTTAGCACCTGAGTCTTCCACAGTGATGGACTAGGATAGTGTGGAGGTTCGGTGGGAAGTATCTCAGGTATGATGTCCCTCATTTCAGGACACAGTGATAGGTAATCAAAGCCCTGATGAAGGATATGGTTCAGTTGTTCTAGTCCAGGGTGGTTCTGGGTGACAAATGGGACACTCCTTTTGCGACTGGTTTTTGGGGGTGGTGGGGGGATTGGGAATTGTGAGGGGAAATGGCAGAGGAGATCTGTTTGCAGACTAGGTCTGGCGGATTGTTGTCTGTGAAGACCTTGGTGAGACCCTCAGCATACCTAGCATGGGAGTTTTTGTCACTGCAGACATGCCGTCCCTAGGAAGCCAGGCTACTCGGGAGGAATTTTTTGGTGTGAAAGTGATAACAGCTTTCAAAAGGCAGGTACTGTTGGTGGTTGGTAGGTTTAATGTGGACAGAGGCGTGTATGGAGCCATCAGAGAGAAGAGGTCAACATCTAGGAAGTTGGCATGCTGGGTTGAGGAGGACCATGTGAAGCAAATGGGAGAGAAGGTGCTGGGGTTGTGAAGGAACAGAGGTTGGGTGTCTTGGCCCTCACTCCAGAGCCTAGGGGTTTGGTGTTTTGGGAGGCTAGGAAGGTCTCCTCTAGATGGCCCATAAAAAGTTTGGCAATGGAGGGTGCCATGCATGTGCCCATGGCTGTGCCACAGATTTGTTTATATACCTTCCCTTCAAATGAAAAGTAGGTGTGGGTTAGGATGAAGTTAGTAAGGTGTATGAGGAATGAGGTAGTTGATTTGGAACCAGTAGACATTGGAAAATGTAGTGTTCAATGGTGGTAAGACCATGGGCATGAGGGATGTTGGTGTATATGAGCTTGTGTCAACAGTGATGAGGAGGGATCCAGGAGGTAAAGGGGTGGAGATAGTTGTGAGTTGGTGAACGAAGTGGTTGGTGTCTTTGACATGGGAGACTTGATTAAGGCCAATTGGTTGGAGATGTTGGTCAGTAAGTGCTGAAATTCTTTCAGTCGGGCCACAATAACCAGCCACAATGGGGCATCCAGGATTGTTGGGTTGGTGGATTTTGGGGAGCATTTAGAAGATGGGTGTTTGGGGTGTCATAGGGATGAGGAGGGAAATTGTTTCAGGGGAGATATTCTGGGAAGGGCCTAATATTCAAATATATATTCTGAGTTAGGAACACACTACGTAATATTTTCTTCTATTCAGAGAGATGGCATCAATCCTGTGTGCTTTATGCAGATGCACTGAAACGCTAATCATTTGCATATCCAAGCATGTAGTACACTTCATAGTAATTTTATGTTTGTTGCATACCACCCTCATGGTGTTACAATTTTATTGTCAATGGCTTTTTATTTTATATATTCATAATTTTTTTTTTTTTTCAAGTCTAAACACTGGAATGAAATTTTGAACTTCTTAATGATGGTATGGAACTAAAATGTGGTTTTCACCCTTTCTCATTTAACTAATATAAGTGTGACTGTTATATAATAAAATAGGAGGAGTACTTTACATCCAGATTATTGCATTGATGTATTGTGGCTGTGTATCACATGCAGTAGATGTTACTTCAGGATTCAACCAATTCTAGAATGTGTCTGAAGTGTGTGATGACCATAAAAATAAGAAAGACTAGCAGGGGATAGTGAACATATACAGAGAAGGGCAGCATAAGTGGTCACAGCTTTGTTTGAAGATAGATGTATACTACCCAAAGAAAGACACTTAAAATATTTCAAGCATTGGCATTGATGACTCTAAGAATATGCTACAAACCCCTGTATATTGCTCACAGAGGGGCCATGAGCACCAGATTAGCTTACTTATGGCACACATACAAGCATTTAAATGATCATTCTTCCCACACTCCATACATGAATGGGCTGGGAAAAAACCAGTACAGTGGAATGTTCCTCTGCCGTGTACTTCACAGGGGTTTGAAGAGTATAGATGTAGATGTATGATATTTTAAAGCATTAAACTGGCTGATGAAAAATAAGGTGAAGCACTCAGAAGACATGGTCAGATATCAATGTAGCCTTGTACACTTATAACACAAGAGGTGTCTGTATGTGCCTGCATCCAGACCCGAGTACGGAGAATATGCAACATCACACCATTTAGTGGGCTGATACTGGCAAGTTCTTAGTAAATTTGACTCAGTTTTGTAACCACTGAAAAAACATTACATTCTCAAGTGAACAGAGAGAATTAGGGTTATTTATGTTTAGTGTTATTACCAGGCCTGGTATAAGGGGCATGAGCAGAGTCAGATGTTGAGTGATCACCGTGAAGGACACCGAGATACTGCATACTAGTGTGAGTCAGATTATCAGCACCTGACAGAATTTGAAAGGGGCTTCATTGTGTGTCTGCATTTGCCCATCAGATTGAATTGTGCAATATCCAGACTTGTATGTGACAGTGACCAATGTTGGACTGCACAGGAAATGTGGGGGTAGGCATATTTATTGTCAAGATTCCAGTTGACTACCACAGTAGAGGGTCACTGGACCATGCATGTCATAACCCCTTTACATCTGCACCTGCCATCCAAGGACAAGTAATTGATTCCCTACAACATCCTGGTCACAGACTATTAGCACTCAGACTAGGGAAGTACTGTTTCACATGCAGCTGCCGTAAGTGCCACAACACAAATGGCTGCATTTGGAATGGTGCCATGACCAGGAAGCTTGAACTGCTGATGAATTGTGTTGCATTTTGTTCAGAAAAGTACTACGGTTCTGCACTACCCAAGATGACCATCATCAGCAAGTATAATGGCCACCTGAAGGGAGGTCCCACTCTTCCAATGTTTTGGAGAGGCAGAGTGGTGTTATTCCTGGCATTATGGTGTGGAGAGCCGCCATTGGGTATGACTTCAGGTCATAGCTAGTAGTGACTGAGGGAACTCTGACAGCACGATGGTACATCATGGACAGCCTGTGTCCTCATGTGTTACCTTTTCTGAGACAGTATTGTGGCACCATTTTTCAGCAGGACAATGCATGTCACACAGGTCCGTGTCTGTGTGAAGTGTATGTATGATGTTGAGGTACTCCCACACTCAGCAAGATACCCAGATCTGGCCCCTACAGAACATGTGTGGGGTCAGCTTGGAGTCTATCAAGGATATCAAGGATCAGTCACAACAGATGTGGGCCAGCTTGCTCCGGGAGAAGATACAACGTCTTTCTCACACCCTTTCCAACCGAATTACTACATGCATCCAGGCCAGGGTGTGTGCAGTGTCACACCAATAAACGGGCTCATGCTGCCACATTCTTTACAAATCTGACTCAGTTTTGTAATCACTCACCCTCTCAAACCATGAAGTTTTATTTTGTTGCTTCCGCCCCTTCTGAGTGCTTAATTTTTTCATCAGGCATTGTACATACATTTTGTAATTAAAATCTTTGTTAATATTTATTTGTATGTTGTGTATAATTTTTTCCCTGTTTGCTACTTCTGAATGAAAACCACTTGTATTTCAGTTCCTTTGTTCAATAAGTTGGCTCCAGGTTGTGAGCCACGCTATCCAGAAGAAGAGGGTTTATATGTGGGTTCACAGTTACGTGTTCCAAGCCATCTCAGAAACCTCATGGAGCAACGCATACTAGCTGCAGGAGGAAGGTCTGTATATCAACATCTTACTTGACACATATCAAACGATGTCAGGGTAATGCATTATGCAGATGTACAGTTCCTGATCACCAGATGCTGCACTTGTGTACGGGTAATCTGTCTGTTGGATTGCCATATGGGTCATTAGGCTTGGCAGCCCCCTTGGTGCTTTTTGCAAGGAATAGGCTATGTGGTGGCACCAGGTTTCACCCTCTCCCTTCTCTCATCAGAATTATTATTATCATCCTTATAATCATTATGCTACACTGCACTCACACACATGTGCAATTCACACATATAATGATACAAATATAGTAATGGAGTATGTTGCAAATAAATAAACGAAAAAACATTACTTATTATGTTCCTGCATACATCTATTTTGCTCATTAGGATTTTGTGGGTTTTTTTTCTAGAGGAAATGATTTAGGGTGTTCATTTACACTTTTGTAGAATAAAATGTTTGGTAACACACACTAACACAAGTGTGAGCCAAAGAACTTACTGTTTATGCTGGATTTGTTAGCATTACTGATTTTCAGTTAATACTGAGTTTCTAAGGTTTTCTTTCTTTCTTTCCTTTTATTTTTTTTTTTTAACAAACCTTGCCTGCTAGAATTGTTTGGTTTACTTTCTTATAGCATGACTGTCTTTAGATGCTGCGTGTGCATGAGATTCTTGGTTAGAGAATGAGCTGAGGGACAAACTTCACGCCATGTTGCTCACTGTAGCTGAATTGAAATAAAACTTATGAAACATGTTAGTGCAGTAGTCACTTGTGTGGCTCACAATTATTTGTCTATCAGTAAAATAGTTCTTTTACAATATTTTTAATCAACAAGGCTTTCGAGCATTTTAGCTGCTGAGATAAGAATAAACAATGTTGTCCAGACTTAGTTTATGTAGTATCTTTCATAACCTAGCAACCAGATTGTTAATGATAAATAGGCCTATAACAGACATGCATCCATAGCAAGTTATTATGCTTTTGTAAAGTAATATTTTAACGTAGCACTGATAAGTTATGTTCATGGATCTAGAATGGGTGAGGTGGATGTGTATCTAGTCACTTTTCTTATTAGGAGGAGGAGTAGGAAACTAGTGTTGAACGTCCCGTCGACAACAAGGTCATTAAGAGATGGAGCACAAGTTAGGATTAGGGAAGGATTGGGAAGGAAATCGGCTGTGCCCTTTGAAAGGAAAAATCCCGGCATTGGCCTGAAACGATTTAGGGAAATCACGGAAAACCTAAATCAGGATGGCTGGAGACAGGTTTTTTCTTATTAGGAAGGTGATTCAAATGAAAACCGTAAATGTTTGTTATGTGCAAGTTAATTAATACATAAAAATTAGAGATATACCATTTTTTGACATTGTATATAAAATAAGGGTAAGGCAACCACTCACCTATAGTGGATCGATGTGTGGAACTCAGAAACACATGACATAGTCCATGTGGCTTTCAATGCATGCATTCCACTGCTTCAGAAGTACATAGATACCTCATGCAAAGAATTCTTGTGGCCTGTGAATGTGACCACTTGTGCACTGCAGTTTTCACCTCTTCGTCACTTGCCTTCCAGCACTTCTTTGAGCTATTCGAATAGATGGCTGTCACTCAGGGTGAGATCTGATGAGTAAGATGGGTGTCTGAGACATTCAGATTTCATATCCAACAATGGAACCTCCAGATTGGAATATCAACAATGTAAGGAAGCAATCTATCTGTCCCTTACATTGTTCAAATTTCATCTCCTTTATTATTGCTATAACTGAATGGGCAGTATGGGAATGAGCATTAATGTGTTACAACAAAATGCCTGTACCAAGAAGTCCTCATTGTTTACTCCTGATTGCAAGGCAAAGGTGTTTTGTTGCAGATTTGAGTATGTATTACAGTATTACAGGTCACTGTTAACAACCTTTCCATGTAATGCCTAAAAAGAGAGTGAAAATGACTTTTCCTACCAGTGGTTGATTGAACAATATTTTTGTTATTGGTGAAAAACTGTGATGCCATTCCTTGCTTGATCTTTCAGTTTCAAGTTTGTGACAGTGCACCTAGGTTTTGTCTCATGTAATTGTTCTGCTTAGTAATCAATTACCTTCAATCTGGAAGTGACACAAAAATTCCTCACTGCTGTCATGGATATGATGATTTCTCAATTCAGTTGTCAACAGATGTGCAGAACACTTTATTGAACTGCAGGTCATCATGGACAATAGTGTGTGTTGAACTAACACCAACATCAAAAATAGAGGGTATCTCATGTACAGTAATATCCTTGTTTTCCTTCAGAAGCTCTTCTACTCTGGCAGTACTTTCATTCATCTCTAAGCGGTGTGCCTGGTTCAGGTGCAGACTGCCTCCACATAAGTTACCCCGTTTTAACCTATCTGCACCACTCATGCAGAGATGTACATAAATCACTACACCATGCTTTCATTCTCCAACGCATTTCAACAAGTTTAACAGGTTCACTCCTTGAAAACCATATAACAGATCACTGCTCCAGCACCATGCAAGTTGACAATAGGATTGCCATATTTGCACTGATACAGTTTCCTTTTCTGTGATGCAACAGCAGGCTGCTAACTATTGGTCATTTGTCAAAACACAACTTCTGTCAGTTACCAAATCAATGTTGAGTCATCCTTGTATGTCCTTGGGATTTGTGTCCCAACTGTTAATTTTTGATACAGCGCTCTCAATTCTGAGGACACTGGGAAAGGTAAGAACTAGCCAGTGAATAGGTCTGGACATAAGGTGAGTGTAAACAGGCGGGGAGCAGATGGTTTTGACATGTACTCCTTTTGTGGAATTATTCTTGAGGATATTCAGAACATGAATACAACAAATTACATAGTTCAGGATGTTGACAATACTTCCCACTCTGTGAAGAGCTTGAAGCTAATACAACAGCCAAGTAAGCAAACAGAAAAGTAGAACATACCATAGCACAAAGGATTGAGATGCTTCACTCCAGGTCCTATCTGCTGAGGGGAATAGTTCTGCACAGGTCTACAAAGGTAGTAAATAGCAGGTTAAGGCCAGTCCAACCAACAAGTGAACCACCCTGCTTAACTCAGTTTGATGATAATAGTTTATTTATCATGCAATACATAGCTGGTGGTGTTTTCATATTAGTAAGCTACAGTTTAATTGTGTGTAATGGGAGGGCACTTTGTATATGCCTTTAATTCTAGCACATGGTTAACCAATTTCTTGTGTATTTTTTCAAGTTTTGCTTTGTGTCATGTTTGGAGATCTTGATAAAGTGAGAAACTTTTACTGAGATATGCAGTGGCTGGGTCATACATATTCCGGTAGTCATCTCTGATTCATAAATGCCATAATACTGACTGGTTTAGAATAAATAAGAATTGATGAAACACAATGTAGCTGAAACTGCCACTTCTTATAATTTCCAGTTGTGAAAATGTCGTTATAACTTAGAGGTTCTATTTCTTTCAGAAAATGGTTTGGTGAGGATGGGAAACTGATAAGCATGCCTGATCCACAGATATATAAATCATACAATCCACCAACATCTGAAGAATGTCATTCTAGGCTGGAACTGGAATATAAACAAGTAGGTGAAATTCAAAGCTTTTATTTATTTATTTCTCTATTGTTCTTGTGGTTTTATGATCACTTGAGGTCATTTATTAATTAAAAATGTATAATAAGTACAAATTGAACCATACACAAACATGATCAAGTTTTTTTCTTGCTTTTCTCAAATGACATTCTTAAATCCCTTGATCAAGGCAGTTAGATGGATTCAGTATTTCCTGACTTCCAACAAGCATTTGACTTGGTACTACATGAAAGTTTATTAACAGGTGTATGATCATATGTAGTACCAAACAGAATTTGTCATTGGATTAAAGATTCCTTTGTAGGGAGGACATAGCATGTTACATTGGGTGGGGAGCCATCAACAGAATTAGAAGTAACTACAGTTTTTCCCCAGGGAAGTGCAGTGGGACCCAAGCTGTTCATGTTGTATATGAATGATCTGCAGACAATATTAATAGTAACTTCAGCCTTTTTGCATATAATGCATGGGAGAGGATCGCAGAAATACTAAAAAGTCTGAACTGCCAAATGCTTGAATACAGGCACCATTTATCCTAGGAATTCCTACTTACAAACTTTTGGGTACCAGTATTAAGCAAAGAATCTAGAAATATACTACTGCGTCCTATGCATTTCTCTTTGGGGACAGTGAAGTCTCATGTTCCTCTTTGTTGGGAGCTCGGGGTTCCTATTCTGCGTGAACTTCAGCAGAAATTACATCTTGTCTCATTGTATTAAATCTTTCTTAGTTGGAAACATCCAGTCAGGATGTGCTCTTTGTTAGTGCAAAAACTTTTGGACTACAGAATTTCATTTAGTTTATGGTTCATAGTATTACATTGTATTGGAGTATTTGAGGGCAGCGTGGAGGGTAAAAATCATAGAGGGAGACCGAGAGATGAATACATTAAGCAGATTCAGAAGGATGTAGGTTTCAGTAGCTACTTGGAGATGAAGAAGGTTGCACTGGATCTGAAGACCACAACAACAACAGCAACAGTATTACATTATAAAAGTGTGATGCAATCACTTGCTTTGTTTGGGGTGCAGAAGGTGCTTCCTCACTATAATAATACATCACAAGCACTAGTGCTGAATGATACAGCAGTCCATTACCACAATTAGACTGCAGTAGAGTGAGTGATTTACAAGAATTTTCATTTGTTTATAGAACAAGTTAAGTGGGAAATTTTTTAACACACAATATTACATGGTATAGACACATTAATGAGGCCACCACCTATGTTTGACGTCAATGCCCAATAACCACTCAAGGATGGTGGCAGGTGACAGCACTAGCAGTGGAGGGCATATAAAGCATATTGGAGGGATGCAGAAAACAGTGCAATAGTTGTCATAATGCAGAAATTGAATAATTTATCTGATGTCCAAAGGACATGATGATTGGCTTTTGGGCCAAGGGTGGAAGGATTTCCTAAATGGCTAAGATTGTAAATTGATAATGTGTTGCTGTGATTAAAGTATACCATGCATGGTAAAATGACACCATTCAAAATCGGCATCAAGGCAACTGTGGTGTGTCGTGAGCCATAGGTGACAGGGGAATGACAGCTGTGGAGATGTGTACGGGCAAACAGACATGCAGTTGTTGAACGACTGACCACTCTGATGAACCAAGGGGCCACCAACAGAGTCTCGTCAATGACTGTTCTGTAAACATTGCTGCGTATGGGCCTCCACAGTGGGTGTCTAGTTCATCCATCCATGCGGACTGCTGTCCATCAGCAACAATGGCATGCTAATACTGCAGCTGGATGTCCACTGAGTGGTGACAGGTGAACTTTTCAGGTGAATTACATTTTATGCTCCATTGGACCGAAAGCAAACACCCTGCAGTAATTGTTGGAAGGGTCATGCCCTGAGGAGGGTGCATTATGGTCTGGGAAATGTCTTTGTGGCATTTCCTAGGTGATCTCATCATTGTGGAAGGTACAGTAGATCAACAAATGTATGCATCTATTCTTTGGCACATGTTACATCTAGTTTCCTCGGCACAGTGGGCTCTGCCAGCAGGACAATGCAATGTGCCACATAGCTGGCAGTGTACATGTGTGGTTTGAAGAGCAGCATGATGAGTTTACTGTACTCTCCTGGCCACCAAACTCCCTAGATTTGAACCCAATAAAGAATCTGTGGGACCACCTCAATGGGGCTATTCGCACCTTGGATCCTCATTGGAGAAACCTAGTGCAGCTGGCTGTGGCACTAGAGTTGGTTTCGCTCCACATACCTATTGGTACCTTTCAGAGCCTCATTAATTCTCTTTCTGCTTGCCTCTCAGTGGCCTGCTGTGTAAAGTGTGGTGATTCAGGCTTGTGATAGGTGGTGACATTAGTGTGACTAACAGTGCAACATTGCAGCTGAAAGTGATAAATACTCTCTGCTATGCATTTCACATTGGTCTGCAGAGGATGTCTGTAGATGTACAAACAGATTTTCAAGTGTTACAAAAGTCACACTGTAAGGATCTTAAATACTACAGTGAAAATGTGTCTGTGTGGTAACTGGTAAACAGGTACTGAAATGCTGTCATCAAGACTCAAAATCCAGTCTGTTAGAAATGCAACGTGACATACAAAATTACTGAGCAGTCAAAGGAAGTCTGTAAAAGAGTCCAACAGTAATAAGCAAATACAAACAGAAGTACAACGAAGGCAAGACCTGTACTCAGAGGCAATAACACCAAATAGGAAGACACAAAAACATTTAAGAACAGAGAGAATGAATGTGTTCCAAATAAAATTGTGGTCTTTGCATTAAACTATTTATAGCTGGAACAGTAGTTGAGTTTTGATGCAGAGTAATGAACTGTATGTGAACTTGCTGAAGTTTCCGTCCCAACATAGTAAAATACTAATTATTTTAAACAAGATCTCTGTGAAACAATTCATCAGCAAATTATGAGGTATTTATTTGAAAATTCTGTCTCGATCTGCACAGTTTTCAAATAAATGTTGTTATTTTCCACTTAAATCCTCAAGTGGTCTTCAGACATTATGACAAATTTAGTACCCTGTGAAAAATAACATTTCCTGCTAGTAGGAACAGTGAAGGAATAACAGGTATTAGAAGTTTATTATTGAATAAACCACTTGTGTACTTGTTATTAATGCCATCTAGAATGAAAAGTAACAATCATTTAAATAGATAACATGTACTGCTTACTTTTATCTTACTGCTTCCAATGCTCACCTAGTAAAGAAGGTGGGGGTAGAATAGTTAGCTTGGCATATGACACAGTTTTTTATACATGGGGCCTCCTTGATGCTGAAAGGATGGAAGTTCTATTATAGATGAGAGGTTCCTGCATGTGTGATATGGTGATTATTTGTTTACTCCTATAAGAGACTTGAAAAAGTGATTTGCTGAATGGTCTAAAACCATGAAGAAGTTTGTTGTGTTTAGCAAAAATTATTTTAAAAAACCGCGAAGACACAGATCTATATTGCAAAGGTTTAAATATCCACTGAAGAAGGCAAGGATAAATTATTGGTTTAATTTCAAATCCAATGGTTTTCAGGGCAGGAAATATTTAGAAACTGTGTTCTCAGAGATCATGAGTGATTGAGCTATTCATCATCAGATGTGAAAGGCAATGGTTTGTTAATGGAGCCATCCATCTCTCTCTCTCTCTCTCTCTCTCTCTCTCTCTCTCTCTCTATCTATCTATCTATCTATCTATCCACCATCTTTCCTATTGGTAGAATAAGTTCTACACTTGGGCTTAATGTCTCTGTGGACTCTTTCCAGCTCAACAAAAGCACCACTTGTGTGATATTAAGTAAACAACTACACTGGATATTTCCAAAGAAATTTCAATCCATAGCGTTTCTGTACTTCTTTTACTTAATGGATGGATATTTTTTCCATCTGGTAAAAATGTGTATACAATGTAGAGGTCTACAAATGGTTTCCATGCAGCTTTTCATGGAGGACACCACTGAGTGATCTGTGTACATAGACTGTTAGACCTTATCCATGCCATGACAGAATGCCACTATGTCCAGAACCACTAACTGTTTCTTGAAAACTAGGATCTATGACTCATTTGATTTAACCTGATTCTTATTGATCCCATAAATCCTGTTGCATGTTGTTACACATGGATATCTTTGCAGCACACCCTTATTCAACTGTAAACTTGAAAGTGCTGGCTTGTTGACTTATCTGATGGAGCCAAAGGTTTCCAGTATTCTATAATCCAGTGAGCAATTTTAGAAGCCAAAGAAAAAAAGTCCATTACCTGTAATTATGGACATAACATACACACACTGCTGGGTTCCTTGATGTTTCCCCAACTCTTGTAAGATAATCATCATCTTATTTTTCTGTTAAAGTCACATTTCCCTCAGTTACTGGCCAAAATTCTGTTGCAGACAAACCAACAGGGTATGACCATTGTTTCGGTGTAGTATCCGTAGCACATACATGACACTTTGACTTGAATAAGTTCAGTATTTTCACCATTTTGGAGTTGGAAAGTTACTTCCATCTGGCAACCACCATCATTCCTTTTCGGACTTCATAACTTTCCATCAGTGTGCCATGAGCTGTGCAGTTTCCTTTGAATGTATAAATGAAGAACTGCACATGTTATGTGCCGTAATAATCTACTGGGTGCTGCAAAAGTTTGCTGGACTGTTTCACCATGACTGCCTCTTGAATTTTTTTATTACCTTAGTGATTAAAATACCAGCAGTGACAACAAAGGCAGAGATAAAGATGTCATGCTTCAGGATGCATTTTCTATTACACGCAATACAACTCTGAGTCAGTTGGTCACAGAACTTGGATTGAAATCCAGTTAAGGTGTGATGTACAATGCTTCTGCTGTAATTGGATTACATCTTATTATATGTATCTTATTGCCAGTTATTTTGTATTACTCTTGATTATACAGTATGTAGTAACTCTTAATTTATTACTACCTTGACACTCTTTCTCACAGCTTAAGTGATTAAATCACATATGTTCTCTCTCTTTCTTTTTACTATTTATTTAATGGTTTTGAGTGCCAGGATAGGTCCTGCAACAAGCACTGATTCCTCCCCCCTGCCCTTGGCCAATATTAACTAATACTCTTCTCTAATAACCTCACACCTGTTGGGGTATCAAACCTCCAGTAGCCTTCTTTACCACAGACTGAAAGTGTGAACTCGAAGTACATGTACAGAGTGTAACAAATCACTCGTCTGTTATAATTTGTTAGTTATGTAAAGTTAATTTATTGCTTCATAAGTCCCACTGTGCACAACTGAAAACTTGTCTTGTGTATACTATTTGGTATCTAACAAATGTTACAGTACTGATTTAATGCACTGTAGCTGAAGCTGCCTCTGCTGCAGCTGCCACACCCAGGTTAGTAACTGCCATACCATACACTGATAATTACACAAGACACAACCATAAAAAAGATGATAATTATTAAGAATTTTGTTCACCATTTCTGTATGTATACTTGGAGTGATTGCAATACTGGTGTCATCTGCAAAAAGAACTAATTCTGCGTGTTGTAAATTATACAGTAGTTCATTTACATATACAAGAAACAGTAGGGACCTAAGATTGAGCCTTGGGGAACCCCATATGTGATTGCTCCCCAGTCAGAATTATGTCCGTGGATTCTGTTGATTGAATCACTGCTAAGTACAACTTTCTGTATTCTTTCGGTTAGATATGACATGATCCATTGGTTGGCTATACCATCAATCCCATAAACTTCAATTTATCTGGGACTATACTATGATTCACACAATCAAATGCCTTGGATAGGTCACAGAAAACATCTACTGGTGCTATTTTGTTATTTAATACTTGTAAAATCTGGTGTGTGAACATGTAAATAGCATTCTCAGTTGAGCAACCCTTCTGAAGCCCAAACTGTGATTTGCTGAGGATATTATTGTTGCCAAGGTGAAATACAATTCTAGAATACATCACTTCTCAAAAATTTTGGAAAATGATGTCAGCAATGAAATAGCTTGGTAGTTACTTACATCTCTCTTATCACCTTTCTTAAAGAGGGGTTTAACAACAGCATATTTTAGTCTCTCTGGAAAATTATTATATGGGAACAAATCTTTAGTACTCTATTGGAAACACCATCAAAACCAGAAGACCTTTTATTCTTGAGAGAATGTGTGACCCTCTTAATTTCAGAAGTTGAAGTTGGTGGTACATTCATATGATGTAATTTTATGAGAGTTACTTCTTCACAAATTGCCGTGACCTTTCTTTTGAACTGTTGTTCCCTTTGCTTTCTGCTCTGTTTAAGAAATGATTATCAAATACATTTTCTACCTGTGACTAGTCATTTATAACCCTTTCATTCAATTCAACAGTAATGTTATTCTATTCTGTGGTTGGTTATCCTGGTTGGTTACCCTGTCTTTTACTTCAATATATTCCATATTGCCTTAACTCTGTTGTCAGACATACTGATTTCTGACATTATGTTCATGTTTCTTGATTTTTTAATGACCGTTCTTAGTAATATTGAGTAGTTTCTGTTGTGCAAAACTTCTGCAGGGTCTCTACTTGTTCTTGCCAAAAGATACATTTCCCTTTTCCTTTCACAACATACTTTTATCCCCTTAGTGATCCATGGTCTTTTACATGGCTGTTTAATGTCCCATCTAATTAGCTTATATGGAAAGCTATTTTCAAATACTAACATGAATTTATCATGGAATAGATTAAATTTTATATTGGCATTTGGTTCTTTATAAATCTCATCCCAGGTTGTTTATTGTAAAGTACTCTTAGAAACAATTGGCCTTTAGTCATTAATGATTCTGACTGACTTCCACTGAGGTGTATCCACACTGTAAGACACTATGTCATTTATCCTGACTAACTGTGCATCATGATCAGAGAGAGCATTTGTTACTGGGTGAACAGTTATTTTCTTGCTTTGTGCCTCATCAAAGAAAACATTATCAATTAGGGACCTACTGTCTTTATCCATCCATGTTTGAGAGCAAATTTTAGGATCCAAATAATGTTTCCAGATCATTTTTTCTATCAGAATCCTTTAGAAAATCTACAGTGAAGTAACCACAGCCTATTAATTGCTTGCTGATGTCTGACAGACAGCACAGTAAGGAAGCCAAGTTCCTCATAAATAATTCAAAATTTCCCAGTGGGGATCTATATAATGTTACATTTAAAAGTGAACTGTTTTTCAGCATTAATTCACAAGCATACACTTCTATGTGCTGATCAGTACAAAATCTGCTTGTGTCAGTGCTTTTGAACTTGTGTTCTGTCCTAATATGTGCAACAACTCCTCCTTTTTCCCACATTAATTCTGCATAAGTAAGCTGCTAGACTGTAATCTTTTATATGTAAAATCTACTTATGTCAGTGCTTTTTAATTTTTGTTCTGTCTTAATATATGCAACAACTCCTCCTCTTCCCATATTAGTTCTGCATAAGTAAGCTGCTAGATTGTAATCTTTTATATGTAACTTACCTAACCCTGTGGTTATGTGGTGCTCAGACAGGCACAGGATGTCTATCTTTTTCTATAAATTTTGCAAACAGGCAAGAAACTCTTCTACCTTATTACTCAATCCTTTAATATTCTGGTGCAGCTAACCTTACTTTCCTGTGCATATTTGTGGGGCTCTTCCGTTATAGTGACTTCTTTCGAAACAGGGTGCCTGAAACTTGATTCTAACCTAAAAAAGGTGCCCTCTGACACCAGTAACCACAGGGATCTTGCACTGTGTGATGGTAGGCCCCCATACTTTTCCTGCAAGAAGTTCAGCCAACCTACCTTTCCCTCTCCCATTCAGATGCAGGCCATGCCTCGTATAACCCCATCTCCCAATTGTAGCAATGGGCGCTGCACTCATATGAGAATTCATTTTAGTCAGCAGTAACCTGCTCAACTCAGAGTCAACACAGCTCACAGCAGTATTATCTCAGAGCTGGTCTTGGCACTGCAGGACCTCCATGAAACACATATTTGTGTGTGTAGTTGCTACTCCTATTTTATCCAGGTCACCACTAATGCTATAATTACTGTGCTTGGCCAGGTTATTTAATGCTCCACTTACTATAATGATCTGATCCTCTTTGCACATTTTCCTATGTCCTCTGTCACCTGGCTAAGGGTAGCACTTGGTTTCACAATACTTGTGACCTGGTACCCTGCTCCTAACTTTTCCTGCACCATCTGGTTTACACCCCTCCCATGGCTATTACCTAGCAGCAAGAGTCTTCTCTTCCTACTCTCTCTAGAATCCTGCTGCACCCTACTGTAACCTACAGCTGTATGAGGCTCTTCCCCTCCTACTTCAAGCCAAATTTATTCGATACTGATAGCTCAAATGTAGAATAAGTCGATGAGCTGTTCCCCTTTTGCCTATTGCTTGTTACCTTTACCGAGTCCCCATTACCTTTTTTGCCCTTCAATCTATCTGGTTCCAATTTTGTATGATCTAATTCAGCCTGAAGGGCTCAAATCTTTGCCTCCTGTTTAGCAATTCTGTTGTTTTTTTTAATTTTAATTTTAATTTTATTTTTTTTATATCATAAGGCAACACCCATACTTATCATGCATTGCAAGACAGATTATATGCTTAAAAACAGAATTAAATTGCTTAGTAAGCTTCACAGTACATGAATATTCAGTATTTATGAGCAGAAAAAATTGGGCCTACTGTTTATAAAACATAAAAAGTTATTTATTTTTGCTTACAACTTAGCACTCACTTAAATTCAGTATCTGTTTATTGTACATGCATTTCTATGAGTATTGGCAACTGTGTACTAAAGTTTACTTGGTTCTTTCTAAGAGACATTTTTTTAGGAAACCTGTTCTTATTTTGCTTTGATAAGATATATTGTGCATTCTTTGGACTCATATTGAGGATGTCTTTGGGGATGCGATGTATGTGTGTGATAGTGGATGGAAGTGTGTTTGACAACATGATATTAGATCATATCTTGCCCTTTGGATATCATTTTAACTACATTTACTACAAATTTATTGCATTGATCTCTTTGATTGCCCATTTCAGGCTAGATCACAAAATTTTGGCAATGATCACAAGCTACTTGGAACACAAGAGTCTCATAGTTGTTACCTGTTAGAGGTTCAACTGTTATCCATAACATTCACACATCATCCTTTATTCAGCCGTGAACATGTGTTGTCACAACAGCTAACCTCATTGTTCAGACAGTATGCAGCACAACAGGAACGAGACTCCATCAACAGGCTATTTAGAAAACTAGATGCTTTGCGCAGGGCAAGGGACAGCTGTGTTGCTGCACAAGATGAGTTACCTAATGAAGATAGCCACAAAGAAAGGCTTCAGAGGTAATTAAGAATGTCATTTTCTAATGTCAGTAAAATCAGTAGAAATTGCTGTTTTAAACCTATGATCAATTTCAAGATGTGTGGAAAAATGGGCTAACTGTCAAATGTAAAAGCTTAGAGATCTGTTGCTGGGCATGGGAACTATCAAAATTGACATTGGTCTCACCCCTAAATATCACATTAGGATATTTAGAGATGAGACCAATGTCAATTTTGATAGTTCCTGTACCCAGCAACAGATGACAACATTTATCTCTAAGTTTTTAAATTTGGGAGTGAGCCCTTCTTTCCCCGCATGTCTTCACTTGCACTTAATATTATAACTAAGAAATTTCCATGTTCATAAAGCACACAGTATACCTTAGAACAGAAATTATAATTATCTGCTACTGTTTTGTCTTCCAGAATAAAATGTAATCATTTTTGCAATTGTCCCGTAGGATAATTTTTTGAGGTGGTGTGGCAAAACTTAGTAAATTATTTATCCTAAATAAATCAATATTAAATTAATTAAACAATGGAAAATCCAGGACAGAACATAATAATAGTATGAAAATGATAGTTGCTACTTACCATATATTTATCCTAAATAAATGAGCATTTAAAAAATCATTATTAGATTAATTAAACAATGGAAATCCAAGACTGAACATAACAATATTATGAAAAGGATAGTTGCTACTCACCATACAGCGGAGATGCTGAGTCACAGTTAGGCACAACGAAACTGTCAGAAAGTGAGCTTTTGGCCTACAAGGCTTTTGTTGGAAATAGTCAGCACACACACACACACATGCAGGTTCACCTCACACACCCATGACTACAGTCTCTGGCTGCTGAGGCCAGACTCATCAACCAGAGACCAGTCGTGTGTGTGAGCTGTGTTTGCGTAAGTGTGTATGTATGTGTGGTATATGTTGCCTATTTCCAAAGAGGGCCTTGTTGCAGGCTTTTTGTTGTGCCTATATATGAGTCAGCATCATGAGTAGCAATTATCTTCTTCATAATACTGTTACATTAAATTAATTGATGCACTTGATGTAGATGCTTCAAGCATGTTCAATTTTTACCTTTAATCATAATATTATTTATTAATTTCAGATAAACTGTAACACACATTGATTGTAAGATACCAGAAGGAATTCCATGGAGTTTTGCATTTTTGTTTCAAGTTCAGAGATGTCTACCTTGTTTAAACAAACTGCCAAGATATTTAAGGCATAAAAATTGATACTCATTGGCACTAAAAATAAGCCGTATGTAAACGTACACTTGGTTAACACTTCCTATTGAACAAATATATGTCCTGCTCCACCAGCAGTCTGGCAAACTGCTCACAATCTTCCTACTGGTTTCAGCTTGCAATATATCTAAGTACTGTAATCATGTTTCTTCGTTGATTAACTTTGTAACCGATACATAGGTACTTTCTTAATTCAAGTACTTTTCTACTTGACTTCGATGAATGTGACTGTTGATGGCTGAAATATACCTGTCCTAGTTAATATCAAACAATGGAAGCTCAAGGTTAGAATATCAACAATATTAAGAAAAGGATAGATTGGCACTCATCATAAAGATGATCCATTGAGTTACACACAGGAACAACAGAATGATTGTTACACATTATAGCTTTCAGCCAAAGCTTTCCTCACCAAGGAAAACACACACACTTTCATGCAAGAAAGCACACCTTGTGCACACACGGCCACTATTACTGGCAACTCTGACCAAAACACAACTGTAATGTGAATTTCAATCTGAAGTAGGATGGAAGAGAGGGAGAGATAGCAGGGAATGGGTGAGGAAAGAGAAACGTGCTGTCTGGTGGGACATGCAGGGACTAGAGACTGCCAGGCGCAGCATCAGGAAGTGGGTTGTGGGGGAAAAAATGGGGACCAGAACAGGAGAGGAGTAGAAAAGTAGAGGAGCGGATAAGAGGAAAGGATGGGTGGGTACATTGGTAGAGGGTGGCACATAAAGAGGGTGAGGGAATGTGAAAATGGAGGAGGTGATAAGACAAGGGCTGGAAACTGTTATGTGGAGGATGTGGGGATAGTAGGTTACCACATGTTGAGACTGGGATAATTTCAGGAGTGGAGAAAGTATTGTAAGGATCATTCCCATTTGCACAGTTCAGAAAAGCTGGTTGTGAACCAGCCAGTGAAATTGAGCATCTTATGTTCAGCTGTATGTTGTGCCACAGAGTAGTCTGCAGTGAAGAGCTTCTCTGCTTTTCCACTTCCTGCTCCAGCAGCAGTCTGGCACACTGCCCACGATCTTCCTACTGGTTTCAGCTTGCAATTTATCTGACTACATATGTACTTTCTTAATTCAAGTACTTTGCTACGTGTCTTCCGTGACTGAAATATACCTGTCCTAGTTAATATCAAACAATGGAAACTCAAGGTTGGAATATCAACAATATTAAGAAAAGGATAGATTGCCACTCATCATAAAGATGATCCATTGAGTTACACACAGGAACAACAGAATGACTGTTACACATTATAGGTTTCACCCAAAGCTTTCCTCAGTAAGGAAAACACACACACATTCATGCAAGCAAGCACATCTCATGCACACATGGCCACTATTACTGGCAACTCTGACCGAAACACTGCCCCTGTTTCTCTAGTCCATGCATGCCCCACCAGACAGCACTCTTCTCTCCCCCCACCCATACCCTGCTATCCCTCGCTTTTCCTGCTCCGCTCCAGATTGCTATTCACATGTCAGTTGCATTCCAGTTGGAGCTGTGAATGTGTGTGTGTGTGTGTGTGTGTGTGTGTGTGTGTGTGTGTGTGTTTTCTTTGCAGAAGAAGGCTTTGGCTGAAAACTATTAGGTCTACAACTTTGCTTCCACCATTTTGCAATAGACAGCAGTAGAGGCAAGTGGGGTTCAGGTGTAAAACAATAAGCTTAGGCATCTGTAAACATAATGCCCTAAAAATATTAGTTGATTTGTGATTGCATCGTAAGGTTATTCTCGATTAAGTATGTCAACTTATGTACCCATTTCTCGCCATTTACGGGAAGTTTTAATTTTCTGCTTTAGCATGAAGAGATCTGCAGCTTGTGGCTCTTAAAATGCTGGGTAAGACCAATGGTGAGGGAACTGTTAGTGGAAGAATGAGCAGAGAATGTTTTCAACGCCTTACGAATGGTGATATTGATGTTGAAGACCGGTATAGCGGTGGAAGACAGAAGATTTTCGTAGCTACTTGAAACAGATGATGACAGTCACAGGATATCATTATCAAAAGCAACTGATGCGTTCGAGCGCAGCACTGAAGCACAAATGGCCAAAATACAGCAATAGACACATATAGGTAATTTTGCAGCAGGTCAGTGCTTGACCCCATGTCACAAAACCTGTCAAAATACACATGGAAACATTGAAATGAGAAGTCCTATCCCTCCCAGCATATTCTCCATACATTGCTCTCTCTGACTACCACCTTTTTTGATCAGTTGCATACAGTCTGGCTGACCAGTACTTCCAATCATATGAACAAGTGCAAAACTGAATTGATTTGTGGATCCCCACAAAGATGCCCAGTTCTTCCACCATAGGATTCGTATGCTATCCGAAAGATGGGAGAATGTAGTGGCCACCAATGGGCAATACTATGAATCATAATTTTTTGTAAGTTTTACACAATAAAGCCCTGAACTTTGTGAAAAAACGGCGGAAGCAAAGTTGTAGGCCTAGTATGATTTGTAAAAGTCTTTTTGTTGGGCCTGTTTGCAACTCAACAGGTGAACTTTATGGTGAGTAGCAATCATTCTTTTCCTAATACTGTAGTCCTAAGTAGTGGTGTACTTCATGGAGGTCAGTCAAGTTGATGTTTCCGTTTTATGCACAATATTTCAACAACTAATGTAATCATCTTTTGCAGTTGCTGCGAGTTTTGCTGTTATGTGAACTCACTGGCTGGACTTCAATGAGACCGTGAACTATTGTTAGTTTCGGGCCACTGCTTATAGCTGATTGTGAACTGCCCACTATTCTCTATGATGCTGTTTTGTTTTTCCTGAGCCTGCACTGATGTTCGGTGAAATGCACATTCTCTCAGCATCTCCCAGCTCTTACTGACAAGATATCAAGATGAATTAGTTGTACATATGTTCACCTAAATCAGACACCATATTAATGCACCTGCAGCCAAAAGAATTAAGCACTGTGCAAGAGTGGCAATAGTACAAGAGAGAATTTTTTACACATGATAAATGCTAGATGTCAATTCAAAAAATATTTTTCATGTCCATCTTTACATATTGGCTACACTCTCTACAGATTCTTGGGAATGGGATGACAATGTGACATACTAACAAATGTAATCAATGTATTTGATAACTTCATGTCACAAAGCGAAGTTCAAACACTTGCACAAAAAGCCAAGACAAGATGCAGGGAGCCTTTCATTAATTAATCTCACTGATAAGCATCTGTGGATGAGGATACACTGGATGAGGATACAGCCTTTGCTAAAGGACTAAATTTTGCACCCATTCCAAAACTACTACCAATAGCAGATTACATAGCTCATTTCTAGTTTTTAACCCTTTTGTTTTGATTTATTTTTTTCTAGTTCTCAACACTTTTACAACAGCTTTCTTTTATCATTTTAAAGATTGAAGTTCTGAGATTATTCTTTAGTGTGAAGAGATACTATCTTCAGGTCTAAGTGATCTCAAAGTTCTTGCTGATTTACATGCAACGTCAATTAAACAATGGAAAGCCACAGGTCTAAGTAATTTCAAAGTCCTTGCTGAAATACTCACCACATTGATTAAACAATGGAAAGCACAAGATGGAATAACAACAGTATGGAAAGGATAGACTGCTACTCACCATTTAGATAATGAGTTGACTAGCAGACAGGCACACTCCACTCCACTCACACATGGCTTCATTGTGAAATGCACCTACAAGTCCTTTTCTCTTCTCTAGTTCTCTCATCTCTCCTCTACACCCCTCCGCCTCCTCCAGTCACAGCCTCCCAATGCTGCACTTAGCAGTCCTACCCTATCCTCACTACATCCCTTCATACTTCCACAGGCAGCACTAGCATCTTCGCAACCCCTACCCTAGTATCTCTACCCCTCCTCACCTCGTACCTCTTCCATACCCCCACTATCCAGAGCAGCTGGATTGTTGCTCAGGCAGAGTGACATTTGGGCCATGTGTGTGTGAGTCATTGTGGGAATACGTGAGAATTCTATTTCTGAAGAAGGATGTTGTCTGAAAGTTGATATATTTCTAATATTCCTTTTCTTGTGCCTTCTTGACTCAATGCCTCCACATCTACATGGCTACTCTGCAATTCACACTTATGTGCCTCGCAGAGGGTTCATCGAACCATTTTCATACTGCTTCTGTACCATTCCACTCTCGAATGGCACGTGGGGAAAAGGAACACATAAATCTTTCATTTTAGCTCTGATTTCTCTTATTTTATTATGATATCATTTCTCCCTAAGTAGGTGGGTGTCAACAAAATATTTTCGCATTCGGAAGAGAAAGTTGGTGATGGAAATTTTGTAAATAGATCTCGCCATACAGAAAACTGCTTTTGGTTCAATGACTGCCACCCCAACTCGCGTATCATATCAGTGACACTCTCACCCCTATTGCATGATAACACAAAATGGGCTACCCTTCTTTGCACTTTTTCGATGTCCTCCGTCAATCCTACCTGGTAAGGATGCCACACTGTGCAGCAATATTCCAGCAGAGGATGGACAAGTGTAATGTAGGCTGTTTCTTTAGTGCGTTTGTCGCATCTTCTACGTGTTCTGCCAACAAAGCACAGTCTTTGTTTTGCCTTCCCCACAATATTGTCTATGTGGTCTTTCCAATTTAAGTTGCTCGTAATTGTAATTCCTGGGTATTTAGTCGAATGGACAGCCCTTAGATTTGTGCGATTTGTCATATACCCAAAATTTATCAGATTTCTTTTAGTACCCATGTGGATGGCCTCACACTTGTCTTTGTTTAGTGCCAATTGCCACTTTTCACACCATACAGAAATTCTCTCTAGATCATATTGTAATTGGAATTGATCGTCTGATGATTTTACTAGGTGGTAAATTACAGCATCATCCGTAAACAGTCTAAGAGGGCTGCTCAGATCACCAACTAGATCATTTATGTAAATCAGGAACAGCAGAGGGCCTATGACACTACCTTGCGGAATGACAGATCTCACATCTGTTCTACTAAGTGATTTGCCACCTATCACTCCAAACTGTGACCTCTCTGAGAGGAAATCATGAATCCAGTCACACAACTGAGATGACACTCCATATGCACACAATTTGATTAATAGTCTCTTGTGAGGAACGGTATCAGAAGCCTTCTGGAAATCTAGGGATATGGAATCGATCTGAGATCCCTTGTCAACAGCACTCATTACTTCGTGGGAATAAACAGCTAGCTGTGTTGGTTATGTGTCAATAATTCATTTTCTTCAGGGTGATTCATAATTTTCGACTACAGTATATGCTCCAAAATCCTACTGCAAATTGAGGTCAGTGACATGTGTCTGTAATTCAATAGGTTACTCCTATTTCCTTTCTTGAATATTGGTGTGACCAGTGCTACTTTCCAGTCTTTAGGAACAGACCTTTCATCAAGTGAGTGGTTGGATATGATTGCTAAGAAAGGCATTATTGTTTCTGCATACTGTGAAAGGAACCTGATTGGTATACCATCTGGACCGGAAGACTAGTCTTTCTTAACTGATTTGAGTTGCTTTGCAACACCTAAGATATCTATTTTTCTGTCACTCATGCTAACAGCTGTTGTGGTTTTGAATTCTGGAATATTTAATTCATCTTCTTTCATGACAGAATTACGGAAAACTGTATTTAGTAACTCCGCTTTAGTGGCACCATCATTGGTAACATTTCCATCGCTATCATGCAGTGACGATATTGACTGTTTTTTGCCACTGGTGTACTTTACATATGGCCAGAATCTCTTTGGGTTTTCTACCATATTTTGAGACAATGTTTCATTGTGGAAACTATTAAAAGCATCTTGCATTGACGTCCGCACTAAATTTCAAGCTTCCGTGAAACTTAACCAGTCTTGGGGATTTTGCGTTCTTCTAAATTTGGCATGCTTTTTTCGTTGCTTCTGCAACAGTGTTCTGACGTGTTTTGTGTACCGTGGTGGATCAGTCCCATGTCTTATTACTTTTGCGGTATGAATCTATCTATTGCTGTCAATACTGTATCTTTGAATTTGAGCCATATCTGGTCTACACTTATATAATTAGCTTGGAAGGAATGGAGACTCTTTCTTAGGAAGGCAGCAAGCGAATTTTTATCTGCTGTTTTAAATAGATATATTTTGCATTTATTTTTAGTGGTTGTGGTTGATATGGTTTTGAGCCTTGCTACGATGACCTTGTGTTCACTAATCCCTGTATCCGTCATGAAGCTCTCTATTAGATTAGGATTATTTGTGGCTATGAGGTCAAGTGTGTTTTCGCAACCATTTACAATTCGTGTGGACTCATGAACTAATTGTTCAAAGTAATTCTCAGAGAAAACATATAGTACAATTTCAGAAGATGTTTTCTGTCTACCACCGGCTTTGAACATGTATTTTTGCCAACAAATCAAGGGTAGATTGAAGTCTGTACCAATTATAACTGTATGAGTGGGATACTTATTTGTAATGAGATTCAAGTTTTCTTTGAACCGTTCAGCTATTATATCATCTGAGTCAGGGGGTCGGTAGAAGGAGCCAATTATTATTTTGGTACGGCTGTTGAGTATAACCTCTACCCATAGTAATTCGCAGGAACTATCTATTTCAACTTCACTACAAAATAAACTACTACCAACAGACACAAACACACCACCATCTACTTTGTTTAATCTATCCTACCTGAACACGGTTTGTGCCTCTGTAAAAATTTCAGCAGAATTTATCTTCGGTTTTAGCCAACTTTCTGTTCCTATAACGATTTCAGCTTCAGTGCTTTCTATCAGCTCTTGAAGCTCTGGTACTTTTCTAACACAGCTACAACAATTTGCAACTACAATACCAACTGTCGCTTGGTTGATTCTTGTCGTTTCTTTGCCCTGTACCCATTGAGACTGGAGCACTTTTTGATCTTTCCCGAGACTGTCTAACCTAAAAAACTGCCCAGTCCGTGCCACACAGCCCCTGCTACCTGTATAGCCACCTCCTGTGTGTAGTGGACACCTGACCTATTTAGCGGAACCCGAATGTTGTGAGTAGCAATCTGTCCTTTCCATATTGTTGCCACATTGGTTATATCACTTCCCCTGTATACTCTGTATGTGTGAACAGCTTTTGTTACTTTTCTTTAGCTATACTATTTCTATATGCCTGTGTGCTTGAGGAACAACTATTCTTGACTTACAAAGTCCTAAAGTGCCTTGTTATTCGAGCTTGTAATTTATTTCCAGTGAATGCCATTTAGCATCACTAATAATTAAATACCAATTATAGCATTAAAATCGTTCCTTGTTAGCATTCAGGCTTTTTAATCTGTCTCTCTTATGAACTTCTGAAGATATTTTCTAAAATTGTTCTTTCTCTCTCTCCTTTTCACCCTTTCTCTGATATATACACATCAATAATGGTAAGTTACCTTCTGTCACTTATGTATCTTGTCACTTATGCATCTTCCTGGCCATCCAAAATACAAAACCACTCATCTAATTCAGGTTCATTGGCAACATCTGTTTACTTTGGAATTAGGATCAAGAGATCCTATACTTATTCTTCGAACACTCTGCATGTACCCTCCAATCCATTTTACTTAGCTCTCTTCTCATCAGTGAACTAGCTTCCAGGATATTGACATATACTTGCCTGATGGCTTTATGGGTCCTCTTTCCATATTACATCAACCAGTCACCAATAATACATCCACTGTCATATCTTCAGTACTTCAAATACTAAAATAGCCAGCCACTACAGTTTTGCTACATGCAGACATCACATCTTGAACAGTAAGCTGTTCCTGTCAGAACATGCTGAAGGTGTTGCAAATGTCTTGACAGAAAGATACTTAGCTTCTAAATCTGGTACACAAACATAAATCCCATACAATCTCTCTCCTTGCTCCTGATACTCCACTGAGTAATCAGTCATAAAGGGCACCCTCATTTTTTACAATATCACCCAGGGTGGGGACAGCTGAACAGTATCCTATGTCAGACCTTAAAGTTACATTTCATCATGCTCTCAAATGACAAATACCCCTCCAAAGCCATTTTTGCTATGTTCTGGTATACCTGTGTCCCAGGTGTAACTGCCTTGAAGCAACCACCACAACGCAGGTCCTCATTAGATACGTTCGTCTGTTGTTTTGATTTTATTTTAGACAAATAGACCAGTCTTGTTTTTAATGTTGCATTTTACTCTGTTAATGCTGAATACAGCAACCCTTTTTTCATATCATCAGACATTATTTTATTCCACAAGTAAGTAAAACTTGTGCATTAGCAGTAGGTACTTAGTTCTAGATAGACTATGAGGGCATTCCAGTTTTTTCCAGTAGTAAACTTTTAGTTTTGGGGTGTATTTTGGTTCAATTGTTAATTCATCCTGATCCACATTTCTGTCAGTTATTCTCCACTGGTTGTCAGCACTGCTCTGTCATCTGTCTTTCCCTTCTGTTTCCTTCTAAAATTCCCATATTTTACTTAGTGCTCTCTGGGTACCAACTAAAAATGCTGATGATCTAAAGTATCGATGTCTTCTGTTAGTATTTCATTAAACACAAAATGGTAGTAAGGTAATGAGTCAAGCATTGTGATTGCTGAATAATCTGTTCATGTCAGGTGAAAATGTTAGTGAAATATTATGCTGATGATCTTCATTGAGCTTGGGTCTGCAGCTATGACCAATTGTTTAAAGGATTTTATGCTGCTTGCAGCTACAGGTTGCAAATAATTCAAACAAGTATTATGTTAGATGATTAAATTAATCAAAACATAGCCAGAAAAAATGTAGTCTGTGGTTTCTCAATTTCTGTATATGGAAGGAATGAGAAGAATATTTAATAACTATATTGAAAAGTTTACCCAGTAAGTAATTCTCTGTGATTTGCAGAATGTAGTGTAAACACAAATAAGATATATAAATAAACTTAAAACTAAAAAATACATTATTTTGCAGATAAAACTGCAAATAAGTTCTCAAAGGTGAACATAAAAAGTAAAACATTTTTGAAATTGTATATATTGTGTCTCATAAACATCTTGAAGGGTTTTTACAGACAACATCAGAGTTTGAAATCAGTTTTATTAATTTTGTTTTAAACAAGTAACTTGGCATTAAAGTTGTGTTAGTAAATACACAGGAAAGAAAATAATATACTGAATGTCATCTCTTTTCCTCTAGATACAAAGAAGAGATCCTGCAAACACAGTTAAAACTACTTGAGGAGGGTCGTGCAAGCCGTCACCTGCTAGCTCAAATTTTGTCACTGTGGAAGGATTTACGTACCTTGCGTCAGTTACAAGGTTACAGCTGCACACCACTACAGCTGCGAATCATGTGCCAGCCACCTGGTGACAGAGAAAAGGAGCAGAGGGAGTGGGAGCATAGGCTGCACATCTGGACTAAGGAGCTGTTATCTGAAAAACTGAAAAGCCAGGGTCAGAGTGGCAACACCCAGCAGAAAATGGTAAGAATATTGCATTCAGTGTTTCTTCTTTTGTTCGAGATTTAGGACAATTATAATTTTTAAAATGAATGTGTGGAATAGATAAAGTCCGTATTATTTAATTTCAAAAAGAAATGGACACCTTTAAATCAGTTTTTGTGGTTAGTGTATTTTGATTAAAACTCATTCATGATGACAATTAACCAGAACGTTTTTTTTTTTTTAAATTTTGCATGTCCACAAACAATGAACTTTTTTCCAGTGGCTCAATACTGAGCTGCATCACCAAATGTTCATCTAGTGAGGTGATGAAGTGATAAAGACACAGAAATTGTACTTAAGAGGATGGTAATTTGACTCCCCATCTGAACACATATATTTAGGTTTTCTGTGGTTTCCATAAATTGCTTATGGCAAATTCTGGGATAATTGCTTTGAAAAGGACATGGCCAGTTTTTTTCCCACTCCTTCCCAATCCAAGCTTGAGCTCCATCTCTAGTGATCCATCATCAATAGAACATTTAATTCTTAATCTTCCGTTCCCCCTATAGATTTTCAAAGATGTATTGGAACGGAGAAGACCTGATCACAGTAACAGCGGATGTCATCTTCATCCTTCAGACTCCATGTTCAAGGTTGCTCTTTATTGTCTCCACATGTACTCATAGCCGACTAAGCATTCTTTTAAGTCTTCTGTGCAGATTTGAGCCAGTAGGCTTATCCTCATGGAATGGATATCAACTTGGAACTTTTCCACTAAGCTTTTATGAAAGTCTTGCTCAATTTTAATCATTGTGGTATGTCAAGAGTGTCTCCTGCTCCATATGTGACATGCCTTTCATTAATGGTGTGCTATAATTTCTTGCTGTATTCAGTAACTGCTCATTTCATAACTGGAGCAGAAGCGGCTATTGTTTAATTCAGTTTAACCGTAGGTGTGGTCCCCATGCAAACAGTTATTATTGAGCTATACTCAATAGGGTGTGAAGGAGATTGGTTTAAAATGTATGGAAGTAAGGGGTAAAATGATCTTTAAAGCAGTGGTCTGGGTGAATTTATGAGATACTCAGATTTTAGGCTGAAATTGTGAGGAGAAGTAAAACATTTCAAGGCCTGTAGAGCAATCATCTTTCATCTTTCTCTTGAATGATTACAGTGGAGCAATAAGTGTAGTGTATCATCAGGCTATCTACATTTACATTACTACTCTTCAATTCACTCTTAAATACTTGGCAGAGAATTCATCAAACCACTTCCACATCATTTCTCTGCCATTCCACTCTTGACTATCACATGGGCAAAATGAATGTCTAGATCTTCCTTTGCATACAATGATCATTTCTCCCTATGTCAGTGGGAGTCAACAAAATATTTTCACGTTTGGTAATGAAAGTTGGTGATTGAAATTTTTGTGAAAAGATCTCGCAGCAACAAAAAAGGGTTTTATTTAATGACTGTCACCTCAACTTATGTATCATATCCATGACACTCTCTCCCCTTTTTCATGATAGTACAAAATGAAGGGGAAGGGGAAGGATCTCATAATGCACAGCAGTACTCCAGAAGAGGTCAGACAGACATAGTGTAGGCAGTTTCTGTAGTACCTGCCAATAAAACAGAGCCTTTGGTTCAGTTCCTGGACAACATTTTCTGTGCGGTGGTTCCAATCTAAGTTGTTCATAATTGCAATACCTAAGTATTTACTTGATTTAATATGATTTAAATTCTAATGATTTGTCATGTAACTGAAAATTAGTACCCATTTGGAGGACTTCACACTTTTAATTTTTAGGGCCAATTGTTACTTTTTATACCATACAGATATCTTGTCTAAATCATTTTGCATTTGGTTTTGATCTTCTGATGACTTTAACTAGATGGTATATGACAGCATCACCTACAAAAACATCCAAGAGGGCTGCTCATGTTGTCTCATAAATTATTTGTGTAGATTAGGAAGAGCAGTAGGCCTGTAACACTTCCTTGGAGAACACCAGATATCATTTCTGTTTTACTCTGTGACTTTCCACCATTTACTACAAACTGTGAACTTTCAAACTGGAAATGATGAATTCAGTCACTTAACTGTGACTGTACTGCATAGGCACACAATTTGATTAGAAGTCACTTGTGAGGAACAGCATCAAAAGTCTTCTGGAAATCTAGCAGTATGGAGTCAATTTGAGATATCTGTTAATAGAACTCATTACTTCATGTATAAATAGAACTCATTACTTCATGTGAATAATGAGCCAGTTGTGTTTCACAAGGATGATATTTTCTGAGTCCATGCTGACTGTGTGTAGTCGAGTGTTTTCTTCACAGCATTTCATAATATTCAAACATAGTATGTATTCCACAGTCTTAATTCAAATTTATGTCAGTGGTACAGGTCTGCGATTCGTTGGATTACTTCTGTTTCTTATCTTGTCTGTTGATGTTACCTGTGCAGTTTTCCAATACTTAGTTATAGATCCTCCATTAAGCAAGTGATTGTGTATGATTGTAAAATATGGAGCTGTTACATCAACATATTCTGAAAGGAACCTAAGTGCTATGCTATATGGATCAGAAGACTTGCCTTTGTTAAGTGACTTAAGCTGCTTCGCTATACCGAAGGTATCTTCAAAGTTATTTGTGTTGGCAGCTGTTCTTGATACGAATTGTAAAATATTTACTTTATCTTTTTTGGTGAAGGGATTTTGGAAAACTGTGCTTAGTAACCCCACTTTGTTGACTATCAAAAAGCTTTTATTGCTATCACAAAGTTAAGGTATTGATTGTGTCTTGCAGGTAGTGTGCTTCACATACAACCTGAATCTCTTTTGATTTTCTGCCAGATTTTGAGACAGAGTTTCATTGTGGATATTGTTCACAGCATCTCACACTAAAGACTGTACTAAGTTTGGAGCTTCTGCAAGCATCACAGACCTTGGAGATTTTACGATCTTTTAAATCTGGGGTGGTTTCTTTGTTGCTTTTGCAAAGGTGTCCTGACCTGTTTCATGTAGAATGTGGGCTCTGTTCTGTCCCTTATAAATCTTTGTGGTAAGAATCTCTCAACTGCCATCAGTACTAATTCTTTGACTCTAAGCCACATTTGGTCTCTGTTTACTTAGTTAATTTGGAAGGAATGGAAACTCTCTTTCTGGAAGGTATCGAGTGAATTATTCTGAATTATTGCACAGTACCTATTATTATTATTATTATTTTTTTTATGTCACAGTGGTTTCGAACCTACAAATGCATGATTTCTTTTGTCATTATTATGATCATCATAACCATTATTTCAACACTTCCCTGCTTTAGCACCATATGCTTCCTTAGACCTTTGGATGACAGAAGTCACTCAGTGGTTAAAGCAAGAGTGAGGTTTAAATCCCTGACAGACATTTAGATATAGGTTTTCCAAGGTTCTATAAATTGATTGAAGTAAAAATTGAATGGTTCCTTTGAGAAAAAGATGATGACTGATTTCCTTCCCCAACTTGTCCTGTATGAGCTTGCATTCCATTTTGAATGACCTCATTGTTAGTGGAACATTAAACCTTAATCTTACTTCCTTTTCATCTTGGATCATGGAATTAGCAGAGTCATAAGAACTGAAAATATGTATTAATGATATCTTATGATCTTTCTTAGGTTGTCCACATGGACATCTGATAACAGTTTTCAGGTTATATGCAGTTTTGGCAACAATCAGAGGTGCTGTTTACAGGATATGTCCATGTCAGTACAACTAGTGTTCAGTTTTTTTTTTATCTGTAGTGTGAGCTGGTATGCATCTAGTGCATAATGGTATTCATCAAAAGATGATTACCCAAAGAAGCATTGTGTTACCATAGAACGGAAGTGTTTTGATTTGCCATCATGATGACCAGATTGTAGAGCATGGCCTAAGTATGTTCCACAGCAAGTCTTGTGTGATGTGGTCTATGATTGAAATGAATATCTGTTGTGTCTCCAAACACAATAAAAGACACGGTCATAAGAAACCAATAACTATTTATTATGTTATGGCATGACAGCATGATAATTCAGTTTAAGCACATGTACAAGCCCAGTGATACGTACAGACTTCTTGATGCACACAGGCTGCAAGCCAGAGCCAGTGCATGGGAATATAAAGAGTGTTGGCTGCTGGCTACTGGTTACTGGCTACTGGCTACTGGCTACTGGTTGCTGCAGGTGATTGAGGCACCAGACTATGATCTGTGCCCTCTGGTTGGTGCCTAGAGTAGCCTTACAGTATGCTACTCAAGCTGCGTGGTGCACACTGCAGTATGAGTGGTGAAGGTTACAACACAACTCCTTCCTTGGGGGAAGAGCAATGAGATGCCCATTCCTCTGTGACATGCGGGCGGGTGACTCATCCATAGTACAGTTCCTTGTCCATGTGGCAGCAGTAGAGGGAATGCAGTCCTGTGCCTGCCTCCCCTCCAGGAAATGCCAACAGATGGAACTGGAACCCTAGAGGCAGGGCCTGGGCAATGTAACAGTTGTCACTAGGTGCCATAAGCTGGGTAGCTGTGATATACATCTACCTCTACAATGATACTCTGCAAATCACATTGAAGTTCCTGGCAGAGGGCTTATCAAACCACCTTCACAATAATTTTCAATTATTCCAATCTCATTCAGCCCACCTGTATCTTTCCATGCAAGCTCTGATTTCCCTTATTTTATTATGGTAGTTGTTTCTCCCTATGTAGGTCAACATCAACAAAATATTTATGCATTCAGAGGAGAAGACTGGTGACTGAAATTTTCTGAGAAGATTCTGCCGCAATGAAAAACACCTTTGTTTTAGTGATGTCCATCCCAAATCGTGTATCATTTCAGTGACACTCTCTCCCCTATTTCGTGATAATGCTAAACATGCTGCTCCTCTTTGAACTTTCACAATCTACTCTGACAGTCCTACCTGGTAAGGATCCCACACCGCACAGCAGTGTTCTAAAGAGGACGGTCGAGTGTAGTGTAGGCAGTCTCTTTAATAGAACTGTTACATTTTCTAAGTGTCCTGCCAATAAAACACAGTATTTGATTAGCCTTCCCCATGACATTTTCCGTGTGTTCCTTCCAGTGTAGTTGTTAAAATTATTTAATTGGCTAGATAAAAAATCTACTCAGCAAGTAGCAGTAGAACACACATAAAAGACTGTTGTGATTGGCAAGCTTTTGGAGCCAGTGGCTCCTTCTTCAGGCAGAAGATTGAAGGGGAAGAAAGAAGGATGAGAGGTCGAGGGAAAAGGGTAGATTTCAGGAAAGTCACCCAGAACCATGGGTCAGGAGAGATTACCGTATGGAATGAGAAGGAAAGACATTGTTGGGGACTGTATTGGACTGTATTTGAAAATTTAGTTGTTCATAATTGTAATTCCTAAGTATTTAGTTGAATTTATGGCCTTTAGATTTGACTGATTTATCCTGTAACTGAAGTTTCACAGATTCCTTTTAGCACTCATATGGATGTCCTACCACATTGCATTATTTAGGATCAATTGCCAATTCTCACACCATACAGTTATCTTTTCTAAATTGTTTTGCATTTTTTTATCTTCTGATGACTTTACTATTCAATAAATGACAGTGTCATCTGCAAACAACCTAATACGGCTGCTCAGATTGTCTCCTAAATCCTTCATATAGGTAAGGAACAGCAAAGGGCCTATAACACTACCTTGGGGAACGCCAGAAATCACCTGTGTTTTACTTGATGACTTTCCACCAGTTACTATTAACTGTGACCTCTCTGACAGGAAATCATGAATTCAGTCTCCTATCTGAGTCAATACTCCACAAACACGCAATTTCACTACAAGCCGCTTGTGTGGTACAGTGTCGAAAGCCATCTAAAAATCTAGAAATATACAATCAATTTGAAATCCCTTGTCAATAGCACTCAACACTGCATGTGAGTAAAGAGGTAGTTGTGTTTCACATGAATGATGTTTTCTAAATCCGTGTTGACTGTGTGTCAATAGACCATTTTCTTCATGGTAATTCATAATGTTTGAATACAAATTGCCATTAATGATATGGACCTGTAATTTAGTGGATTACTTCTACTTCCTTTCTTGAATATTTGTCTGATCTGTGCAACTTTACAGTGTTTGGGTACAGATCTTTTGTCAAGCGAGTGGTTGTATATGATTGTTAAGTATGGGGCTATTGTATCAGTGTACTCTAAAAGGAACCTAATGGTTTACAGTCTGGACCAGAAGACTTCCTTTTGTTAAGTGAGTTAGGTTGCTTCACTACTCCAAGGATATCTACTTCTATGTTACCCATGTTGGTAGCTGTTCTTGATCCAAATTCTGGAACATTTACTTCATCTTCTTTGGTGAAGGAATTTTGTGTAGTAACTCTGCTTTGGCAGCACTGTCATCAATAGTATTTCCATTGCTGTCGTACAGAGAGGACACTGATTGTTTCTACCACTAGCATATTTCACATATGACCAGAATCTCCTTGGATTTTCTGGCAGGATTTGAGCCAAAGTTTCATTGTGGAAACTGTTATAAGCATCTCACATTGAAGTCCACACTAAATTTCAAACTTCTGTAAAAGATCACCAATCTTGGAGATTTTGCATCTGTTCAGATTTGGCATGTTTTTCGTTGTTTCTGCAACAGTGTTCTGACCCATTTTGTATACCAAGGTGTATCAGCTCTGTTGTTTGTTAATTTAGTTGGTATAAATCTCTCAGTTGCTGCCAATATTATTTCTTTGAATTCAATCCATATCTGGTCTGCACTTACATTGTTAATTTGGAAGGAGTAGAGATTGTGTCTCAGGAAGGCATCAAGTGAATTTTTATCTGCTTTTTTGAATAGGTATATTTTTTGTTTATTTTTGATGGATTTGGGGATTACAATATCCAATCTTGCTAGGACAACTGTGTGTTCACTAATCCCTCTATCCATTTTGACACTCGCTGTTAGCTCAGGATTATTTGTTGGTAAGAGGTCAAGCGTGTTTTCACAACATTTTACTATTCTAATGGGCTCAGGAACTAACTGCTCAAATTTATTTTCTGAAAATGCAATTAGCACAATTTTGGATGATGTTTTATGCATACCTCCAGAATTAAACATGTATTTTCGCCAACATATCAAAAGAAAATTTTTGAAATCAAGCTCGAGTTTTCCGTGAACCATTCAGCAATTGTATTATCGAATTGAGAGGTCAGTAAAAGGATCCCATTATTATTTTATTCCAGTTGCCAAGAATGACCTCTGTCTATATCAGCTCACAAGAACTATCTACTTCAATTTCGCAACAAGCTAAACTACTTCTAACAGAAATAAACAAGCCATCACCAACTGTGTTTAGCCTATCCTTTCACAACACTGTTAGGTTGTTCGCAAAAATTTTGATTGAACTTATCTCCAGCTTTAGCCAGCTTTCTGTTCCTATAACGATTTCAGCTTCTGTGCTTTCTATCAGCACTTGAAGCTCTGGTACTTTTCCAACACAACTATGACAATTTACAACTACAATACTGACTGTTGCTTGGTTGATTCTTGTCGTTTCTTTGCCCTGTACCCATTGTGACTGGAGCCCTTTTTGATCTTTCCCGAGACTGTCTAACCTAAAAAACCACCCAGTCCACACCACTCAGCCCCTGCTACCCATGTAGCCACCTTTTGCATGTAGTGGACTCTTGAGCTGTTCAGCAGAACCTGAAACCCAACCACCGTATGGTGCAAGTTGAGGAATCTCCAGTCTACATTGTCACAGAACCATCTCTGCCTCTGATTCAGACCCTCCACTCAGCTCTGTACCAGAGGACCTCAGTTGGTGTTGTTGACTATGCTATAAATTGTAAGCTCTGCTCTCATCTCGCAAGCAAGACTGGTAACCTTTACCATTCCTATTATCCACTCGAAACCAGAGAGAATCTCTTCTGAACTAAAGTGGCACACATCATTGGTGCCATTGTCAGCCATCACCTGCAGTTGGCTGCATCCTGTGCTCCTCATGGCATCTGGAAGAACCCATTCCATGTCTGGAATGAGCCCACCCGGTATGCACACAGAGTGCACATTGGCTTTCTCCTCCTCCTCGGCAGCCATGTCCATAAAGGCCCCCATAATGTGCCTAACATCGGAGCTCCCAACTACCAATAATTCCACCCTCTGTGATTGCCTGGATGTTGCAGGCTGAGATGTTCCCTCTGAAACAGGACGGGTGACTGCATGTGGCTGAGCAAAAGCATCAGCCATAGGCAGCACCAGGAACCTGTTTGTCAGACTAACGACGGTGGCCTTACGTGCGGTCCCCTGGGAAGTCTTTCTCCAGCTGACATGCCCTGAGGTGACCTCCTACTCTTCCACAGGTGAGGGGTCAACCTCAGTGTGAGCAGTAACTGGGCTGGCCATGGGTGAGTACCAGTCGGAGGACTCTGACATGCTGGACATCTGTTGGATCCCCACGGCTGGCTCACAACAGTTGTGCCCATCCACTGCAGATTGAAGCTGTGTAACTGAAGCCATCACAGCCTGGAGCTGAGAGCAAAGTGTCAGCAACTCAACTTGCATCCATACGCAACAATCACAGTCCCTATCCATACTAAAGAGCATGGAAAACTAGAGTACCCAGACAAACTGTCTATCGACAAGTGCTGTGGAACTCTGCAGTAGACCTTGACAAAAAGACTAGAACTGTGTCAAGTAAATTAGAATAACATGCAGAGATTCAAAAACTAAACTACCAAAGCACTTAGGTGAGACTCAATAATTCGTTCTTGATTAGGAACTTGTAACATGTCACAAAATTGGTTTACTTTCCGACACAAATGAAATTGCGAGAACTGAGTCTATTACGGATTAATTTACCACCAGAAACTCAAGAAACTAAACTATCAAAGCACTAAGATGACGTTATACAGTTCACTCCTGGTTAGGAACTCGTAAAAGTCACAAAATCAGTTACTTCCCTGTTGCTGCTCCTATCTCGGCCAGTTGCCGCTACCTGTGATGTTTTGTGGGAGGATAGGCAGAGCCAGCAGGAAGTGGCAGGCACCCACATTAGTGCAAGCGGTGCCTGTGTCAGTGTAGCAGGTGCCCGCATTGGTGCAGGAGGCGCCTGGAGACATTGACAGTTGTGCAGGAGGCGCCTATGGCAAGGTAGGAGGCACCCACATCAATACTGAAGGTCCCCAGAGGCTCCCACAAAGGTGTAAAAGGCACCTGCAGCAGGGTAGGAGACACTTGCATCAGTGCAGGAGGCACCTGCATCAGGGTAGGTGGTGCCTATGTCAATGCAGGAGTTGCCTGGAAGTGGCCAGATCAGTGCAGAATGCATCAAGCAGCTGAACCACATCTTCTGCATATCAGCAGTCCCCAGGCAGGAAAGTTGGTGATCATGGCTGAGGTGGTGTGTTACCACAGTGAACTGTGAAGCCAGTGGATGCCTTTGTGCAAGCAAAAATTATAAAAAGAGTTGAGCCAAAAAACCACTGTGCAAGGGAGGCCTTCAACAGAAAAAATGGAGACAGGGATGCAAGAACCACACCTGTTGCAAAGATAAGCAATAATCAATATAAGGAAACATTTAAAAAGCATCAGTGACTAACAATCATGTTGATTTCGATTCTGTTCCAAGATGGTGTCCAAAGAGGGAAATCAGTGTGCAGAGCCAACTGTTGATCTAAACACTTGCAGCAGGCTGTGACCAAGCATTCCACCTCGTGATCGATGTGTTTGAGCACTGGATCTGTAGCTACTGAGGTTGTAATCCTGGAAATGGCAATAGGGAAAGCATCAATGCTTCCATGGCAAGTGGAAAACACACAATTCTTCCTGGGCATCAAATAGATTGGGCCTTAGTGGGCAGCCAAGACAATGTGGCATGCCGCGATATGGGACAGGAAGACAAAGAGTATGGCACAGTAAAAGAAAATTCATAAGTGACAAAATGTCAAGCTCAAACATTTTGTTAAGCATACCCTGCTCGACACTGTCAGATGTGGTTATTTACAGTGTCTTTACCTCTTTGGGGTGAGTGAGCACTTGAAGCATCTATGTTTTGTGTACACATCAGGCAAATTAGCCATTAATCAACATTCTGCATCATTACAGCCACCACAAATTGTCCAGCAATCCAAAAAGAACATAGCAATATGCTTTAATCAGTTTTTAAGTTATTTAATATGTAACAGTGTGAACTGAAGGCTTTTTTTCATCATTTAACTTATTTGGATACCCTTCTAGTCTCTAAAATCAAATCACCTAGCCTGCAAGACTCTGCTTTCTCAGTTTACTTTACGGTATACATAATCTCACCTCACTACTAGTCATTTGTTTGTCATTCCCTTCTTTTGCTTCTTTGTAACTTTTTCATCTATGTGTTATTTTGTTGCCCCACCATTGGCCAATACATATTCAAACATTCATGTGGCCTTGCTTTGATGTGGTTAACATAGTGTGACATTTTCCAATAGTTTTATCCTTCTTGTACACTACAGTACGCAGCAGTTTAGGTTGTTCAAATATGCTGTAACATAGTCACGGGAAATTGTACTCACAAATATCAAGTGAATTGTATAGAAGATAGACTGACTGATCTTTAAGTTTGTCAGTTTGAAAGTATTTTTAATTGTTGTTTGATATGTGGTGGGATTCTTTTAGATGTAATAATCTTTGGATTACTGCTGTGTCTCAGTCAATTT
Source organism: Schistocerca cancellata (assembly GCF_023864275.1). Classification (NCBI taxonomy): domain Eukaryota; kingdom Metazoa; phylum Arthropoda; class Insecta; order Orthoptera; family Acrididae; genus Schistocerca; species Schistocerca cancellata. The sequence continues at coordinate 911,871,782 of NC_064628.1, forward strand.
CTATGTTAGTTCAGTAGGGTACATTGTTTGACAGTACCATATCTGTGTCTGAGATAGTCTCATTTATGGTTTTCTCTTAAAGAGAATTGTACATCAAAAGGTATCAGTAATAGTTTGTAAGTGGCCAATTAAAACTCCTTTAAGCATATTTTTTTACCTAGATAGAAAATCAGTATTGTAACAGTAGTAAAATACAGGAAAAATACCATTGACCATATAACTAAGATGAAAGTTTTGAAGAGGTAAACAAATGGAGTGCAGATAATTCTAAATTCAAATCATGAAGCATCAAATGTAAATTATGGCTCAAGTTCGAAAGAATAATTGACAATGCACAGAACAGTTTGTACCAAGTATGTAGCGGGGCTTTAAATTTCGCCGCGCTACACTCGGTCCCTCAGATAAAAATATCCCGTCGCAGCGGTATGAGCGCTCGACGGCAGAGAAAATACCAAAATTGTAACCTTTTTTGTTTTCTATCCGTTTTCAATTGTCTCTTGTTAGCCGTAGCTTAAGGCAGACGTGATCGGATGCTGATGTAAAAACTTAATGGCTAATCTTGATCTGATTGTAATGTGTAGACATTGTGGAAGTTATTAAGAAAGTCGGTGGATGGAAGTAGCAAAGTGAATTAAATTGCATACAGTATCAAGATGATTTTCATTGGTATAAATTAGTGATCCCTGGATTATTGCAAGATTTCGGAGCAGATTTTTTCACGCTGAAATGAAGGAGATATTTGAAGACGTGGACGCCGCCCGAAAGAAGATAAGTTAATCTGGTAAAGGATGATCTCTCGTCTACGCCACTTCCCCCTGTCAGTTACATTCTGTTATTCTCTGTTTCTTTTCAATACCTTTTGTAGTGGAAATTGGTTTAACTTTTGCTCAAAAACGCCACAAGGACCACCCCAACAATAGCTTTTCCGAATAACGAAGTCCGATACCTTTTCTGTTATACAAAGTCCGATTTGCATTTCTTTCATTCTTTCCCTTTTTCACGGTCTCTCTTCTCCCATTTTTCATCATTTTTTTTTTTTTTTTTTTTTTTTTTTTTTATTAACCACTACAAGTAGAATGGCTTGTGATGAAAGCTGTCCTGCATGGTATACAGCCTCTGTAAAGAAACAACTAAAGAACCTGAAATCACTGCTTAATAGGTGCAAAACAAAGCATAGGGCTATAGCTAGAGATGTGCTGAATGAAATGTGTTTGGCTATCAAGAGGGTAATGCTTCATGCATTCAATGACTATCAAAGGAGAATTTTATTGAAAGATCTCTCACAAATCACAAAAAATTTTTCTAACACAGAAGCATCGAATTTAGTGTACAGGCACATATGGATGACACACAAACTGAAATTATTGGTATAAAGCAAAAATAGAATTGCTGAACTCCATTTTCAAATGTTGCTTTACTAAGATGATACAGAAGCACTGCCGCAGTTTAATTCTCATACCACTACAGAGATGAGAGGTATGTTACTGTCAGTGACACTGAGAAACAACTAAAATCACTAAAACTAAACAGCGCTCCAGGATCCAATGGAATTCTTATAGATTCTCCACAAAATATGCAGTAGAGGTAGCTCCCATTTTAATATAATATACTGTAGATTTGTTGAACAAAATACTACACTCAGTGACTGGAAGAAAATAGTCACACATAGTGATCTATAAACTGTCATTCTATTTCACTGATGATCATCTACTGCAGAATCCTAGACCATTTTGTGAGCTCAAACATTATGAGGTATCTTGAACAGAATGACCTCCTCCATGCCAACCAATGTGGATTAGAAAATAGTTATGTGAGAACTAACTCACGCTTTTCTAAAATGAAATTGCAAAAGCCAGGGATCAATCAGTCAGGTACATACAATATTTACAATATTTTGGAAAGCGTTTAACCCACTATCATGGCAACAATTATTAACAATTTTTTTGAGTCATCAGTCTTCTGACTGCTTTGATGTGGTCTGCCATGAATTCCTGTCCTGTGCCAATCTTTTCATCTCAGAGCAGCAGTCTTCAGTTATTTGCTGGATGTATCACAGTCTCTGTCTTTTCCTACATTTTTTACCCCCTACAGCTCCCTCTAGTATTATGGAAGTTATTCTCTGATATCTTAACAGGTGTCCTATCATCCTGTCCCTTCTTCCTGTCAGTGTTTTCCATACATTGCTTTTCTTGCCATTGCAGAGCTCTTCCTCATTCCTTACCTTATCATTTCACCTAATTTTCATCATTCCTTGGTAGCAACACATCTCAAATGCTTCAATTCTCTTCTGTTCCAGTTTTTCCATAGTTCATGCTTCACTACCGTACATTGCTGTGCTCCAAACATACATCTCAGAAATTTCTTCCTCAAATTAAGGCTTGTGTTTGATCCAAGTAGACTTCTCTTAGGCAAGAACACAGCACAGGTTCTGTAAATCAGGGAATTTCAAACATTTCATGGAAATCAGTGAAGTATCTGGGAAATTTGAAAGAAACACTGGAAAAATCTCATTTTTCTCTCAGTAGATGAAATGGTTTGTTTACTGAGACATCATGCATCATCACTGGTTGGGTGGAGCTGAGCATGTGTGCCATTTACCTACTCCCTGATTACTACTGCTTCTCCCCTTCCTATCATTCCCCTCAGCTTGCAGTCAGTGCTGCCACCACTTGTCGCCGCTAGCCTAGGAGCTGCAGATGAGAGGCAGGGAGGTGTGAGGAGTGGTTGGTTTGGACCTGATTCTCAGAGACTGTAGATGCAGCAGCCAGAGATGGTGGTCATGTGTGCACAAGTCGTGTCTTGAGTGATTGTGTGAATATGTGTGTGCTCTCATTTTCTGACAAAGGCTATGGCCGAAAATTTAGTTGTGAGACTGTGAGTGTCTTTTCTACATGTCTGTCTGTGGCTCAGTGATCATCTTTATGGTGATTTGCTACCTATCATTATTATTGATTCTCAGAGTATTTGCACAAGTTATCTAGTTAACTGTTGCATGGATGCTCACTGTGGTCCCATTTCATCAACATGCTGACTGTGACTCTTGAATAGCTGACTACACTAGTGGATTTCCATGACAGGCCAAAACCGCAGGCCATTTCTGTGGTTATCTCTAACAGATTGGGCCTGCCAATCTGAAGCCCTTTGTTTCCCACTAATGTGCAGTTCCTGCCCATCAGATCTAGTCTCACTGACCTGCCTGCAGGGTGGGTCTGTTTGTTTGCGGCATTATGCAGCACTGGCCAGGGTGGCTGAGCGGTTCTAGGCGCTACAGTCTGGAACCATGCAACCGCTACAGTTGCAGGTTCGAATCCTGCCTTGGGCATGGATGTGTGTGATGTCCTTAGGTTAGTTAGGTTTAAGTAGTTCTAAGTTCTAGAGGACTGATGACCTCAGAAAAGTCCCATAGTGCTCAGAGCCATTTGAACCATAATGCAGCAGATTTTCATGGTTTATCCATCAACCCAGGACTGCAGGGCTCCCCAGCAGGCCAGAGGCCATGGGCAATCGAGTTCAGAAATTGCTACTATCTCATCGCAAGTATGTTGCAAGGTGTGGTGTTTTATGGACATTTTATTCTAGTACATTTTGGCATGTCAAAAGTAGTTTATATATTAGAAAGTAGGGACGACAAGAAGAAGAAAATTGTGGCAGTTGCTGGCAGTTTTTATGCTATGTACTCTAATATTTCTCAAAAGAAAAATCACATAATACCTGTAAAATAATAGATGTAACACATTGGGTAATAACCGACAGTAATGAACATAGTAGAACCAACCTTTTAGTGGTGGTCACCTATATTGTTGGTTTACACAACTTCCCTTTTACACTTCTTTCAAGAGGCTTATTTTTTTCTGAGGTTATTTGTAAAATCAGTGAAAGTATTTTAGATCTGTCTTGCAACACCAAGGAAATGTGTATTTTTGTCACCAAATGTGTTTCATTTTATTGAAGCTAAATAACATCAGTGGTCTCAATGAAACATGTATACTATTCAGCTTGCTTTCTCCATCTGAAAACAGTTCATTAGAAAAGATGTTGATGTTAGTACTTAAGATTTTTGTTGACATTAGGAAATGCCATCTGCTTGCAAGTTTTGTTTAGATACTTCCTTGTTTGACACTATTGTTTCTTTTACCATAGCTGCAAAGATCAATGGTCAATTTACGTCTTTACTTACCCTTGAATCTCAATATTTGTCAGGGGAAAATGCTGAAACTTGTCTGGAAATCAGTGAAATATCAGGGAATTTCACTTGGGGATACTTGTAGCAATCCTGTAGTGACTGGAATTGGACATGGCCAGGGGATGCTGGCTGACTGGCTGAGGATGTCAATGGTGAGATGCTGAAAACCACAAAATACAACAATAGCAATGGACAAACAACACAACAAGTCCAGAGAGTAAATGAAATTGAGAGCCTAGATGTAGCAGTACCTGGAACAAAACAATGCTGTGTACAAGGAACAATATGGAAGCTCAGTCAGAACACAACTGAGACCCAGCCCCCTATGCTGCAAACTTTATAGTGTGGCTATGGTCGCCAGTTGGCTGGCATGTGGGGCATAGCCCGTGGCTAGTGCTGAGGCGGCGATAGAAGCATTTGCATATATTAGGAGTACCAGCTAGTGTCTGCCATCTAGGACCATGTTGTGATAGGCTTTCAAACTCACCAGACTGGGATACCAGGTTCCTTCCCCCTGAAATGGGTGTACAGGAGCAGAAGGGCCCTGAACAATGTTGCAGTAGGCAAACAGAAGGCGCAGTTGATGCCCAGGAGAGGAGCCTGCAAGCTGGGAGAAGAAACATGGGATGTTGGGCAATGTGCCAGGGAATGGATGTGATGATGGATGTGACGATGAGGCCTCATCCCCAAACCTTCATCCATGGAAACCGCCAAGGGGACATGGGAGGGGGGGGGGGGGGGGCTATTGTACCCAAGTGGGTGAGGGGTTTGCAAGGGTGGGCACTCCATTTCTGAGTGACCCACTGATGGTGGTGCAGTCAGTAAATGAGAATGGAGATGGTTGGTGTGCTGATACTCCAAATCCTGTGAAGTATCAACCATCATGAAACACCACCCTTGGGTGGACATCACCATAGACAGCATCCATGTAGGTTTTGTTCAATAGAAATGCATGCAGACTGCTGAACCCAGGCTATTGTCCAGTGTGATAGATCTGGGGTTCAAAGGGCTGTGGTTCCACAAGGTGGAGGAATGTACTTGGCTGCCACCCATGGAGGAGCTCTCTCATGCTGTGGTCATGGAGAGGGTGATCCTGTAAGTGCTCAGGAACATTGTGAGTGCTGGTGCAGTGCTGCATGTGGCCACTGGTTTCAACATCATTGTTTAAACTATGCACCATCTGCTCCACTTTGCCATTGGAGGATGGGTAGTAAGGTGGACTAAACAGGTATTTAATGCCACTGGCATTGCAGAACTGTTCAAAGGCCATCACCGTGAATTGGGGCCTGTTGTCAGACATGACAGTACAGGGACGACCTTCAATGACTAGAATCTGGATAAGTGTTTTGAGTGTGGCAGTGGTAACCGTGGATGCCATGTTAATCACACAGGGGAAGTTGGAATAAGGGTCCGCAAGAATGAGCCAAAGAGAGTCCAGAAAGGGACCAGCAAATTCCAGATGAATGTGGTCACAGGTTCAGTGGGGAGTGGGCCAGGGGCGAGAGACTGAGGACGAGCAGCTTGATGTTGGGCACATTCAGAACAGCTGTGCACCATGACTTCTACATATTTGTTCAGTCCTGGTCATTAGGCATGTTCCCTGGCAAGGGTTTTCATCTACGGCATATCCCAGTGCCCACAGTGGAGGAGTTTCAAGATATTACAGTGAAAGGTAAGTGGGATGACAACATGGTAGTTATCTTCCTCCACATACAGCAGGAGAACATCAGAGACAACAGTCAAAGGATGAGAAAGGTGAGCTTGGGCCCAAAAGTTCTGGATCAGCATATTTGGAAAAATAAGTGGGCCACTGTTGTAGCACATAGTGGATGACATGCCATAAGGTAGTGTCACAGCATGTGTCTGTGTGTATGTGAGTAACAGTAATGGGAAACTCAACCAAGGTGCATTGACATTCTATGCCAGTGTGGAAACAGATCTTCAGTTGGTTAAATGCCAAGTCTAGTCCTGAGGGTAGATGAGAGAGCACATCCATTTTTGCTTGTTGCTTGGTAGGCTTGTACTTAATGGTGTAATTCTAAGAACTAAGGAAAAGAGCCCTGTGCTGGAGCATATGAGTTATCCATTCTGGAAGCCAAAAGTGTGGCTCAAAGAGTGTTACCAATGGTTTGTGGTCAGTAATGTGGGTGAACTTATTCCCAAAGAGGTACATATGATCGTTAAAGCCTGTTTCTCAACCTATAAGTAGTTTCTTTGAGTACATGTCAGTGTCTTTGATGCGTAAGTGATGGGTTGCTCAATACTATCATCATTATGGTGTGTCAGTACTGCAACAATGCCATAGCCACATGAGAAAATGTCAGCAGGAGAAGTAGGTGATGTGATGGAGAAAAGGGTATAAGGCAGATCACCGAGCTTTACGTATGCTTAAGCTGGGTGAAAGCAGGCTCACTGGTAGATGACCACCAGAACTGAATGCCCTCCTTCTGCAACTGGTTGCATGGGTGCATACTGTGTGCTGCTTGTGGGAGGAACTTAGAATAATAATTCACTTTACCCAAAACAGCTTGCAGTTCCTGTAGGTTTTGGGGACATGGGAGAGATTCATCAGCTGAAATGTTGTGATCAGTGGGCTGAATCCCATCTTTGTTGAGCTACTGTTCAAGGTGCTCCACTTGCTCCAAAAACCTGCCATTTGTGCAGACTGCACTTGAGCCCTGCATCATACAACATACTACAGAGGGTGCAGAGGTTGTGCAGCTGGTCTTGGCTCATATCACCCATAACTGTTAAGTCATAAATAATTGGTACAAGTGGGAATGAACATGGTTAACTGTTATTGGTATCTTTGGGAGATTGCCGAACAGAATACATCCCAAAGGGAAAATGATTATGTTTGTAGAGGTGAAAGTTTGTATTGAAGACCATAATGCATTGCGATTCCTCGGTCTGTGGGATCTCTAAATAAGCATCAGCAAGGTCCAGCTTAGAAAAATATTCACTGCTGACAAGTTTTGTGAGGAGGTCCTCTCAATGCAGTATAATATAGGTTTCCATGTTTGCCTGGGCACTGCTTGTTTATCCAAAATCTCCACAGAGCTGGAGGGAGCCATTTGGTTTCTTAACCACTATCAGGGATGTGGCCCAAGCAGTAGCTTTGAAAGGTTCAATTGCCCCAGCTTCATGAAGGTAATTGAGTTCAAGCTTAACTGCTATCTACAGAGAGACCAGAAGTGGACATGCCTAACAGACATGGAACACTGCATCAGGACATAGACAAATACACACCTCAAAATTGGTGACACTTTCCAGACCAGGTTCGAACAGAGATGCAATAGAGGCACAGAGGTTGTCAAATTCGTGAAAGGAAACTGTGACTGAGATGACCTTAACTTTGTCCTTGATGGAAAACACAAACATTGAGAAACCATCCCAGCCAGAAGTGGTGCCAGCCAAATTACTATTGACAACAAACAGCATTTTTGGCCATGTAACCTTCTTGTATGCTGCCTGACAGTTCAGTTCCCCCCAGAGGGGGAACTGAACTGTCCCCCCTCTGAGGGGAACTGAACTGTCACTGCAGAAGCAGCTGTTGCTGCGGCTGTTCCACAAGGTACATGAGTCTTGCATCCATAAGACACTGTTAACCTTTTTTTTTTCACCAATTATAGTAACTGGAATTGGACATGGCCAAGAGACACTAGCTGACTGGCCAAGGGTGTTGACAGTGAGTTGCTGAAAACCACAAAAGGGAAAAACAGCAATTGATGAACAAGACAACACAACAGAATAACAAGTCTGGAGTTTAAACCAAATAGAGAGCCTAGACATAACAGTATCTGGAACCAAGCAATGCTGCATACTATGAGTGATACTGAAGTGCAGTTAGAACAGGACTGAGATCTGGGACCCTATGCTGTGAGCTTTATAGAACGGGTGCAGGTGCTGACAGGCTGGAGCGTGGGGTGTGGCCCTCACCTCTCACTGAGGCAGCAGCAGCAGTGTTCGCAAGTATTAGGAATGCTGCCTAGCGGCAGTTGTCTAGAGCCATGTGTTACTATGTGGGCTTTCAAGCTCATTTGACTAGGGTACCACAACGAATGCCCTTTTTGCTAGTGATAGTCAACTTTTTACTTCCTCCTTGCTCTGTCCATGAAGGGTTATACCTTCTCTATTTTGTGATCACCAACTCTGATGTTATGTTTCTTGCAGTTCTTGTTTCTGATATTCCTCATTATGCTTTAGTCTTTCTTTGATGCACTCTCAAACCATATTCTGTATTCATTAGATTGTTCACTCCATTCAACAGATCCTGTAATTCTTCTTCACTTTTACTGAGGGTAGCAAAGTCATCAGTGAATCTTACCATTCTTTTTGCCATTTCAGTTCACTGATCCTCACTGTATATAGATTGGGCTTTAGCATTTCTCTTTCCAGATTTTCTAGCTTCCCTACCATGCTCAGATTTCTGACACTCCATGTCGTGACTCACAGAATATTATCTTTTTTCCCATGATCACCTCCCCCATGGCAGTGCCTTCCTGGAGATCTGAATGGAGGACTAGTCTGGAATATTTTGCCATTGGAGAGATCATCATGATACCACTTCAATTACAGGGCATATGTCATGTAAATACACATTATGTATGCTTAATGCAGTGGTTGCCATTGTCTTCTGCATCCTCATGCTGTTGATCATTGCTGATTCTTCCATCTTATAGGGGCAGTTTCTCAACCCAATGGCAAAGAGTGCCTTGACACTCTGTCTCCTCCTCCACCCTCTTTGACAAGGCCAGCGGCAGAATGAGGGTGACTTTTTTTGCTGGAAGTCTTCAGTTGCCATTTATGATGACTTCTATTCAAACTTCAAGCAGTGTCAGGGTTCAAACCTGGAATCCAGGACGTTTTGAATACTAATCAAAGATGCCACCCATAGACCACAGGTGCATTGTTAGTATGATTGTATGAAGTATCAAACAAAAATTGTGACTGGATTAAAGATTCCTTGGTAGGGTAGACACAGCATGTTGCCTTGGATGACAAGTCATCAACAAAACTAAAATCAAAAGTAAGTTCAGATGTGACCCAGGAAAGAGTGTTTGTATTCTTGTTGTTCATATTCTATATTAATGATCTGACAGACAGTGTTAAGAACAACTCCAACTTTTTGCAGATGATGCAGTTATCTCTAATGAATTACAGTCTGAAAAAAATCTGCACCTGCATTTTGTCAGATCTGAATAAGCCTCCAAAGTGGTGTAAAGATTGTCAACATACTCTAAATGTTCAGAAATATGCAATTTTGCATTTCACAAAACGCAAATAAGTAGTAGTCTATGACTAAAGTGTCAATGAGTCACCAATGGAATCAGTCACCTTGTACAAATATCTATGTATAACAAATATAATAGAGGGAAACATTCCACGTGGGAAAAATATATCTAAAAACAAAGATGATGTGACTTATCAAACGAAAGCGCTGGGAGGTTGATAGACACACAAACAAACACAAACATACACACAAAATTCAATCTTTCGCAACCAACGGTTGCTTCATCAGGAAAGAGGGAAGGAGAGGGAAAGATGAAAGGATGTGGGTTTTAAGGGAGAGGGTAAGGAGTCATTCCAATCCCGGGACCGAAAAGACTTACCTTAGGGGGAAAAAAGGACAGGTATACACTCGCATACACACACATATCCATCTGCACATACACAGTCAGAAGCAGACATATGTCTGCACAAGCAGACTGTGTATGTGCGGATGGATATGTGTGTGTATGCAAGTGTATACCTGTCCTTTTTTCCCCCTAAGGTAAGTCTTTCTGCTCCCGGGATTGGAATGACTCCTTAGCCTCTCCCTTAAAACCCACATCCTTTCGTCTTTCCCTCTCCTTCCCTCTTTCCTGATGAAGCAACCGTTGGTTGCGAAAGATTGAATTTTATGTGTACGTTTTTGTTTGTTTGTGTGTCTATCAACCTGCCAGCGCTTTCGTTTGGTAAGTCACATCATCTTTGTTTTTAGATATATGTATAACAAATTGTAGAAATATAATATAGAATGCTCACAGAGGCATAGCCAAAGGTAAAGCAGAAGGTAGACTTCTGTCCATTGGCAGGATATTGCAAAGATTTTAGTCAGTCTGCAAATGAAACTGCTTTCAAATCACTTATGTGCACCATCTCAGAAAATTGCTAAGTGTGTTGGACCCTTACCAAATACTAGTAACAAGGGAAGTTGCACATAGACAAGGATAGATGGCTTGAGTGGTCATAGGTTTGTTTAACTCACAGGAGAGCATTACAGAACTGTTGAAAACTTGAATTAGTAGACGCTTGAAGACATGCCAATAATTCCACAAAAGTGTAGTTACAGAGTTTGAGACTTTGCTCTAAGTTCCCAATAGGATGTTTAAAGTTGTCACATTAATGGGGATCCATCTTCAATGTAAGGGCTGAATATAACATCTACTACTTACGTGTAGTGAAAAAGATTTGACAATTTGACATGTAATATGTAATATTACACATGTGCTTGAAAATGACAAGTCATCACAACAAGCTAATCACATGGTTTAAATAAAGATCTGCTACATTACAGCCTACTACAGACAGTGTTTTCTTTTATTAATCATTTAGAGTCTGCGGATCCCCATAAAAACAAAATTTTAATAACTTATATATGCTACTTTTTCCATGTCCATGTCAACTGCTGTTGATAATATTTGCACTGAAAATGCTAAGCTGCTTAGTTTGCTAACTAGCTACTCAATGTCTGCCTGCTAGCTCAAAGCTTTATCCAAATTTAAACCTAAAACTTTCACTGAGTTGATTTCTTCTATACCTTGTTGGTTGTGAATAATCTTAATCTGCAAAAGTTTGGCTGTTTGGATTTGATTTGCATCGTATGAATCTTAGATATGTTTAGACTCAACCAGTTTATCTGAAACCATATTTCAGCTGTCATTCTCCCTGCACTCCATACTCAGTTTCATGGGAAAAACCCTAATGTGTTCTACTGTGCTGAGTACTCTCTGCCATGCACTTTGCAGTGATCAAGTTATTGTTTTGTTAGTCTCCTGATTTAAACTACAAAATCACTAGCACTCTTCCATAATTAGTATGAGGCCCATGGGTAGGAACATCTAGTGAGAAAATAATTCCTGGAATTAAACTAAAATCAAATAAAAATGCTGACTGGCAATGAATATATCCAAGCACAGATGCAAGTTTTAGTTTTTGTAACTAGAAATTCTTCCATCCAAAAAGAGAATAATGGATTTGACATACTGTAGTTGTGGCTATTCAGAAATTGAGCCGAGAAGTCACACAGAATTTTCCATCAAGGGAAATACAATGAGGCAAGACTAGCACAAACATTTGCACTGGATGAGGATATTTAAAAGTGATGTGTTACAAAATGAGCATGCCACAGATAAGAAAAGGTTATACCAAAACTAAAAATGAGCAGTTATAGATAGAATTAAAATAATAAACATTAGGTGGAGAAGATGAAAGTAATGAAGAAAGAGTGACAATAAAAGCTAAAAGAGATTAAAAGAAAAAAAAGATGTAAATGTGCAGAAGCAAGGAGATGGCAGCAGGTTTGAGGAAGATGAAAACTGGTTAACAACAGCAACAGTGGTTAATGGGAAAATGATTCAAGAGAACAATGAAAGACAAACATTTACTGCACACTGGGTTTCACCTGTAACAAGAGGTAAAGTCCGGACTGATTTCATGGTGAAGTGGGCATGGCATCACAGCTATTGAGTTGCAGAAGTAGTGCCGTAACTTGGTAACACACATCATTAGTACTTCATGATTTAAATTATCTCAGAATAGGCACATTTCCTTCAGTATGTTCTGCATGCTAACATTTATGATAGCTTTTGGCTGAACTTCAGCCTGCTGCCAAATGGTAAATGTAAACCTTTATTACCTCTGTTTTCCAATATAATTCTAGGAAGAGCAGTTACATGAAATTATAATAAGATGGCCCCAGTAAAAATGAGATCATGTTATGTTTCTGTTAGCTTTTGGTTGAACTTCTCCCTGCTGCTAGCTGTTAAATGAAATTCTATCTTTATTTTCCAAGAGAATTGTAGGGGTGCCGAGTAGAGACACCACTATGTTGTTAGGATGCTGATGTGGACCTTTAGAGTGTCTTTCAGCATGAATAAAAGATGATTAGCATTTTAACATGTATTGGTTCAGATTTACAGTTCAGTATCTTCTTGTCAGCCTCAGCTGAAACCTCATGCCAGTGACACAGTGGAATTCAGCTGACTCCTGTTGTCAGCTTGGTTCCACTGGTCACCACAGCCGCTACTCCATCAGTTTGGCTGAATGCTTGTGAGTTGCCATCATGCAGTCTGCAGGCAAAGCTGTAGCATATATGATTGCCCCACACTGTTTTAGAGTGTCCTTGAACCCGCTCTGGAAGATGACAATGACCTGTGATGACCGATTGGGTGTTCTACACTGTCAGAAGTTGTGTAGTCAATGATCCTGGCCCCTCTGGGCTGTTAGGCCCTGGTACCTGGAAGTGAACGATGATCAGAAAGAAAGACACCAGATGATCCTCTCATCCAGCAGTGACAATGATGTTAGTGCAATAAGCACCACAAGTTGGACTGGTGTTGAAAGACCCTCGTCTCCCCATCACAAGTGTGGTAGGTGGTGACCATTGGAAAGTTACATGAGCGGCAGGTTGTGGTAACTTGGATGTTGCCATCTCAGGAATGGCAAACAATGTATTCATGAGAAGTGCTGGCACATATAACACATGGCTATCACTACACCGTAATAATAATTGAATTGAGTGCTATAAGTGTAAATGCCATTGATCCTAAGACTAATTGAATTCAGAGCTGGAGAACTGGAGTGTTATGGACACTAGCATGAGGTAATGACTGTTTGTTATGACCGAATGTTGCCTACTTCTTTACTAGTTGTCAGCAGTCCTTGTTCTCCTGTATCTGCTGAACAATCTGTTACAGGTTCTTAACTGCACTGTCAGGTCTCTATAATGTGTTATTACATCCAAGATAATGCATGTTGCTTCACAAGAGCTAATGAACTAACATCTCCATCCCCTCTCTCGGTTGACATTTTGCTGAATGTCTAACCCATGCTTGGCAATTGATGCCAATATAGCAATGTGTGCTCATGTATGTGACCACCTCACAGTTTGATTGTTTCTTTCTGCTGCTTTAGCTATGTCACCACCTGTGCCTTGTTCACTTGCGGTTGTGCTGGTGTGAACTTAAGAAAAATTTAATTTCCTTCCCTTTTCTGTTCTGGGACATAACATTCATTTATTTATTTATTGGTCCTGTGAATCTAGGACACTACAGCGTACAAAAGATATTGGACCATTAATTAATTACAATACACATTCCTTGACTTTTCTTTTTTTTCAGACATCATTTTAAGAAAAGATAAAATTATACAATATTTTCATACTCTACAAATTTTATGAAAACAGCCTTAATTGGTAAGGCAGTTTTGTTTTGTTTGTATAGATATTCGCTTACTGTACAGAAGCAGGGCTCGGCAAAAAAAAGATAGCTGTTTCCGTAGAGTGATTTCTCCTGAAACCATGTTGAGATGCTGTTAGCATATTATATTTATCTATGGAATTTGGCAGTCTCTTGTAAAAGAGTTTCTCTAGAATTTTAGAAAACACAGACAGTAGAGAAACTGGTCTATAGTTTGACACCTCTTCCTGGTTTCCTTTCTTGTGTAGTGGTTTAACTTCAGCTATTTCTGAACAAGTTGGAATGCTGCCAGTTGAGAAGGATAGGTTTACAAGATATGTCAGTGGTTCAGAAAATAAATCTACACATTTTTGTACAACAAAATCTGGTATGTTATCTTTTCCTGATGAATGTTTTGATTTTAGAAACTTGATTTCTTGCTGTACTTCTCATGTATTAGTTGATATGAGAAATATTGTGTTTTCTACCTGTTCAATTTTTGGTGTTACCTGTGGGGGATGTTTATGGGTGACATTTTGCTCAATAAGTTTTTCTGCTACATTTACAAAATAACTGTTAAATGTGCTAGCCAACTCCTGTGGTTTGCAGATAATGTGCAAATTTTTATTCACATGTATGTTATTAGTTTTTATTTTGTTACTTCCTGTGTCCATCTTTACAGTATACTAAACAGCTTTCATTTTATTTGATGCATTTCTTATGTGTCTGTCATTTTCCAGCATTTTGGCACTTTTTATTACTGTCCTCAGAATTATTTTATAGTTTTTAAAATACCTGTCAAATTCTGGTGTTGTGTGACATGTTTTTGTAACTTTGTAGAGGAATCGTTTCTCTGCACATGATTTTCTGATACATGTAGTGATCCATTTGTTTGTGTGAGTGAGTTTTGACCTCCTAAATTTAAGTGGAAATGCTACATCAATTTAATTGTATCCATAAACATATTTGTCAGGTATATTTCCAGCTCCATAAATTTGTTCCCATGATTCTTTCTTTAAACGATTTCTAAGTATTTCAGTATTCTGGTCATTGTAAGATCTGGTCTCATATGTACTTGTCATTTTGTTGGCCTTATCACATTCAATATTGAAACTCATGTTTTGTCCATAGTGGTGTCCAAATCCAGTCTTTATTATTTCTGCTATGTAATGTTGTTGATTATAGTTAATTATTATTTGGTCTATTGTGGATTTTATAGAGCTAGTTTCTCGTGTTGGGGAATGTATTGTGATTTTCAAGTGAAAATATGAGATTCAATAGTTCTATTCTTATTTTATGGGGCTTCCTAAAGTCTATATTGAAATCACCACATATGAGGAGTATTTGTTTATTTTTTACAGTTAGAATTAAAGTTTTTCCATGTGTTGAAAGTTTTTATGTCTTCCTCAGGAGATCTGTAAAGGCATGTTTTATGTGATGGTAATTCTGTGGATGATATTGCAAAATCCTTTTGCCTATTTAGTGTCTTTGGTAGGTCTGTATTTTTGAAGGTATTCCTTTTGTGACAAAGATGCAGTTTCTCAGTTTCTTCCACATTGAAGTTGCTTTCTACAAGTGTAGGCTGCCAATTCATGTTTTTTTTATGTTTACTGTTTGTAGTATATCCTCTCTTAATGAGTGCACATTAAGACATAACACAGAAGCATCATTTAATTCATTTGAAAGCATTATTTGCAATTCTATTAATTTATTGCACAGAGACTGAACATTCTGATGGAACAGCATAAAATTATGAACCATTTTTTCTGGATTATTTGACTGAGCACTTACCTTTGCTTTGCTTTCTGATTTCTGTTTTTCAATTTTTTCTAGTACATTAGATGATCTGTTTTACTGGCAGAAACACATCTAATATTTTTTGTAGCCTTATTTAAATTATCACCCCCTTTACTAAAAGTCAGTTTCCCATGTTTTTTATTAAGGCACACACATCTGCCAACACTTTACTGCAAGTTTTAGAGCTTAACCTATTCATGTGGAGTCCATCTTGTCCTAGACACTTATTGGTTACAAACTTATTAAGATGTAAAAATACTATCCCTAAAGTATCACACTGATTTTGCATCCAGTCATTTATCCTGTCTATGTAGCTATCACTAACTGATCTTCTGTGTAAAATTCCACTTATCACTATCTTGGATCCGGGATAGGTATTTTTGGCTGTACTGATTATGTTTCTTGTTTTGTTAATCCCCTCTTCTGCAAGAAATTTATCCCAAATTTGCGTTCTCTGTCCATTACCAAACTAGTCTCTATGTTTTAACCCAAGAATGAAAAGGCATAAACACATGAGAGACAAAGTATGTGCAGCAGACAACACACAAGTGGCCAGTGGAACCTTGCACTCCTGCCTGAATAGTTATTAATTCTAACTGGGGTGCAGCTGGCAGGCTACACATGCAACTGCTGTCAGACTAGCCAGCCAGCTGACTTCTAGTAGCCAAATCAGGCACAAACTTCATACATAAACTATGAAGTTGAACATATACAAATTTCGTAGTTACAGCACCATATATGCTTTTTATTCACAATTTTACATTACTCTGAGATCAATCACTTGGTTGCTTCTTGAGTTGAACTGTAAGGCTCCTAAGCTTAGTCTGTGTAAATTAACTACCTAACCTTATATTGTGTTTTTGGTCAGTTACCTACTTCTGATACAATTTACAGTTTCTATTCTTAATTCTTATCACTGGTGTGTAATGTTCCATGAGTATTTGATGGATTGGTGATTCATTTGAATGGAATAATTTACATTTAAGCAGAAGTAAATTGCACAAATGAGTAGCAGATTCAGGATAATGCTTGTTGTGGTTACATTAACAATTATTATGTTTTGCTTGCATTTCTCATGATATTGCTTTACATGTTGTAGCATCTAGTCAACTGAAATTCTTCCTTTTTCTATGATCTAAAGAGTGTAATAGGCTGGAATCGAGGTGTTGATAAGGAATGTTACGTCTGTACAGATAGTATGCATAATGATTCTTCCAGCCAGTACAAATGTCATACTTTGCTCTGATGATTAGTTATCTGCTGTTTTAAAATTTTAATTTTGTCATCTCTGTTGGTCTTCCACTTCTGTAACAGTTGACAATCACTTTCTGGTGAAAATATGGAGTAAATCCAGTAGTATCCAATTTTCTGAAAATGTGGCTATCTACATCTACATCTACATCCATACTCCGCAAGCTACCTGACGGTGTGTGGCGGAGGGTACCTTGAGTACCTCTATCGATTCTCCCTTTTATTCCAGTTTCGTATTGTTCGTGGAAAGAAAGATTGTCGGTATGCCTCTGTGTGGGCTCTAATCTCTCATGGTCTCTTTGCGGGATATACATAGGAGGGAGCAATATACTGCTTGACTCCTCGGTGAAGGTATGTTCTTGAAACTTCAACAAAAGCCCGTACCGATCTACTGAGTGTCTCTCCTGCAGTTCCACTAGAGTTTATCTATCATCTCCGTAATGCTTTCACAATTACTAAATGATCCTGCTCTCCGTTGGATCTTCTCTATCTCTTCTATCAGCCCTATCTGGTATGGATCCCACACTGGTGAGCAATATTCAAGTAGTAGGCGAACAAGTGTACTGTAACCTACTTCCCTTGTTTTCAGATTGCATTTCCTTAGGATTCTTCCAATGAATCTCAGTCTGGCATCTGCTTTACCGACAATCAACTTTATATGATCATTCCATTTTAAATCACTCCTAATGCCTACTCCCAGATATTTTATAGAATTAACTGCTTCCAGTTGCTGACCTGCTATATTGTAGCTAAATGATAAGGGATCTTTCTTTCTATGTATTCACAGCACATTACACTTGTCTACATTGAGATTCAATTGCCATTCCCTGCACCATGTGTCAATTTGCTGTAGATCCTCCTGCATTTCAGTACAATTTTCCATTGTTACAACCTCTCGATATACCACAGCATCATCTGAAAAAATCCTCAGTGAACTTCTGATGTTATCCACAAGGTCATTTATGTATATATTGTGAATAGCAACGGTCCTACAATGCTCTCCTGCGGCACACCTGAAATCACTCTTACTTCAGAAGACTTTTCTCCATTGAGAATGACATGCTATGGGGCTAGTGCTTCCCTTTACACTCTGCCACTTCCATTTTCCCAAGAAATTGTTTCATTTGAAATGACTGTTCATTAGTCTGCACTACTGTGACTGGACAAATAGTAACACTCTTTGTGATACCGTTCTTTAGATCTACTACAGACATAAGTACATGAGAATCTTTTTATTCTGAGACTAATAACACTCTGTGAGTCTGTACTTGTACCTGTTTATTGATGGTGTTCCACTTAATTGGGTATGGATGGATTAGAAAATATCAGTATTTTGCATTTTTGACTGCTACCAGAAAATTTATGGGTGATGTCGAAACTAGCTCAGTCAGTGCTAACTTTATCAGTAGACATGTGATAAAAAAACTGTATATTTTTCTGTTACAGGTTTGAAATGCTGTAACACTGTAGGAAAGTCCCTCTGTGTTTGTTGTAACCCTATCAGAAATTGCTGCTGAAGTAGCAGTCTTCTTCTTCTGTGGCTCTACAATTCATGATGAGTCTTGGCATCTTCTGCTATCTCCTTCCATTTATCCTGGTCCCTTGCGAGCATTTTCCAATTCCTGTAGCCCATCTTCTGAAGGTCTTATGTGACTCCATCCTCCCATTTAGTTTTCAGTTGACCACGTCCTCTCTGTCCACCTGACTTTTTTTGTAAAATCTTTTTAGTATTTCCATGTCATTCATCCATACCACGTGTCCAGCCCATCTCGGCGTAGATGACTTCACAATTATTCTAATCGGCTGATCTTTGCATACAACTCATGGTTATATTGCCTCCTCCATCTTCCCCTTTCACAAATTGGGTTGATTGTTCTATGAGTATTCTTCTCTCAAATGGATCCAGCAATTCAGTATCCTTTGCTGTCAGAGGCCAAGTTTCAGAGGTGTATGTAAGCAAGGGTCTGATCAGTGTTCTATGAATGGTTAATTCTGTGTTTCTAGTCATGAGCCTCAAAGATAGAAGCTTCGTTAAGGTGAAATGAGCTTTATTGGGTGCAATTAGTATCTTTATTTCACATTAGCTATCATCTAGACTGGGTAGAGTTGAGCCCAGATACTTGAAATGATGGACTCTTTCGAAGGTATAACAACCCTCGTTATTTTGGCTCCTTGTGCACTTTCCCAGCAGCTAGTTATTTTGTTTTCTGTTTGTCGATATTTAGTCCTGTATTCCTGCTGGCCTGTTCAAGTGTGGTGAATGTCTCTTTCATTGCCATCAGAGTTCTTGGTACTATGACGATGTCATCCGTATAGGCCACTATCTGCACAGATTTATGAAAAGTCATTCCCCTCACCAAGACATTTTCTTCTCTATTGTTGTTCTGTATTATTCTCATTGCAGTTCTCATCTCTTGTACATCAAATGGGTCCAAATTGTTATCTGGATCCTCTTCCTCTTGTATTTCTGTTGGGTTCCTTGGTACAATCGACCTCAAATTAAGAAGTTTATCAAAGTAGCCACACCACCTCTTGCACATCTCCTTCTCTTGACTAATAATTTCCCCCTTCCTATCTTTTATTAAACTTGTTCTGACCCGGAAATGTTTCCCTGTCTTATTCACCTCTCTATGAAGTTTCCTTGCTTTATTTGTACCCCTCAGAAGCTCCATTTCTTCAGTATTTCTCTTCATCCATTCCCTCTTTTTCCTTTGGTGGGTCCTTTTTTCAATTTTCCATTTTTCTTTATATTCATCCATTATCCTCATGGTTTAATGTGGTTGTACTGACTTTTGTATGCTTCATTTCTTTTGTTTGTTACTGTTTCACATTTGGTATTGAACCACAAGGTTCTTTTTTGCCACACGCTGTTTCCAATTATCTCATCTGCTGCTATCTGCACTTTTTTTTATCTTTTCCCATTGGTCTTCAATGTTGTTACATTCTCCAGCATTTTCAAGAGCCTGAATTACTTTCTTCTGCTATCATTCCCTTGTTTCCTCTGATTTTAAAGCTATGATGTTACATTTATTTGTCCTAGGCTGGGTTCCTTTCACTGTGTTAGACATTCTTGCCTTCACCTGTGCCCAAAATAGGAAGTGATTTGTGTCTATATTTGGACCTCTTAAGCCCCTTACATCCATTAAGTTTGACTTGTGCCTTGCATCAGTTAGTACATGGTTGATCTGATTTATTGTATTTCCATCTGGTATTCCCTTATGTATTTCCTTCTGTGGGAACAATGTGAAGCCAGCCACCATGTATCAAACTCATCCTGTTGTCATAACTTATTGCATGTTTATTATAGATACCAGTTATTGGTCTATATATCTGTTCTCTTCCCACCTGGGATTTAGGTGTCTGGCTAGTATTTTTGTATTGTGCCCTGATCATCCATCATATGTGTTGTGGACTGGCAAGACAGCCAATCCACTAGGAGGAAGCCAAAAGGCATGCGTTTAAGCTCACGCAGGCTGGCGTGAGGTCTGTAACAGGACAAGGTAATTATAATAGCAAATAACGTACGTAGCTGCTGGAATACTTAACTTTAATCCATAATTGGTGAACATAGCTCTTGATGGTACATGTTTTACAGCATCAATAGTAACTGGTAATGGCGCCTTGCTAGGTCGTAGCAAATGACGTAGCTGAAGGCTATGCTAACTGTCGTCTCGGCAAATGAGAGCGTAATTTGTCAGTGAACCATCGCTAGCAAAGTCAGCTGTACAACTGGGGCGAGTGCTAGGAAGTCTCTCTAGACCTGCTGTGTGGCGGCGCTCGGTCTGCAATCACTGATAGTGGCGACACGCGGGTCCAACGTATACTAACGGACCGCGGCCGATTTAAAGGCTACCACCTAGCAAGTGTGGTGTCTGGCGGTGACACCACAATATGCTCTTGCCAGAGATTCATAGAAAGCTTCTTTCTCCTCATCCTCTGATTCTTCAGTTGCTACATGGATATTAATTATGGAATAACTGAAGAATTTCCCTTTTATCCTAAGTGCTGGTATCTTGCATTTAAAGGGATGGTCCTGTTACTAAATGCTTTATTTGGTGATGCACTACAAATCCTGTCCTGAACACATGGTTCCTTTTGCTTTAGCTATAAAATATGTTTGCTTCTTTCTTTTGTAGGTTTCCGCTCCTAGTTCATCTTGCTTTTTGCAATGCTCTGAGGCTCTGCTTCAGGTTCATTATTTGGCCTTGCATCACTTCAGAGTGGTATAATGATCTCATATTCCAAGTACCGACAAATAAATCTGATTTATGCTTCATATTTTTCTCTTTCTTTTCTCAATTTTCTTGTCTCCATCATTTGGTTGCACACCCACCATAACCTTGTCCATGCCATATCTGTCATCTTTTATCCATCTTGTTTTTCTTTGTTGAAGTTTCATAACAGGTATTCTTTACAGAGTGGGCTGTCAACCCTACGTCCAATCTCTACCTGAGGACAGGTAGTTTTTATTCAGGGATTTCTTCCCTTGGCCTTCGGAGACCCAAAGTAGCAGTTGCCAATTTTGGTCTGCTCCAGGTATTTTATTTTCCCACTGGTAAACATTCCCCTATCTGCCATGTGGGGAGATGCCCAATGGGAGATTAGCAACTCCACATGGGCTGGGTTAGCAGTATCACACTCATATGTAGATGGGTGACATGATGAACTGCTTCCTGCAACATTTCAATTTCAATCCTCACACCCCCCAAACTGTCTTCTAATATTTACAGTAAATAACTTCACTACTACTATCATTTCATCAAGTGCATCGCCTTTCAATCACTACCGTATTTACCCGAATCTAAGCCGCACCTGAAAAATGAGACTAGAAACAAAGGAAAAAAAGATTTCCCGAATCTAAGCCGCACCTGAAATTTGAGACTCGAAATTCAAGGGGAGAGAAAAGTTTTAGGCCGCACCTCCAAATCGAAACAAAGTTGGTCCATTGTATATGAGACACAATTTAGGTCGAATGAATGACGATACAGCTACAGTAGTTTGGTTTGAGTCGTAAGCTTTACCAGGTAGCCATTGCTATGCGTCTGGCGCTCCGTCCGTATTTATACGGGTACCCTTCCTTTTTCACGTGCTTCGTCTGGTTTGAATCGATTGCTTATTTTGTTTGATCTGGTAAGTGCCGTTTTCTCTGTTATAGGTGTTTACCTCACTCTAAGCTGAAAATGCATCACTGTACTGTAGAGATGGGCAAACTGAAACACTTAACTGTTTCGAAACAAATGAAACAGTACAATGTAACGTTTCGATACGCTGTTTCGAAACAGTGAAAGAGTTTGTGTTTTGTAATCTAATAAACCTACACATTTTATCATCTTGAATGTGTACTGTATAAGTATGTCCATATAAACACAAATGAGGTGCGAGAGCGCTAATCATTTAGCAGAAAGTATTGAACTATCACTTGGGCATCTTGGCAGTTTCGTATTTCCTGCAGCAAATGCGCTGCTTTCGTGTTGTGTGACTTTCATACTTTTCAATTGGCTGAGGACAGCCATAGCTGAAGACAGAACCACCACGAACGGAACTGGAAGGAGGAGCAAACTGCAGAAACACCGGATAAGCTACTGGGATTCCCACATTCCGTTAGTATGGGTAATATACCCATCCTGATAAATTCCATGTACACAAAGGGAATCATTGTGGATAATAGGCAAAGTGACTATAGACTCACAAATAATGCCAAATAATTCGAATAAATAACAAAATATAACAGAAAAAAATTTTGTCTTTCAAGGTGTTTCGAACCGTTACTATAAAGTCACCATGCTTCCCAGCCCTTCCCATTCACCATTACACTATCAGTGATATGTCAAACAGATTGCTTGCAATTATACCTAGATCAAATTTATGTATATATCTAATAACTGTCACTCTACGCCTTTTTTTATTCAAAATGTTGTAGGCTTACTTGCGTTTCTTAATACGATTACTGTACATGAAAAGAGAAGCTTATGTTATAAAAAAAAGTGTAATTTAATCGAATGATTTTCACATATTTTTTTATTTTGAATGTGAATAGTAATGCGTTGTTTTATTGTTTAGTTAATGTTTATAAAGCAGATGTTATGCCACTTCGTAATAGGACAGTCAGCTAGAAACAAAGCTTCACTTTTGGATATCTTAAGCTTCATTGTATTGCTTGTCAAAAAGATTTCGACACTCTTGAAAGTGTTTCATGAAGTGTTATGTTGTGTTTCAGTATCTGTGCCGAGCCCGAATCTCGTATGACACAGAGCGGAATGAAACATCACTGTTTCGATACAATTAGTCAGCTCCAAGCGCAGGTGGACTGAAACAGCCTTATTTTGAAACAACGATACAGTTTCTGTGTCTGGCTCGAGATCGAATCTGGTGCGGTTATCCGAGACAGGGGCGGAATGAAACAGTGGTGTTTCGAAACAGTGAACCACAGCCGTTCCGAAACACTGAAACAGTTCCACGTATCGATACACTGTATCGAAACATAGAAACAGTGGCCAAGTCTACTGTACTGTGTCATGCATTGTTTGTCGCATTCTGATAGTGCGTGTTTACGGCCTGTTGCCGTTCGCGGCATGGCTTGCTTTTGTGCGCGCTACTGCCGCTTACAACTGAAAAGAGCCGAATCGTCTCATTAGCGAATCAATGTCAAGAGATTGCTATTTGTTGTTACTAACACTGCTGCTTTCTTTGAGAATGATCAACAAGAACCAAATAATAGGCTGCGTATGATAGAACATGTTCTGAACGAGAGTTAGGCGAAAATTTTTCTCTGTTTGAAAATCTTTGCGGCCGCTTCTTTAGTACATCAAATCCTGCACAGAAATTAGAGTCATCTTAGATTTAAAAATCTAGTCAGTTGCCGTGGTTCATTTCTGACTGTATCACTATTAGGCTAAGAATAATACGAATATAAACATGACACGATAAGTGTATTCTTCTGCGTTTGCTGTTGTCTCACTCTAGTTTCGTAGTTTATTAGGCAGACAGGATTTAAATGAGATAGCAACAAACACGGAAGAACACATGGCAAAATGTTTATATTCATATTATTCTTATGGTGAATGGTGAAGAGAATACTGCTTGTGATTCACATTTCATCAGGTTACTATTAGCAACCATCTCTTCTCACAGGTAGGAAAAAATTCAGAACGTAGAGTTTGCCATATTGAAAAACATCCCAAACAGTCTTGCCAGTCGGATTTTCGTAGTACATTGAAATTCTACTACATTCGAAGATGAACAATACGGAATTTGTATTTACTTCATTGGATAATGTATGAAAATGCAGTGGTCGAAACTCGGGGCAGAGAAAAAAAAGCTCATCTTCCACCTTTTTTTTTTTAAATTTATTTACTGATGCGGAGGTTTTGGCGCCAGTATTTATCTTTGTGCCTACAAAGCATGCCTGTGTAGCGCTACATATATTCGACGGCAGAAGTTAGTTGTGGCGGCACCTACCAACATTTTTCAGAACTTCCGCTTGCTTTGCACTCGATTCTAAGCCGCAGGCGGTTTTTTGGATTACAAAAACCGGAATAAAAGTGCGGCTTAGATTCGAGTAAATACGGTAATCAGGGTATTCATGGTGCTCCACATGTACTGCTCTAATTCTGTCATTAACTTTTCCACTGTTTTGATAATATACAGTATTCCTTGTTACACATTTGCTAATTGTGTCACATACAAACAGACCATTGCTTTTGTATCTTCTGTCGTCTCCTCTATGATTCCCTTTTATGTTGTTCCTGCTTTCTGTACCATTGTCGTTTGCTGTCCTGAGAACCATTTTTAATAGCTTCCCATCTGCATCCAACCATCCTGTTGTCTTCTGTAGTAGTGTTCATGGATCTACTTCCATCAGTTACTGTAAATGAGCCCTTAACTTTTCATAGGAAAGCTTTAACTTGTGATATTCATTTTGCACTTCTGCTAATACTGTATTTCTCCTTTCATTGCCTCTTTGTGCAACTCTGTGGACATGTTCTGCTGTCCTGAAACTTTGTTTCACACCTTTCAAATGTTGAATGTCAATTTAATTGTCCAGTTGTGATTTGTGAGTCTCACATATGGTTGCCATGAGAACAAAATCCCAGTGTTCAGAGGCTGGTCCTGAATCATGCCTCCTCTGCAAAAGTGTAGTAGTATTATGACCATCCTTCTGGACATCATCATTGGCACACCACCTAAGAGCAAATGAATTACCATCAGCCCCCTCCCTCCTTTGGATCAGTGTATATCTAAAGAATCAAAGACAAGCAAATGAAAAATGTTTACCTAATTACCCTAACATGTATCCCAACATAACCCATGTACATCTAGAGTATAAAAACATGTTGAATCACCCTATTTGTCCCATAGATCTAACTTCATATGGTACATTGCATATATCTTCTCTTTTCTTAGGCCACTTCTCCTTTTCTGCTGAAGTGATGGAACATGTGGTAATGTGTCAATTGCTCCTTTAAATGACTTCACTGTAATGACATGCACATGTCTTAGTCAGTGGTTGTAGTTTTACATTTACTGGCTAAGTCATTTGGGTGATGTGGTATGGTCTCTGATACTTTGTTAACTCTTTCAGTGCTGTGGGTGTGTATACACATCCTGCTATGTTTGTCCCCAAGTGTTGTGGTAATGTAGATGCACAAAGCTTGGATTTTTCTGCTGTACTGTGGACATCTGAATGGATCCTGAGATGCTGACCTCTCACTGCTTCAGACCCATTACTACCATATCTTATCGAATTTAAAAAAAAATTGAGTGTTTGTCATACAACATATGTCCCTCATTGCATGCTGTTATTTACAGAAAACGCCATTTTGATATCTTGAATCATGTGATGACTGATAAGGTCAAATGATTTGCAATGCAGAAGGATGCGAACGAATGTGCATGTCGTGTGCAACCATCCTTTGGATATGAAACCAAATAATTCAAGAATCATGAAAGAACGTTGTACACATGGAAGAAGCCTGGAGATACTGGAAGGTATCAGATAGATTATATAATGGTAAGACAGAGATTCAGGAACCAGGTTTTAAATTGTAAGACATTTCCAGGGGCAGATGTGGACTCTGACCACAATCTATTGGTTATGAACTGTAGGTTAAAACTGAAGAAACTGCAAGAAGGTGGGAAATTGAGGAGATGGGACCTGGATAAACTGAAAGAACCAGAGGCTGTAGAGAGCTTCAGGGAGAGCATTAGGGAACGATTGACAAGAATGGGGAAAGAAATACAGTAGAAGAAGAATGCGTAACTTTGAGAGATGAAATAGTGAAGGTAGCAAAGGATCAAGTAGGTAAAAAGATGAGGGCTAGTAGAAATCCTTGGGTAACAGAAGAGATATTGAATTTAATTGATGAAAGGAGAAAATACAAAAATGCAGTAAATGAAGCAGGCAAAAAGGAATACAAACATCTCAAAAATGAGATCGACAGGAAGTGCAAAATGGCTAAGCAGGGATGGCTAGAGGACAAATGTAAGGATGTAGAGGCACATATAACTAGGGGTAAGATAGATACTGCCTACAGGAAAATTAAAGAGACCTTTGGAGAAAAGAGAACGACTTGCATGAATATCAAGAGCTCAGATGGAAACCCAGTACTAAGCAAAGAAGGGAAAGCAGAAAGATGGAAGGAATATATAGAGGGTCTATACAAGGGCAATGTTCTTGAGGACAGTATTACAGAAATGGAAGAGAATGTAGATGAAGATTAAATAGGAGATATGATACTTCCTGAAGAGTTTGACAGAGCACTGAAAGACCTAAGTCGAAACAAGGCCCCGGGAGTAGACAACATCCCATTAGAACTAATGATAGCCTTGGGAGAGCCAGGCCTAACAAAACTCTACCATCTAGTGAGCAAGATGTATGAGACAGGCGAAATGCCTCAGACTTCAAGAAAAATATAATAATTCCAATCCCTTAGAAAGCAGGTGTTGACAGATGTGAAAATTACCAAACTATCAGTTTAATAAGCCACAGCTGCAAAATACTAACACAAATTGTTTACAGACAAATGGAAAAACAGGTAGAAGCTGACCTCGGGGAAGATCAGTTTGGATTCCGTAGAAATATTGGAACACGTGAGGCAATACTGACCCTACGACTTATCTTAGAAAATAGATTAAGGAAAGACAAACCTACATTTCTAGCGTTTGTAGACTTAGAGAAAGCTTTTGACAATGTTGACTGGAATACTCTCTTTCAAATTCTGAAGGTGGCAGGGGTAAAATAGAGGGAGCGAAAGGCTATTTACAATTTGTACAGAAAGCAGATGGCAGTTATAAGAGTTGAGGGGCATGAAAGGGAAGCAGTGGTTGGGAAGAGAGTGAGACAGGGTTGTAGCCTATCCCTGATGTTATTGAATCTGTATATTGAGCAAGCAGTAAAGGAAACAAAAGAAAAATTCGGAGTGGGAATTAAAATCCATGGAGAAGAAATAAAAACTTTAAGGTTCGCCGACGACATTGTAATTCTGTCAGAGACAGGAAAGGACCAGGAAGAGCAGTTGAACGGAATGGACAGTGTCTTGAAAGGAGGATATAAGATGAACATCAACAAAAGCAAAATGAAGATAATGGAATGTAGTCAAATTAAATCGGGTGATGCTGCCGGAATTAGATTAGGAAATGAGACACTTAAAGTAGTAAAGGAGTTTTGTTATTTGGGGAGCAAAATAACTGATGATGGTCATAGTAGAGAGGATATAAAATGTAGACTGGCAATGGCAAGGAAAGTGTTTCTGAAGAAGAGAAATTTATTAACATCGAGTATAGATTTAAGTGTCAGGAAGTCGTTTCTGAAAGTATTTGTATGGACTGTAGCCATGTATGGAAGTGAAATGTGAACAATAAATAGTTTAGACAAGAAGAGAATAGAAGCTTTCAAAATGTGGTGCTACAGAAGAATGCTGAAGATTAGATGGGTAGATCACATAACTCATGAGGAGGTATTGAATAGAATTGGAGAGAAGAGAAATTTGTGGCACAGCTTGACTAGAAGAAGGGATTGGCTGTTAGGGCATATTGTGAGGCATCAAGGGATCACCAATTTAATATTGGAGGGCAGCATGGAGGGTAAAAATTGTAGAGGGAGACCCAGAGATGAATACACTAAACAGATTCAGAAAGATGTAGGTTGCGGTAGGTACTGGGAGATGAAGAAGCTTGCACAGGATAGAGTAGCAGAGTAGCATAGAGAGCTGCATCAAACCAGTCTCTGGACTGAAGACCACAACAACAACTCAAAAATGAAACGAGAAATCATTCTGCTCTGAATTTCAAATTAAATTTCAATATCATATCTACATTTCATTCACTGCAATGTATGAGCTGAAATCAACCATGTGCAAAGTTTACACAATGTGTTTTTACCTCTGCATTGTTTTACTTAATGTAACAGGGTGTATACACTGGGAAATCTGGAAAAAAACCAGGAATTTTTTATTCAGAAGAAAACTGGGAAAAATCCAGGAATTATTTAGAATTCTGGGATTTTTTCATTGCCTTAGTAGGGGTTGGGTTGTTTGGGGAAGGAGACCAGACAGTGAGGTCATTGGTCTCATCGGATTAGGGAAGGATGGGATAGGAAGTCAGCCGTTCTCGTTCAAAGGAACCATCCCGGCATTTACCTGGACTGATTTAGGGAAATCACGGAAAATCTAAATCAGGATGGCCCGACACGGGTGTTTTAGTCTTCAGTTAAATTTTTGTAATTTTGGCTGGTAAGACTGATAGTCTAACAAAATTTTACTGTATCCTGCTACTGCAGAATAATACTGCAGCAATAAAATATAAAGAAGAGAATAAAACCAAAATAAAACTTAAGTTGCGAAGGAAATATGCCATTTACAACAACAAAACACAATGCACCCACAAGCGTCTGCCAAAAGCAAAATATGTCAAACACATTAGGATGAAGACTGTGGAATACTTCATAACACCAAACTGCTTCCGATGAGTGCAACGTCACAACAGTTTACAGTAAGTTCATTTTGAGCAGTTGCCAGCAGGCTCATGTGCATGTGCAGTTGCATTGCGTATGAGCAGTACCTTCTCCCGCTTCTAGCTACTAGAAGCGTGGCTGCAGCGGTACCAAGAAGCAGTCATGCTACCCAGAAAAATTTTTCTGGTGCGCCAGGCTGCCAGATTCATGCATGTGCAGAGCAGTCTGAATTGTAGTGGGAAGGGGGATAGTGACGCCTGTTTACATTTAGAGATTTTGCTGTTTCCTCTTCGTTTACAGTTCACACGTCAAATGAAAATAGAAGGGATTTCTGTGGATGGGAGCTGTCAAGTGAATTAAAATACATTCACATAATTACAGAATCCTAAAGTATTTTATTAGTTTCAGTTTCCTGATTTTATTTTATTTCCATGTTTTTGGCAGTCATGCAGAAAACGCTTTGCACAACTTTTTTTTTTTTTTTTTTTTTTTCTTTTTCTTTTTCTTTCTTCTAAATAAATGTGGCTTTGAGGAGCAGCCACTTAGAATAATTTCAAGTCCAGAGGACCAGACATTAATGTCATTGTTTAAAATTTTACTGGCACATTTGTGTAATGTATCTTAGAAGTGTAACACACACTAAAAAGACCAGTATTATGTGTGAAACCTTAGCTTTTCTTGTAGCTACACTATGTACATTAATTCCTATTTGTGTGTTCATGCTACTTAACAGTGATGTTGCTATTGCTTGACTGCATCACGAGTCCTATGCTCTGAATATCTGCTGTCATTGGCTGGCAAGATCACATGACATGAGCTATGATTGGCTTAAAAAAGTGCACTGCAGTCTCTATTCCAACACTTTGGAAACTAACGTGCTGTGTTTGGCGGAAGTCGAATTTATATTTTTGTAATACGAAAATATGCAGCATATCGTAATACGAAAATATGCAGTGTACATGTTGCTGCTCATCAAAGATCTTTCGAAAACACATTTCTTTTTTTTTCCCCTCAAGCAGAATGCCACTCTCAGCACAGGCACTAGCATTTGGCAAGCAGTGCAGCTATAATAAAAGCAGCCTGAGCACAGAATGCAAAGAGCTCATCTGTAACAGTGAAGCATTAAGAACTCCAGTGCTGCCCTTCAGGGTATAAGAGTTTGTTAGCAGTACTCACTGCCCTGTACTGTATTGCGGTGTTTTACTAGCACATTTACCAACTGTTCCTTATTTTCCACAGCCCTTCTGTTGGCATAGTTTACTCCCTGACAAACTTCTCTTAACTGCTTGGCAAACAGTTTCATTGATTAACCTTGTGTCCCTAATTTTAGCTGAATCATGTCAGAAAGTGACAGAATTTTCCTCTCATACATTAGTTTGTATGATGAATGACCAGTTCCTGTGTGAACTTTCAAATTATACGTACCCACCACAAAATTTAAATAGGTATCCCAGTCTAAATGCTGGCTATTCATGTAATGGCTTAGCTTTTTCAGTATTGTGCAGTGAACTCTTTCGACTCGCACCATGGCACCAGGAAGTGCTTGCAGTGACGAGCAGGAATAGAGGCACTGAATGGCCCTCTCACCCAGGACTGACAATGATGTTAATGTGACAAACACTGTGAGATGTAGTGATGGTGGAAGACCCTCAGTAATGTGGTAGGCAGCCACAATATGAAGTACTATGAGTGGCAGGTGGTGGTGTGTTGCCATCTTGGGAATGGGAAGCAGCATGTTCAAGGTAATGCCATGAGGTTCTATTTATTATGACTGAATGTGACCTGCTTCATTACCAGTCTTCTGCAGTCCTCATTCCACCATTTTTGTTTAACCCTTTTGCAGGCTGTCGAGGATATACTTCCCACCAAACATATTTCTTTACACTGTTTAAGGGAATATGTGTTACCACTTCTTTATGCTCCTGGCATCTAGTGGCAGTCTACTACACCAGCTATAATTTCTGTTTGTTGTGAAATATAGCCATCAGGACTGTGGGAAGGATATGTCCCACTAAACAATGGTGTTTTAATGGTTGTTGGGAAGCATGCTTACCACCAAAGTAGTTTCTGGAGGGGTGTGGGAAGTATACGTACCACAAAATTAATCTATCATTTGTGGTCCTTGAGAACATACATACCACCAACTTAATGGTATCCCAAAGCTTTTGGAAATACATCTTACTACCTCTGTCTTTGCCTAACATGGTAGTACTCTGCACCAAGTGTATGAAAACTGCCACAACAAATAGGTTCTGTTTGTCATGGGATCACTACTATTGTCGGAACACATTCCTTCGCTTCTGCAATACACGTTACAGTGATCTGTATTAGCTCATACCTTTATTGCATGATAAAGTTTCAAGGATTGTTTTCACATTGTGGCAAGTAAACTTTAATATTGGGAACAATTATTTTTAGCTCATACCTTTATTGCACGATAAAGTTTCAAGGATTGTTTTCACATTGTAGTAAGTAAACTTTAATATTGGGAACAATTATTTTTTTAATAAAGTAAAAGGAAAGATAAAATAAAAACAGAAAACACTGTTCATTATTTTTTATTTGTAATGGCAAAACATAACAACTCACAAAAGGGAAGTTGGAAATCCATTTACCACCATAGTTTTTGGTCCTAAATCACAAAAATAAAATTATCAAAAAATAAATATAGTCAGTTGATCAGAATTAATGTAGGATAACAAAAAAATTATCTTTGCTGAGTTGCTACAACAAAATGTGCCCACAAAAGGGTTACAATTTGTTACAGGCTCTTAACTGCACTGTCAGGTGTCTACAATGTGTTATTCTGTCAGAGGTAATGTTTGTTGCTTCATGTCACAAGACCTAACAAATACACCTCTGTCCCTCTCTCAGTGGAAATTTTGTTGAATGTGTAACTCGTACTTGGTAATTGATGCCAATGAAGCAAAATGCACTCATGTATGCAAGAAGCTTAAAGTTTGATTGTTTCTTTCTGCTGCGTAGCTGTGTCATCATATCTGCATGCTGTCACCTGTGGCTATGCTGGCGTGTACTTAAGAAAAATGGAGTTCATTCCTCTTTTCTGCTCTGGTGCATAACACAATTCTATGAAGTGCAGCCACATGAAAGTGTAATGAGATTGTACCAGTAAAAATGAGATCATTTTATGTTTCTGTTTGCTTCTGGCTGAACCTCTCTCTGCTGCCAGCTTCTAAATGAAAGTATTTTCTATCTTTATTTCCCAATAGAATTTTATGAAGTGCAGTCTGATGTAACTGTATGAGGTGACACCAGTAAAAATGAGACCTTTTCATTTCACAATATTATAAAAGGGATAGTTGCTACTCACCATATAGCGGAGATGCTGAGTTGCAGATAGGTACAACAAAAAGACTGTTACGAAATAAGCGTTTGGCCAACAATCCCTTTGTCAAAAATAGACAACACGCACCCCCCCCCCCCCCCCCACCCCACACACACACACACACACGCGCGCATGCAAATGCAACTCACATACATATGATCACGGTTTTGGCAGCTGAAGCCAGACTCTGGCAGAATGTTGTTATTTCTTTTGATTTAAATTTTTCCTTGATCAAAACTAGTCAATAAGGGCAACAATATTTTGGTCATTGGTAAATAAGCTATACTGAAATATACAATGCATCTGTTTAGCATATATCGAAGAAGTTACAAGGGAAAAGTGAACCGACAAATAGTTCTGGAAGTACTGAGAATGAGAATGAGAATGAGAATGAACATGAGTCAGAAACAGAAACTTACACTGATTTAGATGAGGCAGCTGTACGTTCAGACCTTGCCAACAGTTTTCGTGAGAGCTTTCGCCCTCCTGGAGAACCAGATGTTGTCATCAGTTTGAACAATAATAACTCTGTGGATCAAGATCCTTCATTTTCCAGGTAAGGGAACTACCATTGTATAAAATCCTGGCCCATGAAATTAGAATCCAATGTAAATGGGATGTAAATATTAGAAATGACATAAGACTCGTGTGTTGCATATATTGGGCCCATTGAAGTAGGCCATAATATCTCTTACTGAGATGGAACAACCACATCATTTACCGTATTTACTTGAGTCTAAGCCACACTCGAAACTAAGCCGCACCTGAAAAATGAGACTCGAAATCAAGGGAAAAAAATTTCCCGAATCTAAGCCGCACCTGAAATTTGAGACTCGAAATTCAAGGGGAGAGAAAAGTTTTAGGCCGTATCTCCAAATCGAAACAAAGTTGGTCCACTTTAATATGAGACAATTTAGGTCGAATGAATGACGATACGGCTACAGTAGTTTGGTTCGAGTCGTAAGCTTAGCAGTTAAGCTTTACCAGGTAGCCCTTGCTATGCGTCAGGCACTCCGTCCGTATACGGGTACCCTTCCTTTTTCACGTGCTTCGTCTGGTTTGAATTGATTGCTTATTTTTCTTTGATCTGATAAGTGCAGACTGTACTGTGTCATGCATTGTTTGTCGTACTCTGATACTGCGTGTTTACGGCCTGTCACCGATCGCGGCATGGCTTGCTGTGCGCGCTACCGCCGCTTACAAATAAAAAAAAAAAAGAGAGAGAGAGGAATCGTCTCACTAGCGAAACAATGGCAAGAGACTGCTACTTGTTGTTACTTACACTGCTGCTTTCTTTGATAATGATGCCGCCTTCGGTGGCCGAGCGGTTCTAGGTGCTTCAGTCCGGAACCGCGCGACTGCTACGTTCGCAGGTTCGAATCCTGCCTTGGGCATGGATGTGTGTGGTGTGCTTTTTTTTTTTTTTTTTTTTTTTGACCAACACGAACCAAATAATAGACTGCGTATGATAGAAGATGTTCTGTACGAGAGTTTAGCGACATATTTTCTTCGTTTGAAAATCTTTGCAGGCGCCTCTTTAGTACATTATATTCTGCACAGAAATTAGAGTCATCTTAGATTTAAAAATCTAGTCAATTGCCTCGCTTCATTTCTGACTGTATCACTGTTTAGCATAAGAATAATATGAATATAAACATGACATGATATGTATATTCTTCCGCGTATGCTGTTGTCTCACTCTAGTTTTGTGGTTTATTCCGCAGACAGGATTTAAATGAGATAGCAGCAAACACGAAACAATACATGGCAAAATGTTTATATTCGTATTATTCTTATGGTGACGAGAATACTGCATGTGATTCACAATTTATAAAAGTTCCTATTAGCAACCATCTCTTCTCACAGATAGGAAAAAATTCAGAACGTAGAGTTGGCGCCGGCCGAAGTGGCCGTGCGGTTAAAGGCACTGCAGTCTGGAACCGCAAGACCGCTACGGTCGCAGGTTCGAATCCTGCCTCGGGCATGGATGTTTGTGATGTCCTTAGGTTAGTTAGGTTTAACTAGTTCTAAGTTCTAGGGGACTAATGACCTCAGCAGTTGAGTCCCATAGTGCTCAGAGCCATTTGAACCGTAGAGTTGGCCATATTGACAAACATCCTAAACATTCTTGCCAGTCGGGTTTTCGTAGTACATTGAAATGCTGCTACATTCAAAGATGAACAATACGGAATTTGTATTTACTTCGTTGGATAATGTATGAAAATGCAGCGCTACATATATTCGACAGCAGAACTAAGTTGTGGCGGCACCCACCGACATTTTTAAGAACTTCCGCTTGCTTTGCACTCGATTCTAAGCCGCAGGCGGTTTTTTGGATTACAAAAACCGAAAAAAAAGTGCAGCTTAGATTCGAGTAAATACGGTAAATGACATCTCCATTGGCGCATTGGAATACATGTATTGTATTTCATCAACAGGAGTATTCTTTTATTTTACAAAAATATTTTATAATTAGATGCTGCAGCTGTGTATTGCAACTTTTAGAAAGTATACCTTGTCCCATTGACTCATGACAAAGATAACACAAGACTGGAGCTATAAAGTCAACACAAGATTTTGATACTCTAACTGAAATATGATTGTAAACAGAACTGTTTTTGCTTTTCAGTGACATAACAACTTATGTGATCTATAATGATTTTTGGGACAGTTTATGTGATAAAACTGATGATGGCTCCTGTTGCAGTACGCAGTACTTGCATAATTAAATGTGATGGCTTTGTTTTGACAGTCCATTTCTTTCTCCCTGTGTATTTAACTACAGTTTGGAATAATTCATTGAATTTAGTGCATATATGCATTTTGTGTGCATGTTTGTTTAGAATATTCAGTATGAATATGCAATGCATTTAT
This sequence comes from Schistocerca cancellata, assembly GCF_023864275.1. Classification (NCBI taxonomy): domain Eukaryota; kingdom Metazoa; phylum Arthropoda; class Insecta; order Orthoptera; family Acrididae; genus Schistocerca; species Schistocerca cancellata. Next base: position 911,906,623 of record NC_064628.1, read on the forward strand.
ACTTCAATGAAACTGTCAGCAAATTATTTGCTGTAAGAGTAATACTTATATTTAACAGTACAATGCTGAAGGGAAAATTATTTGATTACCCCCACTGATCCTACTTATATCTAAAACATATTGCTACAAATCTCTTCTAGACTCTACCAGCAAAAATAAACATTTGTCAGGCAGTATTACTGTTTTTAGATGTAGATTAAAATTATCATTGACAGCATTATCCAGCTCACAGCTGGATACTTAAACAGAAATAAGTAAACAGTTCCCCACCTTTAAATGGTCACTATGTAACAATACAAATAATTTTTAAATATATATGTGCAAATATTGTTCATAAAGTATCTCAATGTGTTATGGTGCATGCTGAAAACAAGATTGCACCCAGGTAGCATTGTACATTAGAAGTTTTTTTCTATAAGAAAGCAACAAGAAAACATGAACAACAGAAAACTTATTCTCCCTGAAAGGAACGTAAGAGATTGTCCTGATCTGAGAGACGAATTCATCATCATCATCATCATCTTGGACAGTTTCCAGCCTCTGGCCAGGTCTGTTTAGAACGTAAGCCTCTCCATCGTCTTCTGTATTGCCACCATCTCTCCGTCTTCACCTTGGTCCAGTCTTCTCCTTTCTTCTGGATGTATTCCTCCACTCCTTTCAGCTATCTGTCTCTCAGTCTTCCTCTTGGTCTCTTCCCTTCCAGTTTCATCTCATATATATCCTGGTTATCCTCTGCTCCTCCATTCGCTTAACATGCCCATACCATCTCAGCCTTGATTTCTCTATCTCCTCCTGTAATGGTTCCACCTTCATTAACTCTCTGATCCTCTCATTTCTTAACCTGTCCATCTTTGTCACTCCAATACTGTTCCTCAAGAATTTCATCACACTACCTTGTGCTTTGCTTTTCTCTCTTTCTTTCATAACCCAGGTTTTGGATGCATGTTTCAGGACTGGGGCATAGTATGACCAGTACATAACCTTTTCACTGATTTGGGGTACATCGGGTACATCCTTGCTCCGTATCAGGCTTCTGACACTCTTCCGAAATGCTTCTGCTTTTCTCCCCTGCTTGTTTATTTCTCTGTCATTTTTTCCATCTCCCTGTATCAGGCTTCCTAGGTACTTGAAACTCTCTACTCTTCTCAATCGTTCCTCACCAATTGTTATTCCAGTTGTTACTCTCTCCCTCGTTCTTGTTGTGATAATCATCTCACTCTTACTTATACTAAATTTCATCCCATATTCTTGTACTGTTCGTTCCCACACGTCCAACTGCTGTTGTACTTCCTCTTCCTTATTCCCCAAATCATCAGATTATCTGCGGACACCATAGTATTCATCTTTCCTTCACCAATTACTTGTGCTACTGTACTTATTATATCATCCATCACTGCAATTAAGAGTAATGGAGAAAGTGCACTTCCCTGCCTCAAGCCATTCTTTTGTTCAATCCAAGCTGATCTCTCTCCTCTCACTTTCACACAGCTCACACTAACATGGTACATTTCCCTTCTCCTCCAAATAATCTGTTTTGCTACTCCTCTGTTCTCCAGGGTTTTCCAAACTTTGCTTCTATGAACACTATCATATGCTTTTTCAGTGTCCAGGAAGGTCATTAATAGATCTATTCCATATTCATAATTGTTCCTGCAGTTGCCTTACAGCAAAAATTAGATCCATCACAGACCTTCTGGTTCTGAAGCCGTGTTGCTCTTCTCTTGTCACCTCCTTCTAATTTTGCCCGAATTCATGCTTCCAGAATTTTCACAAAAATCTTTGTGCAGTGACTCATCAGTGTTATCCCCTGATAGTTTTTGCACTCTTTTCTATTTCCCTTCTTAAAGATCGGGACAGTTATTCCCTTCTTCCAGTCTTCTGGGATCATTTTCTGTCTCCACACAATTTTCAATACTCGATATAGCCATTGTATCCCCACCTCTCGTGCTGCTCTCACCCATCTCTACAGTTAGCTCATCCAGACCTGGTGACTTGCCTCCCTTCATCTTGCCCAATGCCTCTTCCGCTACTCCCCATGTAAGGTCTTTTTCTATTTGCTGTTCCTCCTCTCTCTCTCTCTCTCTCTCTCTCTCTCTCTCTCTCTCTCTCTCTCTCTCTCTCTCCCCTTTTCTCTGTCCTTAGCTTGTTCCACTTCATCCAGGTCTCCATTCAGGTTCAGGAGTCCTTCAAAATACTCCTTCAGCATTTTGTTGAGTTCCTCCTTATTCTCTACATCTTGGCCACTTTTGTTCACCATTTGGTCATAATCTGTCATCCAGTTCTTCCTCTTACTTTTAATCATCCCATACAACACCTTTTTTGAACCTCTACTATCCTCCTCCATCATTCTGGTCCACTGTTTCATCCACTTTCTTCTCTCCTCCGCAACCACTCTTTTTGCTTCTTTCTTTCTGGCTTGATACTCTTCCCTTGTCTCTATTGCTCTCTTCTGGAACCATACCCTTAAGGCTCTATTCCTCTTCTGTACTGTATTCTTTGTTTTATCATTCCCCAGGGTGTTTCTTTCCATCTACACTCCTGGAAATGGAAAAAAGAACACATTGACACCGGTGTGTCAGACCCACCATACTTGCTCCGGACACTGCGAGAGGGCTGTACAAGCAATGATCACATGCACGGCACAGCGGACACACCAGGAACTGCGGTGTTGGCCGTCGAATGGCGCTAGCTGCGCAGCATTGCACCGCCGCCGTCAGTGTCAGCCAGTTTGCCGTGGCATACGGAGCTCCATCGCAGTCTTTAACACTGGTAGCATGCCGCGACAGCGTGGACGTGAACCGTATGTGCAGTTGACGGACTTTGAGCGAGGGCGTATAGTGGGCATGCGGGAGGCCGGGTGGACGTACCGCCGAATTGCTCAACACGTGGGGCGTGAGGTCTCCACAGTACATCGATGTTGTCGCCAGTGATCGGCGGAAGGTGCATGTGCCCGTAGACCTGGGACCGGACCGCAGTGACGCACGGATGCACGCCAAGACCGTAGGATCCTACGCAGTGCTGTAGGGGACCGCACCGCCACTTCCCAGCAAATTAGGAACACTGTTGCTCCTGGGGTATCGGCGAGGACCATTCGCAACCGTCTCCATGAAGCTGGGCTACGGTCCCGCACACCGTTAGGCCGTCTTCCGCTCACGCCCCAACATCGTGCAGCCGCCTCCAGTGGTGTCGCGACAGGCGTGAATGGAGGGACGAATGGAGACGTGTCGTCTTCAGCGATGAGAGTCGCTTCTGCCTTGGTGCCAATGATGGTTGTATGCGTGTTTGGCGCCGTGCAGGTGAGCGCCACAATCAGGACTGCATACGACCGAGGCACACAGGGCCAACACCCGGCATCATGGTGTGGGGAGCGATCTCCTACACTGGCCGTACACCACTGGTGATCATCGAGGGGACACTGAATAGTGCATGGTACATCCAAACCGTCATCGAACCCATCGTTCTACCATTCCTAGACCGGCAAGGGAACTTGCTGTTCCAACAGGACAATGCACATCCGCATGTATCCCGTGCCACCCAACGTGCTCTAGAAGGTGTAAGTCAACTACCCTGGCCAGCAAGATCTCCGGATCTGTCCTCCATTGAGCATGTTTGGGACTGGATGAAGCGTCGTCTCACGCGGTCTGCACGTCCAGCACGAACGCTGGTCCATCTGAGGCGCCAGGTGGAAATGGCATGGCAAGCCGTTCCACAGGACTACATCCAGCATCTCTACGATCATCTCCATGGGAGAATAGCAGCCTGCATTGCTGCGAAAGGTGGATATACACTGTACTAGTGCCGACATTGTGCATGCTCTGTTGCCTGTGTCTATGTGCCTGTGGTTCTGTCAGTGTGATCATGTGATGTATCTGACCCCAGGAATGTGTCAATAAAGTTTCCCATTCCTGGGACAATGAATTCACGGTGTTCTTATTTCAATTTCCAGGAGTGTATTTTTGTTGCTTGTCCTCCCACATATTGCTTCTGCCGCACTTGCTGATGTTCCTGTGAATCTACCATATTCCTCTTCTACCATGTTTGGTTCACCCTTTGGGATGCTTCCCTTTATTACTTGTAGGTACTGTAGCCTGCTTTCTTTCTCCTTCAACTTCCATACCCTTACACGTCTTTCCTGATTTTCTGTCCCTTTATTATCCTTAGTCCCTCTCAGGTCCATTACTAGCAAATGGTGACCACTATCCAACACCTCTGATGGTACTACCTTAATGTCAATGATGTTTCTATTCATCTCACTCTCATACAGGAGTGACTATCTCTTTAAGTCTTGACTGTACCAGGTAATCTTGTGGCTCTCTCTTTTCCTGAACCAAGAGTTCCCAACCAGCAAGCCATTCCTTTGACAGAACTTCTTCTTCTTCTTCTTGCATTATGGCCTCTGTAGGACCACAGATAGCCCCTTCGTGGACTGCATTTTCCTCTTCTTCTCCCAGAACCTCTTCATTCTTTCTCTTCTTCTCTCCTGCTCTTCTTCCGAGATCTTCAGTGTCTGTTTCTCCTGTCGAATCCATTGGTGACACTCTAATCTTTTCCTGTATTCTTCTCTGTCATTGATCTCTGGCATATTGGTCGGTGTATATTTGTTCCTCCAATTTTCCTTTCCTTCGACCTTGATCCCCAGTTCCAACCAGTCATTCTGAAGTTCAACAACCACTTGGTTCCTGCCTTTCCCCTTGTCCTCCATGTTGTTTCCCACACTCTCTTCATCATTCTGTCCATACTCATCCAGCAAACTTTGCTCTTTTGAGTCTGATTTCCCCAGATATTGTTGTCATGTTCCAGTACAATTCTTCCCTAGGTCTTCACATCCACCTCTCTCCACCTGTTTCGGGACCTAGTATTTTTCTCTCTTCTTTCTCTAGTTGTTCTGCCCATTTCTTCCTAGTGTCATCGTCTCATCTGTCTCTCTTTGACAGAACTCCACCAGTCTTTCACTTTCCTCATTTCAGCAGCCCCAACCCTCTGGTCCACGCACACTTCTCTTCGAACATGAGTATTTAAATCCCCCATTACTATCACATTCTTCCTTCCCACCTGCTTCTGCATTTCCTCTTCAAACTCTTGTTTCTCCTCAGAAGTGCAACCTACCTGTGGCGCATACACTTGTATTGCCTCTATGGTCATCCCCTTGAATGGTATTTTGACCTTCATCATCCTATCACTTATTCCCTTCACATCCTCTTTTAATCCATATGTTACTACTATTCCCACTCCATTTCTCTGTCCCTCCTTATTCCCACTCCACGACAGTCGGTAGCCTGTTCTGAGTTCTCTCCTTCCTTCTCCTTTTCATCTCAGTTCAGCTAACCGCAATAAGTCTAACTTCCTTATTTCCACAATGTCTACCATCTCTTCCACTTTTCTAGTCAATGTTTGTATATTTAATGTTCCAAATCTTAGTCCTTGTTTATAGCCAGGTCGTCCTTGATTAAATCCGTTCTGTCCAAGGCCCATTCTATTTTTGAAAGCAGAAATCATAATCCACTACTGGCTTGCTGGGCCCATCGTAGGTTCACCAGAACCCCATTAGCCATCACTTTTCAGGATTCCTGTAGGACCTCCACAGTTACCGCAGTGGTCCCAGGGCACACACAGTCCCCACTGACTGTACCTCACTTCTACAAGCAATCCCCTACTTCATGCCGTTGCCATCTCCCACAACTTGGATGAGGGGCTGGACTTGTGGTAGATTTCTATGAGAAGAATTGTCACTCTATAAACACAGCTCCAGGAAGGTACAAGAGAAGGCACATGGTCTGTCACCCTAGGTCACACTGCTGTCGACATGGTCAGAAATGGTCATAGTCACAGTTGGTGGTTGCACATCTATTTAATGCCAGTCTCACGGTAAATCATGCAAACTTAAAAGACTGCCAATTCAACAAAATATCAAGGGATAGCAATTATGAGCAACTAAAATCAGAGCTATGAAATAGAAAATGTTGTTGGGAAGTGAAATAAAGATTGTATTTTATTGGCAGAACAATTAGAAAGTGGAAAAAATCTACTAAAGAGACAACCTACACGGCATCATTTAACAAGGGAATTTTTGAAATTCCAACCCTAAGGGGGCGAAGTAGGGTATGAAGGGTTTCTTAGAAAAATGTTGTTATTAAGGCAATTTTGAAGCTAGACCTAAAAAAACTGGTATGTGGTCTCTTGCTCAGAAATAAAAAGATACCTGTTTGAGCATTTTTGGAAATTTAACCCTATGGGAGTGAAATAGCAGGTGAAAGCTTTTTTAAAAGTATATCATCACTAAAGAACTACTGAAGTATTTTAAAGCTACATCTTTGAACATTGCTATTTGACTACTTGGTTGCAAATTTAAAAAATATGTGTTCAGTGTTTTTGGAAACTTAACCCTTAAGAGGGTGAAATAGGGGATAAGATTTTTATGAAAATATTTTATTATGAAAGCATTTTTAAAGCTAAATCTATGAAAATTTAAATTTGGGTTCTCAGTTAGAAATAAAAAAATGTGTTTCACTGTTTTCAGAAATTCAACCCCCGTGGGGGTGAAATAAGGGATGAAAATTTTTATGGAAATATTTCATAGTGCAAGCACTTTTGAAAATAAATCTTTGAAAATTTGTATGTGGCTTCTCAATTAGAAATAAAACGTATGCTTGTCACTGTTTTTGGGAATTCAGTCATTAAGGGGGTGAAATATTGGGTGAAACATTTTTCGAAAATATTTCATTGAGAAAGCATTTTTAAAGTTAAATCTTTGAAAATTGGTGTTTGGCATTTTGGTGGGAGATGAAAAAATATGTGTTTCACTGTTTTTAAAATTCAACCTCTAAGGGGTGAAACAGTGTCAGACTGATTCACTGATTCATCATCGCACAGCCAAACTGCTCCGGATAGAAACTTGAAGTTTGGAGAAGGTGTGGATCTTACACTGTAGGCCTCTTTTAACAAGAGGTTGTCTGAAATACTGTTCCTAAGAGGATGTAGATGGAGATTCAATGGGAGATATGATACTGCGTGAAGAGTTTGACAGAGCACTGAAAGACCTGAGTCGAAACAAGGCCCCGGGAGTAGACAACATTCCATTGGAACTACTGACGGCCTTGGGAGAGCCAGTCCTGACAAAACTCTACCATCTGGTAAGCAAGATGTATGAGACAGGCGAAATACCCTCAGACTTCAAGAAGAATATAATAATTCCAATCCCAAAGAAAGCAGATGTTGACAGATGTGAATATTACCAAACAATCAGTTTAATAAGTCACAGCTGCAAAACACTAACACGAATTCTTTACAGACGAATGGAAAAACTGGTAGAAGCCGACCTCGGCGAAGATCAGTTTGGATTCTGCAGAAATGTTGGAACACGTGAGGCAATACTAACCCTATGACTTATCTTAGAAAATAGATTAAGGAAAGGCAAACTTACATTCCTAGCATTTGTAGACTTAGAGAAAGCTTTTGACAATGTTGACTGGAATACTCTCTTTCAAATTCTAAAGGTGGCAGGGGTAAAATACAGGGAGCGAAAGGCTATTTACAATTTGTACAGAAACCAGATGGCAGTTATAAGAGTAGAGGGGTATGAAAGGGAAGCAGCGGTTGGGAAGGGAGTGAGACAGGGTTGTAGCCTGTCCCTGATGTTATTCAATCTGTATATTGAGCAAGCAGTAAAGGAAACAATAGAAAAATTTGGAGTAGGTATTAAAGTCCATGGCCGGCCGCGGTGGTCTCGCGGTTCTAGGCGCGCAGTCCGGAGCCGCACGACTGCTACGGTCGCAGTTTCGAATCCTGCCTCGGGCATGGATGTGTGTGATGTCCTTAGGTTAGTTAGGTTTAAGTAGTTCTAAGTTCTAGGGGGACTGATGACCACAGATGTTAAGTCCCATAGTGCTCAGAGCCATTTGAACCATTTTATTGAAGTCCATGGAGAAGAAATAAAAACATTGAGGTTCGCCGATGACATTGTAATTCTGTCAGAGACAGCGAAAGACTTGGAAGAGCAGTTGAACAGAATGGACAGTGTCTTGAAAGGAGGATACAAGATGAACATCAACAAAAGCAAAACGAGGATAATGGAATGTAGTCGAATTAAGTCGGGTGATGCTGAGGGAATTAGATTAGGAAATGAGACACTTAAAGTAGTAAAGGAGTTTTGTTATTTGGGGAGCAAAATAACTGATGATGGTCGAAGTAGAGAGGATATAAAATGTAGACTGGCAATGGCAAGGAAAGTGTTTCTGAAGAAGAGAAATTTGTTAACATCGAGTATAGATTTAAGTGTCAGGAAGTTGTTTCTGAAAGTATTTGTATGGAGTGTAGCCATGTATGGAAGTGAAACATGGACGATAAATAGTTTGGACAAGAAGGGAATAGAAGCTTTCAAACTGTGGTGCTACAGAAGAATGGGTAGATCACATAACTAATGAGGAGGTATTGAATAGAATTGGGGAGAAGAGGCTTGTGGCACAACTTGACAAGAAGAAGGGACTGGTTGGTAGGACATATTGTGAGGCATCAAGGGATCACCAATTTAATATTGGAGGACAGTGTGGAGGGTAAAAATCGGAGAGGGAGACCAAGAGATGAATACACTAAGCAGATTCAGAAGGATGTAGGTTGCAGTAAGTACTGGGAGATGAAGAAGCTTGCACAGGATAGAGTAGCATGGAGAGCTGCATCAAACCAGTCTCAGGGCTGAAGACAACAACAACAACAACAACAACAACAAGAGGGTGAAATAGGGGCTGAAAGGCTTTTTGAAAATGTATCACTATTATGGGAATTTTGGAGCTAGAAGTATGAAAACTGGTATTTTGTTTCTCAGTTAAAAAGTGGGTGAAAGTTTTTTTGAAAATAAATAATTACTAAAGGACTCGTAAGGCTACATCTATATTGCTGTTTGACTTCTTGGTTGGGGGGGGGGGGGAGATGTTTCAGGGTTTCTGGGAATTCAACCCCTAATAGAGTGCAATAGGGGATGAAAATTTTAAGTAAATATTTCATTTTTTTGTTCTTATAGTGTTTGACCCTGAGGTTGGTTTGCAGCAGAACACCATTTCTCTCGTCTGTCTGCCTTGCTCTTCATTTCAAAAAATGGAAAATCCAGGATGGATTGTAACAATAGCTACAAGTTTGTCTTTTCTTGTTTGGTTGTGGCTCCACAGAGATCTGGTTTCCTGTACTATTCTAAGAACCTCTTCATTTGTTACTTTGTCTCTCCAGCTGATCTTCGTCATCCTTCTATAGCACCACATCTCCAGGGCCTTCTCTCTTCTCTTCCAATTGTGCAAGTTTCACATCCTTATAGGGCCACACTCCAAATTAAAGCTTTCATGATATGTTTCCTTATCTTCAGGCTGATGATGTTTTTGCTGGTGAGTAAGTTCCTCCTCTGATTAAATGCAATTTTGGCCTTTTGTATTCTGCTCGCAGTTTCTTTCTGGCTTCTACCATCCCTTGTGATTTTGCTTCCCAGGTAAGTAAATTCCTTTATCATTTCCAGCTCCTCTCTTCCAATTCTTATTCTCAAATGTTCAAATTCTGCTCCTGTACTGCATACCATCACTTTAGTCTTTTCCTTGTTTATTCTCATTCCATACTGATTGCATAGAATTCTTTCCATTGTTCTGAGGACTTCCTCTAGATTTTCTTTTGTCTCTGTGACTATAGCAATATCATCTACATAACATAGCACGTCTATCTTCTGCCCTTTAATTTTGATCCCTGCCGCAGTAGTTTCTCTAACTTGGTCTATAGCCTCCTGGATGTAAGCGTTGAATATAAGAGGAGAGAGAGCACATCCTTGTCTTATCCCTTTTCTAATATTTGCTTCTTGTTCCTGGTGACAGTTCCCAATCACTGCCACCTCATTCTTATAGAAACTGAGTATCACACAGATGTCTTTGTGCTTCATTCCACTTTTCCACAGCACTCTGAACAGCTCTTGCCAGATAACATTATCAAATGCCTTTTCCAGGTCTACAAAGGCAATACAAGTTGGTTTATTTCATTTCATTAAAAACATTTTAAACTTAAATTTATGACGACTGGTCTTAGTTAGACATAAAGAAATATTTGTGAGGGGATGAAAGTTGCTATGGAAATACTACCATTCAAAGGCATGATTAACAAAAACTTTTGACACCAACTGCCAGAAACATTTGTTGGTCAGAAGTACATTTGGAAAACACCATACTTATATGGCTTTAATTAGCATGAAAAGCTTAGAAGATGTTGAAATTTGTGAACAACTTAAAAATTAGATTAAATAAAAACAGAAAAAAATCTCTGTAGACCATACAATCTATGTGACCAAAGCAGCAGTTGCTAAGCTAGTTTTGTATAATCATGAAAAGGGGAGAGAGATTCATGGATATGATAAGTGAATTTAGATTCTAAACATTAAAACAAAGGTTTTTTCCTTGTGATGAGCTATTTTCACGATATTACACTCACAAACTTTATCCCTCAAATGACAAAACATTTTGTTGACTCCAATCTACACAGGGAGAAATGATCCTCATCATAAAATACAACAATGAAAGTAATAAATTTTGACAGTATGATTTAATTGAATAGATAAAAAGAAATCCACTCATCAAGTGGTGGCAGGAGAATGCACACATAAAATAGATTTTACTGACACAAGCTTTTGGAGCCAGTGACTCCTTCGTCCAGCAGAGTTGAAGGGGAAGGAAGAGGGGTGAAGGAAGGGTTTCTACCCCTTTTCCTACATCTCTCCTGTCCTTTCCTAAACCTCTCTTGTCCTTTCACTTCACATGTCTTCATTCCCCCTCAACCCTTCTGCCAGAAGAAGGAGTCTCTGGCTCTAAAAGCTTGCGTAAGTAAAACCATCTTTATGTGTTTGTTCTCCTGGTGCCATTTGGTGAGTAGTTTTTTTTTTTTAATCTCTCCAATTACATTATACATACATAAAAAATGTTTTGCATTACCTCGGTACCCAGAACTCCTGAAGACAGACGCTGACTGTGGATATTGTTGCAGAAGAAGCTGAGTAGCACTGTGGTTTAGTGGTTATGATACTGACCTGTTGCATGGAAGGTCATAAGTTCAAAGCTCATCTGGACTGTACAATTTAATTTCTATATTCAGTTTGAATACATTCTAGAAGTATCCACAAATATCAAGAATCATTGTACTGGAATGGTCTGTATGTACTGTATGTGTTCTGCCCGGAGGCAGTTTCATCCGTGCTCTTGTATGTGCAGGTGTTGAATAAACCTTCGTTAAGTGAAGTTAGTGTTCGTCACTCATCTAATTACACCTCCTTCTGTGTGACACTATTCTGATGGAGGTGCTGGGCATTTGAACCTGTGATAGCGCTCATTATTGACGACACAGTGGCTCCCATCAGGCCACGACAGCACCGCCGTTTACATGGCGCGATACCTGAGTTCGAGCCATATTCAGCAGATCGCAATCTATCGGAGACAGAAGAAGAAGAGGACATTATGATGGCAGCAACTGTGTGCTACCACACGAGGAATCCTTCCAGGTTCTCTGGTGATGAAGGCCAAGATCCAAACAAGCAGCTGAAGGTATGTGAGTGTATAGCCAAATTTAACAAGTAGGATGAGACCGTGTGTTTTGGCTAACACATTTTTCTATTTGGAGGGCGCTGCCAAGCAATGGTATGAGAACAATGAGGAGAAGTTCACAAGCTGGGAAGTATTCCAGGTGGAACTACACAAGTATTTCGGTGACACGACAGAAGTGCAAGGCTGAAGATAAATTAAAGTGCAGGGCACAGCGTCCAGGAGAAACTACAGCATCCAACATTCAAGACATCTTGGAGCTGTGTAAGATAGTGGATCCTAGAATGAAGAAGGAAGATAAGGTTGCACATCTCATGAAGGGTGTTGCTGAGGACATGTATCGAGCCCTCAAGGTTTCGACAACAGACGACTTCATAAAATGGTGCCAGTATATCGAGACAATGCATCAAAAAAGAATTACACGCAAGAAGTTTGAATGGCTTCCAAATGTCGTATCGATGTGTGTGATGGAGGAAGTGACTGATTTCACAAGTGTTTTTTGCAGATAGTGAGAGAGGAAGTTCAGCAGGCACTTGGATTGCACGGCGAGCAATAAACCGAGATGCTTCAAGAGGTTATAAGGGAGGAAGTGGAACAGACATTGAATCCAATCTCTCGTCCTTCATTTCCCTTTAAAACAGTGAAAAAGTCAAGATCAAGGCGGAGTTACGTTCCTACAATGTTGCATGAGGAACCTGTTTGGGCACCAAGGAAGGCTAACGTCTGGAGGACCCAGGATAACCAACCAGTATGTTTCCCCTGTGGATGACCGGGACATGTGGTGCACTATTGTTGAAAAAGGTGGCGGATATTTGATGATGCCCACACCAGAAGACAGCTGACCAATCTTAGCCGACGCCAACCCTGGGACGACGAAGATGAACAAGAAGATGTGGGTGCAGTATGACGTAGGTCACCATCGCCGCAAGCTAGCTGCTGGAGAGGACGCTCCCCAACACGCTAATCGAGGTCTTCATTGCTGTACAGAAGCTCCAGCCGATCACCTAGCTGCCGCAACCTGGAAAACTAAAGGGTGCGACCTTCTTTGGAGGTGAGGCCGCCGAAGAGAAAAATCCTCTGCTGTTGATCACTACAAAAATGATAGGGAACTATGTCGATATCCTCATGGATGGCCAACCAGCCCAAGCTCTTGTGGACTCTGGAGCATCATATTCCGTCATTTCGGAGAAGTACCATCGCCAGTTGCACTAAACCATATTCGTCGACAACAAAACATCTCTGCTGAAGGGGGCTAATGGGAAATATGTAAAACCTACAGGAAGATGTACCTTTTGCGTGGGTATAAGTGGCCATACACAGCCCTTAGAAATCATTGTCTTTCAAGAGTGTAGTCATGATGTCATTCTCGGATGGGAATTTTTGAAAACTTCTCAGGCAATTATAGATTGTGGTCACTCGAAGATTATGCTAGACAAGATGAGATACTGTGGACAGGAAGACGCACATTTGAGTGTATGGAGACAATGTGTGCTGCATGAAGTGACCATTCCTGCAGTCAGTGCTAGAAAGGTAACTGTCACATGTCATGCCATGCATCAACCCATGGATCTTGTAGTGGAATGTAAGAGAAGCATATCAGTGAAGAATAACTTGGTCATCCCAGCCTCTGTCGTCTCGTTTGAGAATGGATTTGGTGAATTGTGGATAGTTAACTGTCGCCGAGAACCGCAAATCCTTCCAAGATGCATGTGTGTAGCAAACACTGAGCCATTAACTGAAGAACAGCTGAGCATCATAGAAACCTCCCATGCTGAGTCTGTGGGCGAAATTAGCACTACCACTATGAGACAAGATCTTCTATCTAGGCTATCACCAGATCTCTCTAAGGAACAACAGAAGAAGCTACTTGGCATTCTTCAAGAGTTTTCTGAATGCTTCAGTTCACAGGTGCAGAGCAAATTAGACAAATCAACGGTGGAGCACCGGATTAGCACTCAAGACCATCAACCAATAAGCCAGAGAGCATACTGTGTGTCAGCAACAGAACGTCAAATAATTCGTGACAAGATAGAGAAAATGAAGAATGACATCATTCAGCCTTCGCAGAGCCCATGGTCATTACCAGTGGTCCTCGTCAGGAAGAAGGATGGCAGTTGGCACTTTTGTGTTGATTACAGGAAGCTTAATATGATAATTAAAAAGCGCTTCCACAAATTGACGATACGCTAGATTGCCTGAAGGGGGCTAAGTTTTTCTCAACCACGGACATGTACTCAGGATACTGGCAGATCGAAGTAGATGAGGCTGATCTTGAGAAAACTGCATTCAGCACCCCTGAGGACCTGTATGAGTTTTAGGTAAAGCTGTTTGGTCTGTGTAATGCACCAACAACTTTTGAACGGATGAAGGATAATCTTCTAAGGCACCTGAAGTAGGCGATATGTCTTTGTTATTTAGATGACATTATAGTGTTCTCAGAGACATTTGATGAACATATAAAAAGACTGAGGGCCGCTCTTAAGTGTCTCCAACAAGGTGGACTGAAACTTAATACAAGAAAGTGTCTCTTTGCAGCAAAAGAAATCAAAATATGTGGACACGTTGTGTGAAATGAAGGTGTGCGGCCAGATGCAGAAAAGATGAGATGTATAACAGAATTTCCTATTCCTAAAAGTATTAGAGATGTGAGAAGCTTACCTTCATTTTATCAAAGCCAGGCCAAAAGCTCTGATGACTGACCCTGTACTTGGTCTTTATGATGAGAGAGCACTAACAGAACTACACACAGATGCCAGTGGGTATGGGATCAGTGCTGTTCTGATGCAAATTTTGGATGGAAAAGAAAAGGTTATAGCCTATGCTTCTAAGACACATACACAAGCCGAGAAAAACTACTCAACTGCAGAAAGAGAATGTCTTGATGTGATATAGGCCATGTGCAAATTTTGACAGTATCTCTATGGAAGGCCATTCACAGTTTTTACAGACAATCATCCACTTTGTTGGTTGACAGGTCTTAAGGATCCAACAGGACAACTCGCCAGGTAGACACTACGTCTTCAGGAGTATGACATTACCATAGTGTGCAAAAGTTGAAGAAAACACCAAGATGCCAACCGTCTCTCAAGAAACCCTGTGCAAGACCATCAAGACTTTGATGAAGATAGTGACTGCCTCGCTGCACTCCAGGATCTCTCTGCTGAGCAGAAGAAGGACGCCAAGATATCTCAAATTATGCTTTCCTTAAATTGGTCAGACGATGTGAAAGGTAAATTTAATGTAGTTAATGGATTACTTTGCAAGAAAACTTTGATCCGTTTGGAAATAGGTGGCTACCAGTGATTCTTAAACACATGCGCTTAGATGTTCTATGGAAATTCCATGACACACCTGAGGCTGGACATTTAGGATTTATGAAAACATGTGATAGAATCCGCAAGAGATTTTTCTGGCCAGGTTTATTTAGGAGTGTCCGTCACTATGTGTCATACTGTTGAGAGTGCCAGAGGAGAAAGGCAGTTCCTCAGAAAGCACCTGGCCAACTCATACCAATTCCACCAGCCAAAATGCCTTTCCAGCGTGTTGGGATTGACCTCCTTGGACGATTTCCAACATCTGCTACAGGCAATAGATGGATTATTGTTTGCACTGATTATTTGACACGCTATGCTATTACAAAAGCTGTGAAAACAGCTGAAGCATCTGAGTTAGCCAAATTCATCATGGAAGACATTGTATTAAAACACAGTGCCCCAAGGTCATTAATTACGGATCACGGGAAAGTTTTTCAATCAAATCTTGTGACAGAGATAAACAGTCTGTGCAACATTACTCATCATATGATGACTGCCTACCATCTGCAGACTAACGGGCTTACAGAACGCCTTAATAAGACCTTGGCCGACATGCTATCGATGTTCATCAGTGTCGAGCAGAGTAACTGGGATGAGGTGCTACCTTTCGTGATGTTTGCCTACAACACCACCAAACAAGACGCCACAGGATTTACTCCATTTTTCCTGGTGCATGGGCATGAGGCGACTACGATGATGGACACTGTGTTTCCATTACATCCTGATGACGTGGGCGATGACTACATCGGCGAGATATTAACCAGAGCCGAGGAAGCTTGGCAGTTAGCTCAAATCCGCATGCTGCAGGCTTAAATCGCCTAAGGTATGACATGAGCCACCGCCCTCTTGTCTACCAGCCTGGTGACCTCGTCTGGGTCTTCACTCCTATTTGGAAGGTTGGTCTCTCTGAGAAGCTCCTCAGGCACTACTTTGGACCCTATAAGGTTGTAAGACAGTTGTCTGATGTTACTTATGAACTTGAAGATTTTATCTCCGACACAAGATGACGAAAGATCAGAGATATGGTCCACGTCCTTCGAATGAAGGCCTATAAGGATCCTGCAACTCAGGGTAAATTCAAAGCTCCAGCGACAGGCAACAAGGTGATGAAGGACGTAGCAGCAAAAGAAGTTCTAAGAAGATCACCGCCAGGGCGAGAATCGGCCATCGGGAGTCAGAGTATTCTGGACCAATGACTCGTTCCTGGACTAGGACGTAACACCGAGATGCTGCCAAGGAGGGAGCAATGTTGCAGAAGAAGCTGAATAGCACCGTGGTTTAGTGGTTATGATACTAACCTGTTGCATGGAAGTTGTGAGTTCAAAACTCATTTGGACTGTACAGTTTTAATTTCTATATTCGGTTTGAATACATTCTAGAAGTATCCACAAACATCAAGTATCACTGTACTGGAATGGTCTGTAGCTGTGTGTGTGTGTGTGTGTGTGTGTGTGTGTGTGTGTGTGTGTGTTTATATATACACACCTCCTTCTACGTGACAATGTTGTATCACAGACACAGTCCCTTTGACTGTTCAGAGATGTTACTAAACCCACCCAAAGATGTACACAACCATGCATGAGCAGCACCTATTAGATGGACAATGGGGGTCCGACAGCTGATCTGTTCCAGTCATTCCACGAGGAAGGAGGTACACAGCTCTTGTTGTCTGCAGTTAAACCATGTCTAGACTGTCAATACCACTGTTCGATCACATCCACATTATTACTTTGTGCCAGGAAGGGCTCTCAACAAGGGAAGTGTCCAGGCATCTTGGAGTGAACCAAAGCGATGTTGTTCAGACACAAAGGAGATACAGAGAGACAGGAATTGTCACTGACATGCCTCACTCAGGCCGCCCACGGGCTACTACTTCTATGGATGATCACTACCTACGGATAATGGCTCGGAGGAACCCTGGCAACAATGCCACCATGTTGAATAATGCTTTTTGTGCAGACACAGGACATCGTGTTATGACTCATACTGTGTGCAATAGGCTGCATGATGCGCAAATTCTCTCCCAACATCCATGGCGAGGTCAATTTTTGCAACCACAACACCATGTAGCATGGTACAGATGGGCCCAACAACATGCCGAATGGACCGCTTAGGGTTGGCATCATCTTCTCTTCACCAATGAGTGTCACATATGCCTTCAAACAGACAATCATCAGACACATGTTTGGAGGCAACCCGGTGAGGCTGAATGCCTTAGACACACTGTACAGTCAGTGCAGCAAGGTGGAGGTTCCCTGCTGTTTTGGGGTGGCATTATGTGGGCCGACATATGCTGCAGGTGGTCATGAAAGGCACCGTAATGGCTGTATGGTACGTGAATGCCATCCTCCAACCGATAGAGCAACCATATCAGCAGCATATTGGCGAGGAATTTGTCCTCATGAACAACAATTCACGCCCCCATCATGCACATCTTGTGAACAACTTCCTTGAGGATAACGAAGTAGCTCAAGTAGAGTGACATGTACACTGAATCACTGTTCAGGAGTGGGACAGTTTGGGAACAGTGCCTTGATGAACTTGTGGATAGTATGCCACGACAAATACAGGCATGCATCAGTGCAAGAGGACATGTTACTAGGTATTAGAGGCACTGGTGTGTACAGAAATCTGGACCACCAGCTCTGAAGGTCTTGCTGTATGTTGATACAACATGCAATGTGTGGTTTTCATTAGCAATAAAAAGGGCAGAAATGGTGTTTATGTTGAGCTCTGTTCCAATTTTCTGTACAGGTTCCAGAACTCTCAGAACTGAGGTGATGCAAAATTTTTTTTGATGTGTCTATTATTATGACAAATGGATAAATAATGGAGTTCACACTGAAAAATTCAGGTGTTCATTTTTCCCACATGCTATTCAGATATTCAGATGGTAGAGAAATAGAGAAACAGTCTGCCAATTGGTGCATGTCCAAACACTTAAATAGGAACTGCAGAGTAATTATGCAGATGACAATGATATTGATGGTAGTTTTTTGGGACACTTTTGCTATCCTTCTTCCAGGAGTGCTAGTTCTGAATAGTTTGTAGGAGAGCTTCTGTGAAGTTTGGAAGTTAGGAGACGAGGTACTGGCAGAAGTGAAGCTGTGAGGATGGGGCATGAGTTGTGCTTGATTAGCTCAGGTGGTAGAGCACTTGCCCACAAAAGGCAAAGGTCCCAAGTTCGAGTCTCGGTCTGGCACACAGTTTTAATCTGCCAGGAAGTTTCATATTTACTCTTTTTTATGCTTAGAGCAAAGGAGATGATGACAGTGGAAAAGAGATGGAAAAGCAATAAATATTAGATTGGCACATAAGTTCTTAGTATTTTTGTTTGCATGTTGCCCTCGTGTTTATTTATCAATTGTCATTTTTTATTTGTAGTTCACTGTTACTATTTGAGTTTACATATTGTCATTTTGTCATTTGGAGATGGTGATCAGAGCTGTGAATGCTAGACAATGGAGTGCCAAGTGCAGAAATCAGAACATTTCTGGAGTCAGAAACATTTACATCTTCTATGAGGATAGCGCCATTAGACTGAGCATGATATGAAAATGATTTTCTTGTTTTAAGCAGAATTTTTTGACATTAGTGACTCTCCATGCTCAAGAAGGCCTTTGGAGTTTGATGAAGACAGTTTAAATGCATTGGTCCACAATGATCCATGTCAATGTACTTGAGAACTGGCAAATGTGACAAACTGTGATCATTCCACCATCATGCAACATTTGCATGCTGTGGGGAAATTTCAAAAATTGGGTGTATGTGTACTACACACTGTAAGACAAAATCACCAAAATTAATGGGCGGCTGTATGTGCATCTCTGCTTGTCATCAGTTGGCTCATGAATAATGCCAGCTGTTTCTATCCTGTATCATTACTGGTGACAAGAGATGGTGTCTTTATGGTAATGGAAGGAAAAGAAATGTATTGTTGAGTCCAAACAAAGCAGCAACTCCCCATAGAAAGACCTGGTGGAACAGTGACGGAGTGGTGTACTATGAATTGCTGCCTCTAGTGTAACATCATTGCTGACATTTGTTGTCAGCAACTAAGGTATCTTGCAGATGCAGTGTGAGAACAGTGAGCAGGAAGACTGCATGAAGTGATGCCACTCCACAATAATGCCCACCAACATTCTGCTAGACTAGCCAAATACACTATACAGAAGTTGAATTGGGAAGTCATTCTGCAACCACTTCATTCACCTGATCTTGCACCCTCGGATTTTCACCTTTTCTGTTCCCTTTTGAACAGAAATTGGGTTGGGAAGTCATTCTGCACCTATTTTCTTCATCTGATTTTACACTCTCAGATTTTCACCTTTTCCGCTCTCTATTGGACAGTCCTCAAAGAACTTCATTTCCAGATGAAAATGTGCTCCAAACATTACTCATCAAACTCGTCACCTCAAAACTGTGATTTCTACAGTAGTTGAATTGAAAATGTATCCCAGCATTGGCAGAATGTTGTACATGGTGAAAGAGAGCATATTATTAATGACTAAAGTCTCTATTGTGTGTATATGTTGTGTTTATTAAACTTATGGAAAAATGCTACGAACTTATGCAGCGACCCAATAGTGGAAGATAGTAGAGAGTGATTGTGATATAGAAAGAGTGAAGGAGACAATGGCAGTGTGAGAGAAAGAAAGGTACACAGTGGTAGTGGAACATAGTTGACAGTGACAGAATAGTGCTAGGAAAAGAGTGAAGGAGAAAGTCCCAGTGGGAGAGGGATAAAGAGAAGGAGAAAGTGGAAGTGGATGAGAGAGATGAGAGACAGAATCTATGTCAGTGACAATGAGGAAGAGAGATAGTGACAGCAATAAGAGACAGCAGCAGTGGGAAGGAATGAATGAGTGTTAAAAAGGAGCAAAACGGAAACAGTTATAGTGAGAGGAGACAGTAGTAGTAGAGCAGAATGAAGGATACTGTGGCTGCCAGTGACTGGGAGTGGATGGGTATGAGTGACTTACAGTGATGGACTAGTGTGTGTGAGCAAGTTTCAGTGAGAGTAGCTTGTGGGTGGGAGAGGTGAGTTGCATGTTAAAAAGAGTGGATAGGTCCGCAGGCCAAAATTTTGGGAAAAATTTTAAAGTTGCTGAGGAAAATAGAATTAGGCAGCTGCTACCCCATTTCTGTCAGTCTTTTTACACAGGAACATATTCACCATTTTTGTGCTCTGATGGGAGCATTTTTCCACTGTTTTCTTATGTTTGTAATGTTAGCATATTATGAAAAATTTGATGTTCATGTAAACAGTGGCACTCTGTGTCCATGAGGTTGTTCTGTCTGTAATAACTGTGCTATCAGTGCAAAGTATTGTAATGCATTGATGATTGTTTCCGGATTTGGACTTGAGTGTGGTTATGTCATGACATTGTCTGGTGGAGACATCAGGTACTTCAAAGCATCTACAGCACCATAGCTCCAGTTAGGCAACATAAAAACCATCACCTACATGAACAGGAACCAAATACAAGCAGTATATCGTTCCTGAGGTTCATATGTTCCAGAGACCAATTGACCCAAAACAGTAGTAAGAGATGCGAATCAGGCATGCATCAGTGTTTTCTGGAGATGCAGGTCAGGGCATGATGAAATGGCTGAGGTTGTCCAATACAACAGATATGATGACATGATGTGTTTGCCAGATGTGTACTTTTACCGGGACAGCCTAGCCCAGCGGTGGTTCTAGAAGAATGAAGGAGAAGCCCAAAAACTAAGAAACATATGAAGGAAACATTTGATAATAATCAGCAGCAAGACCACTTAATAGAAGAATAATTAAAGAACAGAGCCCAACATCATGGGGAAGTGACACAGTACTACCTACAGAATATTTTGGCCATTTGCTGCATGTGACAGAGGCCAGCAAAATCTCACACATGATGAAAGGAATCACGTAAGTTATGTACTAGGCTCTTCTGGTAAACATGTGACAACAAAAGAGACACTCATCAGGTGGTGTCAACACATTGAAGAAATGCAGCAAAAAATAAAATAAAATAAAGAGTTATGACCAACTCTTGATTGTAGTCTGTGTGACAGTTGTGGAAGACCAACATGATCTTGTCTCTTTCATACACCAGATAGTAAGAGAAAAGATACAGAAGTTTATGGCAGCCAGAACTCTTGGACTGAGTAAGCAAGAGAGAGCAGCAAAAAATGTGAACCCCTTACACCAGGAGGTAATAGAGAACGTTTAAGAAGAAGTATATTAGTCTTTAGCACCAATCTCCACCAACAGTCGAATGTGTCAAGAAGAATTCACTTTGCCAGCTGAACTTACTCTGTAGACAACAAACAACAACCCATCACTTGACCAACATAGCACAATGATTTCCCTACTAAGCACAATGCTCTACAGAAGAACAGACATTTTGAGGACAGAGGACAACATGCCAGTATATTTCCCATTGTTGATACTCTGGACATGTTCTACGAGGGTGGTTTGAAAAGTTCTCAGAACAGAGTAGAAAAAAAGTATTTACATCACTGAAACTTTTTTTATTTGTCAATTTAGTCTCCTTGTAGATTAATGCACATGATTCAATGATGTTCCATTGCCTTTATCCCATCTTGAAAATGAATTTGCTCCAGGCCTGAAAAATAGTTGTCAACTCCAGTTATCAATTCTTCGTTTGAAGTGAATCTTCATCAACCAAGATTTCTTAATCTTCAGTTTTGGGAAGAGATGGAAGTCTGACAGAGCCATATCAGGTGAATAAGGCAGGTGTGGCAACAATTCATACCTTACTTAGTTCATGTAATTTTGCCATGGCAATGGCACATGTGTGTGGGTGCGTGTTGTCTTGATGGAAGATGACTTTCTTCCTTACTAAACGTGGCCTTTTTTCGTGTATCTTTTGTAGTAATTTGTCCAGGAGGTTATCATAGTATTCTCCAGTAATTGCTTGCCCCATGGGGAGATAATCTTCAAACATAATCCCCTTCGGATCCCAGAACACTGATGCCATGACAGCATTGTTTCCACTGCTTTGATTGTTGTTTTGTCTCTGGGGTATAGTAGTGCACCCAAATTTCATCTGTGGTCACAAACCAGTGCAAAAAATCGTGTTTGTTTCTCCCTAAACGGGACAAACATTGTTCCAAAATGTCCATTCTCATGCGTTTTTGATCCAGCATCAAGAGTCGTGGCACCCATCTTCCAGAAAAATATTTTCGTTTCTAATTCTTCAGTTAAATGTGATATAACCTTTCAGATCACATCTGGCAAATGTGAGCAATTTCATGCACTTCCAATCGGTGATCCTCCATGACCATTCTGTGCACTTTTGCAATGATTTCTGGAGTAGTGACGCGTCTTGGCTGACCACTGCACGTATCATCATCAAAGTTCTCCTGACCAAATTTAAATTAATTTGTCCTCTTGGCAACAGTTGAATATGAAGGAGCAGAGTCTCCCAGTGTATTCTGGAAATTGGCATGAATGTCCTTTGCTTTCATACCTTTCTTTATGAAGTACTTAATCACTGCTTGAATCTCGATTTTTTCCATCTTCACAGATCACTACAGTGGAACAACAACAGAGCCACGTGACCACCACAGCTGTCTTCCAAGAGCACTGACATAGCTCATGTTTACAGGCTACAGTCCAATGAATATCACGTGAAAAACTCATCGTGCTAGCACTGATCTCTCATTGTGATTGTGAGAACTTTTCAAACCACCCTTGTACACTATTGCAGAGAAAGAAAATGAGTGTTTCAACCATCACAACAGTGCTGTTCACACTATTCAATTGCAGTTGGTAATAATCAACCTGAGGGATGAAATACATCACCATACCATGCAGGAAATCACTCCCCGACATGTCACAGTTGCTTCCTGCTGCTGTAGAGAAGTACCAGCCACTCACCTAGCTGCCAGATACAGGAAAACTAAGTACGATAATCATCAATGGAGTGAGGCCACTACAGATGAAAATCCTCCATGGATGACAGCTACTACGATGCCAGGAAATCTCACTGATGGCCAATTATCCAGGTGCTAGTCTACTCAGGGACTTATTTTTCTGTGACATCAAATGTTTATTGTTACCAGCTAAAGCAGACTGGTTCAAATGGCTCTGAGCACTATGCGACTTAACTTCTGAGGTCATAAGTCCCCTAGAACTTAGAACTACTTAAACCTAACTAACCTAAGGACATCACACACATCCATGCCCGAGGCAGGATTCGAACCTGCGACCATAACGGTCGCGCGGTACAAGACTGTAGCGCCTAGAACCACTCGGCCACCTCGGCCGGCAACTAAAGAAGACTATATATTCCATGATGTGAAAGTGATCCTGCTGAAGGTTACAAATGGAAAATATTCCCGGCTGACAGAAACCTGTATTACAAGAATAACTATCAACAACAGAACACAGCCCTTTGAATTTCTCATTTTAGCAGAATGAGTCATAATGTTGTCCTCAGGTGGGACTTATTGCAGGTATCACAAGCCATCAGGCTGTGGAAAATCAGAGCTCTAGATTGACTAAGCTATTCCAACAAGCAGTCATAACAAAGATTTCTCTGGGTGGTTGTTTGTTATTGGAGATGCTGTTATCCCACCAGCATCAACAAGAAAAGTTCCAGTCATCCATCTAGAGGGTAATTTTTTCCATCGTGTACAAACAGTAGGGACTGATTGATGAGGATGCGGAACAAACAAGATCTAATGAATTTGTCTGGAAATGCATGGTTTCCATGCTAGAGACCATTTATTCAATCATACGTTGTTACAGAGACTGTGGTATAATATGCGCTGTACCGTGCACCCATAGTATGTGTTCAAAATTGTTCCCATGTGCCTCAACGCATGCATGTGCGTGCCATAGCATGTTCTATCTCACATGTTCACATCCACCAAGCTGCATCCGAACAGTGTCAAAGGCAGTACGAATACACTGCTCCTCTGTCTCCACATCTGGAATGGACTCTGAATACATGATATTTTTGAGATGGCCCCTTAACCTGAAATTGCGTGGTTTGAGATCTGGAGAACAAGCAGCTCATGCAAATGGACTCCCTCGTCCAATCCATCAACCAGCGAAGATACGATTGAGATGTGTCTGGAAAATTAATGGTGAAGTAGGCTGGAGCACCATGATGTAGCAGCCACATAACCCTTGGCATCATCCACTTCTTCCATCAGGGGTGGCAAAGTCACCCCACAAGAAACACTAATAGTTTTGGCTTGTTAAGCGATGTGGAAGAAAGACTGGTCCCAAAATACGGTCGCCAATTACACCAGCCCGCACATTCCGGCTGCACGAATGCTGATTATTCGCTGTCACCATACCATTGGGGTTTTGCAACTGCCCCACAGATGACTGTTATGAAAGTTGAAGATAGCACTCTGCATAAAGTTCACCTCATCTGTGAATAGGATGGATAACACATATCCTGGAATCATGGTTGCTTTGTAAAGATACCAGTGACGAAACTGCTCCTGATGTGGAAAGTCGGTCGCTAATAAGCCTTGCACACACTGTAATTGATAAGGGCAATAACAATTGTCATGGAGAATGTTCCACACAGATGTCTGGCTTGCCCTGTACTGGTGGTCAAAATGCCTGGTACTGACACACCAATTGCCTTCCTCAGTGTTAATCATATTTTCCTCCAAGTTTAGTGTCCGAACATTTCGGGTACATCCTTCAAGATTTCCTGCTCCCTGAAACAATTCTGTCTCAGACAAATGGCAGGTGTGGTTGTTTTTGGTGGGGATAGATCTCCTGATACAACCTTGCTTCCCACTGCACTTTGCCATTTGCCTTTGCGTAAGTAAACACCATGTCAGCAAGCTCTCGATTCAAATATGGGTCTATTGTGTACTATGCTGTATTACATGCACTACAAGGTGAGTCAGCAAGAGAAGTGAACCGGACACAACATTATGAATTACTATGGCAGGAGTGGGCACTAGGGAATGACATATGAGGAACAGTATTGCCCTCTAGGAGGAACCTATGCATACTGTAACTGTGGTTGTATGATACGGCATGTATTAGATTGCAGCCTCTGTGACAAAGTATGATTGAATAAATGGTCTCTAGCATGGAAACCATACATTTCCAGACATAAGTTCAGTAGAACTTTTTTTCCATATCCTCTCTGTGATCAATACCTAGAGTTTGTACACAGTGGAAAAAATCACCATGTATATGCTCAGTTAAACTGTGAAGCTTTTGTTGATTGCAAAAAACTACACAGGCTCACAAAAGAAATATATATACTAGTGATGATCATAAACATTGCAGGTGATCAAGGAGAACTTTGACTCACTAATTATCATGAGCAGCCACAACTCATCCCTAAAGGTGTGTGCAGAAGGGCATCCCAACAAGTCCAGGAAAGGTAGCTCAGTGCCATTGATGAAGAATCATGCTCCACTACCCATACAGATAAAATAGAGAAGGAAGCTACTATCAGACTTCCAATAGAGTCTGGCCTGACCAAGCAACAATGTCATTAGTGTTTGCCATACAACACCAATTTTCCGATGCTTTCAAATACAGAGGGAAAAGAAAATTCAGACCAAGCAGCCCATAGTAAAATACCATTCCAATACTGAGTATGGTCCACCTATTAGCCAGCATGTGTGTAGAATGTCACCAGCTGACTGATGCATAATTTGGAAGGAAATGGAGAAGATGCTATATGATCACATCTTTGATCTTCAGAGACTCCTTGGTCCTCTCTTGATGTCCTTGTTGAGCTGAATTGTGGCACATGGTGTTTCTGCATTGACTAGTGATGATTAAACAAAAGCATGAAAAAAGATCTCCACCCATTAATGCTCATTGATGACACTATAGACTGCTTGAAAGGAGCAAAGTATTACTCAGTTACAGGCATTCAAACAGGCTATTGGAAAATCAAGGTTGATGAGGCTGACCAGATAGAGACTGCCTTCATAACATCTAAAAGTCTCTAAGAGTACAGAGTCATGCCATTTGGGCTGTGTAATACTCCAGTAACCTTCAGATGTATGATGGACAGCCTGCGTCACCACTTTAAATGGACAATGTGACTCTTCTCTCTGCTTGACAATATTGTTTTTCTAAAATGTTTGAAGAACGTCTTAACCAGCTGACAACTGTATTGAAGTATGTTCAGACTAAGGCCTCTTCATCACCCAAGAAAATAGCAATCTTGGGGCATCTAGCGAATGGCAGTGAAGTCCACCCTGATCCAGTGGAAATAAGAACAGTCACAGTTTTTCTGACTCCTTGGCACATTCACAATGGGAGAAGTTAGTCTTGTATCTATGTTTGTGTCACTCCCAAATCTTGATTCAGACTGCTATATGAGGCCCTGGTGTAATCCATGACTTCCTTTGTCAGCTTTCAAAGTCTGTGTTTTATTTAACACACAATCTGTATGGAATGTCACTGTATAGTCACTTTATTTGCCTCTGCTAACCCCCTTCTGGTTTCGACTGTTTCTTTCAGTTGGCTTATGTTGCTTGCATCTGCTGTCCCAAATATAGTTTTCAGTATTCTACCCAGTGTCTATCCACCCCCTCTTCACCCTCCTCGATTTGTCAGCACCATTCCAATTATTTTCTGCATTTGCTCCTTCAGTTGTGCATATGTCCTGAGCAATTTCCTTCAACACCTCTGATAACCTGCTGCTACTAACTGCTAACTGTTGTATCCCTGAAAACATCTCTTTTGGTCTCCTAATTTCATTCCACAACTCCCACACATTAACCACTTAACTTAATGACTATCTGTAACTGGATGACACCATATCTGGTTTCCCAGAAAACAAAACTTCTCCATCCAGCCAGTGATCTTGCAGTACCGCCACTTCACCCCCAGCAAAGATGTACAGCACTGCCAAAACTAGCATTCCTCTTTTATGGCCCTTATAGCAGCCTGAGGACAGGGATTAATATCTCCTTCCCTCCCTCAGAAGCCTAGTTTATCTGAACAGCACACCATACATAACACACTAGCAATAAAACCTACCCTAAAACAAACACATAACCTTATCTAAAACCACTTTAGTGTCCTATACTACATACAAAAGAAAAATATTCCAAAATTACACAATCACAGTATACATTATCGATGGCTTCATTGCAAACCTAGTGTGAGGTACTTGAAACCCTCACTCCTGTTGCTCATCCTTCCAGTTCCTCTTCTTATGCCTTTTCCTTGCCTTCTCTAGTACCCCCCATGAAATTGCCTACAGTGCACCCTTGAATGGTCCCAGACACCCAGTATCACATTTACTGCAGATTTAGTTTCAGTTACTTGGTACTGGTCCTGGTGCCACGTTACGAACTTCTTCGCCTTTCCCTTCAGAGTTTATGAGCCATGCCAGCTTGACAACATCACCCACTGGCTTAATCTGTACTGAGGTACTATTCCCACTCAATTCACTGCCTCCTCCTGCTTCTCCAGAGCCTTAGTATTTGCTCACAGGATCTTCCTCCATACTTCCCTCACCATTCTTGTAATCTGGACCGTCTCTCTTTTCCTACCTCCTTTCTGGCTAATCATGTTGAATGGCAGTGGCATATTTTTTTATGTACACTGGCTCAAATGGTAAAGATTGTGCGCTATTGTGTACTTTGGAGTTTTATCTGCTCATTATGAAGGCTAGATATGACCACCTTGTCAGTTTACTGGATGGGTCCTTCAAACCTAGTAACAACCTCAAAGCAGTATAGTGTTCCACTGCCTTGAATTTCTTACCATACAAGCTACACCTGTAGTATGTTACTCCCCATGTCAAGCTAGACATCTCTCTCTCCATTGTGAAATAATTCCTTTTCACTGTGTTCACCTGTCTTGATGCAAGGGCAATAGGATGTTCCTCATGCTCCACTTTCTGACTTAAAACATGCCCACACATCACATTCTTTTTGAAGAACATTAATACATTTTTAACTCAATAAATGCTCCCAACATACCTCCATCCATACAAACTTAACATTCATTTTCAACAATTGCATAATTGGGTTTGCAATATCTGCAAACCCTGTCGTTAACTCCCTGTAATAATTCATGACACAGAAAGAATTGCAACGCCTTGATCGCTCATGGTACTGGAAAATCTTGCACTGCTTTCACTAACCTAGGATCAGTTCTTACACCATCCTTATTAATGATATAGTCCAAGTAGCCAACTTTCTCCTGTGCAAAGTAACATTTTTCCATTCTGAGTGTCAAATGGGCTGCTCGTAATCTCTTGAACACCTCCATCAGACATTGTCTATGCCCTTGCATATCTCGTGAAAAGCAATTATGTCATCAAGATACTCTAAGACAGCACTCTGTTCAGCAACCACTGGAATGCTTCTGGAGCACTCTTCAACCAAAAAGGCATCATTCTGTCCCCAGAGTGCAGAATATGCCATTTTTGGTTTATCCTCCAGAGCCACTTCCAACTGGTGGTACCCACTCCTAAGATACACTGTCAATAAGTACTGGCTTTGCACTAGGTCATCTATTATCTCTGTGATGTTCAGAAATGGGTAGGTGTCCATCATATTGTTACTATTCAAGTGGCAGTAATTGCACAAAATTGCTACTTCTCTGAGCCATCTGTAGACTTCTTGGGCACAGCATCGGTTGCTGCTCCCCCAGCAGTTACTACTCTCTTCTACTATACCATCAGCCAGTTGTTGATTTATGAAGTCCTCTAAAACTGGTTACAGCCATCATACCATTCTGTATGGTCTTCAATACACCGAAGCTTCATTTCCTGTCAGAATCCTGCATTCAGTTATTGGTGTGGAAGGCAAAGGCTCTTGCAGACAAAACAGATCCAGAAATTCTAGCAACAGATTCTCCATATGTGTCCTGTCTGTGCCCTATAAATGCTTCAATGCTAGCAGTATCCTGTGCCCTTTTGTAGCCTACACCATCTGTGTGGCAGTCTTCCTCATCCAGAATCTGTAGAGTATCCAATAATGTTCCCTTCAACAACTTAACTTCCTCAGCACCAAAATTATCCCCATTGATCAGTACTACTCTGCCTTCATCCACCTCTTGTACATGTACAGTACTGTATTTCACCAAACAACATGCTATATCCAGTAATCTATTACCTTCCAGCACTTCTGCTACATGCAGTATATCGAAAGAGAAAGCAGGGTCCACATTCACCCATAGCAACTTTCTGGTGCCTCCTGACAGACAGTCATGTGAATCAAACCACAATGTTATTGCTTACAGTTGACCTTAGACATTCCTTGTGGCAGATCAACATTGGCAACAGTTTCCCCTAGCCTGAATGTCTTACCACTAGGTTCCACTATTCAACATCAAAGGTCGATTAGGACATAATGTTGATACAGGAAGTCTCACCCTAGGATCTAGTCCTCACTTACACAAGACACTACTACCGCAAATTGCTTAGACTGAATATATGAGAAAAGGTACCACCAAAATTGTATCTTGAGAATGTCTTTATTGTCTCACACGACTTGTTTCGGCAGCACATTACTGCCATTCACAGGTCCTACCACTGCCAAAAGAGTATTATAATTCCTTGGCATGTTTATTGTGGAGTTCTTGTTACTAGTACACATTGGTTAGCTTTCCTCAGGAGTCTCTCCTCAACACCATGTTGTCTCCAGTGATTGGACTCTGAGGAAAGCTAGCCCATGTGTACTAGTAACGAGGACTCTATGATAAATGTGGCAGGGAATTCTAATACTCTTTTGGCAGTGGTGAAACCCGAGGATGGCAGTAATGTGCCACTGAAACTAGTCGTGTGAAACAATAAAGACATTCTAGAGGCCGGGCGGAGTGGCCCATGCGGTTCTAGGCGCTTCAGTCTGGAACCGCGTGACTGCTGCGGTCACAGGTTCGAATCCTGCCTGGAGCGTGAATATGTGTGGTGTCCTTAAGTTAGTTAGGTTTAAGTAGTTCTAAGTTCTAGGGGACTGATGACCTCAGAAGTTAAGTCCCATAGTGCTCAGAGCCATTTGAACCAACATTCTAGAGCTACAGCAGTGGGGGTACTTTTTCTCATCTATATCATGAGTTGAAGTCCCTCATCCATGAAATAGGATGGACATCCATAAATTGCTTAAACTTGGTTGCCTCCAATGAAAAATTCATCAGTGCTGACCCAAATGATTGTATATCATTATTCCGTATCCATCACCAATTCTGATATGCTGGGTTCCTTCATTTCCTACCTACTAACTCCCTTAAAGCCACTGACACATGCAGCCCTGTGTCCAACTGTCCTACCACTTATCACACCGACTGTAGCACAATCTGCCTCTGCATTCGTCTTCAGCCAGAGGCTCTGGAGTTCCCTCTTGAGATTAATGCATATTTCTTACCACCCAGAGCACCTCTCCCATTTCCCCCACACCCCTGCTGTTGGTCCGTATTGTCCCTACTATTATCTCTCTTAAACCATCTGGAGTCTAGAGCATCTCTGTTACTGCTCTGTGGCTGGTAGCATTGCCTTTGCACGTGTTCTGCATGACCACTATTACATTCGAAGCAAACATGCTTCTCTAATCCCTTACACCATCAACACATTAGTCTCCAAATACTCCAATGCCCACCTAACTGCTGTGTCCCAGTGCACACCCTCCTTGACATCACTCATGTCAAACCTCTCAGGAAAGGATCGAGCCCACGTTGCTCACCATCTTGTAACAGTACTTTGTTCACCTCCTCACTCTGCGTTAACTCTTAAGTATGTACATTCAGTTACTTAACCATATCCAAAAAAATTCTCAACCACTTTCTTATACCTCTTCAAAACCATAATCAAGTGCTTATGGAATAACTGTGCAATATTCTGTCTCGTATACCTTTATTCTAGCCCTTGCCTTAGTTGGTCAAAAGTTTGCAGATTGCATAGTGTCTCCATGCACCACTGAAATGATTTGCATCCCTTGTCAGGTATAACATTGCTATCTGTAACAACTGTTCAGCAGACCAACCTCTGCTGACACATGTGTGTGTGTGTGTGTGTGTGTGTGTGTGTGTGTGTGTGTGTGTGTGTGTTTTCACTCTACCTCAACAAAGGATAACTCCAAAAGCTAGCATGTTTTCTTTCTTTTGTTGTTGTTGTTGTTGTTGTTGTTGTGGTCTTCAGTCCAGAGACTGGTTTGATGCAGCTCTCCATGCTACTCTATCCTGTGCAAGGTTCTTCATCTCCCAGTACCTACTGCAACCTACATCCTTCTGCATCTGTTTAGTGTATTTATCTCTTGGTCTCCCTCTGCAATTTTTACCATCCATGCAGCCCTCCAATACCAAATTGGTGATCCCTTGATGCCTCAGAATATGCTCTACCAACCAATCCCTTCTTCTAGTCAAGTTGTGCCTCAACTTTCTCTT
Organism: Schistocerca cancellata; assembly: GCF_023864275.1. NCBI lineage: Eukaryota > Metazoa > Arthropoda > Insecta > Orthoptera > Acrididae > Schistocerca > Schistocerca cancellata. Next base: position 911,937,834 of record NC_064628.1, read on the forward strand.
CTTTCCAATTCTGCTCAATACCTCGTCATTAGTTACGTGATCCACCCATTTAATCTTCAGTATCCATCTGTAGCACCACATTTTGAAAGCTAATATTCTCTTCCTGTCTAAACTATTTATCATCCACATGTTTCACTTCCATACATGACTACACTCCATACAAATACTTTCATACTACTTTAAGCCTCTCATTTCCTAATCTAATTCCCTCAGCATCACCCAATTTAATTCGACTACATTCCATTATCCTCATTTTGCTTCTGTTGATGTTCATCTTATATCCTCCTTTCAAGACATTGTCCATTCCGTTCAGCTGCTCTTCCAGCTCCTTTGCTGCCTCTGACAGAATTACAATGTCATCGGCGAACCTCAAAGTTTTTATTTCTTCTTCATGGATTTTAATTCCACTCCAAATTTTTGTTTTGCTTCCTTTACTGCTTGCCCAATATACAGATTGAATAACATCGAGGAGAGGCTACAACCATGTCTCACTCCCTTCCCAACCACTGCTTCCCTTTCATGTCCCTTGACTCTTATAACTGCCATCTGTTTCTGTACAAATTGTAAATAGCCTTTTGCTTCCTGTATTTTACTCCTGCCATCTTCAGAATTTGAAAGAGTGTATTCCAGTCAACATTGTCAGTAGCTTTCTCTAAGTCTACAAATGCTAGAAACATAGGTTTGCCTTTCCTTAATCTACTCTCTAAGACAATGCGTAGGGTCAGTATTGCCTCACGTGTTCCATCATTTCTGTGGAATCCAAACTGATCTTGCCCGTGGTCGGCTTCTACCAGTTTTTCCATTCCTCTGTAAAGAATTCATGTTAGTATTTTGCTGCAGTGGCTTATTAAACTGATAGTTTGGTAATTTTCACATCTGTCAACACCTGCTTTCTTTGGGATTTGAATTATTATATTCTTCTTGAAGTCTGAGGGTATTTCTCCTGTCTCATACATCTTGGTCACCAGATGGTAGAATTTTGTCAGGACTGGCTCTCCCAAGGTTATCAGTAGTTCTAATGGAATGTTGTCTACTCCCAGGGCCTTGTTTTGACGTAGGTCTTTCAGTGCTCTGTCAAACTCTTCACGCAGTATCGTATCTCCCATTTCATCTTCATCTACATTCTCTTCCATTTCTATAATATTGTCCTTAAGAACATCGCCCTTGTATAGACCCTCTAAGTACTCCTTCCACCTTTCTGCTTTCCCTTCTTTGCTTAGAACTGGGTTTCCATCTGAGCTTTTGATATTCATGCAAGTGGTTCTCTTTTCTCCAAAGGTCTCTTTAATTTTCCTGTAGGCAGTATCTATCCCCTAGTGAGATAAGCCTCTACATCCTTACATTTGTCCTCTAGCCATCCCTGCTTAGCCATTTTGCACTTCCTGTTGATCTCATTTTTGAGAAGTTTGTATTCCTTTTTGCCTGCTTCATTTAGTGCATTTTTATATTTTCTCCTTTCATCAATTAAATTCAATATTTCTTCTGTTACCCAAGGATTTCTACTAGCCCTCATCTTTTTACCTACTTGATCCTCTTCTAACTTCACTGTTTTGTCTCTCAAAGCTACCCATTCTTCTTCTACTGTATTTCTTTCCCCCATTCCTCTCAATCGTTCCCTAATGCTCTTCCTGAAGCTCTCTACAACCTCTGGTTCTTTCAGTTTATTCAGGTCCCATCTCCTCAAATTCTCACCTTTTTGCAGTTTTTTCAGTTTTAATCTACAGTTCATAACCAATAGATTGTGGTCAGAGTCCACATCTGCCCCTGGAAATGTCTTACAATTTAAAACCTGGTTCCTAAATCTCTGTCTTACCATTATATAATCTATCTGAAACCTGTCAGTATCTCCAGGCTTCTTCCATGTATACAACCTTCTTTTATGATTGTTGAACCAAGTGTTAGCTATGATTAAGTTATGCTCTGTGCAAAATTCTACCAGGTGGCTTCCTCATTCATTTCTTCCCCCCAATCCATATTCACCTATTACGTTTCCTTCTCTCCCTTTTCCTGCTATTGAATTCCAGTCACCCATGACTACTAAATTTTCACCTCCCTTCACTATCTGAATAATTTCTTTGATTTCATCATACATTTCTTCAATCTCTTCGTCATCTGCGGAGCTAGTTGGCATATAAACTTGTACTACTGTGGTAGGTGTGGGCTTCGTATCTATCTTGGCCACAATAATGCATTCACTATGCTGTTTATAGTAGCTTACCCACACTCCTATATTTTATTCATTATTAAACCTACTCCTGCATTACCCCTGTTTGATTTTGTATTTATAACCCTGTATTCACCTGACAAAAAGTCTTGTTCCTCCTGCCACCGAACATCACTAAGTCCCACTATATCTATCTTTAACCTATCCATTCCCCTTTTTAAATTTTCTAACCTCCCTGCCTGATTAAGGGATCTGACATTCCACATTCCAATCCGTAGAATGACAGTTTTCTTTCTTTTATGTGTTCCTATTTACAACTCAGTGCCTCTGCTTTTCAGTGAGTGGCCCCTTTAATCCTAAAGTATTTTCATTCTACAAGAACTTTCCTTAAACATTTAGAACAAAGCCATATGTTGGCCTATGACCTGAGATCTACCAGAAATCCCAACACATTTTCAGACATGCTATCAGAGAAAGGAGAAACAAGGTTAGCAGCTGACACATCCACTCAAAGAGCCTGTGATCTTTCTCTGCCAGCTTATTGTCTGCAATCACTTTATCAGCCCTTAACTGAGCTACCTGATTCACCAATAGCCACTTCTCTGGTGACACTTTGTATTTACAATGTTGCCACTGCCTTCTCCTTATTCATCTTTATGATTCAAAATTAATACCTCAAAACAACCCAAAACAATGTTCTACTAATAACTCAGATAGAAAAGGGAGTCATGGAGCACTCTATCAACCTATTTCTTTCGCCTAATCATGAGCCACCTCAACTCTACATTGCCTGGCCATGTGTCCAAAATGATTACACGTAAAGCAAACAATTGCTACAGACTTGCCACAAGGGGCAGAATGCCCAAGCAAATTACACTTCATAGAATGCAAACCATTCATCTCCAGAATTCCCCTGAAACTGTATATGTCCACTGGTTCCTATGGTTTCATAAAGGTAACCCTCATACAGTCATGCCTCTTAAGCTTCAATCCCATGACTATGACCACACAAAAACAAAAATACACTCCTGGAAATGGAAAAAAGAACACATTGACACCAGTGTGTCAGACCCACCATACTTGCTCCGGACACTGCGAGAGGGCTGTACAAGCAATGATCACACGCACGGCACAGCGGACACACCAGGAACCGCGGTGTTGGCTGTCAAATGGCGCTAGCTGTGCAGCATTTGTGCACCGCCGCCGTCAGTGTCAGCCAGTTTGCCGTGGCATACGGAGCTCCATCGCAGTCTTTAACACTGGTAGCATGCCGCGACAGCGTGGACGTGAACCGTATGTGCAGTTGACGGACTTTGAGCGAGGGCGTATAGTGGGCATGCGGGAGGCCGGGTGGACGTACCGCCGAATTGCTCAACACGTGGGGCGTGAGGTCTTCACAGTACATCGATGTTGTCGCCAGTGGTCGGCGGAAGGTGCACGTGCCCGTCGACCTGGGACCGGACCGCAGCGACGCACGGATGCACGCCAAGACCGTAGGATCCTACGCAGTGCTGTAGGGGACCGCACCGCCACTTCCCAGCAAATTAGGGACACTGTTGCTCCTGGGGTATCGGCGAGGACCATTCGCAACCATCTCCATGAAGCTGGGCTACGGTCCCGCACACCGTTAGGCCGTCTTCCGCTCACGCCCCAACATCGTGCAGCCCACCTCCAGTGGTGTCGCGACAGGCGTGAATGGAGGGACGAATGGAGATGTGTCGTCTTCAGCGATGAGAGTCGCTTCTGCCTTGGTGCCAATGATGGTTGTATGCGTGTTTGGCGCCGTGCAGGTGAGCGCCACAATCAGGACTGCATACGACCGAGGCACACAGGGCCAACACCCGGCATCATGGTGTGGGGAGCGATCTCCTACACTGGCCGTACACCACTGGTGATCGTCGAGGGGACACTGAATAGTGCACGGTACATCCAAACCGTCATCGAACCCATCGTTCTACCATTCCTAGACCGGCAAGGGAACTTGCTGTTCCAACAGGACAATGCACGTCCGCATGTATCCCGTGCCACCCAACGTGCTCTAGAAGGTGTAAGTCAACTACCCTGGCCAGCAAGATCTCCGGATCTGTCCCCCATTGAGCATGTTTGGGACTGGATGAAGCGTCGTCTCATGCGGTCTGCACGTCCAGCACGAACGCTGGTCCAACTGAGGCGCCAGGTGGAAATGGCATGGCAAGCCGTTCCACAGGACTACATCCAGCATCTCTACGATCGTCTCCATGGGAGAATAGCAGCCTGCATTGCTGCGAAAGGTGGATATACACTGTACTAGTGCCGACATTGTGCATGCTCTGTTGCCTGTGTCTATGTGCCTGTGGTTCTGTCAGTGTGATCATGTGATGTATCTGACCCCAGGAATGTGTCAATAAAGTTTCCCCTTCCTGGGACAATGAATTCACAGTGTTCTTATTTCAATTTCCAGGAGTGTAGTATCACTCACCCCAAAATGAAGACACTGTAGGCTTTGGCTCAAACATTGTAGTGCATCAGTAGCACACCCGCTACTGTGAAAACACTGTTGACATCAGTACATGATGGAGTGAGGCAATCACACCTCTCTCTGCTGTCCCTGGCCAGCACTGACATATGGGCTGCAGCTTCTGCACTGGCTGCTGAACTTGTGCCCTGCATCGCTAATGACAGGCCTGTAGAAGACTAGCAACCCTTAGAGGTCACAGCCATTGATGTCTACTTTCCTCAAGATCGTAGAGGCCTGATCATCCCTCTCCCCACTCGCATCACAATTATGGCACGTGAAGATGGTTATGTGCGGGGTGCAGGACTTAGTGCTGGTGGCAAGCACAGCCTGGTCTCGAACCCATTACTGCTGCTAGTGGTGCCCAGTCATCTCACTGTCCGGCATAGCTCTGGCTTGGTGTGGTGCTCCCCATTTCCGGTGATGAGGACTGATTTGTGGCTCAAAATCTTGACTTCTATATATGCCTCTGGCACGCATTTGCTTCACTAATACCCAACAACTAGTCATATTACCAATAACAAGAGACCTGCCCTGGTGTGGTGACATTGTCCTGCTGGCTATATAGTTATCACTGTGTAGTACAATTTACTGCTGCACCTGACTGTCCTGGTTTTGCAGTCCACTTGTGTACCTGTTATTGTGACCCACATGTCACCACACTGGCAGCTACCAGCTCGTGACTGTTAATGCAATGCTCTAAGTCAGCTTCCACACTACCTCTCAATGCTTTTGCTAAAGTTGTATAATTTTTACTTAAAGAATAGGTAGTGGCACTAAAGATGCAATTTTTATATGAATAGTAAACAAATAACCTAAAATTAAGCTGTGTGTGTTTAAATTCTTAGAAAATTGATGAACAAGAACACTTTAGCATAGCTATTACCAACATACAGACATTAATAATATATTCTCATTTTTTCACAGAGAGCAGAAACGAAGATCAGCAGTTTTGCATACCAAATTGTTTGTAAAAATTTTTTACAATGAGAAAGAAGTATGCCAATCAAATATTGCATCTTTGACTGATAAATTTGAAGTAAAGTTTGAACAGCTCTTCAATATTTGTGTGCTGCAGCACCCAGATAGTTTGAAGTTGGAGATCTGGGAAGAATCAAGTGCTCTAAACAAAAACATTATTGCCGATGTGTATATTCCTCCTCCAAACAGGTAATGCTAAGTTTTTTTCTGTTATTCTTAACAACATATACTTTTAGATGCATGACAATCTAATATCTAGCGTGTGTTTCTTCACTTGAGTCTATCTATTAACAGCAGAAGTATCTAACTGGAGGGTTGAAATTAAAAGTAAATATTTGTCTCCCTGTTAAGTTTTCAAGTTGTTGCAATTAGATTAGATTAGATTAGGTTTACTTTCATTCCAATTGATCCGTAGTGAGGAGGTCCTCCAGGATGTGGAACATGTCAGAAAAACAACAACACATGACAAATATTTACAACTAAAACAAATAAGCTAATGTACCACTCCACAGGTCCCAAGTGGAATGATCGTCATTTTTTAATGAACACTAAGAGTCATTTTACAAATACTAATGCACTGAATTTAAAATAAAAAAGTTTTTTATTTATTTATAAGGTAATAAACATGTAATACAACTACTGTAATACTTATTTACAATGAACACATTACTGCACTGAAATGGTGCAGAAGTTAGATTATACTTACACACACACACACACACACACACACACACACACACAAATTTTCAGTGAACACATTACTGCACTGAAATTGTGCAGAAGTTATGTTGTACTTATATACAAATCAGTTGGTTTTACTAAGAAATTCATCAATAGAGTAGAAGGAGTTGGCCACCAATAAATCCTTTAGGCTTCTCTTAAACTGAATTTCATTGGTTGTTAAGCTTTTTATGGCTGCTGGCAAGTTATTGAAAATGTGTGTTCCTGAATAATGCACACCTTTTTGTACAAGACTAAGTGACTTTAAATCCTTGTAAAGATTATTCTTATTTCTAGTATTGATTCCATGAATTGAGCTGTTGGTTTGAAAAAGTGATATATTTTTAATGACAAATTTCATTAAGGAATAAATATATTGGGAAGCTGTAGTCAGTATCCCTAGTTCCCTAAACAGACTTCTGCAGGATGTTCTTGAGTTCACATCACATATAATTCTTACTGCACGTTTTTGTGCCCGGAAAACTTTAGCTTGGCTTGATGAATTACCCCAAAAAATAATCCCATATGACATTATGGAATGAAAGTAAGCATAGTATGCCAGCTTTTTCATTTTTATATCCCCTATGTCTGACAAAATTCGCATTGCAAACAGAGATTTGTTAAGACGCTTCAGCAGTTCTGTGGTGTGCTCCTCCCAGTTGAATTTATTATCAAGCTGTAATCCCAAGAATTTAACACTGTCCACTTCTTCTATCTTCTTGTCATCGTATGTTAGACATATACTCTTGGGACACCCCTTACAAGTTCTGAACTGCATGTAGTGTGTTTTTTCAAAGTTTAGTGACAAAGAATTGGCTAGGAACCAGTGATTAATGTCCACAAATATTTTATTGGCTGATCTTTCTAAGACTACACTTGATTTGCTATTTATTGCAATGTTTGTATCATCAGCAAACAAAACAAACTTGGCATCTGGTAATGTTACTGATGAAAGGTCATTGATATACACAAGAAAAAGTAAGGGCCCCAAAATGGAACCTTGTGGGACCCCACATGTAATTAGTTCCCAGTTGGATGATGCCTGATAGCTTGATACATGTCTCTTTCCTAATAACACCCTTTGTTTCCTGCCAGAGATATAAGATTTGAACCATTTTGCAGCATTTCCTGTTACACTATAATATTCTAGTTTACTTAAAAGGATATTGTGATTTACACAGTCAAATGCCTTTGACAGATCACAAAATATACCAGTTGCCTGCAATTTTTTGTCTAATGAATTAAGCACATTTTCACTGTAAGTGAAGATAGCCTTCTCAATATCAGAACCTTTTAAAAATCCAAACTGTGACTTTGACAGTATGTTATTTGAGATAAGATGGTTATAAAGACGACTGTACATTACTTTTTCGAAAATTTTTGAGAACGCTGGCAACAGTGAAATTGGACGGAAATTTGATGCTATTTCTTTATCTCCCTTCTTAAACAGTGGCTTAATTTCAGCATATTTCAGCCACTCAGGAAATATTCCACTGATAAACGACTGGTTACACAGATAGCTTAATATGTTACTTAGCTCAGAATCACATTCTTTAATTAACTTTGTTGATATTTCATCATACCCACTAGATGTTTTTGATTTTAAAGATTTTATGATGGACATTATTTCTGTTGGGGTAGTGAGGGTCAAATTCATATTATGGAAGTTACTTGAAATGTCTGGTCTAAGGTAATCCATAGCAGCATCTACCGAACCTGACAACCCCATCTTTTCAGTAACAGTTATAAAATGTTTGTTAAAAAGTTCTGCAACACTATACACATCTGTCACCAATGTATCATTTACTCTTAATGCTATTTGTTCCTCTTCATGTCTGGTTCTACCAGTCTCCTCCTTCACTATATCCCATATTGTCTTTATTTTGTTATCTGATATGACTATCTTTTCCTTGTAATATATTTGCTTTGACATCCGTATTACAGTCTTTAATATTTTGCAGTATTTCTTATAATGTGCTATAGCATCAACATTGGAAATGTTTCGGATTGACAGATACAGTTTTCTTTTTGTTTTACAAGATACCCCTATTCCTCGAGTAATCCATGGCTTCTTTGTAGACTTTGCTCTAACCTTGGTAAGTTTTGGGGGAAAGCAGTGTTCAAATAAGGTAAGCACTTTATTAGCAAAAATGTTATATTTTTCATTCATGCCATGAGCACTGTAAACATCAGTCCAGCGAATGTCTCTGAGGAGTGTCCTAAAATAATCAATTTTTGGCTTACTGATTACCCTCTTGAGCTCAGATTTAACAGATTTTATATCCTGTTCAGTATTAACATTTAACAGAAGGAACTGCATGTCATGGTCTGAGAGGCCATTGACTATTGGTTTTGTAATATAATTTTGTTCATTGGACTTTTCTATAAAGATATTATCAATGGCTGTTTGTGAGCAAGTGGCTATCCTAGTGGGGAACTTTACTGTGGGAATTAAGTTGAATGATAGTGTTACTAACTCAAATAAGTTCTTATTGGGAGAGTCTTTAAGGAAATCTACATTGAAATCACCAGCAACCACTATTTCTTTGTTTTTGGTTGTTAAATGGGCCAGTACAGCTTCAAGGTGGTTTACAAACAGATTAAAGTTACCTGCAGGTGCTCGATATACACTTAATATTATGAAAGATTTTTTGTGAAAATCTAATTCTGTTGCACATGCTTCCATATGCTGTTCTAGGCAAAATTTACGAATGTCTATGTTCTTAAATTTATGACAGTTCCTGATGAATGTGGCAACTCCTCCTTTCTCCAATTCTGATCTACAAAAGTGAGATGCTAACCTAAACCCTGTAACACTTAAAAGTTCTATACCAGTGGTCACATGATGTTCAGAGAGGCAGATTATGTCAGCTGGGTTTGAAGACTCTAATTCATCTATGCAGATAGTTAATTCATTAATTTTATTTCTCAGTCCTCGAATATTTTGATGTAATAAAGATAGCTGACATTTCACATTGACTGAGTTAAAATTGGATGGAGTTAAAATATCTGCTGACAGTTGAAAATTCTTAACCAATGGCTGTTTATGTTGATGTAATAAGCTGGAATTATGTTTTTTGATTTCTTTCTCAAACTGAAGGTTTGTCTCAGTTCTAACCTCTCTTAAAATTTGTTTTCTTTCTGTCCTCCCTACCCTAAAAAAGGGTCTTTTCTGAATCCTATAACCACTGGTATTTTACCACTCATGACAGTGCCTCCCCCCTTTAACTTTCCTGCTATTTCGCCAGCCAATTTACCCTTCCCCTTCCTGTTGAGGTGAAGGCCATGCCTAGTATAATCCCACCTACTGATAGAATCAACATGAACCACACCAATGTGTGACCCCGCACCCGACATGAGCAGCCGTTCCAGCTCCAAATTAACTCTCTTGACAGAAGAGTTCAAATGAGGTCGGTCATGGCGCCCAAGAACAGATACAAACTCAACACTGGTATGCTTTGATGCTGATGCAATCTTCGCCAGGTCACACTCTATGCTGTACCCAGGATCTCTGTCAATACCGTTACCTGCCCCACCCACTATAACCACGGTGTCTTCCTTAGTGAAATCTTTGCAAAGTGATCCTAAATCCTCTGTCACCTGCTCCAGACCAGCACTAGGTTTAAAAAAATTGGTGACCTGGTATTCTGATCCTAGTTCATCCTGCAAGAGTTGGCCAACACCTCTTCCATGGGAACTACCTAACAACAACACTTTCTTTCTCTTTACTGATTTCCCTACATTCTTACTTTTCAATTTGCTGCTGAAAGTTTGTTGTGCCCTGTCTACACCTGTAACTGCTTGAGGCTCACCAGCTTCTAACTGAAGCAACAGGTCAAATCTATTTTCCACATTCACCATAAAGCTGTCAGACAAAGTTCTAGGCCTGTTCCTCCTGTTGCCTGTTGCCACTTCCCACCTCTCTTTACCCTTCTCCCTCCTTAACCTGTCAAGATCTCCCCTGGCCTTGTCTAACTCAGCCTGAAGGGCAGCAATTTTCCCCTCCTGTTCCAGTATCTTCCTATCTCTACTACAAATCCTACAAAACCACTGATGAGTCTCATTTACTTCCCCTATTCCCACGCCACTACAGTCACCCACATGGAAAAAACTACAGCACCCATCACACCAAAGCCCCGACCTAACAATTCTACGGCAAGTCAAGCACTTTTCACTCATGATAAACGTAATAATTTATTAAGAATAAGTCAGTTAAATTACAGATAAACACGAAAATATGGTTACACAAATTTGGCCTAAACGCAACTGTGTGTAAACAAAAACAAAAGTGCAAAGTTTCTGAAACAACATCCGAAATTAGGTGACGAACTGTGTTTTGTATTAAAATATAACTCATTTTACTAGTATTACACTACCAAATCTGTTGCAATAACATTAATAATGAAACCACTCTAAAGTGAAATATAAAGTTATCATGTTCAAGCCAAAAAATTGTTATTCACAGTTTCTACATTGAGTAATAATGTGTGTACTAAATAGTTACACAACAATCTCTTAGTAAAGTAAGCCCCATATTACTATTTTCAACTTTTTAATTTGGTGTTCATTTTAATGCCATATTGTGTAGTTTCTGGAACTGGAATTTTTAACAGTGCAGGAGCCCCACTTACAGCAATTATTTTATTTTTACACATTATAGTGTACTTGTCAGTTTGAATGTGAAATGATATTACATAAAAGTTTTAACTCTAAAGTAAAGTATAATTACAGGATAGTGTTTTGTCTGAAAATCATTTAGCATTTTATGAAACAATATTATAAAAACGTTATTTGCTACTATCCATATACATAGATGCTGAGTCACAGATAGGCATAAAAAATAGACTGTCAGAAAGTGAGCTTTTGGCCAATAAGGCCTTTGTCAAAAATAGACAGCATACACAGACACACTCATCCCAACACAACTCACACATGTGTGGCCACAGTCTCTGGCAGCTGAAGCCACACTACAAGCAGCAGCAGCAGCACATGATGGGAGAGGCAACTAGTTGGGGTAAGGAGGAGGCTGGGGTAGGGTGGGGGAGGGATAGCAGGGTACAGGTAGGGGACAGTAAGACAGTAAAGTGCTGCTTGTGGGAGTGAGCAGGGATGACATGGAGAGAGGGTAGGGCAGTTAGGTGCAGTTGGAAGATTTGACAGAGTGTATGGGGAGGGGCGGTGGTAGCAGGAAAGGAGAGAAGTAAAACAAATGGGTGCATTGGTGGAATAGAGATCTGTGTAGTGCTGAAATTGGATTAGGGAAGGGGTTAGATGGATGAGGACAATGACTAACAAAGGGTGAGGCCAGGGTGGTTATGGGAACGTAGGATATATTGCAGGGAGGGTTCACACCTGCGCAGTTCAGAAAAGCTGGTGTTGGTGGGAAGGATCCAAATGGCACAGGCTGTGAAGCACTCACTGAAATGGAGAATGTCATGTTGGATGACATGCTCAACAACAGGATGGTCCAGCTGTATCTTGGTCACAGTGTGTCGGTGGCCATTCATGCGGACAGACAGCTTGTTGGTTGTCATGCTTATGTAGAATGCAGCACAGGGGTTGCAGTTTAACTTGTATTTCACATGTCTGCTTTCACAGGTAGCCCTGCGTTTGATGGGATGGTGATGTTTGTGACCAGAGTGGAGAAGGTGGTGGCCGGAGGACATATGGGACAGGTCTTGTATGGAGGTCTATTGCAGGGATATGAGCCATGAGGTAATGGGTAGGGAGCAGGGGTTGTATAGGTATGGGCCAGGATATTGTGTAGGTTTGGTGGATGGCGGCATACTACTGAGGGTGGGGTGGGAAGGGTAGTGGGCAGAGCATATCTCATTTAAGGGCACAATGAGAGGTAATCGAAACCATGGCAGAGAAGGTAATTCAGTTGCTCTCAGTACTGGGCGGTACTGAGTCACTGAGTCACAAGGGGAATGCTCCTCTGTGGATGAACAGTGGGACTTTGGGAGGTGGTGGCTAGTAAGATAAGACTTGGGAGATCTGTTTTTGTACAAAGCTGGGAGGGTAATTATGGTCCGTAAAGGTCTCAGTGAGATCCTCAGTGTATTTTGAGGGAGACTGCTTGTCACTACAGATGTGACAGCCTTGGGTTGGCAGTTGCTAGGCTGTATGGAAGGGACTTCTTAGCATGGAATGGATGGCAGCTGTCAAAGTGGAGGTATCGCTGGTGGTTGGTAAGTTTGGTAGGTTTGATATGGACAGAGATACTGATACAGCCATCTTTCAGGTGGAGGTCAACATCGAAGAAGGTGGCTTGTTGGGTTGAGTAGGATGAGGTGAAGCAAATGGGAGAGAAGGTGTTGAGGTTCAGGAGGAATGTGGGTCAGGTGGCCTCAACCACGATCAAGATCATGAAGATGTCATCAATGAGTATCAATGAAACTGAACCAGGTGAGGGGTTAGGGATTCTGACTGTTTAGGAAGGGTTCCTCTAGATGGCCCATGAATACATCGACATAGGATGGTGTCATGCAGGTGCCTGTAACCAAACCCCAGATTTGTTTTGCCCGCATCTCGTGGTCGTGCGGTAGCGTTCTCACTTCCCACGCCCGGGTTCCCGGGTTCGATTCCCAGCGGGGTCAGGGATTTTCTCTGCCTCGTGATGGCTGGGTGTTGTGTGCTGTCCTTAGGTTAATTAGGTTTAAGTAGTTCTAAGTTCTAGGGGACTGATGACCATAGATGTTAAGTCCCATAGTGCTCAGAGCCATTTGAACCATTTTGAACCATTTGTTTTTATGTAATGCCTCCAAATGTGGAGTACTTGTGAGTGAGAATATAGCTGGTCATAGTGACTAGGAAGGAGGTTGTTGGTTTTGAGTACATGAGGTATTGGGAAAGGTAGTGGTTCAACAGCAGTAAGGCCATGGGCATTAGGGATGTTAGTGTAAAGGGAGGTGGGTCTAATAAAGATGAGCAGGGCACCATGTGATAAAGGAACAGTAACTGTGGAGAGTCATTGCAGGAAATTATTGGTATCTTTTATATACACTCCTGGAAATTGAAATAAGAACACCGTGAATTCATTGTCCCAGGAAGGGGAAACTTTATTGACACATTCCTGGGGTCAGATACATCACATGATCACACTGACAGAACCACAGGCACATAGACACAGGCAACAGAGCATGCACAATGTCGGCACTAGTACAGTGTATATCCACCTTTCGCAGCAATGCAGGCTGCTATTCTCCCATGGAGACGATCGTAGAGATGCTGGATGTAGTCCTGTGGAACGGCTTGCCATGCCATTTCCACCTGGCGCCTCAGTTGGACCAGCGTTCGTGCTGGACGTGCAGACCGCGTGAGACGACGCTTCATCCAGTCCCAAACATGCTCAATGGGCGACAGATCCGGAGATCTTGCTGGCCAGGGTAGTTGACTTACACCTTCTAGAGCACGTTGGGTGGCACGGGATACATGCGGACGTGCATTGTCCTGTTGGAACAGCAAGTTCCCTTGCCGGTCTAGGAATGGTAGAACGATGGGTTCGACGACGGTTTGGATGTACCGTGCACTATTCAGTGTCCCCTCGACGATCACCAGTGGTGTACGGCCAGTGTAGGAGATCGCTCCCCACACCATGATGCCGAGTGTTGGCCCTGTGTGCCTCGGTCGTATGCAGTCCTGATTGTGGCGCTCACCTGCACGGCGCCAAACACGCATACGACCATCATTGGCACCAAGGCTGAAGCGACTCTCATCGCTGAAGACGACACGTCTCCATTCGTCCCTCCATTCACGCCTGTCGCGACACCACTGGAGGCGGGCTGCACGATGTTGGGGCGTGAGCGGAAGACGGCCTAACGGTGTGCGGGACCGTAGCCCAGCTTCATAGAGACGGTTGCGAATGGTCCTCGCCGATACCCCAGGAGCAACAGTGTCCCTAATTTGCTGGGAAGTGGCGGTGCGGTCCCCTACGGCACTGCGTAGGATGCTACGGTCTTGGCGTACATCCGTGCGTCGCTGCGGTCCGGTCCCAGGTCGACGGGCACGTGCACCTTCCGCCGACCACTGGCGACAACATCGATGTACTGTGGAGACCTCACGCCCCAAGTGTTGAGCAATTCGGCGGTACGTCCACCCGGCCTCCCGCATGCCCACTATACGCCCTCGCTCAAAGTCCGTCAACTGCACATACGGTTCACGTCCACGCTGTCGCGGCATGCTACCAGTGTTAAAGACTGCGATGGAGCTCCGTATGCCACGGCAAACTGGCTGACACTGACGGCGGCGGTGCACAAATGCTGCGCAGCTAGCGCCATTCGACGGCCAACACCGCGGTTCCTGGTGTGTCCGCTGTGCCGTGCGTGTGATCATTGCTTGTACAGCCCTCTCGCAGTGTCCGGAGCAAGTATGGTGGGTCTGACACACCGGTGTAAATGTGTTCTTTTTTCCATTTCCAGGAGTGTAGAAGGAATGTTGCAGCTAATAGGCTGAAGGTGTTGGTCTACGAGAGCAGAGATTTCTCATTGGTGGTACAGTAACTGGCCACAGCGGGGCATCGCAGGTGGTTGGGTTTATAGATTTTAGGAAGCATGTAGAAGGTAAGAATGCGGGAAGTGATAGGGGCAAGGAGAGAGATGGATTCTGGGGAGAAGTTCTGGGATGGACCTAAGGATTTGAGGAGAGACTGTAGATCCTGCTGGATTTCTGAAATTGAATCGGTGTGGAAGTGTTTGTAGGTGGATGAATCTGACAGCTGGCAGAGTCCTTCTGTCAGGTAATCCTTGTATTGTGGTTCAAAACAACAGTGATGAAGCCTTTATCAGCATGTAGGATTTTCAGGTTGGGATCAGTTTTTAAGTAGTGGATTGTGGTTTTTTCTGTAGATGTAAGGTTAGATTGCATGTTGAGGGATTTAGGGAATGATTATGGATGGAGGAGTGAACTGAGTCAGGCAGGGTTTGACATTGGTGTTTGTTTGAGTCTGGTTGGTAGGGTTGGTGACGAAAATGTGTTTCTACTCTAGGGAGCAGAAGAAGGAGAGAAGTTCTTTAACAAATCTTGCATGATTGAATTTGGAAGTGGGGAAAAAAGTGAGGCCTTTGGAAAGAGCTGATACTGCTGTGGGGCTAAGGCTTTTGGAGGAAAAGTTCATGATTGTGTTTAGGTTCTGGATTCTATGTGTTGGTGGGAGAGAGTTTTTGAGGATTGGGCAAATGTAGTACACCTGTGAGACAATTCTGTCAGCTATTAAGGGATGTGGGGGAAGTTTGAAGGTTATTGTAGAGGTGGCGGACAGTGGTAGTCCAAGGTGGGAGTAGGAAATGAACAAGGTGGAGAATTTTTTGAGGTGGCAGTGTGCATGTTGCTCTAGTTTGTGGAGTGTGAGTTTCAGTGCATGTTATGGGATCCAGGAATTTGGGATTGCTTAGCATGAGAATTTTACGGATGGAGAGAAGGTATTGGAAGAAGGTTTGGAACTGAATGATATGGTTTTGTAGGACTGTGTGGGTGAGTGTTAAGGATTGGCAGGATTGGAGCAGATGGAGCTCATTGTGGAAGGAAGGGTGGCTGCCAGAGATGAGTAATTTGATGGTAAGGCCATTTGGAGGGATACCACGGGCCAAGCAACAACACAGGAACAGTATGTGGGAGTGGGTTCTGGCTAGGGATAAGGAAACTTTTCTTTATTGATGTAGATGGAAGAAGCAAGGATCCATGGTGGTGGATAACAACGGATAAAATACATAAATAATGTAGAATTATATCTGAAAAAATTGCAAAAATACATGCAAACACATGGGAAAATTCTTAAAAAGGGTGAAACGCATGAAATAAGGGGAAACAAGATGAAATCTGAGGGAAGAGACCTATAGTAAAAGATGAAAACCAACTGAAATTGGCATTAAGACACAATGAGATCAAAGAAAAAATATATAAAAAATTGTAATGTGGGTTGCAGATGTGTACATATTTTCTACTTTTATATGTCTGTCAGCATTATTGGACTACCACCCCCTGGAGTTAACTGTTGGCCAGCCATTCTGCCTGCTTATAATTTTATAGTTTTATGACAAGAATTATTCCTTTGATACTGTTATTGTGTATTTATGATACTCATTTTATTGTAAGTAATTACTGGTTTAGAAAGGTTTTTAATTCTTCACATATTTACAAATTTCTAAGATAAACTGAAATACAGAGGAATAGGATAAGCAACAGTACTGTCAATGAATAATGAATAGTGTTTCATCTTCTTTTTATTTCACTTTCGAACTGAATGTCATATATTTATCACTTTTTTTTTTTTTTTTTTTTTTTTTTTTTTTTTTTTTTTTTTTTTTGTTGGTTGATACTTCATGAGTTCTTGCATCATTAATAACCTATTTTTGGAACATGAGTAACACTTATATGTATACAAGTTTAATTTCTTGTTTCAGTGCAACAACTCTGCTGAATTGTGAAACAGGTTATCACGAATTTAGCAGCAATATGGTGATCACATTTAATCACACAGGTGTGGGCAGTGGTACATTTTGCCCACCATTGCCAGGAATGCAGTCAGCTAGTAATTCTTTGTCATGCTTGTACACATCAGGAATAGTTGAATGCAGAACAGGATGGGGAAAGGATGAAATTTCTGGAGAAATAATGGCACCACCAGAAAAATCTGGATTGAGGTGTGTCCTTGATCATCTTCATTCTTCTACTCGTGTGTGTGTTTATCACTGTCTTATATTGCCTGCAATCTTGTAAATGGTGTGCCTCATATGAAAACGAGGCCTAAAACTAAGTAAGAGGGTTGTCCATAAAGTAAGGTCTCCGACGAACTCCTGTCAATATGGAGTGAGCTAGCTTAAATCTAAAAACAGCGCCATGTTCTTTGCTTCCCATACCACTATTCTTCTCAGTTCCCAACTCTGTGCAATGCTCCTTTTTGGCATAGCAGCCATTAACAAAGGAAGGGAAAATTGACACTCCCACCAAGCATGGATTGCATTCTGTGATTAGATTTCTGTGGTTTAAAGAGTCAACCCCTATTGAAATTCATCACCAGTTGACTGATGTGTATGGAGAAAAGTGTATGGACATAAAAAATGTGCATAAGTGGTGTAGGGAGTTCAAAGACAGCCGTACAAAAGTGGAGGACGTGGCTGGCTCTGGGCATCCATCAGATTCATACGAGACAGTGACAAATGTCAAGAAGTTTTGCTTGCTGAAGGTAGGAACATAGGAGGCGAGGTACTGGCAGAAGTAAAGCTGTGAGGATGGGGCGTGAGCCGTGCTTGGGTAGCTCAGTTGGTAGAGCACTTGCCCGCGAAAGGCAAAGGTCCCGAGTTCGAGTCTCGGTCCGGCACACAGTTTTAATCTGCCAGGAAGTTTCATATCAGCGCACACTCCGCTGCAGAGTGAAAATCTCATTCTGGAAACATCCCCCAGACTGTGGCTAAGCCATGTCTCTGCAATATCCTTTCTTTCAGGAGTGCTAGTTCTGCAGGGTTCGCAGGAGAGCTTCTGTAAAGTTTGGAAGGTAGGAGGCGAGATACTGGCAGAAGTAAAGCTGTGAGGATGGGGCGTGAGTCGTGCTTGGGTAGCTCAGTTGGTAGAGCACTTACCAACAAAAGGCAAAGGTCCCGAGTTCGAGTCTCGGTCCGGCACACAGTTTTAATCTGCCAGGAAGTTTAAAAAAAAATAGTTGTTAAATAACCCCTCCTTGAAGTCCCAGTAGTCAGTTTTCCCTACATGTTTGAAATGGGCAACATATTTATAAGTTCTTTTTTGTTGTTTCATTTGTGTGTGTGTGTGTGTGTGTGTGTGTGTGTGTGTGTGTGAGTGAGTGCTTCGATTTTTTCACAGTAAAATGACTTGTAATTGAGATGTATGACATAATAAACTTCCTCTTATGTAAATAACCATTGCTCACAAAAATGGCAAAAATATTTTTTGATGTGCTTTTTAATTGATAAGTGATTTAATTTTGCAGTATATGAATTAAGATGATTATTACTTTTATTTTGCTGCTGTGTGAGATGCATTTCACACAAATAATAATAATAATAATAAAATAATAATAATAATTATTATTATTACCACTGGTATAAAACTTGCACTTGAGATTAATGTGAACATCATCATGCATCATTTTGCAGCTTTGCATTTCTCCTCTAGTCATTACTGCTTTGCCATTTAGCCCTTTCTCTCAGTCTCATTTTAATGTGCCTATTCCTATTTTCCTGTTTAATTTCTAGTATTTGTACATTTTTTGTGATTTAAATTCAGTATTTTGTGTGTTATTGCAAGATTTGTGTTTTGCCTTGTATTTTAGCTTAGTTCTTCCTCTATTTCCTTCATGCCTGTATGTCACGTACAAGGAAATTAAAGAAACCCTTGGAAGAGAAGAAGCAGATGTATGAACACCAAGCACTCAGACAACAAGCTGGTACTTAACGAAGAAGAGAAGGCTGAAAGGTAGAAGGAATATACAGAGGGCTGTATTGGGGAAAGAGTCAAAACCTGAAACAGATAACATTCTCTCAAAATTATTAAGATCTTTTGCAGAACTAATCATGACAAAACTATTCCACCTTACATGCAGCTATTTTTTATCTTGAAAATGGTAATGAATTTAAAAAATCTGAAATATGCATGTGAAATGTTAGTTCTGTGTAAACATTATGCATAGGGGGATGGATGAACTCACTCACTGCCATAAAGATATGGCATGAGAAAAAAAGATGAAAAAAAAATTGTCATTGCAAACTTGTTTAACTGTCGATTATGACAGTACACAATAGTACATTAAAAACTAAGCACATTCCATGGAATCAGAAAGCCTCCCCAAGAATCTATAATAATGTGACATAATACTACAAATGGCAGTCCTTTCCAGGAGAATGAAGTGTGAAGAGAGACCACAGTGTGAGTTGAACAGCCATTCAGGATGGATGTTACCTTACTTGAACAGTGCTCTTTTGTAAAAAGATGTAAAGACTGCAGTTCAACCTGAAGGAATGTATGACAATGCCACAAGGAGCTTGTGGATGTGGTAGGAAATGCTGCTGTACCATATCAAATGGTTGCTTAGTGGGTAGATGCATTCAGTCATGGCAGAGCTGCAATGATGGACATGCATCGATCCAGGTGGCTTGTCAATGTGCATGTAGACAGGGCTCATTGCCAGATTGCCTATTGCTTGGAGAATGACAGAAGATGGACACTGCAGGAATTGCAGCACCATACTGGTATTGAAAAGAGTACAATCTACAGTATTTAAACATTGAGCTACACATGTGTAAAGTTCCTGCAAAGTGGGTGCCTCATGCACTAAGTGAAGTGGAAAAGTGGACCCGTTACAGAACTTGTCACGTGAAACTAGCATGTTATAAGGAGAAAGGAAACAATATGCTTGCGAGAATCATCACCATATATGATTTTTGGGCCAGGGCCTATGAATCAGAACTGAAACACCAGTCTGTGGAATGGCATCATCCAGGTTCACCATGAAGGCAGAAATTTCATCATAGTCCCTCTCTTGTCGAGATAATGGACATCAATGCCCATGAAATTTGAAGCGTGATCTTCTACCATTTTGTCCTGTATGGACAAACTGTTGATGCTCTGTACTACTGTCACACTTTCCTGCAATGATACCTATGATGGGCTATTCAGGAGAAATGTCCTGAACATCTACACAGTGCATTAATTTGTCAGGACAATGCGAGAGCCCACACAGCAGCATGTGTACAGAATCTGCTCATGCGATGGGAATGGGAAGTACTGAAGCATCGACTACACTTGCCAGACTTATCGGCTTGTGATTGTGATCTCATACCAAAACTGAGAGAGCCATTGCATGGGACATGCTTTCAAATGCATGAAGACATTGCCACAATAGTAACACATTAGGCCACGGGTATTCAGCATCTTCTACAACATTGTCAGTATGTGGTATATTCATTGGGAGTTTATTTTGAGGGACTCTAAGATGTAACAGGTCCATGCTCCTGACCTGTACTACTGTGTTCTGTTGCAATTGGCAGTAAAACAGGTTTGAAACAACAAAATTTGTTTTGTCTTTTTTCTCATGCTTTATCTTCATGGGGGTGTTCTTGTTCATCCATCTCCCTACACGTAATTTGTACATATGACATAACATTCCATTTGCACATTTCAGAATTTTTTAATTCATTACAATTTTCAAGACAAAAAATAGTTGCCAGTACCTTCGTAATGACCATTGTATATGAGACAGGTGAAATATACTCATATTTCAAAAAGAATATCAAAACCACACTTCTAAAGAAGGCAGGTGCTGAAAGCCATAAACAGTTCCAAACCATTGGTTTCATGATCTGAAACAATGTGTTCCCTCATGATCTCAAACCATTTGCTTAAAAAGTTATGGTTGCAAAATTCTAACAAAAACTGGACTGATGGTCATTACAATTGCAAAATCAGGAAAAATGGCAAATAATGAAATTTTACTTATTGTGCATCTAAAATATGCTTGAAAGAACAAACGATTAGATGTGTAGGTGATCAGGAAGTAATGTAGTGCTAAATTTAGCACACAGAGCTGCCATTTCTGCCAGTAACAGTGACCGTCACTTAAGTAAGGAATCAAGTCAAATTAACACAAATGAATGAGAGAGGAATGTCAGTCCATGCTGCTGCAAGTCTATGCCAGACTTAATCAATTGTAATTGCTGGTAGGCAATGGCATGCCAATCTCTCGGCAACCCATGACCATATATTTTCGTGGAGGAGAGATCTGGAGAACATTTTGCCCAGGGCAGTAGTCAATTTTGAGTTAGTATCTTGTTGAAAGATAACATAACAGGGCCTTCAATACAGGGAACAGCCATCAGTCTTAATACATCAAAAATGTAATGCCTACTGGCCAAATTTCCAGTTGTATGAACATGAGATGATCATGTCATGTGTCCAGTGGCACCCCAAATCATCACAGAAGTTGCAGGACTTGTGTGTTGATAATAAACGCAATCTGACAACGTTCTTCTCCCCAGAGCCTCATAACATGAATATGTCCATTATGATGTCGTACACAGAACCAAAATGCAAGTGAAAAGACATTGTAGTCCTGTAATCAGCTGTCTCATTGGGAGCGTCGCTGCCAGTGGGCCAGTCTCTCTGCTGACACATCGAGGGAAGTCACAGCAACTCTGTATCCATAACCACATTGAAACTGAGGTCAAAACAGAAAATGCCAGAATACTAACATCTCACAGAGGAAGACTGCACTGTAGACCACCGTTAAATTGGCACATAAACAACAAAATTGATGATATTGAAATAATTGACCATGAGACAAGAAAGCAACTGAAATTGCTGAACAGAGGGAAGGCCACTGAGCCTCATGGGATACCAGTATTATTGTAGACAGAATATGTGAAAGAACTTGCTCCTCTTCTAACAGCATGTCTCTGGAGGAGTGAAGCATTCATAATGATTGGAAAAGAGTCAGATCATTCCAATTTTCAAGAAGGATCCTTGGGCAGACAGACAGAGCTAGGGCCTAGATCTTTGATGTCAGTCAGTTGAAAAGTTTTGGTACATTTTTTAAGGAAGATCTGCAGAGGACTGATTCTTGGTGCCATTGACCATCAATATAATCAAGTGTAATGTATTGCATATTCATAGACAGAAAGGTCTATTATTGTATGATTACACAGTTGCAGAACAGTTACTGGAAGCAGTTATGCCCATAAAATATATAGGAGTATGTGCATGGCACAATTTAAAATGTAACACACACATAACAGGAAAAGCATATACCATACTGAGATTTACTGGAAGAATTCTCTGGAAGTGTAGTCTGTCAAAAAAGGAGGTAGATTACAAAAGCCTCATTCAGTCAACATTTGAATAATGCTTATCGTTACATGATTGGTACCAGACAGAATTTATAGAGGAAACAGAAAGGTCCTAAAAGAGCAGCGTTTTATTACAGGTTCATTTAGTAAGCATGAAAGGATCACCGAGATATGCTGCCTACCAACACCAGTGGCAGCTGCTGCAAGACATGCATTCTTCATCATGACAGTGAAAACAACAGTTTATGCTTTCAAAGAAGTTTTATTTCTCAACATGATATCCTCTAATATCAACAGATTTCATTCAGCAGTGTTCCAATCCCACATCTCCTCTCTCTAGTGTTTCTCCAGAAGTGCTGCAAAGTACCCATCTACAGCCACAATAACTTCTTGACTGCAAAAAGTGTTGACCAGCAAAGAATTTCTTCAGTTCTGAGAACAGATGGAAGTCCATGGGAGCCAAATATGGGGAATATGGTGGATTTTCCAGCAGTTCATAGTGCAAATCCCTCAATTTCCCCATAGCCAAGACACTTTTATGTTCAGGTGCACTGACCTGACAGAAGGTGAATTGTTTTTTAAAAAGCTAGGTCTCTTTTTATGAACGATTGTGTCCAGTTGTGTTAGAAGTTGAGAGTAGTATTCTTCAGTTATGGTTTTACCTTTTCCAAGATAGTCAATCAACAAAATTCCTTTTATATCTCAAAACACCGGCACCATGTTCTTTCTTGCTGATAGCACTGTGCTTACTTTCTTTGGAGGTGAAGAAGTGGTTTCTAGCCATTGCATAGACTGCTGTTTGGATTTGGGTGTGTAGTGGTGAATCCATGTTTCATCCACTGTCACATACCAATGCAAATAGTCACTTCTGTTTTTCTTAAAATGCACCATCACTTTTTGGAAATTGTTGTGCGAATGCATTTGTGATCCACAGTGAGTACATGTGGCACCAATATTGCACAAAGCTTTCTCATGCTCGGTTTCTGGTGCAGGATGTGACCAACACGTTCCTTGATATCCCTAGAGCATTAACATTCATGCACCTTTATTCGCTGATCTTCCAAAATCATATCATGTACTTTGACTATGCTTTCCACTATACTTCCATTTTCTGGTTGTCCTTCATCTGGGTCATCTCGGACACTCTTCATGGCCATGTTTAAAGTAAGCCACCCATTCCCTCATGGTGGAAATTGAAGCTGAGGACCCACCATATACATTTACAAGCCACAAATGATTTTCAGCTGGTGTTAAACTTTCTTTTACAAAGAATTTAATCACTCCACTATACTCGATTTTTTCCATTTTCAACACCATGAGCACAAGAACTGCTTAAAATGACTGCCTACAGTCAACTGCTGCCTGGAATGATTTGCAATTTTATGATTTGACATGTGAGTAGTGTCGTGATCTATAGGCGAGGTTGAGGATTTTTCAGAAAGTCCTTCTTGTTCCCAGAAGAGTCAACAGATATAATGCTTCCTCCTACATATTTCACAAAAAGACCATGAAGATAAAATTAGATATATTTGACCACACACCAAGACTTATTGAAAATTGTTCTTCTTGTGAACCACTCGCGACTGGAACAGGAAAGGTGGGAAGTGACAGTGCTACAGAAAGCACCCTCTGCCCCACTTGCTGAATATAGATGGAGATGGAGAATGGTCACAATGCTGGCAGTCTTTGCTGCTCCAGATATACATTTTCAATGTCGATTTCTGTCTTGTTGCAGACAATCTCATTTCCTGACTCAAGGCACATGATGCAGCTGGGCAGTCCCGCACAGCTGAGCAGACAATATCTATATGGTCCCTGGAGCTAGTCATGTAGGCCTCTGAGATCCAGCCAAGCACTGGATAAGACCACCAAGAACACAGTGATTACATATTTGGATGCTAGTAATGGGGTTAAACACTATTGCAGAATAACAAGCCACAGTCCTCGTAGGCCGTGATCCTGTCAAGCTCTGATATGTCTGGCAGACATTTCTCCTTGTTAGACAAGGCATAAGACAATATTCTCATAAATAACTAACATTAAAATGTGGTTTCTGAATGAGAAACCCAGGCTGCATGGTTTTCATTATATACAGAATGTATATGATGTTACTTCTTCCTACTTTGTGTGCATGCAATGAAATGTGCTAATCATATGCACAACCATATGTGTAGTACCCTTCATGTCAGTTTGATGTCTGTCACATGCTATCTTCAAGGTATTGAAATTTTATTGGGTCACAGTGTATTTACAGAAAAATTGAATGACTCATAGAAGCTGAACTGGGAGAACATCAGTTTGAGATCCAGGAAAATGAAGAACATACAAGGCAATATGGACACTATCACTTATCTTAGAAGATAGACTGTAAGAAGGGCAAACTAGACTGCAGCTGCAAGAGTTGAAGGACATAATCAGGCGACAGGGTTTCCTGTAGTTGAATGGGCCTATTCTATGAGGTAAAATCCATCTGAAGAGTAGATGGATATTCATCAAACCCTCCCAAAGAATGAAGCAAGTCCTAAACACCTGCAAATGAATGATATTAATGTACTGTTCAAGAGCAATAGTTATGTTTTCTTCAAATAAGTTTTATTTTATTATATAATTGTGAGACTGGATTGCTGTTGTGAGACTGAATTGCTGGCCAGTGCTTGCTTTCAGGAGACAAAATATTTGTTACACCCAATGAACACACATAAAAGTATTCAATACTACCCTTACTTTAGTAGTCCCTTCCTTGAGCTGAGAAAGGATAAAATGGGAAGATTAAAATGGAAGGGCTGATTACTCAGACCACATGATGAGAGGAACCTACCTGCTTTGAGAGAGAGGGGAGACAAAGATTACGGGGAGAGTTCAGAGGGAGTAGTAGGTCACAGATAGTACAGTGGTAAGCACAACACCAGCTTAAGTCTGGATAGGATAACAGACTAACAAAAAAGATATGAACTGAATGGTGCAGTTAAGAACTAGGAGGAAAAGAATATGGTTTTCCCACTTGCATACATAAAGGAGGGAAATGTGCTAGCAACAAATGTTAAGTCAAGATGCGAGGGTGTGTCAGAGCGTAAGTGCCCATTTCCATTGTTCATGGAAAGTAATACCATGTCAGATGATCCAAATAGTGCATGTGATGTGGCAGGCACTCAGTTCCAGTACATCATGATATACAGCAGGTTCAGCAACTGGTTACTGAGTGTCCCCCAGATGGTCAGTTCTTTATGTCTGTTCATGGGCTCAGCCAGTTTGATGTGTCATTCCTAAATAAAATGCTGTACAGCAAAAACAAATTGATAGTAAGAATATGACGGAATGCTACATTGGGTGGTGTGGGGAGGATATCAGGGAGAGAGGATCTTGTTTTATGTCTTGATTTAATATCACACTGGGTGCAAGGAGGCTACTTCTACAGGGTTTGGAGGCAAGAGCTGTGTTAATCAGAGGGTGAGAGGAAAACACTGCCTGCAAAATTATTTGTTTGTGGGTAAGATCTGTGGGGTGATTGGGGGAGAGGAAAGCCTAGGTGAAATTGTTGGTGTAGGTGTTCAAGGATTCAGTAGTGAGCATATGAGTTTGCTGCTGATGCCTAGGATGTAATGAAGGGAGTGTCTGATGTGCGTGGATGGCAACTGTCAAGATGTAGATATTGTTGCTGTTTGGTTGCTTTTACCAGAGGGTGTCAAAAAATAGTTGAATTATTTACTTAGCAGAAAATACTGCTCAGCTTTAATCAAATTCCATTACAGACCTACAAAGTAATCTCCCTCTGACACAGACAATGATTCCAGTGTTCAGTCCAATGCTCAAAACAGCCCCTGAAGCCCCTTTTTGATAGTCTTGATTGTCTATCTCTCGATCACTCAGAAAATAATGACCTCGAAGCTCTTTTCTCACTGCAGGAAATAGGTAGAAGTCATACGGCAGTAGGTCTGGTGAATAAGGTGAATGTGCTATAACCTCAATGCCTAATTCTGTGATTGTTTCTCAAGTCTTGATGGTGGGATGAGCTGGTAATGAAGGACCCATTCCATTTGAGCAAGATGTGATCTTTTTGTTGCAATTTTCCTCCTTCATGGCCCCTTCAATATGTCATAATAGTAATTCGCAGTAATATTATGTTGCTCATCCACCACATGATTGTGCACTTTGCCTTGCTTATCGAAGAAGACAAGATGCGTGACCTTTCAGCCCTTGTTTGAACTTTGGCCTTTTTGGGTCTTGGACTTGTGGGATATTTCCATTGGGTACTGTCCTGTTTTGTCTCTGGGTCATAAAGATGAAACCAGGATTCATTTCATGTGGTGACTTTATCCAAAAAATCTGGTTCTCGCTGAAGCCTTCTCTACTGTTGTTGACTCGTCATCACTGATCACGTGAGGCCCCCACCATGCTGCAACTTTTCTGTACCCTATAACATTTTGTATAACATCTTCAGCTGATCTATAGACTATATTCATAATCTCTGTAATCTTTGTTAACAATAAATGAAAGTCTTCCCGCAACATGACATTAACTGTGTTGTCATTGGTTTCAGTCTTCGAAATTGAGGGCCTTCTGGGTGTGGAGCATCCACAAGGGCATTTTCACCCTCCTGAAATCATTTATGCCACTCATAAACTTGAGGTTTCCCCATGGATTGCTATTTGTAGGCTTGCTGCAACATTTCTAATGTTTGTGATGGAGATTTGTCAAGAAGAAAGCAAAATCTAATTGATGCGTGCTGCTGCAACTTGAGATCCATGTTGGGTACAGTAAACACACACATACACTTTCCCTCCTTCCCTCCAACTGCAAACCACATATGATATTATGTCACTCACAGTGAGACCTCTCTGGTAATGCCAACACCAATGTCAAGCACTGGTGCATTAAAATTCAAAAAGATAACTCCAGTTATTTTTTAACACCCCGTCGTATGTGGTCTGAGTTTTGGATGTCACCAGTGAGGTGGAGGTCAACATCAAGGAAGGTGTCTTTGGATTTGCAAAAAGGACTAGGTGAGTATGAGTTGAGAAAAAGAGTTAAACTCTTGCAGGAAGTGGGGAGGCAATCCTTCACTATGAGCCCAGATTACAAAGATGTTGTCCATAGATCTGTACCAGGCGAAGGGCCCCAGCCTCTGGGTCGTGAGGAATGCCAGTTCAACGTGGCACATCAAAAGGGTGGCATAGGGTAGGGTCATCCCAGTTACCATAACAATCCTGCTGATTTGTCTATAGGTGAAATTGCTATGGATGAGGACGAAGTTGGCCAGGGTGGCAGGAAACAAGGTTTTAGGAAGACTTTCAGGTGTTCATTGGTAGAGTTAGTGTTCGAGGGCTGAGGGGCTGTGTGCATGTGGGATGTTTGTGGAGAGCCATGTCACATTAATATGATGAGGATTCTGGGTAGGAGAGGGTGGGAACACATTCCAGTTGTCAGAGGAAGTGATTGGTGTCTTTTATGTGGGAGGTATGCACCATGTGATCATCAGGCAGTGCTGATCGGACATGGCTGTGGGCTTTGAAGTCATATACTGTGCAATGGCCAGGGTGGTTGTTTTAGTATGTTTTGGGAATTAGGTAGAAAGTAGGAGGGGGGGGGGGGGAGGGGGATCAAGAAGGATAAGGAGTTTTACGGAAACAGTTAAAGTAGTTGTGAGTCTTTGTGATGATCATATCATTTTAAATACTTTCTGCAGCTTAGTCTGGATATAATAAATGGGGTTATTAGGGGCAGTTTTGCTCATTTATGTGTTTATGAGCTGACACTGACCCCTTGCCATATATTTCTTATGGTCAAGTACCACAATGTGGCACTCAACTATAAAACTTGACCCATGCATCCATCCACTAGCACCTAATCCAGCCCCATCACTGGTAAATCCTACAATATCAAAAGCAGAGCGTCTCACCAAATCATGCATGCTGTTTACCAACTAACTTGTGCCTACTGCATAGCATTTAATGTAAGAATGATCACTAAATTGGCTGAGTGCAGAAGTTAAGTCAATGCAGGTGAGTAGGAAAAACAGTCCTGTAATGTTCGAATACAACATTAGTTATGTTCTGCTTGACATAGTTGTCCTATTTAAATATCTAGGTACAATGTTGGAAAGTGATATGACATGGAACAAGCACATAAAGATGGTGCCCACCTCCGTAGTTGAGTGTTCAACTCAGCTAACTACCATTTGGGGGACCTGGGTTCGATTCCTGGTACTGCCAGGGATTTTTCCTTTGAGGGAGGACTGGTACAGTGTGCACTCAGCCCAATGAGGCCATCTGGGTAGCTAATCAACTGATATGGCAAAGGGTCAGGCCTAAATGGTCCATCTAAGAGCAGAATGGTGAATTTTATTTACTTGCTATATAAGAATGATAGTAGGGAAGATGAATGGCTAACTTTAGTTTATTGGGAGAATTTTAGGAAAGTGTGGTTTATCTGTAAAGGAGATTGTGTGGACACTTGAGTGAACCAAACTTCAGTACTGCTTGAGTATTGAGAATCTCCATCAGGTCAGATCAAAGTAATTCAGAGGTGAGCTGCTAGATTTGTTACCAGATGCAGGGTTTAATTCTTCTGGAAAACATGAAATTCTGATGGAACTACATTTTACCTAAAAAAGTCAGGGTAATTTCAGAACATTCATAAGATCTCAGGGAATTCTGTGTTTTGAACCTAGCAGTGAAATTTAACTTTATTGGATTTTGTAAATCATACATATTAAAATACTTAGTATTTTTAAAGTTTGTTAATTATATGAATCATATAGTGGAGATGCTGAGTTGCAGACAGGTACAACAGTAGACACACACACACACACACAAACACAAAAATGCAACTCATACAAACAACTGCAGTCTCGGGCAACTGAAACCACACTGCGAGCAGCAGCACCAGTGTATGAAGGGAGTAGCGATTGGGTGGGGGTGAGGAGGAGGCTGGGGTGGGGACAGGGAGGGATAATATGGTGGAGGTGGCAGACAGTGAAATGCTGCAGGTTAGACTGAGGGCAGTGGCGGGGAGGTTTGGGGGTGGGGGTGGGGGGTAAGTGGTGGAAAAGAAGAGAAATAAAAAGGCTGGGTGTGATGGTGCAATGACGGCTGTGTAGTGCTGGAATGGGAACAGGGAAGGAGCTAGATGGGTGAGGACAGTGACTAACGAAGGTTGAGGCCTGGAGGGTTACATTCCATCGTGGATTTTCCATTGCTTAATTATATGAACATTATACCATACAAATTAATGATGTTTAAAAATTGTAGTTAAACTACCATTATGGCTAGTATATATCAGCTGAGAGGAAAGAAAAGTGGTTATTATGGTACTCTCCGACTCTCCCTCCCAAACTGTGCCCCCGACCCTGCTTACCATTGATTTGTCAGGAGCTTCTTAATGCATCATCTTCCTCCACATACCTGGAATTCTCAGGAATCTCCCCCCCCCCCCCCTCTCTCTCTCTCTCTCTCTCTCTCTCTCTCTGTCTGTCTCTCTCTCTCTCTCTCTCTCTCTCCCTCTCTCCTTCTCCCTCTCCCTCTCCTCCTCCACCAAATTTGAATATCCACACCGTGCAGACAAAATCCAACACAAGCACAACTGAAATGCTCTGTGATTTCAAACTGGAATCCCTGGAGGAAAGATGTTCATTTCATAAGGCACTATTGAGAAAATTTAGAGAACTGGCATTTAAAGCTGGCTGCTGAACAATTCTACTGCTCCCAATGTGCATTTTATGTAAGGACCACAAAGGTGTTGTTGTTGTTGTGGTCTTGGATTGATGCAGTTGTCTATGTTACTTTGTCCTGCACAAGCCTCTTGCAATCTACATCCTTCTAAATCTGCTTACTGTATTTATTTTTTGGTCTCTCTCTACTTTTTTTGCCCTCCATGCTTCCCTCCAATATTAAATTGGTGATCCCATGATGCCTCGGAACGTGTCCTACTAACTAGCCCCTCCTTCAAATCAAGTTGTGCCACAAATTCCTCTTCTTCCCAGTTCTATTCAGTACCTTCTCATTAGTTGCATGATCATCCCATCTAATCTTCAGCATTCTTCTGTACCACCACATTTCAAAAGCTTCTATTCTCTTCCTGTCTAAATTGTTTATCGTCCATGTTTCACTTTCATACATGGCTACACTCCATACAAATACTTTCAGATAAGACTTCTTGACACTTAAATGTATCCTTGATGTTAACAAATGTCTCTTCTTCAGAAATGCTTTTCTTCCCATTGCCAATCTACATTTTATATCTTCTCTACATAGACCCGTCATCATCATCATCATCTCAGCCTTTGCCCTCAACATGTGGGGTCGGCGTTGCTTTGCTGGATCCTTCTCTTCCATAAACGCCTATCCAGTGCTTCTCCTTTGATCCACCCTTTCTCCTGTAGGTCCCCTGCTACCTTGTCTTTCCATCTCAGTTTCCCTCTTCTCCTTGGTCCTTCAATTTCAAGGTCTTCAATTCTTCTCCTCATGTAGTACTCCCCTCTTCTCTGCACATGTCCATACCATCTTAGCCTACTTTCTTGGATCTTCTTCCCAATGGTCCCCACTTTCCGTGTTCCCCTGGTGTACTCATTCCTTAGTCTATCCTTTCATGTCACCACATTCATCCATCTTAACATTCTCATTTCTGCCACTTCCATCTTTTTCTCTTGGACTTTTGTAATTGGCCAAGTTTCTGCACTATACAGCATCGCAGGCCTCACCACAGACTTGTAAAGCTTTCCTTTCATTCTGCAGATAACCTTCTTATCACACAGTACTCCACTCAGTGTCCTCCAGTTCATCCATCCTGTACTGTATTTCGGCCTCCAGTCCTCCATCACTTTGGCTGTAAGAGCCTAGGTATTTAAATATCTTGACCGGCATCAGTTGTTCTCCATGCAGCTTAATATATAGATCTTTGGCATCCTTTGTACACATATACTCTGTTTTCACCATGCTAATTCTCATTCCCCTTTCCTCTAGAGCTTTTCTGCACTGTTAAAGTTTGTCTTGAAATGCCTCCTGGGTGGGTTCACAGATTACAACATCACTGGTAAACATCATGCTCCAATAACACCTCCCCACCCCCTTTTTTTCATTATCATCTTTCTTCATTATATGTTTTTTTATTTATTATGCATTTCTTTATTGCTTTTATGTTTTAAATCTTCACCCTCCACCCCTTCCTATCTCCTTTTCTTCTTAGCTTTTAATAGGACTATTCATTTCATTTCTGTTCCCCTTAATCCATCTTTATTTCTTACTCTGTCCTCATCATCTTTGGACTGACATTGGCACAGTGCTTACCCATGTATCAAATTTGATATCCTCCTCCCTGATGCTTCCCTGTTAACTTTGCCCAACCTTGTCCTCACAGCAGTTGGATCCCTCTTATCCTGAGCTGAGTGATCTGCCCTTCCTTTTTAACTTTCCCCAACTTATCTTTCTCTACTCCCTGAGGAAGGAACTAATAGTTCTGAAAGCTAAGATGGTACCACAAACTTTTACATGTGTCAGCCTGTAGTGCTAAATATTTTGTTATTACAGTAGAGCATCAATTATCTGAACATCAGTCAACCAAATGATCACTTAACTGAACTGTTATTCATTCCTGCATGCCAATGTGCCCCCATTATGATCTTGCCCCCCCCCCCCCGCCCCCTCCTGCTCCATGCACCAACACCTAGTTGCCACTGACAATAGCAAGCAACTATTTGTACTCTTTTATGATCACTTGTGTAAAGTACACTTGTGAAATGAAATTCCTAAACTCAAATGTCCTTTCTATGAGAGCTATGACAAGATTAATGAAAGATTAGAAGAAGGTGAATCTACGACCAAGTTATCTAATGAGTACAATGTTAGTAAGTTGACATATGGACATAAAAAAAAACAAAAGACAAGCATCACAAATTTTATATGTAAGTGTAATTCTATGAATGGATCAACAAGTCATAAAGCTATGACGCTTGCAACAAATTCAGATCTGGATGATCCTGTTTACAAGTGGTGTACACAAAAATGCCCTCTGAAAGAGTTAAAAAATGACAATAGCAAGAAAAGATTATTGCTCCTTGACATTGCACAAACTCATCCATCATGTAAGCTCATAAATGAAAATGGTGAGTTCATAAAAGTGATGTTTTTTCCATCTAACATAGCCTCATTATTACAGCCCATGGATATAGGTGTTATGGAGAATTTTAAACGGTATCATAGAAAATAATTTTTGTGTAATTTATTGTTAGAAAGAGAAGATCAGGTTGAAAAAAATCTGTTAAGAAATAATAAAAACATTGATTTGAAAGATGCTTCCTACATCACCAGAGCAGCAGCATGGTTTAGTGTAAAGGAACCAAATTTGAAAAAAATAAAAATAAAATAATATTGTGAAAAGTTCTCGGTGTGTAATTGAAAATGACAAACAGAATGATGTGTTCGAAATGATCAATATGCTAAAAGAGCTCAATTGCCTAATGTGATGAAGATGACATTCAAGAATGGATGAGTGTTGACGGTGCAGATCCAGGGCATCATATTGAGCAGGGTAGTGAACTGATCTGGCCTTGTAATATTTACCAAAATGGGTTTGCTGTGCTGGTACTGCAAACGGCTGAAAGCAAGGGGAAACTACAGCCATAATTTTTCCCAAGGGCATGCAGCTTTACTGTATGGTTAAACGAATATGGTGTCCTCTTGGGTAAAATATTCCGGAGGTAAAATAGTCCTCCATTTGGGTCTCCTGGTGGGGACTATTCAGGATGACATTGTTATCAAGAGAGAGAGAGAGAGAGAGAAAGAGAGAGAGGGGGAAAAAAAAAAACGGCATTCTCGGACTGGAGCATGGAATGTCAGATCGCTTAATTGGGCAGATAAGTTAGAAAATTTAAAAAGGGAAATGGATAGGAAAGTAGATATAGTGGGAATTAGTGAAGTTCGGTGGCAGGAGGAACAACACTTCTGGCCAGGTGAATATAGGGTTATAAATACAAAATCTAATAAGGGTAATGTAGGAGTAGTTTTAATAATGAATAAAAAAAATAGGGGCACAGATAAGCTACTATGAACAGCATAGTGAACCCATTATTATAGCCAATTTAGACATGAAGTCCATGCCTACCACAGCAGTCCAAGTTTATATGCCAGCTAGTCTGCAGATGATGAAGAGATTGAAGAAATGTATGATGTGATGAAACAAATTATTCAGGTAGTTAAGGGAGATGAAAATTTAATAGTCAGGGGGACTGTATTTGATAGTAGGAAAAGGAAGAAGAAGTAATAGGTGAATATGGACTAGGAGCTAAGGAATGACAGAGGAAGCCGCCTGATAGAATTTTGCACAAAGCATAACTTAATCATAGCTAACACTTGGTTTAAGAATCAAAAAAGAAGGTTGTATATATGGAAGAGGCCTAGAGATACTGGATAGATTATATAGTGGTAAGACAAAGATTTAGGAACCAAGTTTTAAATTGTGACACATTTCCAGATGTGGACTCTGACCACAATTTAATGGTTATAACCAGTAGATTAAAAATGAAGAAACTGGATAAACGTAAGAATCTAAGGAGTTGGGACCTGGAAAAACTGAAAGAAACAGACTTTGTAGAGAGTTTCAGAGAGAGCATGTGGAACGATTGACAAGAACAGTGGAAAGAAATACAGTAGAAGAAGAATGGGTAGCTTTGAGAGGTGAAATAGTGAAGGAAGCAGAGGATCAAGTCACTAAAAAGATGAGGGCTGGTAGGAATCCGTGGGTAACAGAAGAGATATTCAGTTTAATTGATGAAAAGAGAAAATATAAAAATGCAGTAAATGAAGCAGGCAAAAAGAAGTATAAGCGTCTCAAAAATGAGATTGACAGGAAGTGCAAAATGGTTAAGCAGGGATGGCTAGAGGACAAACGTAAGAATGTAGAGGCATATATCACTAGGGGGTGATAGATACTGCCTTCTGGAAAATTAAAAGAAATCTTTGCAGAAAAGAGAACCACCTGTATGAATATCAAGAACTCAGAATGAAAACCAGTCCTAAGCAAAGACGTGAAAGCAGAAAGGTGGAAGCAGTAAATAGAGGGTCTATAAAAGGGTGATGTGATTGAGGGCAGTATTATGGAAAATGGAAGATGACTTAGATGAAGATGATACTGCGTGAAGAATTTGAAAAAGCACTGAAAGACCTAAGTTGAAACAAGTCATGGCTACAAAAGACTAACACCAGTTCTTTACAGACGAATGCAAACTCTGGTAGAAGCTGAGATTGGGGACAATGAATTTGGATTCCATAGAAATGTTGGAACAAGCGAGGTAATACTGTCCCTATGACTTATCTTAAAAGATAGATTAAAGAAAGGCAAACCTACGTTTCTAGCATTTGTAGACTTAGAGAAAGCTTTTGACAATGTTGACTGGAATACTCTCTTTAAAATTCTGAAGGTGGCAGGAGTAAAATACAGGCAGTAAAAGGCTGTTTACAATTTGTACAGAAACCAAATAGCACTTATAAAGAGTTGAGGGGAATGAAAGGGAATCAATGGTTGAGAAGGGAGTGAGACAGGATTGCAGCCTATCCCCAATGTTATTCAATCTGTATATTGAGCAAGCAGTAAATGAAACAAAACAAAAATTTGGAGTGGAATTAAAATCCATGAAGAAGAAATAAAGACTTTGAGGTTCGCCGATGACATTGTAATTCTGTCAGAGACAGCAAAGGAGCTGGAAGAGCAACTGAACGGAATGGACAACGTCTTGAAAGGAGGATATAAGATGAACATCAAAAGAAGCAAAATGAGGATAATGGAATGTAGTCGAATTAAATTGGGTGATGCTGTGGGAATTAGATTAGGAAATGAGAGGCTTAAAGTAGTAAATGAGTTTTGTTATTTGGGGAGCGAAATAACTGATGACAGTTGAAGTAGAGAGGATATAAAATTTAAACTGGCTATGGCAAGGAAAGCGTTTATGAATATAGATTTAAATGTCAGGAAGTCTTTTCTGAAAGTATTTGTATGGAGTGCAGCCGTGTATGGACGTGAAACATGTGGATGATAAATAGTTTCGACAGGAAGAGAATATTAGCTTTCAAAATGTGGTGCTACAGATGGGTACTGAAGATTAAATGGGTGGATCACATAACTAATGATGAGGTACTGAATAGAATTGGGGAGAAGAGAAATTTGTGGCACAACTTGACTAGAAAAAGGAATTGGTTGGTGGGATACATTCTGAGGCATCAAGGGATCACCAGTTCACTATTGGAGGGAAGCATGAGGAGTAAAAATCATAGAGGGATTCCAAGAGATGAATACACTAAGCAGATTCAGAAGGATGTAGGCTGCAGTAGTTACTCGGAGATGAAGAAGCTTGTACAGGATCTACATCTACATCCATACTCCGCAAGCCACCTGACGGTGTGTGGCAGAGGGTACCTTGAGTACCTCTATCGGTTCTCCCTTCTATTCCAGTCTCGTATTGTTCATGGAAAGAAGGATTGTTGGTATGCCTCTGTGTGGGCTCTAATCTCTCTGATTTTACCCTCATGGTCTCTTCGCGAGATATACGTAGGAGAGAGCAATATACTGCTTGACTCTTCGGTGAAGGTATGTTCTCGAAACTTTGACAAAAGCCCGTACCGAGCTACTGAGCGTCTCTCTTGCAGAGTCTTCCACTGGAGTTTATCTATCATCTCCGTAACGCTTTCGCGATTACTAAATGATCCTGTAACGAAGCGCACTGCTCTCCGTTGGATCTTCTCTATATCTTCTATCAACCCTATCTGGTACGGATCCCACACTGCTGAGCAGTATTCAAGCAGTGGGTGAACAAGCATACTGTAACCTACTTCCTTTGTTTTCGGATTGCATTTCCTTAGGATTATTCCAATGAATCTCAGTCTGGCATCTGCTTTACCGACGATCAACATTATATGATCATTCCATTTTAAATCACTCCTAATGCGTACTCCCAGATAATTTATGGTATTAACTGCTTCCAGT
Organism: Schistocerca cancellata; assembly: GCF_023864275.1. Taxonomy (NCBI): domain Eukaryota; kingdom Metazoa; phylum Arthropoda; class Insecta; order Orthoptera; family Acrididae; genus Schistocerca; species Schistocerca cancellata. The sequence goes on from NC_064628.1 coordinate 911,973,955, forward strand.
TGCTGACCTGCTATTTTGTAGCTAAATGATAAAGGATCTATCTTTCTGTGTATTCGCAGCACATTACACTTGTCTACATTGAGATTCAATTGCCATTCCCTGCACCATGCGTCAATTCGCTGCAGATCCTTCTGCATTTCAGTACAATTTTCCATTGTTACAACCTCTCGATACACCACAGCATCATCTGCAAAAAGCCTCAGTGAACTTCTGATGTCATCCACCAGTTCATTTATGTATATTGTGAATAGCAACGGTCCTATGACACTCCCCTGTGGCACACCTGAAATTACTCTTACTTCGGAAGACTTCTCTCCATTGAGAATGACATGACAGGATAGAGGAGCATGGAGAGCTGCATCAAACCAGTCTTTGGATTGAAGATCACAACAACAACAACAGTAAAATTGTAAACCTCATCACTGAACTAGTGGTGCGCAAAATGAAGCTGAAAATATACTGGCTGTATCTGAAGTTTTTACGTGCTTGGCTGCTTCCTTGCAATGGTTTGAAGCTCAAGATGAAAGTGACGAGCATCACATATCTGTCAAAAAAAAAAAACATGCATGACTTAGCAGCTTATAAGCAGTGGGCTTGCTTCAGCAGACCAAAATTAAGGATATTTGTAAGCATTAATTCTACACTTAGGTACTGTACATGCAAAATGCATATGTATTACATATTTTTTGTTTACTAGACTGTACTACATACAGGGTGTTTCAAAAATGACTGGTATATTTGAAACGGCAATAAAAACTAAACGAGCAGCGATAGAAATACACTGTTTGTTGCAATATGCTTGGGACAACAGTACATTTTCAGGCGGACAAACTTTCGAAATTACAGTAGTTACAATTTTCAACAACAGATGGCGCTGCAAGTGATGTGAAAGATATAGACGACAACGCAGTCTGTGGGTGCGCCATTCTGTATGTCGTCTTTCTGCTGTAAGTGTGTGCTGTTCACAACGTGCAAGTGTGCTGTAGACAACATGGTTTATTCCTTAGAACAGAGGATTTTTCTGGTGTTGGAATTCCACCGCCTAGAACACAGTGTTGTTGCAACAAGACGAAGTTTTCAACGGAGGTTTAATGTAACCAAAGGACCGAAAAGCGATACAATAAAGGATCTGTTTAAAAAATTTCAACGGACTGGGAACGTGATGGATGAACGTGCTGGAAAGGTAGGGCGACCGCGTACGGCAACCACAGAGGGCAACACGCAGCTAGTGCAGCAGGTGATCTGACAGCGGCCTCAGGTTTCCGTTTGTCGTGTTGCAGCTGCGGTCCAAATGACGCCAACGTCCACATATCGTCTCATGCGCCTGAGTTTACACCTCTATCCATACAAAATTCAAACGCGGCAACCCCTCAGCGCCGCTACCATTGCTGCACGAGAGACATTCGCTAACGATATAGTGCACAGGATTGATGATGGCGATATGCATGTGCGCAGCATTTGGTTTACTGACGAAGCTTATTTTTACCTGGACGGCTTCGTCAATAAACAGAACTGGCGCATATGGGGAACCGAAAAGCCCCATGTTGCAGTCCCATCGTCCCTGCATCCTCAAAAGGTACTGGTCTGGGCCACCATTTCTTCCAAAGGAATCATTGGCCCATTTTTCAGATCCGAAACGATTACTGCATCACGCTATCTGGACATTCTTCATGAATTTGTGGCGGTACAAACTGCCTTAGACGACACTGTGAACACCTCGTGGTTTATGCAAGATGGTGCCCGGCCACATCGCGCGGCCGACGTATTTAATTTCCTGAATGAATATTTTGATGATCGTGTGATTGCTTTGGGCTATCCGAAACATACAGGAGGCGGCGTGGATTGGCCTCCCTATTCGCCAGACATGAATTCCTGTGACTTCTTTCTGTGGGGACACTTGAAAGAGCAGGTGTACCGCCAGAATCCAGAAACAATTGAACAGCTGAAGCAGTACATCTCATCTGCATGTGAAGCCATTCCGCCAGACACGTTGTCAAAGGTTTCGGGTAATTTCATTCAGAGACTATGCCATATTATTGCCACGCATGGTGGATATGTGGAAAATATCGTAGTATAGAGTTTCCCAGACCGCAGCGCCATCTGTTGTTGAAAATTGTAACTACTGTAATTTCGAAAGTTTGTCTGCCTGAAAATGTACTGTTGTCCCAAGCATATTGCAACAAACGGTGTATTTCTATCGCTGCTCGTTTAGTTTTTATTGCCGTTTCAAATATACCGGTCATTTTTGAAACACCCTGTACATTCCTACTGTACTTGCCATTGTAATAATGAAAGAGATTCATGTTATGGTCAATACATATAGTTATTATTGGGGTAAATTGATAAATAAAAATATACCCGTTCTGTTATCCAAATAAACTGGTTTTCGAAAATCTCCTCCCCCCTCTCCTCCCAAGTTAATTTGGATAATATACATTGTTACTTCTGAAAAGATAGTTTACTTTGTATTGGATTTTGTTATTATTTAGAAAGAGCCTGTATTGCACTGACTTTTTTGTTGATGCACAACAATCTTGTAATATATGCCTCAGGATTAATCAGAAATAACTGACTCTGAATGTTTAACCAGACACAGTGAGCCAGCAGACTTCCCAGTTTCATTGCGAAACCAGGATGGAAATTTAGATCCTCAGAAACTTAAAGAATGGGCAGAGAAGTCTCATTTGGATCCTAATGATCCTAGAAATGCTTCATTCTTTTATTTTTTGAAGGTAGGATGCCACTTAATATGCAGTGGCTAATTTTTATTTCATTTTTATGTTATTGTAATGTCCTTGGATGATTATAATATAAATTATAATGTGGAAGAAGGGTATCAGGAATTAAACTTTTTCCAACTAATTTTCCTGTTGATATTGGAATAATTAAACCATTATATTTCAATAACAGTATGCTTTTCTCCTTAAACTCTTACCCTTCTCTTCATTGTATTACTATCCTATCTTATGCACATCAGACTTTAAGCAGGTATTTGTCCTTTATCAACAGTATTTTAAGAAGTAAGTAGGGTACTTGACTTTTCGACCATTGCTTCAAATTTCAGATTAAGCCAGCTTAATCTCTGGATGATAGGTGAGGCATCTTGCTTTAGCCTTGCAGACAGATCATAATGTAAATGAACTAAATTATTCTAGCATCTTTGAATGTGTGTATCTATCTTTCCACGTAATTAAAGATAATTTTTATTTCAAAATTGTTAAAAGACAGACTTCTTCATGAAGATAATTGGTAAGAAAACCTATAATATATGGGTCTAAAGTCATTATCGTTCCCTTTTTTTGTCAGTTTCTGTAAAAAGCATTTTCATTTGTTATTGTTTATGTGTATTTTATCTCTTTAGTTCAAGCATTGCCTCATGATTGGTCTTTATGTCATAATGGCATACTTTACTTCTACATTTTCTTTGTAACAGAATACAGAAGAAGCTTCGTGCAGAGAAAATTCATATTTTCGGCTGGACCCACTGCAATCTGAATTTGACTTCTGCACAGCAGAAGAGTTAGACAGCAATCCACGTCTTCGATTACTTAAGCTGAGGGATCGTGGTGAACCTGAATTTCGTGGTTTACATCTTGTTCCACTTCGTGAGAAAGAAATATTGCCTCAAATATTTGTGGTAAGCTGGACCTGTATGCACTACAATGTTTATGACAACTAATTTGTATATGATATTTATTTTCTTTTTTATGATTAAATTTTTGTAGCTTGACAGGTACCCTTCGTACTGCGTATTTAGCTGGAAAAGTAGTAGCAAGACAGTAGAAATTACCTGATCATGTGGTAAAGGAAGGGATAAATACAAATAGAGAAAGTATCAGCTCTGTTGTTACTTTAGCAGTTACCCTTCCATCGGGTGCCTTTTACCAACCATTTGATTGTGCTCCTCCTGTGTAAACCATTCGTTATTGTATATAACATGAAAAAGTATGGAATTATGGATAGTGCCTTAGAGTGGTGTAAGTCATATCTCACTAGAGTTGTAAAACTATCATAGAACACCACAAATAAGCATAGACTGTGGCAGATTTTCTGGTATTTTCGGTCAGTTAAGTTCCTACCCACATTACTTGTACATTAGGCGTGTTGCATACATATCAGACATTATATCATAATGATTGCTTTCTTTATGTATGTGGTTAGTTTCTTACTAGATTCACCTGAAAATGGTAAGCAGTGAATTGTCTAGAAACTGAGTGAAATATATAAAAGGCAGGGTAACCTATGGAACAATTTTGCTCTATATAGTTATCCTCCTGTCTGTTTCTTAAGAGTGAACAGTATTTATTGCAAAACTGAAATTGTCAGTGTTTAATTCAGGTTTTATTCAAAAACTGTTGATTTATAAAGTGAAACATAGGGATGTTTAGTAATAATAAAGAAAACAATACAGAATTTTCATATAGCATTAGAAAATGCAATTTCCACAATCAAAAGGAAGAATAAATATCTGTAAAACATAAATATATCAAACACTGCTGTAATACTTCATTGAACTTATATGAAAGATGTTTCTGTTATTTATAAACAACTTTTGCATTTAGCAATAATAAAAGGAAACTCTTGCCTTTGATTATGATGAAGAACATTCTGTTGAGTACAAAATAACAACAATAATTATATATCTTTATGTTTATGCATATAAATTTTACTTGCATCAAAAGTACTGTTATTGTTTTGGTTACGTAAAAGCACAGAAGTTACATGATGGACAAATTTTTATTACTTACAAAATACAATTTTTATTCTATAAGGATATAAAATACACAATGGACAAATACTGAATGATGTGTGGTTCTAATTATGTGAAAAACTATCAACCAAGCAAACGGGGAGGGGGGAGTGATTGGCTCACAGTTTCTTTTCCTTCCCTGTCACTGCCACCAATACTGCCAGTAATCCTATCATTTACTATATCATTTATGCATTGTACCAAAACTACCAAACTATAGTTTTGATAGAGTGCAATTCTGTATCTGACAGAGAGAAAGAAACAGGTTGTCATAACATTGAGTAAAGGAAAGTATCACCCAAATTGGAGAACTATTTCACAAGAGGTATCACAAGGCCCAATCCTAGGTCCAATCATCTTCCTTTTTTACATAAATTTCTTACCCATAAATATAAATTATCGATCATTGTAATTTGCTGATGACATGTTCATACTGATAGAAAATAAAAATGCAGAACAAATTCCTGAAAGAGACATAAATACTCCAGAAAAACTAGATATGTAGTTCCATCTAATGGCCTAAAACTAAACGTTTCAGAAATGCTGCTGATAAAATTTGAGACAAAATGATCTAAAATAAATTATATTCAGATTATTCACAAAAGTGAGGAACTAAATGAGGCAGAACATGTAAATCCTTAGGAATGCAATTGGACAGAAATCTGCCATGGTCCTCACATATAGATTATCTAAAAAATAAATCAAACAGCCTGACATTAGCTATGTTATACTTAGTCAATGTAACTGGAATAGACAAAAGATAGTTTACTATAGTTACTTTGAAGCAGTTGTGAGACACGGTGTTGTCTTTAGCAGAAATACTAGCAACTGACAATAATATTACCTTTATAGAAGACATCAGAGACATGTACAAAGCAAAGCCAGGAAAATCTTGTCAGCCACTATTATGAGACCTTTGCTCATTGTAGGTATGTGATATAATTTTCTTTTCAAATCATAATTCTGAACTGAATCTTCCATATAACTTCCGGCACAAATATTAAGCTAGGAACAATGTTATTTCATGCTTTTCCATCAATCCCACAATATATGGGAATTAAAATATGCAACAAGTCAAAAGACATAAATTTCTGAATTGTAAGAACTGAGTTGATGAAAAGAAAACTGTGCAGCACTCTGGTACAGAAATGCTATTACTCTGTTGAGGAATTTTTTAATGTTGATCTGGACATTTAAGCTGTATAAGTATTCAGATTTTGTAGTATATTATAATAAATATTGTATTTGATGAATAATATGTTACAGTTAAATGAGACAATAAAATCCTGATTATGCTCGTCAATCTTCATTTTTTTCTCCTTCTCTTCATTCTTACTTTCTGTCTGCATTTTGTATCACACTCATAAGTTATCTGGTTATTGTATGTCATTGCTGTATTTCATTGTTCATTTCCAACATATTCTTTCCTGGTGTATCTCTTTTTCTGATTGCAGACTGGGCGTACAACCATAAATAAAATTAAAAAATTAAACGAAGGTCTTTCTCTCTTTTTGATTGTGTACTATTCCTTCTTTATCAGATATTTAGTTATTTAGTAACATTTTACTGCCTTTCTTGGACTGCTTTAGTCAATTTTGTAAGAACAGTTTTTAGTTTAGTATTGGCCCAGTACTCCTTCATTCACTTAGATCTCAACTTTCTTTCTTCATCTGAAATCACCCTTCCCATTATTTGTTTGTTTAATCTGGTTTATAGCCTGATACTGCTGTGGAAAAAATGACTTTTGTCATAGTGTTAGTGATGCAATTTTTAATTCTACACTCAATATTTTTTTGACAACTCACATGTAAGGTATTATATCATTATAACTAGGGTTGGCCAATGTTGACCATCATCTATATGATTGAAAGTAGCATCAGATTATCACAAAGTTAAGTCTGGGTTTCCCATCATTTCCTGTTGATCATTTGAGTGGCATGAGAACATTATGGAGATACTTCACAAACTCCAAAAAAGGTCTTGTACACCACAAAAAGGTTTACTGTTGAAATTCCAAGAGGGTACATTCTGGGAAGAGTCAGACAACAAATTACTCCCTCCCATATACATCTTATGAAATGACCACAATGAGAAAATTCAAGAAATTGAGCTAATGTCAAGGTTTACTGACAGTTGTTCTTCCACTGCACTATTCATGAATGGAGCAGTGATGGGAGGATTAGATGATAGTGGTACCAGAAGTAGCTTCCACCACACAACATCAAGTGTCTTGTGGAGTTTAGATGTAGATGTTTATGTCCAAAGATGTTTCTACATCATCCTCCTCATTACTGGTTGCATTACTTTGTAGGCTGTTTATTAGAAACTAGTCTACAATGTCCATTTTCTTAGCATTCTTTGTTAATGCCCATTCTGATTATTAGGCTGTCTTAAGTATTCTTCCTATTTGTGGAGTGTTAATTGTTTTGAAAATGGTTCCACTTCAGTATCTTATATCTGGTTGTGTAACTGTTTAGTAGTATTTTTTTAATTTTGTGTCTGTTGAGAGGCCCTTTTTGTTGTATGTATTCTTAGAGACATATAGTGCTTTTATAGGATTGTTTATTCTTTTCTGCCACATAAGATTTTCATTGAGAATTCTTGTTATTATTTCCCTAAAATTGATGGCTATTTATAAAATAACCTCCTTTTATTTAAAAAAAAATATGTGAATGTGTTACAGAATTTGTTCTACAATACTGTGAATGTACAGACTCTAATTTATTTTTCCACATTGTTTCCAGCAACATTTAGACATTTGTCACAACATGAGATTAGCTTTGAAGTTCTGCAACCATAGAATTCTCCCACCAGCAGCCATCTGGCATTAAATTACTATTAGCCCAAATCTTAGGTAATGAGTGAAGGCGGTGTAAAACAATGGTGCCATAGGTTCAAGAGTTGGTGAACCATTTTCCATGATGAAGACACAAGTTGCCGACCAAGTATTGTGAATGCAGATGTAATTAATTTGGTTGACAAAAGATTTAGAGAAAATTGATATTTCATCATCTCAGAGCTTTGTGTTCATTTTCCACAGATTAGTCCTACTCCTCTGTACAAAGTGATTACTAAAGGTTTGGATTAGTGGAAATGTAATGTCAGGTGAACGCAGGTGGCAGAATTACATGATTGCGAAATTCCAAAGCTTGTCACACACTACAACTAATGTTTCAGTGTGGCTGGAGACAATGTGTAAAAATTAATTAGAGGATGTACTTTCAAAGTATAATAAAACAGATTCTGCAAGTTTGTTCACATTTTTTAAAATAAATAAATGTTTACTTTATGAATAGCCCTCATATTTAAATATGTCTGTATTTGTGGTTTCCTGTTCTTGAATTGTGATTTTGTTTACAATTGGTGGGCTGGTTAACATAATTGTCTGTTTTTCCAAAAACCAATACATCAACCAGAACACGAGGCCACGATAAATTATAACCAACTCAGCTGTATCACAACATACAATGTTGATCCTCTATTAAAATCTAGAAAACTCAAGAACTTCACAGGGAAATTAGGTAAACAAAAAATTTTAATAGCAGGCCCATAGCAGATAAGAAATACAAGAATAGTGCAAGATTAACCCAGCAAACATGGCTGAGAGGAAAATGGTTCAAATGGGTCTGAGCACTATGGGACTTAACTTCTGAGGTCATCAGTCCCCTAGAACTTAGAACTACTTAAACCTAACTAACCTAAGGACAACGCACACATCCATGTCCGAGGCAGGATTTGAACCTGCGACAATAGCGGTCGCGCAGTTCCAGACTGTAGCGCCTAGAACCGCTCGGGGCTGAGAGGAGCTAGTTCAATTTTACGACTACTGATGTTAACTGTAGTGGTCGTCTCAAAATGTTTCCTGGCTGCTCCTTGTATCCTCCTCCTATATTTGTGCTTAGCACTGGGAACAGCATCTACTGAGATACTCAGTCCACACAGCAGCTGCTGTAGGTGGAGTTCTTGAAAAGATGTGTTGTGAAACAACAATCTGTGTAATGGTAAATAAATTATTTTTTTATTCATTTTCTAAACAAGTGATGTAGTTCATAACTTTATGAACATGTACATTCTGTTTAAATGTGTAGTTTTATTTTATGTGTATAGTTATCCAGAAACTAGCTTATCACTTACTTCTCATAGTAAACTGAAAACTAGGAAACCATTTGTCATCTGGAACCTCTTATAAGTGTTGTTTTCATGCATGTTGTTATCTTTTATATCATAATGCACCACACACAAAGAGTATGAGAGCTGAGTCATCTTTCCCCTATTTTTATTTATTTGAATATTGTGTTATTAATCTGCACGTAAGTGTGTATGCCTATCATAACCATGTTTTGCAAGTTTACAGTTTAAATTTTTCTTCTTTTTTTCCTGTTGTCTACTGAATTTGCAGTTTTGGGTGGATTGTTATTACTTCACAACAATAAATGATTTGTTATACACTGAAGCACCAAAGAAACTGGTATAGGCATGCATATTCAAATACAGAAATATGTAAACAGGCAGAATATGGTGCTCTGGTCAGCAACACCTATGTAAGAGAACAAGTGTCTGGTGCAGTTGTTAGATCAGTTACTGCTGCTGCAATGGCAGGTTATCAATATTTAAGTGAGATTGAACATGGTGCTATAGTCAGAGCATGAGCGATGGCACACAGACTCTCCGAGATAGTGATGAAATGGGGATTTTCCCATACAATCATTTCACGAGTGTACTATGAATATTAGGAATCCAGGAAAACATCAAATCTCTGACATCGCTGTGGCTTGAAAAAGATTCTGAAAGAACAGGACCAACAACAACTGAAGAGAAATTCAACATGACAGAAGTGCAACCCTTCTGCAGATTGCTGTGTATTTCAATGCTGGGCCATCAACAAGTGTCAGCATGTGATCCATTCAAGGAAACATCATTGATATGGGCTTTCAGAGCCAAAGGCCTCATGTACCCTTGATGACTGCACGACACAAAGTTTTATGCCTCACCTGGGTCCATCAACACTGATATTGGACTGTTGATGACTCTAAACTTGCTGCCTGGTCGGACAAGTCTCTTTTCACATTGTGTCGATCAGATGGACATGTATGAATATGGAGACAACCTCATGATTCCATGGACCCTGCATGTCAGCAGAGGACTGTTTAAGCTGGTGGAGGCTCTGTAATGGTATGGAGCATGTGCAGTTGAAGTGATACGGGACACCTGATACATCTAGGTATGACTCTGGCAGGTGACACATATGTAAGTATCCTGTGTGATCACCTGCATCCATTGATGTTCATTGTGCATTCTGACCGACTTGGACAATTCCAGCAGGACAATGCAACACTCCATATGTCCAGAAACACTACAGAGTGGCTCCAGGAACACTCTTCTGAGTTTAAACACTTCCATTGGCCACCAAATTTCCCAGACATGAACATAATTGAGCATATCTGGGATGCCTTGCAATGTGCTGTTCAGTAGATATCTCCACCACCTTGTACTCTTATGGATAGCTCTGCGGGATTCATGATGTCAGTTCCCTCCAACACTACTTGAGGCATTAGTTGCATCCATGTCATGTCGCATTCTGGCACTTCTGTGTGCTCATGTGGGCCCCACACGATATTAAGCAGTTGTACCAGTTTCTTTGGCTCTTCAGTGTATATTATATAGTGTTGCATTTGGTCAGATGTCTGTTAGTTTTACAACTGCAATGTCTTAGGTGTGCTTCATAATGGGACCAATTCTTTAAAATCTGAGTTTTACTTCTTACCTATTTTGATGACACTTGCTATTGAGATATTAGTTGGTTTTAGTTCCTGTGAGGTAATATATTTGTTGCCTACAATTTCTCTGTTAAAATTGCTTATTTCGCTTCTTTACTGCTTTTTAGCTTATAAGCAATTATTATTTTGTTCAATAGTTGTAATAGTTTCAACATTATTATGAAAGGGACAGATTGTTACTCACAATATAGACTGGATGTTGAGTAGCAATACATCCCTTTCATAATATTGTTGCTATTCCATCCTGAATTTTCCATTGTTCGTTTAGTCGTAATAGGCTAAATGATATCTTCATATAGTGGCTCCAGTTTCGTAATTTATTTCAGTGAATTGATCAATGTAGTCCAGTTTTAAAAAAAAATTCCTTTTTAAAATTCAGTCTGGATCACACCACGTATGCTACAAGAACAGAGGTGACCAGTTTCGGTCATATCACATGACCATCATCGGACCTGTAATTTAATTTAGAAAGTAATAGAAACCTTACTAGATTGACAGTAAAATATGACAGGACCTGTAATTTAATTTAGAAAGTAATAGAAACCTTATTAGATTGACAATAAAATATGACAAAATGCTTATAAGGATAAAATACAATAAGATTTGTTATACCCATGGCATCCTTTGAAGATGGTAAGTGGAGCACTCTTTTCAGCTGCTGTGATGTCAACTGGTGCCAGCAAGTGATGGGTATACGCTTAAATACAGAGATGCTTCACCTACCTCTTCTTCTTCTGCCTCACGTCAACCAATCAGTGTAGAACAGGTTTACATAATCGTCAAAACATAAAAAAAAGTACAATAATAACATAAAAATAGTTATGCATAAAATATTAATTAAAAGCTTTAAAATAACTGTACAGATGATGTATACTCAGTGTGCCCTCTATTGGCTAAGGTGGTACTACCACAATGGTTTCAAAGTGCACTCAGTGCATTACCTCGAGCAATTAAACGGAGAACCGAGTCATGGAGATAACATCTTGGACCTACTGATAACAAACAGACCCGAACTTTTCGACTCTGTAAGTGCAGAACAGGGAATCAGTGATCGTAAGGCCGTTGCAGCATCACTGAATATGTAAGTAAATAGGAATATAAAAAAAGGGAGGAAGGTTTATCTGTTTAGCAAGAGTAACAGAAGGCAGATTTCAGACCACCTAACAGATCAAAGCGAAAATTTCTGTTCCGACACTGACAATGTTGAGTGTTTATGGAAAAAGTTCAAGGCAATTGTAAAATGCGTTTTAGACAGGTACGTGCCGAGTAAAACTGTGAGGGACGGGAAAAACCCACTGTGGTACAACAACGAAGTTAGGAAACTACTGCGAAAGCAAAGAGAGCTTCACTCCAAGTTTAAACGCAGCCAAAACCTCTCAGACAAACAGAAGCTAAACGATGTCAAAGTTAGCGTAAGGAGGGCTATGCGTGAAGCGTTCAGTGAATTCGAAAGTAAAATTCTATGAACTGACTTGACAGAAAATCCTAGGAAGTTCTGGTCTTACGTTAAATCAGTAAGTGGCTCGAAACAGCATATCCAGACACTCCGGGATGATGAAGGCACTGAAACAGAGGATGACACGTGTAAAGATGAAATACTAAACACCTTTTTCCAAAGCTGTTTCACAGAGGAAGACTGTACTGCAGTCCCTTCTCTAAATCCTCGCACAAACGAAAAAATGGCTGACATCGAAATAAGTGTCCAAGGAATAGAAAAGCAACTGAAATCACTCAACAGAGGAAAGTCCACTGGACCTGACGGGATACCAATTCGATTCTACACAGAGTACGCGAAAGAACTTGCCCCCCTTCTAACAGCCGTGTACCGCAAGTCTCTAGAGGAACGGAAGGTTCCAAATGATTGGAAAAGAGCACAGGTAGTCCCAGTCTTCAAGAAGGGTCGTCGAGCAGATGCGCAAAACTATAGACCTATATCTCTGACGTCGATCTGTTGTAGAATTTTAGAACATGTTTTTTGCTCGAGTATCATGTCGTTTTTGGAAACCCAGAATCTACTATGTAGGAATCAACATGGATTCCGGAAACAGCGATCGTGTGAGACCCAACTCGCTTTATTTGTTCATGAGACCCAGAAAATATTAGATACAGGCTCCCAGGTAGATGCTATTTTCCTTGACTTCCGGAAGGCGTTCGATACAGTTCCGCACTGTCGCCTGATAAACAAAATAAGAGCCTACGGAATATCAGACCAGCTGTGTGGCTGGATTGAAGAGCTTTTAGCAAACAGAACACAGCATGTTGTTATCAATGGAGAGATGTCTACAGACGTTAAAGTAACCTCTGGCGTGCCACAGGGGAGTGTTATGGGACCATTGCTTTTCACAATATATATAAATGACCTAGTAGATAGAGTCGGAAGTTCCATGCGGAAGTTCCATGCGGCTTTTCGCAGATGATGCTGTAGTATACAGAGAAGTTGCAGCATTAGAAAACTGTAGCGAAATGCAGGAAGATCTGCAGCGGATAGGCACTTGGTGCAGGGAGTGGCAACTGACCCTTAACATAGACAAATGTAATGTATTGCGAATACATAGAGAGAAGGATCCTTTATTGTATGATTATATGATAGCGGAACAAACGCTGGTAGCAGTTACTTCTGTAAAATATCTGGGAGTATGCGTGCGGAACGATTTGAAGTGGAATGATCATATAAAATTAATTGTTGGTAAGGTGGGTACTAGGTTGAAATTCATTGGGAGAGTCCTTAGAAAATGTAGTCCATCAACAAAGGAGGTGGCTTACAAAACACTCGTTCGACCTATACTTGAGTATTGCTCATCAGTGTGGGATCCGTACCAGATCGGATTGACGGAGGAGATAGAGAAGATCCAAAGAAGAGCAGCGCGTTTCGTCACAGGGTTATTTGGTAACCATGATAGTGTTACGGAGATGTTTAACAAACTCAAGTGGCAGACTCTGCAAGAGAGGCGCTCTGCATCGCGGTGTAGCTTGCTCGTCAGGTTTCGAGAGGGTGCATTTCTGGATGAGGTATCGAATATATTGCTTCCCCCTACTTATACCTCCCGAGGAGATCACGAATGTAAAATTAGAGAGATTAGAGTGCGCACGGAGGCTTTCAGACAGTTGTTCTTCCCGCGAACCATACGCGACTAGAACAGGAAAGGGAGGTAATGACAGTGGCACGTAAAGTGCCCTCCGCCACACACCGTTGGGTGGCTTGCGGAGTATAAATGTAGATGTAGATGTAGATGTAGAAAGTCAATGATGTTGTGAAGGTCTTTGGCATTGTGGCATCATATCAATATGTGAGTTGTGACTCAATTGCAAGTATACACCTATGCTAGATTCAGTCTGTCTGTCTGTCTTATATTAACTTTATTTGCCACTGGTGATATATGTAATAATGGAATGATCAGCTGCAGAGTGCTATGATATTACATACACTTTTTAAAATGTCATAAAACTGATTTATTAAAAATGGAGTCATATTTCATAATATTTCTAGTTGGAAGTTTACGTACTGTTCTAAGGTACATTTCTGCCATGGACCCAACTAGGTCCTATGATTTTCTGAACAAAAGAGTACATATGTGTTTATAGAATTTCATCAAAGAGATCATAAAAATGTTTTTCATGAAAATCCAACTGTTCATTGAGAAGCACTGACAGTTCGTCTCTATAATGGGCATATATCTCGATCTCCTCCAAAATATTTAATAATAAGCCTTTATTAGTGTAATGAAGGACTTGCAAATTCTGTTGTACCGTCCCTTTGGCATGCGGATTAACAGTTATGTGATGGCCGAAGACTGATTTTGTTCATGTGGTACCTGATGTATGTTCTTTGTATGAACACATATGTACTCTATTTTTTTTTTTTTTTTTTTTTTTCAGAAAACCATAGGACCTAGTTGTATCCACGGCAGAACAGTACGTAAATATTTATATCACAATCTTAAACTTCCAACTAGAAATATTACAAAATATGACTCCATTTTTAATAAATCAGTTTTATGACTTTTTAAAAAGTGTATGTAATATCATAGCACTCTGCAGCTGATCATTCCATTATTACATAGAGCACCAGTGGCAAATGAAGTTAATATAAGACAGACAGGCGGAATCTTGCACAGGTGTATACTTGCAGTTGAGTCACAACTCACATATCGATATGATACCGCAATGCCATAGACCTTCATAACCTCGTTGACTTTGAAACCACTGTGATAATACCATCTTAGCCCATAGAGGACACACTGAGTATACATCGTCTGTACAGTTATTTTAAAGCTTTTAATTGATATTTTATATAATACTTAAGTAGTTCCATGGTTGTAAAGAGATATTTTATACATAACTATTTTTATGTTATTATTGTACTTTTTTATGTTTTGATGATTATGTGAACCTGTTCTACACTTACTGGTTGACATGAAGAGGTAGGCAGAGCATCTTCATATTTAAGCATATGCCTGTCACATGCTGGCACCAGTTGACATCACAGCAGCTGAGAAGAGTGCTCCACCTACCATCTTCGAACGATGCCATGGGTATAACAAGTCTTACTGTATTTTATCCTTATAAGCATTTTGTCATATTTCATTGTCAATCTAGTAAGGTTTCTATTACTTTCTAAATTAAATTACAGGTCTGATGATGGTCATGTGATATGACCAAAACCGGCCACCTATGTTCTTGTAACATACGTGGTGCGATCGAGATTGAATTTTAAAAAGAATTTTTTTTTAATTTATTTTTGATCGCTGTTCCAAAAATGTGTATTAAAGTAGTCCAGTTTTGTTGTATTTGGGAAAGTTAGTCTAAAACCATCTCCAAAAAATTGTTTCTTCATTGTGTACATGTATTCAAAAGTATTATATAGCAGCTTGTGCAAGAAAGATTTTAACACAAATAGTCCATATAAATAAGTAAATTTAGCTCATATTGCATTTGAATGAAAATAGATAATTTCTTTCCTGAGTTGAAAGTAAAAAATGTAACTCTTTTTCTGATTATTTTCAGTTTTATGGTAATTTTTGTTTACCCTATGATGAGTCACATCTTCATTTTCTTCTATTTTTAAACAGGAATATGACAAACGGATTTCTGTGGAGCCAAAGAGAAGTCATGATGAACTACCTCCAGATCCATTAGAGTCACATAGGATATGGGGCCAGAGATTTCTCCTAGATGTTCAGCAGAGGATATTACAGCAATGTCATGCTGCACAACAGAATAAGCAACCACAAGACATTGTTTCAGAGGATCAAGTTCCTGATATTGGGTACAGATGTCATAATGTAATCTGTGTTTGGTGTAATAATGAACTGTACAGATATGATCTTCTTATAGTTGTTTTTGTAAGAGAAAGGAGTTTTTATAAGTCATATGAGGAATGTGTCAATAGCTGAATGGCTGCCAAACATGTCCCCCAAGCTGTGTAGTTTTCATCTGATAATTCAGATAAAGTTAATCTCACAATATGCCATCAGTCCCATTTTCAATCAATTATACAAATACAAAATAATTTGGGTAGTGGTAGTTTAACTGTGTAATGATTCACATTATAACTAGTCTTTGATTTGCGGCCTGAATAATTTGGCAACCTCTGACAATATCTAGAACAATCAATTAACTGAGTAATTTTTCTGGTAATCAAACTTCATACAATGCAGTAAAAATAATCAGTTCTTGAGAATATAAAGTAATTGGATAGATAAAACATCAACTCACCAAGCAGTAGGAAGAGAGCGCACATATAAAGGTTTTGAAATATGCAAGCTTTTGAAGCTATTGGCCCCTTCTGGGAGAAAGCTAGAAGAGGAAGGAAGAGGGGTGAAGAAAAAGGTCTGGTGAGGTTATGTAAAACGGAATTACAAAATCATAGTGAAGTGGTACAAGAAATTTTAGGTGAATGATTGTTAGTGCTGAAGTATCCTTTAGTTAAGTGGTGTGGCTGATAGTATTGAGATATACAGTTTGGAATAACGAATATTTATTAACATAACTAAACTACACCCAGCTTCTGAGAATGAATATCCACACAACACAATAACAGAAACATCGATCCTCAACAGTGCCTAACAGGTGCACACACCAGGATGAAGTCCATAAATGTCAAAATGCTGAGAAGCAGGGAGTATAAGTAAAAGCACACTCCCATGGGGCTGGGAGCTTGTAGGTA
Source organism: Schistocerca cancellata (assembly GCF_023864275.1). NCBI lineage: Eukaryota > Metazoa > Arthropoda > Insecta > Orthoptera > Acrididae > Schistocerca > Schistocerca cancellata. The sequence goes on from NC_064628.1 coordinate 911,990,648, forward strand.
GTTCTCTGATGAGCAGCATGGTGCTGTAATGACATGGTACCACGAGGCAATAAGTTTGTGAGCAGATACTGTGAAACAGTGCTATCAGGAGCAGCTGAAGGAAGTGCAGCATTGTAAAGGGCTCACAATAAGGGAAAGACAACACCTTGGCAGGCAGTGGCAGTGACATGCATTGGAGATTCTCAGTGACTGTTGGTCAGTTGGAGTGTGGGGCATAACTGGCTTTTGATGGGTGAAGTGCTGAGCTAAGTAGGCATCCACAGAGGAGTACATGCAGGGTGTCATGTAGACACGTGACCGTGCAGATTCAAGTTGTACCTGTGAATGCAGCACTGTGTACCACTATCTTCGCATCCTATGGTGGCATATGTAGCAGCCCCAGATGCTGTGGTAAGTGCAGGAGGCTTGGTAGTAAACATCTCAGTGACTTTTACATTGACTAATATCTTCAGGGTTGAGGCAGGGTCCATGCCTGGCCCACAAAGCATATCCAGCCCTGCATACATCTCACCCTTCCCCCTTTAAAAGAAATGGCTCAGCCATCTCAGAGATGTGAGTGTGTGAACATGTGCCTGAGAAATGACCAACTAGCTGCTGAATGCTGTAACACATCCTCACACCCCACAATAATTGAACAGAACCAAAACACTGTGCATAAAAAAGAACCCCAAGACTGACATGAACATCCATAGAATAATGCACAACTAATAAGACTGCTCAGCACATGCTGCAATACACAAGAAGAGAAAAAGCATATAAACATTGCACAATAGCTTCCAAACCCCAGTGAAAGGCACATGAATATACTGAACTAAGGCACTAAACAACACAAAATGTGATTCCATCAAGACAAGCATGCCATGTCGGTGTAGGGTAATGGCAACTGTTCTCCCCAGGTGGGAGTGGGGCTTCTGGCAAAATTTCCACAGAAGCACAACCTGAGACCCAGAAGGACATTTGATGGGATTGGCAGTGCCAGCAGCAGAGCTGGCAGTAACAGCAGTAGCAGCTGCTGGGGTGGCAACGGTGGCACCACTGGGACCAGTGTGGAGGCACTGGCATTGGCATCAAGAGGACCAGCAGTCACAGGTCTGGCGACAACTGCACTTACAAGAGAGCTGGCGTTGACATTGACAAAGCTGGTGACATCAAGAGGGTCAGCTGTAACAGGGCTGTTGATGACAGGAGTGACAAGAAGGAAGTTTGCATCATCATTGACACAGTTGGTGGTGAAAGAGGACTGGCTGTGACAGGGCTAGTGATGATTGGACAGATGAGAAGGCTGGCAGCATTGTCAACTGGGCTGGTGATGACAGGAGGGCCAGCGAAGACAGTGCCAATGGCGACAGAGTTGATGAGAATGCAGTGTCATCATTGACAGGGTTGGTGATGACAGGAAAAGAGAGATTGATTACTGGATTGATGAGAGGACTGGCATTGGTGATTGCAGGGCCAGCAGCACCAGGCCGGTGTCTAGTGGTGTCACTGGCAAGGACTGGCCCGTTGGCAGAGGGCTTCTGCCATAGAACTTTGTGGACACAAAACTGTCACACAGCACAACAACATTGCAACTGACTTGTCTCAAGATGGCCCATCTCACCACATACAAAACTCGTGGATGCCCAGTCTGGACACTGTCCATGATTGAGCTCACTCGAACACTGAGGGGAAGACTGCTTAGTGGTAATTGAGACTGTGGCACTCACGTGGCTCAACTAGAGTTGACTGTCAGTACAAAATGCACTCTTTTGTTCCACTAACAAGCCAAAATTGACATAGTGACTTTGTGAGAAAATCAGTCTTCAGTGATGAAACCACTTTTCATCTTTTGGGAAAGATCAGTTGACATGACACATGCAGATGAGAGTCTGGGAATAACTGACAACAGAAACAAAAGACATCTGTATCTGCACTTGCAATAAAGTGAGCACTCTGCTGCATATGTTGTATGCTTTATGCTGTAAAGCGGGTCTTCAACCTTTGACTGTATGTGGACCAATCCTCTTTCTGGCTGTCAAACATCCGATAATTAGGTACCAATCCAGGAGTGGTTTATTGACATGTGGCCATTGTAGTCGTAACCTGAGTGAGCTGAGTTATGATCTGCAGCAGTTTCTGTATTTGCTGGTCCTATAACTGAATGACTTATGCCAAAGACAGCCACAATGATTGGACTGACAAGGTAACAGAAAAGGACCCTCAAACCTTACACAAAAATACACTGCCAACATGCTGTAATCTGGATGTCACTGAAGTACAAAAATTACAGCAAATAACCACTGAAAATAATGCAGACCAAGAGCATCAATTAAGACAATGCCTAATGCAACAACACAATAATAGACTGCTGAATCATACATAAAACAAGGCAGTTACAAAGAAACCAATTCTACAAACTTGCAACTGGTAAGAAACTTTGACAGCATTGAGGAAATGAACTTCAAACAAATGCCTACCAAAATTGAGAAAGCCAACTGGAAAACAACATTAGAAGCATAACTATGTTGCCCCATCACAAAGAAAAAATTAAAATCCAGTAGGTTGAAAATCCCATGAACAGTCTGAAAAATGAAACCTTGCTCCAGCAAAATGAACTAAGACACAGCAAGAAACACTAGAAAACACATGAAGAGCATAATCATCACCATGAAATATCTTTTAGCAGAGAGGAGTGACTGACAGTATGGAGATATATAGTTTGCAGTAACAATTTTTATTGACAAGGCTAAACTACATGCAACTTCTAGTAACAAATGTCCACACAACTTGATAATAGAAATGTTAATCCTCAACAGTGCCTTAAAGGTACACACGAGGATGAAATCCATGAATGTCGATGTGGTGAGGAGCAGGGAGGATAAGTAACGACAAACTTCCACAAGGCTGGGAGCTCATTGGCAGCATCTTACTGAAGAGCAGTAAGATGCTGTAACAAAATGGTCCCACAAGGCAATGAGCTCGTGGACAATCACATACAGATACAGTGAAGCGTTGCCCTTGGGAGTGACTGACAAAAGTGCAGCTTCATCAGGCACTCATGGTTGAGGGCAAGATAACACCTCAGGTGGCAGCAGCAGTGGCAGACATCGAAGACTCAAAGCAGCTATCAGTCGGTCAGAACCTGGAGTGTAACTGGCTGGAGCACCAGCCTCAGTAGGCATTCATGGAAGAGTATGTGCATGGTGTCATCATGTGAACACGTGGCTGCATGGATGTGAGGAGATGCCTGCAACTGCAACATTGTACTGTAACCTGCACGTCTCATAGTGCCGTGGGTAGCATCTCCAGGTCCTGTGGCAACTCCAGGAGGCTTGGTGCTAAACAGCTTAGTGACTTTTTGGCATACATCCTCCAAGGTGAGCCACGTGCTGTACCTGCCCTGTGAAGTATATCCGTAAGTGTGATGGCCGAATATGTAGGGGTGCAGCTCTGCATAGAGCACATGTGCAATGCAAAATATCTGGCTCTATCAGGCATATCAGAACAGACAGTGAGCAGTGTGAGGGTTGTGATGTTGTGAAGTCCTATAAAGTTTACATATCGAGCTGGCGCAGAACTGAACACCCCTCAGCCAACATTGTGGAGAATCCTTCATAAATTATTAAGAGTGAAGCTGTACAAATTGCAATGCCATAAGTCATGATGACAGATTGTGCCATCTGCAGTTCTGCATTGATGTACAGAACAATCTTGAAAATAGTGACTTTGTGGGAAAATCAGTCTTCAGTGATGAAACCACTTTTCATCTTTTGGGAAAGGTCAATCGACATAACACATGCATATGTGGGTCTGAGAATCGGCGTACAACTGCTGAACATGCCCAGGATTCTAAGGAAGTTAACATGCTCTCTGTCATGTCCAGCAAGACAGTCTGTGGACCATTCATCCTTGCTGAGAGAAATGACAGTGGTATCACCTGTCTCAACATGCTGCAATTGGGTTTCATGCCACAATTTGAAAATGATGGCAGAGATTTCATCTTTCAACAAGATGGCACCAGCTCACATTTGAAGTAGCTGTTTTTACCAACACTTCTGATATGGGAAGAATTGAACTAACAATTAGGTACCATGTTGCAAATGATAGACTCGTAGAACATTTGTAAACATGGTAAAATAATAAATATGTAAAAAATAAAAATAAAAACTTTGATTGTTTGTCTTTCCTTACTGTATCATTTGTTATGTTTTTTTTGCTCATTTATCTGTATCAATTTTTTGAAATGTTCATAGACTTTATCATTACCGTCAACAAAGAAGTGTTTCATGTAACTGTATTGTATCTAAACTGTTTTGACAGAATGTAAGAGCCACATTACTTCCATTTAAATGGATAATAACAGATAATCATTTCTGGAGTGTGTGCAATGCAAGTGCATTAAATTGTACACCTTCCTGCAGCTTATCTCATACTGAAGGCAAATAACGATGTTGATGGTGAGCTTAGTTAAGCAGACTCCTCGGTACTACTCAAGAGAAGTAGACTGTAATGGCACTATGTTCCATCCTCTCCCTTCTGTCCTATTATCATCAATGGCAGAGGCAGGGCACTAGATTTTATCTGCTCTAATCAAAATCTCATGTACTGAAACAACTGGGTTTAAGATGTATAAAACTCAAGAAGCAAAAGTAGCACCAAGTTAAAAGACTTGTTCTGACAGAGAGCCTTACAATTCAAAATCACATGAGACCCTTTTTCCATTGAGGACTGGGATGTATTTTTTTAAACACAATATCAGTTATTATGTGTCCAGTGTAAGACACAAATAATCAATGGTCAAAGTAACACATGTTTATTGGCCTTGAGGAGCTGTAAATTGGGGTAATTGGTTTACTGCAAGTTGCATGCTATGTGCCTTAAAAATCAAATGAAACTATATGGGGCTAGATACCTTTTCAAGTCACAATGATCTACAATGTACATATGCAGATTGAAACAATAAATGAAAATTTGTACAATGGTCGGGATTCAAACATGGGGCTCCTGCTCACTAGGCAGATGTGCTACCACTATGCCACTCTGGCACAGTTGGTTTCCACAACTGTACAGACTACCCTAGCATGCCTTTCCTGTTTTGTACAATGCTTAAATGCTATTCCAATACAGTTGGAGAGACTCTGCAATGCTGTTCGAGTTTAGGGCGAATACTAAATGAGCTGAGGCATAAATGGGAATTTAGATTGAGGAGGGAGGCACACTAGCACAGTCTGTGCAGTTGGGCAAAGCCACTGTGCCAGGGTGGCATAGTGGTTAGTGTGTCTGCCTAGTGAGCAGGTGATGCAGGTTCGAATTGCAGCAATGGTACAAATTTTCATTTGATGCTTCAGTCAGCAGATGTACTTTAAAAAAATCAGATCCCTAGAAGAGTAAAATAGTAAGGTTAATGAGTCAGAACTTAAGGAAGAACAAGAGCACCAGTAAGATTACAAAGTAACTTGGAAGAAACTACAGGGGATGAAGGGTGAATGGTGGAGACAAAAAATAATTTGATAGGAGGAACTGTTTCTGCATGTTTCCTATGCAGACCAAATCTGTGTTCTCACCATCTCCCTGCAGTGTAATGTTGATGTCTTTATTCTGCATAACATACTCCCATTATTAAGTTTCTTGTGACCACTGCTTATGCCTTTCCTTTATCTAAATATATGTACCTCCTGTAGTCAAACTGTGAAGTGCATGGCAGAGAGCTTAGCGTGGTACCATAAGTTAGCATTTCTTCCTGTTCCAGTCGGATATGAAGCACAGGAACAATGACTGCTTATTGTTTCTGTGAACGCTGTAATTAGTCTTATCTTCATGGTCATTACAGGATTGATACACTGGCTGATGAAGAATATCTCTAGATTCTTCACATACTACTAGTTCTCAAAACTTTGTACGTTAGCTTTTGTGCGATCTTAGTATTTCTTACACACTGTCACAACAGTTCTCCACTCTACTGTTGCCCAAAAAGTTCATGCAGACTCTTACAAAGATGCCATTGTCATTCTTTTAACATCTCTCAACAAATCAAGGAAATGTTCATCAGAGTTCCTTCCTGTATTTTTGCTTGAGCAATCCTTGGAAACTTCTCTTGCCAGTGCTTGAATTCAGGTAAAACGTTGTCTGTGGCTTTTACAAAAATTTTGGCATGACCCAAAATAATGTGCAATGGACACAGATACATATTTTTGGGTCAACAGGAGGAGTGTTTATCACAATCTTCTGTCCAGGCAGTAGTACATTTCAGTAATGCAATTTTATCCAAAATAGTGCTTTTCTATTTCTGCAGTCCCACTGATATAAAATGCAACAGCACTTTGTGTAGCTGAGCTGCATGCCAAGAAAAATTGCAATTACCTAGCAATACATGGTGTTTTTATTTCTCATACTGGGTAAGTGGGAGTAACAGTTTAAAGTTCCGATATGTCTCCCATGAGCAATCTGACCGGAATGAAATTTTCTATAAGATTAGATACTGAAGTAATGAATTAAAATTTGTGCCAAGGCCAAAAAAACAAAAAAGATCATTTTCGTTGAAGAAATATTCAGAAGAACAAAATGGTGGTGACAATAAACACTCACTTTTCAATTGCAAAAAATAATATTCCACCCTTTTAATTTTGAAGCTGGAAGCTCAGCCTGTTGTTTTGACAATTTAAACCACAGATAATATCGTTGAGGTCCCGATGACACAAAAAGTGTCACTCATTTGATTCACAGCGACATTGAAGCATTGGGTTGGCCTGCGTATCTTTTTTGCCGTCTTATGCGTATTTGTCACTGTATTCACCTTCAGTCACTGTCACATTCTTAGGAGGCTCTGGTATCTGTTACCCTTCTTTGTGACACAAAGACCTTATAGCAGATGGTAAATTAGGATATATTTGTCAGACGAAAGAACAGTCCATTGGTTCCCTCCATATCAGGGGAACAGCAAAGGATGTTGACATGATCTTTTTACCAGTACATGAGAAACAGCATTCTGGCGGGGTCCAATTATCATCCTCCTTATTAACTTTACACCCAAAATAAAGTTCATTGCACTTCTTTACAAGAAGTTTTTGTTTCCGTTTTGTGACTTCAGAGATAATTGTCTACAGATATAACGAAAAGAATTTGTGCTATTTAAATAGGCACATAGGTCATTTCTTTTTATGAATTTATAAAAGCCCAAACATTCATGACCTTAGCAAACAAGCAATCACTTCCAACAACTGTCAGAACTCTCTATGCTGAGATGCAAGTGGCAAAAAATGGAATGTGATTCTGTGAGTTCAACATGAGTCATCAGTAGTGTTATTGAATCGCCTTCATTTCCTGAAGGTAATTTTTGAACTGAGGTGTACATGTGGTAATTCACTATACATTTTTGATTATTTTTCAGCAATTAAATCTGCTGAAACTTTAAGTTAGGTTATTTAGATTACGCTACAGAAGAATAGCCAATATGCAGCATTTTCAAGGATTTTGTTAGCTATGTGGTAGAGTAATATGAGAAAATCAGCATGATAGCCAAACACTTATTTACTTATCAAATTTACCACCCAAGATTTAGCAAAGAACACCATTTCAAAAATGTTGTTGATCAGTGTAATCTGTGACTCAGTCATGTCTGGATCAAGAGTCCCTATCTCAAATTGATACATTCGTCATTTCTACATCATCTCTGAAGTTTGTAACATCATCAGTGTCATAGATATATCCTGTATAAGCTTTCTACCAGACATTATTTTTCACATTGTTCGTTTTGTTACAAAGAAATGTAACATAATTCAAACCTTGCTTCTTAAAACAACAACACAATAAAATGTTTACGTAAATGTTTCTCATGTTTTACATTTAACTGTTATGGGAAACGGAAGTTGTTAAGTGTAAAATATGAGGCACATTTACATGAGTGTGTATGAGACTGTACTAAAAAGCGAGGTCTGGGATTATGTTATATTTCTTTGTAATAAAATGATCAGTGTGGAAAGTAATGTCTGGTGGATTTATTTTACAATAAGTATTTGTATTATCAGTCTGCAAACATATTTGTAGTATGAAATGTAATAACATTTTTTATTTTTTCCTAGTACATTAGGTTTGACATTCATGAAATGGTTACAACCAAAACGACCACTTCGGCCAGTACGAAAAGAACGAAAGAAAGTGACAACACAAAACATTTCCACCACAGAAGTAAAGATTATTATAAATATTGTACGTGCATTTGATGTTCCTGTCAGGAAAGACGTAGATACTTTGGGCATCACCACGGTTGGGCCACAGGGTTGCAAGTTCACACTGGTTCCAGTAAGACCATTTGTTGAAGTATCATTTCAAGATACTGTCTGTAGAACAACCACTGCTGAAGGAGCAAATCCCACATGGAATCAAGAGCTTCAAATACTACTGCGGTGAGTAAGACTTACTTTTTCATTTCAGCATACATTTACAGTACTAGGGATATGAAATATAGGGCACTTTTTTGTTTATTTTAGATATGTCCTCTTCAGTCTATAGTATGAGGTCTTTCCAAGATCTCAAAAACATAGCTAACTTAATCTTCTATGGAAAGTCAATGACGATATAAAAATAATCTCACTTGACTTACAGTGAACTATGAACTTGGACGTCGACTTAATAAGTTATTCCACTTGGCAAGAACAGTTTTTGTTTATCATTGAGAAGGCTAGTCATCACAGATATATTCCTACTGTTATACAGGTCGAATGTATTCATTCTGCAGATGTTCAAAACGTGAAATAATCAACATTTTATGGTAAAAGTGTGTGTTTGTCAGTTATATCTTAAATTGGCAAACATTTATGTTTATTTTTGAATGGAAATTTGTTGAGGGAAAAGGTCTCTCTCATACTAAGAATATGAGTATATTTGTTATTTTCTGATTTGATGCTAGCAGTCTTACTCAGATGATTATCATGGGTGAAATTTGGAAATTTATTTACTGCATCGAAATAAAAAGGTGAAGTCAGGTAGTTACACAAGGGAGAGCACTGACATCAGTATAGAAACTATCATTATATTGTTTATTGATGTAGATGAATGATGAAGGAAAGTTATAGGTTAACATCTCATTGACAATGAGGTAATAAGTGAGGGCAGACAGTTTTGCACATATGAAGCTTTTACTTATTTTAAACAGCAGGTTTGTCTGCTTATGTCTGTATATGTGTGGATGGATATGTGTGTGTGTGCGAGTGTATACCCATCCTTTTTTCCCCCTAAGGTAAGTCTTTCCGCTCCCGGTATTGGAATGACTCCTTACCCTCTCCCTTAAAACCCAAAGCCTTTCGTCTTTCCCTCTCCTTCCCTCTTTCCTGATGAGGCAACCGTTGGTTGCGAAAGCTAGAACTTTGTGTGTTTGTTTGTGTGTCTATCGACCTGCCAGCGCTTTTGTTTGGTAAGTCTCATCATCTTTGTTTTTAGATATATTTTTTTCCCCGTGGAATGTTTCCCTCTCTCTCTCTCTCTCTCTCTCTCTCTATATATATATATATATATATATATACCTGTCCTTTTTTCCCCCTAAGGTAAGTCTTTCCGCTCCCGGGATTGGAATGACTCCTTACCCTCTCCCTTAAAACCCATATCCTTTTGTCTTTCCTTCTCCTTCCCTCTTTCCTGACGAGGCAACCGTTGGTTGCGAAAGCTAGATTCTTGTGTGTATGTGTTTGTTAGTGTGTCTATCGACCTGCCAGCGCTTTTGTTTGGTAAGTCTCATCATCTTTCTTTTAAAATATATTTTTCCCACGTGGAATGTTTCCCTCTATTATATATATATATATATATATATATATATATTCGTGGAATGTTTCCTTCTATTATAACCTATATATATATATAAGGTAAGAAAAACACACATCCTTTCGTCTTTCCCTCTCCTTCCCTCTTTGCCTTGGTGCATGGCCAGCACATCTTGGCACAGTGTTACACCGTCCGGGTTATCTGGATACTTCCCACTAACACCAACCTGTCAGAACTCCGGAGATGGGAACTTGCCCTTCAGCATATCCTCTCTTCTCGCTATCCGCCAGGCCTCCATCTCCGCTAATTTCTAATTTCAATTTGCCGCCGCTCATACCTCACCTGTCTTTCATCTTTGCCTTTGTACTTCCGCCCCGACTGACATCTCTGCCCAAACTCTTTGCCTTTACAAATGTCTGCTTGTGTCTGTGTATATGCGGATGGATATGTGTGTGTGTGCGAGTGTATACCTGTCCTTTTTTCCCCCTAAGGTAAGTCTTTCCGCTCCCGGGACTGGAATGACTCCTTACCCTCTCCCTTAAAACCCACATCCTTTCATCTTTCCCTCTCCTTCCCTCTTTCCTGATGAGGCAACAGTTTGTTGCGAAAGCTTGAATTTTGTGTGTATGTTTGTGTTCGTTTGTGTGTCTGTCGACCTGCCAGCACTTTCATTTGGTAAGTCACATCATCTTTGTTTTGCGGTATATACATATATATATATATATATATATATATATATATATATATATATATATATATATATATGAAACTCTTTGTCTTTAAATATGTCTGCTTGTGTCTGTATATGTGTGGATGGATCTGTGTGTGTGTGCGAGTGTATACCCGTCCTTTTTTCCCCCTAAGGTAAGTCTTTCCACTCCTGGGACTGGAATGACTCCTTACCCTCTCCCTTAAAACCCACATCCTTTCGTCTTTCCCTCTCCTTCCCTCTTTCCTGATGAGGCAACAGTTTGTTGCGAAAGCTTGAATTTTGTGTGTATGTTTGTGTTCGTTTGTGTGTCTGTCGACCTGCCAGCACTTTCATTTGGTAAGTCACATCATCTTTGTTTTTAAGTATATATATATATATATATATATATATATATATATATATATACACACTCGCACACACACATATATCCATCCGCATATACACAGACACAAGCAGACATTTGTAAAGGCAAAGATCTGCTTGTGTCTGTGTATATGCGGATGGATATATGTGTGTGTGCGAGTGTATACCTGTCCTTTTTTCCCCCTAAGGTAAGTCTTTCCGCTCCCGGGATTGGAATGACTCCTTACCCTCTCCCTTAAAACCCAAATCCTTTTGTCTTTCCCTCTCCTTCCCTCTTTCTGACGAGGCAACCATTGGTTGCGAAAGCTAGAATTTATATATATATATATATATATATATATTTAAAAAGAAAGGTGATGTGACTTACCAAACAAAAGCGCTGGCAGGTCGATAGACACACAAACAAACACAAACATACACACAAAATCTAGCTTTCGCAACCAATGGTTGCCTCGTCAGGAAAGAGGGAAGGAGAGGGAAAGACAAAAGGATTTGGGTTTTAAGGGAGAGGGTAAGGAGTCATTCCAATCCCGGGAGCGGAAAGACTTAACTTAGGGGGAAAAAAGGACGGGTATACACTCGCACACACACACATATCCATCCACACATATATAGGCACAAGCAGACATATACAGAGGCCCTTAAAACCCAAATCCTTTCGTCTTTCCCTCTCCTTCCCTCTTTCCTGACGAGTCATTATAGAAATGAAGAAGGTAGTATGGACTAGACAAAATATTTAGGACCCTTTTGGTAAGGTGCTACATGTCTGCATACCATCACAGAAGATGCCTGTAAAAACAAAGACAGCTTCCTAGGCTGTATGAAATTGTTTGCATCCTCCTCTTCTATGAAGCTCAACAGTTACAACATAACCTTAAGTAAACCACTCATGTCAATCCAGACTGATCTTAGTACCAGAAAAAGAGGAAATCATCAAATTATCGAGTCATTAAAGAGTGACAAAGTACCAGAAGAGATGCAATCTGAAAACATATTTGTGGAAAGCTAATAAATGTGTGTAAATGTTAATTTTATGTGTACACATTGTAGGTATATTGCATTGTATATGATTTTGCTGACGAAATCCACACAATGTAAATTGTTACATGGATTAATAAAGAAATCAATCAATCAATCAATCAATCAATGAAATTTGAGTAACAGCTGATTTCTCAGATGGCTAGATGTTAATTCTGACTCACTCTCTTTAACAAAACAAAAGTGAATGATCACAATGGCATAATATTCATAATTATTTACAAAACTTTTAAAAGTCTTTGAGGCCCCAATGGAGTAATAGATCAGTTCATGGCTGACAGAATATAGAAGAAAACTTAGGAATAGATGCTGACATATTAAGCAGCTCTTAAACATTGTGTGTGTTCATTTGTATACAGAACTCAGAAATGAGACTTCAGAATGACTGCCATTTTTATAGACAGCACTCAACATGATGATAAAATCTTCTCTAGTTGACAGCCAAGTCCATGCATTGTGCTCCAGCAACATTTCATGTTGAGTGCTATATGAGAATCCAGGCTTTCTTGGTGAATCTTGATGATAAAATCTTCTCTGGTTGACAGCCGAGTCAATGTGTTGTTCTCCGGCAACATTTCAGCAAGTTTTTTACTTGCCATCTTCAGGTGAAGTGTTAGGTTCATGTCTCGTCCGGATCTTATAGCCACTGGACCATGGGCTTCTCTGCATCCTTGGTGCCGGTTGGGCCAATCAGGCACTTGCAGAATCGACACGGCGGCGCGTGGTGATGGGGAGCCGCAGGTGCCGAGTCCTGGTGTCTCATCTCGGTACAGCCTGTTTATTCCATTCGCCTCCACCGACCTGCCTCCCTCGGTGTGCTCTTGTCTTATTCTTGATATATTGTGCTGTACATGGTCCTGAGTTGGTTGGAACACAACATTATCAAGTATAAGATGAGAGCGCACCGCTGGGGGCAGGTCGGTGGAGGCGAATGGAATAAACAGGCTGTACCGAGACAAGTTGCAAGGAACCGGTGCCCACGGTTATCCCCCACCACACGCCGCTGCACTGATCCTGCTCATGCCTGATTGGCCTGACTGGCACTGAGGATGCAGAGAATCCCGTGGTCCTGCAGCTATAAAGATCCGGACGAGACGTGAACCTGACACTTCGCTTGAATATGGCAAGTAAGAAACTTGCTGAAATGTTGCCGGAGAAAAACACATTGACTCGGCTGTCAACCAGAGAAGAATTATCACAAAAATTCACCAAGAAAGACTGCATTCTCATATAGCACTGAACATGATTTATCCCCACCTAAAACTTGATACAAACAAATGTAATAAATTTGGCATCACTGTGGTGTGTCTTGGCCATGGGTTGAAACCATGAAGATATCATCAGGGAATGTGAACCTTACCAGCTTCAGCTTCACTCTGACCCACCTCACATCATTGTCTCATCCAAACATGCCAACTTGCTGGATGTTGGCCTACACCTCTCTGTTGGTGACATCCATAACTGTGTCAGTATTAAGCCCACTAACAACCAACAGTGCCTGCATTTTGATAGCTGTCACCCCTTCCACACCATGAAATCACTCTGATATAGTCAGGCCACTGGTGGACGGTATATCTGCACTGATGAGAATTGCATTGTCCAGTATGATGAAGGTCTCACAGAGGCCTTCACAGACTGACACTACCCTCCCAAGGTTAATCTTCAAAGAGATTTCCCATGCCATTTCCTCATACGTCCATAATTGTCCCACCACCCCAAAGAGTAAGTTGCAAAGAAGTGCCTCCCGTGTCACCCATCATCACCACAAACTGGAGCATCTAATCCATACATATCCCTTGCCAAGGCTTTGGTTATCTATCTTTGTGCCCTGAAATGAGAGGCATCCTACCCACCATCCTTCCCATTCCTCCTAAAGAGCTATTCTGTCATCCATCCGACATACAACATCGTGGTCCATCGGTAAGTCACTCCCCCAACCTCTTGCCACAGTGATCACATTCTTGTGTGGTAGATCCAGATGCAACACTTGCCTGATTCCCCCCCTCCCAGCACATTCTACTACAGTCCTTGACAAAGGTTTACCCATTGGTGAAAACAGCCATGTCGTATGTGAATTCTGCTGCAATTTCTGTGCAGCATTTCCTTTGGGTGTGACCACCAACCAATTGTCCACCAGAGTGGACGCTCACCACCAAATTGTGCCAGGCACAGAGTTGATCATCCAGTGGTGCAATACACTGCTGAGCACAACATCCTTCAGTTCAATGGCTGTTTCACAACCCGTGCCATCTGAATCCTTCCCTGTAGCAGCAATCTTTCTGAACTACATAGATGGAAGCTATCCTCAGCACAATCCTTTGTTCTTGCAATCCTCTTGGCCTCAGTCTTCTCATCTTCTAATCAGTGGTTGTCACTTCTTCCGTTCTGTTACCTCCTCCCAACTCACACCTCTACATCAGTTTCACTGTGTGCCACACCTCCACACCTCACTGGCTCCAGTGCACTTGTGTCACATTCCTAGCTAGAGCACCTGCCACCTCCCCCTCCCACATTCTTAGCTTCCACACTTGCTGCCTCTCTTTTGGCCACAGGAGGGAGAGAGAGAAAGAGAGAGTTATAGGCAGTGAGGAAGTATTTGTACCCTAGCTCTTCGAAGAATTTCTTTTGAAAGCCAGCAGAGTTTTCATTCTTTTTTGGTGCCTGTCAATGACTCACCACTTCTGGTAATCATTGACGGGTCACCTTTACTCCCAAATTATTTGAGAATATCTAGAGATGTTTCATATGTCTGACTAATAAAAATAATGAGTACAGAGTGTGGCAGAATAATTAAGCAAAGTTGCTTTTGGGAATGATAACACATCATTTGGGATAAGAGAATTGCTGTCTGTGGCAAGTAACAAGTGTTATCTCAGAGAAAAACTGGTCATATGAAGTTCATAATACCAACGAAACAAGAGAACTAGTAGCCATTGGTTGACCATTGTTGAGAGTGATGTGCAAGATGACAGTTAATTTTTTATCCGTTGACCCAAACATCATAACAAAATAAATTAATTACATCAGCACCATCATCACAGTAAGTAACTAGCTTAGATATAAAACATGACTTACTTACAAAGAGATAAGCTTATTTTAATAATTTGTTACTACCAATATCACAGTTCCATCTTGCGATACACTTTGACAGTTTGCATTTTCCAAGAAGTAACTCAACATACGTAATTAATTTTACATCTTTAATCTGTAGCATATCACATCTTTACTGTATACTAATTGCATAAATTTGTGGATTAGTTTGAGTAGGCTGTAAGTTCATTTAATGTTTATGAAATTGTTTACATATGGTTCAGTAAATTTCTATTAACTTAACAGTCCACCAGGTGGTGATTACTCTCATGGAACACTCCAGTCAATAAAAGATTCTGTTCATTTCAATTTGTTTGATGAGATTGTTATTGACCTTCTGGCTGATGATAGCATAAGGGAAACAAATATACATCAACGACTGGAGAGGAACTGGCTAGGAAGTCTGCAAATTCCATTTTCAACGTTGTACTTCAATTCCCAGGTAAATGATAGAATCAAAATCAGCCCTTCAATATTTAAATATTTGTAACATCTTTGTTATTTTATTCTTATAAAGTTGCTGATTTGAAGCTTGTACAACTGAGTTCTAAAATTTAAAGCTTTTAATTGTTTGTGAGTAATAATGTCTGTTAGAATGTATGAAAAAAGCTGTCTTTTGGAAACTGGTGTGACAGGTATTTATATGAAAAATATAATATTCTTGTTAGAGAAGTTTTATTTGCCCACATCACAATTATTATATGTGTGGACTACTAGTTTTGATAAATTTTAACTGCCATCTTCAGACCTGAAAGAAATAGTTACAACAGAGTTTTTACAACTGTTTCTTGCAGTCAAGTATTAGTAATTCACTATGAAGAAATTTTTTGCAAAATATGTGCATTACATACCATCTGCATACATCAAACATTGTGCCAGTCTATGTAATGCACTGTCATCTACTCATGAACATATGGAAGTTCAAAGTAACGTGCATAAAAGCAATTATGGAAAATCCAGTGTCAAGATAATAAAGTATGTCAGAGGTGCACCTGCCTCATTGGATCAGATGCACCAGTGTGGCACATGTCAAGTAATACACCATTATTGTGCTAACCACTCACTGAAGATACTGACAAAATATGTAAGATGTAACTCACTCTGTATGTGGTGACAGCTGACTACACACTGACAAGCAAGAACATAGTCAAAGGGAAGTGGTGTGGTTCTGGGGTGGGGGTTTCTTGATCCACCCTAACATGTAAATATTGTTACACATGACCTAGTTGTCATGTATTGCAATTGAAAGACGCTTTGATTTTCAGTCATATAGTGAAAAAGGGATACACACTGTCAATAGTCAGCAACGCCTTCAGTAGATTTGAAGTATCTATATATTGATAGCACTGTCAGCTATCACCCATCCCTGATTTAGCCAAGAGCAACTACTCTCCATAGTCAACCGTACTTGAGCTCATTTTCTGTTTCATTAATTAGTTCAGTTCTTACTTGCAGTTGGATTTAATGTACATGTTGCCATTTATTGTTTTTGTGCTGTGTACTGTTATGATAGTTGCTAATTGTGGATAAGCTTGTAGCAAGAAAGGAGCAGAGGACTGGTTTTGATTTGTCCACTTGAGTTGCGATAAGTTAAAAATGTGTGTCCACTACTATAGTAGCCTACTTCCCCATTTCCAGCTGTTTAATGTTAGTACTGGCATCATTATTTGGAGACTGGTAGAACTTTGGGGTTCCATTAATTCTGTATTTTGTATATTACAGTTAACATTATATTAAAATCACTGAATAAAAATACACCTGGATTTACATGTGTCGCCCAAACATTGCGCTGATCAACAGAAACACCACCAAAACATTGGGTGGCTGCATGTCTTTAAAAAATTTGCTCAAAGTTCTATCATTAGTAGCCCAGATGGCAAAATATCACCTAGTCTGGTCACCCAGATAGTACTCAGTTATGAAAACCAGTTCTGATATGGAATTATGGGGAGGGGTTTGTGGAGAGCAGAAGAGGTATGTGATGGTAACACATTCTTCAGTTTGTTTGTTTCTAAAATATTTTTCCAGTGGGCTGTTTGAATTTGCCCAAACGAACTGTTCCATGTACACGTGTCTCCCCACCCCGCCTTTCATTCAAAATCTATTTATGCTCTTCTAACACTATTAACTGAAGTAAGGAATTCCATGCCCATTAAATCTAAAAATATGCATATATTTATGTATCATCAAATGACCAGGCATGCACAATTAAAGAAAAAACATGGCATTATCAGAGTTTTTTGTTTGTAATACATTTTATTTTATTTTAAAACAATGTACAAGAACCAGTTTTTCCAAATTCTACAATGACTGGAATAGATCTGCGGGATGAGGTGCTGAGCTAGCAACCCCTGAATTCAGGATGTGAAGTGTTCCAAATCCATCCACTGGCAACCTTGATAATGGGTTTCTGTGGTTTCACATTTGCAATTCGGAGAATGTCAATGTTGATCCCTTGCTATAGGCCACAGTCAGTTACTTCTAAATTCCTTTCTTTCTTGACAGATTTCAGTTTTCTTAAAGGTGCAGCCTTGCTGTTTAAATGCAAAGAACTGCATCAAAGATGAACAGAACATCTCTTCAGTCTCCAAGCACTAAAAGCCACACAATAAATTGATATGTATGTGACAGAATGCACTACCTAATATCTTCCAAAAACTTCCCACATAAAAATGGGATTCTTCTGTGGTTCATATATTGGGTTCTGTTGACAATAGAATGTTAGGGTCAAGCGTTTTGGATAGCCTTTGGCCTAAGGACTATTTGTGTACCCAACAGGACTGTTTTAGTGTCACAATCCTACAGCACAACATCAAAATATGAAATTACACACTTACTCCTGCTTAGGTTCTTTTTGCATTTGCCTTGATCTATGGTGGGTCTTAAGGGGCTTATGGAGGCACTGTTTGTTATTGGGTAGTTCCTTAGAAAAAATGGTTTTTTACCCATTTTCCATACCAAAACTGAGCCACAGATTTGAAGGTGGCTATACACAGTAAACGGCTAAAATTTTTACAATGTGTTCCAGAGAACCTGATCTCAAACAACTGTGAAAATTTTGCAGATATCCTTATCTGTTTCTGAGATACAGAATTCATAGTTAGCTTTCATGTACATGTCAAATAAGCACATAAAATCCTGTGTGAGATGAAATTTAAGTAATAAAGAAGCATAGTAAATTGCTCATATTTTAACTTTATATTCTATAGGCATTTATCTTGAAGTGATATCTTTCCATTTTCAAAAATCTTTATGTCACCAAGAAACACCCCAAAAAGATGATACTTGAGTACCAAAACTGAGCTGCAGATTCCATGACGACTATCCACAGCCAATGGGTGCAATTTTTACTATACATTTGTAAGAACCCAATCTCAAACAAACATGAAAATTTTCTTGTTATCTTTTCCTGTTTCCGAGATATAGAGGTTCAAAGTTACCTTGCTAGTAGATATAAAATACATGAGGTGAAAATGTAGTTTACAACATGATGTATCATGAAGAAAGATGCTGTAAAATGTCTGTGCTATTATCAGAATAGTTCTGATAATTCCATGTTGTAGTACTGAAGCACACACAGAATTTTTGTGTGTGTAAATTCCAGTCTGGGGTGTAAAATTAGTGTTCTGTTATTTCGGTTTCACACAAGAAAACCATAAAAATTTTACTTACCCATACAGTTCTTTTCATATGAGTGACATGCCCTGCTGTAGCAGGAAAAAAGTAGGAAACCAGTGGAACAATGCTCATGTTGGAACACAAAAAGAGGTGAATATGCTCATGTTTAAATATCTCTGATTGAAAAGTTAGGGTAGTAGCTGCCTCATTCTAGCTTCCTCAGCACCTTTAAAATGTTTCGCAAAGTTTGGTATGCAAACATATTCCTGCTTTTTTTATGCTGTGAGAGAAGGAGACTGTGGCAGTGAGAGAGTGATGGAAAAGTAATAAGTAATAATAAGTCTGTGATAGTAGGCAGTGGTTGTGGTATAGAAAGAGCAGAGGAGGCGATGGCAGTGTGAGAGAAAGAGAGGCACACAGTGGCAGTGAAACATAGTGACAGAGACAGAACAGTGCTAGGATGAGAGTGAAGGAGACAGAACCTGTGGGAGAGTAATAAAGAGGCAGAGAAACTGGGAAAGGGTGGGAGACAGTGCTAATGAGAAACAGAGTCGATGACAGTGACAACAGTGAAGAATGAGACAGTGACAGTGAGAAGAGACAGCAGCAGTAAGAAGGAATAAATGATACCATAGCAGCAAGGGAGAACAAGAGGAGACAGTGAGAGGAGAGAGCGATAGTAGGACAGAACGAATGAGACTGTGACCGTGAGATGGGAGTCAATGATAGTTAGAGAGACATAATGACAATGAATTGGGCTGACTGAATGAGTGAGAATGGAAAGTGGGAGTGGGTGGATGTGAGCAAATTTTGGGTGGTGGGCTAGTAGACATGACCAGGTTACCGTTATCATTCTTTTTACGGCAGGTCCATATTTTCTTCATCATCATCATCATCATCATCAGGATTTCCTTCCAACGAGCCGTGTAGGAACTTTGTGAACAATATGCCTCCATTGGTTTCTGTCGTGGTATAACTTTTCCCTCTCCACTATATCCCATGTTACTCCTCTCCTATTGAGATCTTCCTTAACCTAGTCTGTCCATCTCTTTCTAGACCGTGCAATTGGTCTTCTTCCTGGTACCTCCATCTCCAAAAACTGGCATGGAGTTTGAGTAAGGTGCATTCACTTCACATGACTGAACCACTGCAATCTCAAAGCACTCATCCTCTCATCTGTAGTCAATGTCATCTGCGGGTCTCTCCTTACATAGTCATTCCTGACTCTGTCTCTCCTAGTGTTTTGTAGAGCTGACCTAATGAACTTCATTTCACATGTTTGTATTTGACTCTCTTCTCTGTTATTTATTGGTAGGAGATAAGTTTTATACATAGTCTGTTTGGCTCTTTGAGGGACTTCCTTGTCCCAGATTAGGTTTTATACTTGGTGGAAGAAGCTAGATCCTTTTGTTATTCTGTTTAAGACTTCTAGTTTAGAACTTCCATCATGTGATATGATGTTACCCAGATAATTGAAGCTTTTCCCACATTCAGCTGTCTCCCTCTCCAGTATGGCGTGACAAGGTGTGGGTGTCCTGCTCATCTTCATTGCTCACAGTTAACTTGAATTTTTTAAATTTTGTATTCCAGTAATCTAGTCTCCTCTGAACCTCCATTTCCGTCTCTCCCCAAATGGTGATGTCATCAGCAAAAACAAATGCATTGAGATCTTAATTTTCTTCTTCCTTGATTTCTTGATAATGAAGAGTAAAGGGGAGAGTGAACTGCCTTGCTGACCTCTCTTGGTCTTAAACCATTTTGATCTTCCACCTCCTACTTGTACACTGCTCTCACAACCATCTTACAGCATCTAGACCTTTTTAATTAATGAATCAGGAACATTATGTTTTCTCAAGCATTCCCATATTTTATCCCTTGGTACACTGCCATATGCTTTTTCCAAATCCACGAATACTACTATCAAGTCCTTTCCTCTTTTCCAAAACTTCTGCATTAACTGACTGAGGGAGAAAATGAGATCTATTGTTCCCCTATTACTTCTGAACCCATGCTGTTGTTCCTCTAATTGGTGTTCTAGAATTTTCCACAATCTTTTTTCTATGACCTTTTCCATTATCTTAAGGCAGTGTGATAACAGTGTGATTCCTAGGTAGTTGGTGCATTTCTTTCTACTACCTTACTTGAACAATGGTATTGTAATTCCTTTTTTCCAATCATCTGGCACTTTGTTTTATTTCCGTATCACCCGCAGCACCCAGTGTAACCACTGTATTCCGTGTATTCCTGTGGCTTTAATCATATCCGCTGTGAGCTCATCCACTCCAGCCGCCTTCCTACTTTTCATGTTTGAGGGAATTCTCAGTTTCTGATCAAGAGATTGGATCCTTCTCCTCCTCTAATTCAATGACTTCAGTGTCACTTTCTTGTGCACCTTCCCCATTTGGTAAGATTTCAAAATAATTCTTCATCTCTTCTCTGATACCTTCCGTGTCCCTGATAATATCTCCATCCTCTGTTTCAATCACTTTTATCTCGTCTCTGTCAGATCTTTTACTTTTTACTTTTCAATAACCCATATTGCAGTTTTTGGTTCCCTTTGCTATCCTGCTCTAGTTGCTGGGTGAATATTTCCAAACTCTTCTCCTTTTATTTTTTCACAATTATCTTTGCTTTTAGTTTCTTTTGTCAGTATTCCTTCTCCAGTGCTGTCACCTTGTGTTCACCTTTGGTACCAGCCCCTGGTTCTGATTTCTTTTTTCAAACTCCATGTTTTTCTTTGCCATATTACATTTTTTAATTGCATCTTGTACTCTATCGTTCCACCAACTGGTTTCTTTGTCTTTCACTTTACCCTTTGTTTTGCGGCATATCTGCACAGCACTGTTAACTATTGATGTTTTAAATAGATTCCACTCTTCCTCTACACTACCCCTTTCAGTTTTTGGCCATTTTTGTGCTACTATATTTTGGAAACTTTTCTTATTTTCTTCTTCTTTCAACTTTCATTCTTTAATTTTTTTCATTATTTGTACAGTGTTCAAACTTTTTATTTTATAATTTAGATCAGCTAGTAGTGATCTGTGGTCACTATCCAAGTGCTCACTTTGTATGACTGTAGTGTCCCTTACTTTTCCTCCAATTAATTTGTCAGTTAATATATAGTCTATAACTGTCTTAGATTTGTCATTCCATCCATATCTAGTAGTCTTATGGCTGTCTTGTTTCTTGAAGAATGTATTCTTCACTAAAAGATGATTACTTATGCACAGATTTAGAATTTCTTCACGCCCCACATTTCATCTTCTGTATCCAAAAGGGCCCATCACCTCCTCATATCTATTTCTATTCATGCTGATCTGAACATTCAGATCCCCAATTATCATAATGTTATCTTCTCTTACTTGGTCTTCCAGTTCATCAAGGAATTTCATTTTTTCTTCATCCTTGTACCCTTGCTGAGGTGTGTATACTTGGAGTATAGTAAAACTATTCTTTCTCAAGTTCACTCTTGCTCTAATTATCCTTTCACTTACAAAACTCACATCTGTAACTTGGTCAATGTCTTTGTAAAACATTAACCCCACTCCATTTGTTGCCTCTTTATTGTGACCCTGCCAGTATGATTTGTACCCACCTCTCAGCAATTTAGAGTTTTTTCCCTTCCACTTGGTCTCACTCAATCCAAGGATATGAATCTCTCTCCTCTCCATCATGTCTATAATCTCTTCAGTCTTTCCTGTCAAGGTTATTACATTTAATGTTCCCACTCTCAACTTGTTTTTGTCTTTTTGTTGGATTCTAGTTTTATGTTCTTGTTTATTGTATCTTCTTTCATTCCTTGGTTTTTATTCAGGCTGTGAAGAGCTGTCATTCTTTCCAGGGGAACAAGAAGTGCTGTCTACATTAGACATTTCTAATCTGAGGCTTTTTCTTTGATTGAAAGCAATAACAACTTTTTCTCATCTGCTGGCCTGCTAAGCCTAATGCATCTGAGGATTTTCTTTCAGGGTTTACTCCCTCAGCCTTTGAAGATCCCTCTTCACCACAAGACAGTTGTTCTACTCCTCATTTGCACTTAGGAGGGAAAGGGTACCTCCTCCGCCAGCTGTGCCATACCAAAGATGTTATTCTCCACTGTAGCTGCCATTAAGGACTTCGCCATATCCCTGGCAAGGGTTGTTAATGATAAAGAAAAAGGAGAGGTTTAGGATAGGATAGGACAGGAGACAGGCTAATGATAGGTCATTGTGGTACATAGTTCGTCTGTCTTCTCCCCTTTGGCCTGTCTGGCATGGGTGACCCTGCTGGTAGCTACGTTACTGCCGGAATAGCCCTCTGAATCCAGAGCATGCAAACCTTTCTGAGTAGGTTTTTAGAAGAGAAAATGAATTACCAAATAAAAAATACAGGGTGTCATTTATAAAAGTCATACCTCTGTTCATATCTTTGTAAAAAAAACAAAGCTACAACAAAGGCAATCATGCTGATTGATGTCCCCCTGCACCTAAAGAACAGAAAAGCTTTTTTTGCTTAATTTTATAGACCAAATAATACTATTTGTATGAAGGCTTCCTGAAATCAAAATAAAAATTTAAAAAATAAGTAAGTGTGTTTCCAAAATACATGAAAAACATGAGCCCTTTTAAGATCCTCTTTAACATATCAGACCCCCCTTTGACAAAATCCTGCTTATGACCTTGTGCCCAGCAATAGTCAGATGGTCTGTATTGTATTACAGAGTGACACCAGATGACTGCAGACTCCTACATGATAACTTAGGAATATATTACATATGTTTTCCATGTTTGTATAATATGTACAGCGACGACAGTAATCTGAAATTACAATTTTTGTATAAAATTTACACATTATAAGTAATAGATAGGAAATGACAGTGTCAGTGAGGTTGAACAGGTGCAACATTTAAAAGCAGAGAATCCACAGCACTCAAATTTTGTCAAAACATAAAAGTATTTCATAAGATTCCGGATTAAAACCAAGAAATGAAGTGAACTATGCTGGTGACACTAAGGACACTAAGGAGCTTTTAGTGAGACAGTTTGTTTCTGTTCTTGACAGAACACTTTTTTACATTTACACAAATATTCACAGTTTTTGCATTCATATTAATGGTATAACAGTAAACTACAGACCTAGTTCATGCTTATTGACGGGTACTATATGTACAAAACTTAATTTTGATCTGCACTTGCCGCCCAAGAGCTATAAGTTTACACATAATACATCTACATTGTTTAACTTCATCAGCAAGCTGCTGTTTGTAAATGTAAGATGTACAGTTTAATCATAATATGGTATCTGTGTACTCTGCAAAAAAAGCTAGTCTATATTCATACCAGTGAACTACATACAAGTGAGAGAAAAAAGGAGAGGGGGGGAAGGAGGGGAGGACAGAAAGGTAAGGGTAGAGGCAATATAGGTGGAATCAAGGACCATGTTGTCAAATAGCTTATCTCAAGCATAGGTAAATGTGTCCAAGAGACATGTTGTACTAATACATTAAGATGATTATTCAAGTTATGTACATAGCAGCAGTCTTGTCACTGACATTGTGAAACCCTAAAACTATCAGTAATATGAGCACACGGCGAGAACACTATGCACACAACTTGAATAATCGTCTTAATGTATTAGTACATCATGTTATACTGCATGTCTCCTGGACATATTTGTCTATTCACGAGATGAGCTGTCTCATGGCATGGTCCTTGATTCCACCTATATTGACCCTCTCCCCCCTTTCTGTCCCCCCACCCCCCACCCTTTTCTTTTTCGTCTGATTGTAAAAGTACGTTGCTGATGATGTTCTTGTGTGACAGGTGCATATCATAGTCATGTTTTGTATATACTGTACCTGTCAATAAGCATAAACTCTGTCCATAATTCACTGTCATACCATTAATGTATGTATAAACACTTTATAAACATTTGTGTAAATGTAAAAAAGTGTTCTGTTGAGAAAAGATATGAACCATCTCCCTAAAAGCCCCTTGCCATCACCTGTCTAATCAACTTCATTTCTTGGTTTTAATCATGGAATCTTATGAAATACTTTTGTGATGCTTTGACAAAAATTGAGTGATGTGAATTGTCTGCTCTCAAACATTGCACCTGTTGCAGCTGATTGACACTGCCACATTCTCTTAATGAGAAACTGTGTTGAAATTCTTTTAAATTTTGTATTAAAAAAAGTTGTTGCTGATGAATCTTCTGAGCTGTACAGTCATGGTCAAAGAAACTTTTTGGTTCCTGATATTTTGTCCAGGGCTGTACTGGACATCTTTGAAGCTGCTCCTGACAATTCTGAGTCTTGCCGACTTATGAGTTGGACATCGGAGAATGACACAAATACTGTGTAAAGTGGACATGGTTGAGTTTACACATGATCAGCAGAGATAATCTTTGTCAGAGATAAAACTTAACTGTCGATTGTTGCCTGACAAGGATTTAAAAAAAAGGCATGTAATTCAATGATATATGGACAGTGCCTGCAGAATCAATAGATAAGTTTTTATCCTTGACAGGCAACAAATTGGTATTTTAAATTTTATCTCTGACAAAGACTATCTCTGCTGATCACATGTAAATTCAACCATGCCCACTTTATACAGTATTTGTGTCACTCTCTGATGCCCAACTCATCAGTAAGTGTGACTTAAGTGTTGCCAGGAGCTCCTCCAAAGACACCCAGCATGGCTCTGGATGAAATATGAGAAACCAAAAAGTTTCTTTGACTATGACTGTACAGCCTAGAAGGTTCATCAGCAATTATAACATCCAGATGTGAAAGCCTTCATAGTATGAAAAAAGTAGTAATTGAAGATTATTGTCATCACTGCATGTATTATACAAACACGGAAAATATGTATGTAGTATATTCTTAAGGTGTCATGTAAGAGACTGGTGTCATCTGGTGATACTCTCTAAACCAATACAGTCCATTTGACTATTGCTTGGTAGTGCGTTCTCAGTTGCGAACCTTATGGGTTTTATCCATAACTTTTGTGAGTGGTTACCACAGTTAAATTCTTATTACTTGATGTATGATGTTGCACTGGTGCGGTGCAACTATGACATGCTTTATTATAGTCTTGATGTTGGATTTACATAACTGCTTTTATGTATGTTACAGTTGATCTCCCATATGTTCATGACTAGATGACAGCACACCACATAGAGTGGCACAAGGTTTGATGTATTTAGATGGTATGTAATGGACATATTTTGAAAAAGAGGTTCTTCATAATGGATTCTGTCTGTAAAAAACTGTTGTAAAAATTTCTTTCAAATCTGAAGATGGCAATTGAAGTTTGCCAAAACTTGTGGTGCATGCATGTAATTACTGCAATGTGGGCGAATAAAACTTACAGCAATCTCAATCTAGCTTTGAAAGTATGTTTTATTACTAGCAGTGCAGAGTCTAAAAATGGGTTGAAGCAGTTTGACTTTATTGGCTGCTCAATCATTTTTCCTTTTCTTGTCTATAAGATACTCCCGCCAAATTATGAAACAGAATTACTGGGCAGTACTTACCTCAAGTAGGTGAAATGCATAGGACTACTGACAGACAAGTAGAAAAGTAAAAGGGGACACATGCTCTAGCTTAATTTTTGTCTATCCTTGACCCCAATGGTGTTCCACAAAGAAAGAATAAAAATAGAAAAGGTAAAGGACATCCTACATTTATCATTTTTTCTATGCAGTTAATCCAAAGACCTTTTGTGCTCCAGCACAGAAATCTACATTACAAGGATTGGCAAACAAGATTAATATAAAACATACTTACATTGGTCAAGGTTAATACAATTTCTGTCTCATAATTTATTAGTTTTCTTGAGTGAGTTTTCCTTTGATACAGGTATTCCAGGCAGATATGTCTACAGTTCTTTGTGAACAACTTCTAGCAAGGCAGTGGGGATAGGGAAGAGTACTTTTCATCTTGTCTGATTCCCTCTGTGGGCTCCAGTCAATTCAAAAAATGTTCCTGGCATAAAATATATTCAGGTGATTCATAATTCCCTTCTCCTGCTACAGACAAGGGAGTTGTTTTCTGGCAGAGAGCTGTGAAACCTTGTCAGAAACACAGTGTGGCAATTTTGTTGCCCCCTGTGAGTAATTGCCTCAATAGTGAACCAGAAGATCATTCATTGTGTTGCAATAAATTATTCTGGGGATTCACACACTGTTTGGCTAATGGCGAGATTGTGGTACTTACTTTTACACAATCAGTCCCAGTGGACTGCATGTTGCTACAAGTTTCCTTTTTCATTGTCTTCTATTCATCACTGCCATCTGCCATCTGTCCACACCTATCTCTGACTGTTGTAGGTCTTAATTGAGGCCATCCCTCCACCTCTTCCTTGGTCTTCCTGGTAGTCTCCTACCTGATGGAATGAAATCCAGGAGCTTCTGTGACCATCTGTCATCTTCCATCCAAGCCACATTCCCAATCCACTGTAGCTGCTTGCATCTTTTGATTCCTGCTATATTGGTATGTTCGTATCCAACACTGGATCAAAGATCTTCTATAGCACTTTTCTCTCAGATACGAGAAATTCATGAAAGTCCTGCTCACAGCTATATACAGTAGTACCACGGATTAGACCAAGGTTTTACAGAGTCAAATCTTGAACCTGGACTGAAGCAGTTGTGTTAGGCTGTAGAAGGATCATTTCCTGCCTGTATCCAAAATGGCCTTGCTGTGCTGGTACTGCGAACGGATGAAAGCAAGGGGAAACTACGGCCATAATTTTTCCCGAGGGCATGCAGCTTTACTGTATGGTTAAATGATGATGGCATCCTCTTGGGTAAAATATTCCGGAGGTAAAATAGTCCCCCATTTGGATCTCCGGGCGGGGACTACTCAAGAGGATGTCGTTATCAGAAGAAAGAAAACTGGTGTTCTACGGATCGGAGCGTGGAATGTCAGATCCCTTAATCGGGCAGGTAGGTTAGAAAATTTAAAAAGGGAAATGGATAGGTTAAAGTTAGATATAGTGGGAATTAGTGAAGTTCAGTGGCAGGAGGAACAAGACTTCTGGTCAGGTGACTACAGGGTTATAAACACAAAGTCAAATAGGGGTAATGCAGGAGTAGGTTTAATAATGAATAGGAAAATAAGAATGCGGGTAAGCTACTACAAACAGCATAGTGAACGCATTATTGTGGCCAAGATAGATACAAAGCCCACACCTACTACAGTAGTACAAGTTTATATGCCAACTAGCTCTGCAGATGACGAAGAAATTGAAGAAATGTATGATGAAATAAAAGAAATTATTCAGATAGTGAAGGGAGACGACAATTTAATAGTCATGGGTGACTGGAATTCGAGTGTAGGAAAAGGGAGAGAAGGAAACGTAGTAGGTGAATATGGATTGGGGCTAAGAAATGAAAGAGGAAGCCGCCTGGTAGAATTTTGCACAGAGCACAACTTAATCATAGCTAACACTTGGTTTAAGAATCATGATAGAAGGTTGTATACATGGAAGAACCCTGGAGATACTAAAAGGTATCAGATAGATTATATAATGGTAAGACAGAGATTTAGGAACCAGGTTTTAAATTGTAAGACATTTCCAGGGGCAGATGTGGACTCTGACCACAATCTATTGGTTATGACCTGTAGATTAAAACTGAAGAAACTGCAAAAAAGTGGGAATTTAAGGAGATGGGACCTGGATAAACTGAAAGAACCAGAGGTTGTACAGAGTTTCAGGGAGAGCATAAGGGAACAATTGACAGGAATGGGGGAAAGAAATACAGTAGAAGAGGAATGGGTAGCTTTGAGGGATGAAGTAGTGATGGCAGCAGAGGATCAAGTAGGTAAAAAGACGAGGGCTAGTAGAAATCCTTGGGTAACAGAAGAAATATTGAATTTAACTGATGAAAGGAGAAAATATAAAAATGCAGTAAATGAAGCAGGCAAAAAGGAATACAAACGTCTCAAAAATGAGATCGACAGGAAGTGCAAAATGGCTAAGCAGGGATGGCTAGAGGACAAATGTAAGGATGTAGAGACTTATCTCACTAGGGGTAAGATAGATACTGCCTACAGGAAAATTAAAGAGACCTTTGTAGATAAGATAACCACTTGTTTGAACATCAAGAGCTCAGATGGAAACCCAGTTCTCAGCAAAGAAGGGAAAGCAGAAAGGTGGAAGGAGTATATAGAGGGTCTATACAAGGGCGATGTACTTGAGGACAATATTATGGAAATGGAAGAGGATGTAGATGAAGATGAAATGGGAGATACGATACTGCGTGAAGAGTTTGACAGAGCACTGAAAGACCTGAGTCGAAACAAGGCCCCCGGAGTAGACAACATTCCATTGGAACTACTGACGGCCTTGGGAGTGCCAGTCCTGACAAAACTCTACCATCTGGTGAGCAAGATGTATGAAACAGGTGAAATACCCTCAGACTTCAAGAAGAATATAATAATTCAAATCCCAAAGAAAGCAGGTGTTGACAGATGTGAAAATTACCGAACAATCAGTT
Organism: Schistocerca cancellata; assembly: GCF_023864275.1. Taxonomy (NCBI): domain Eukaryota; kingdom Metazoa; phylum Arthropoda; class Insecta; order Orthoptera; family Acrididae; genus Schistocerca; species Schistocerca cancellata. The sequence continues at coordinate 912,019,683 of NC_064628.1, forward strand.
TAATAAGCCACAGCTGCAAAATACTAACACAAATTGAAACTTCCTGGCAGATTAAAACTGTGTGCCCGACCGAGACTCGAACTCGGGACCTTTGCCTTTCGCGGGCAAGTGCTCTAGTTCTGCAAGGTTCGCAGGAGAGCTTCTGTAAAGTTTGGAAGGTAGGAGACGAGATACTGGCAGAAGTGAAGCTGTGAGTACCGGCCGTGAGTCGTGCTTCGGTAGCTCAGTTGGTAGAGCACTTGCCCGCGAAAGGCAAAGGTCCCGAGTTCGAGTCTCGGTCGGGCACACAGTTTTAATCTGCCAGGAAGTTTCATATCAGCGCACGCTCCGCTGCAGAGTGAAAATCTCATTCTACTAACACAAATTCTTTATAGACGAATGGAAAAACTTGTAGAAGCCGACCTCAGGGAAGATCAGTATGGATTCCGTAGAAATACTGGAACACGTGAGGCAATACTGACCTTACGACGTATCTTAGAAGAAAGATTAAGGAAAGGCAAACCTACATTTCTAGCATTTGTAGACTTAGAGAAAGCTTTTGACAATGTTGACTGGAATACTCTCTTTCAAATTCTAAAGGTGGCAGGGGTAAAATACAGGGAGCGAAAGGCTATTTACAATTTGTACAGAAACCAGATGGCAGTTATAAGAGTCGAGGGACATGAAAGGGAAGCAGCGGTTGGGAAGGGAGTGAGACAGGGTTGTAGCCTCTCCCCGATATTATTCAATCTGTATATTGAGCAAGCAGTAAAGGAAACAAAAGAAAAATTCGGAGTAGGTATTAAAATCCATGGAGAAGAAATAAAAACTTTGAGGTTCGCCGATGACATTGTAATTCTGTCAGAGACAGCAAAGGACTTGGAAGAGCAGTTGAACGGAATGGATGGTGTCTTGAAGGGAGGATATAAGATGAACATCAACAAAAGCAAAACGAGGATAATGGAATGTAGTCGAATTAAGTCGGGTGATGTTGAGGGTATTAGATTAGGAAATGAGACACTTAAAGTAGTAAAGGAGTTTTGCTATTTGGGGAGCAAAATAACTGATGATGGTCGAAGTAGAGAGGATATAAAATGTAGACTGGCAATGGCAAGGAAAGCGTTTCTGAAGAAGAGAAATTTGTTAACATCAAGTATAGATTTAAGTGTGAGGAAGTCATTTCTGAAAGTATTTGTATGGAGTGTAGCCATGTATGGAAGTGAACCATGGACGGTAAATAGTTTAGACAAGAAGAGAATAGAAACTTTGAAAATGTGGTGCTACAGAAGAATGCTGAAGATTAGATGGGTAGATCACATAACTAATGAGGAAGTATTGAATAGGATTGGGGAGAAGAGAAGTTTGTGGCACAACTTGACCAGAAGAAGGGATCGGTTGGTAGGACATGTTCTGAGGCATCAAGGGATCACCAATTTAGTATTGGAAGGCAGCATGGAGGGTAAAAATCGGAGGGGGAGACCAAAAGATGAATACACTAAGCAGATTCAGAAGGATGTAGGTTGCAGTAGGTACTGGGAGATGAAGAAGCTTGCACAGGATAGAGTAGCATCGAGAGCTGCATCAGACCAGTCTCAGGACTGAAGACCACAACAACACAACATCCTTGCATTGATCTCTACTTCATTTGTTGAGTTCTTTCTGAAAAGTATTTAAATTAATGGACTCTGTTGTGGAAATGGTCTGCCTTCCAGGGTGATTGTAGTTGTCCAGTATCTTGACCTTCTCAGTGAGCCATAACAAGGTTATCTACCTTACCTTTGTTTATGTTGTTGTTGTTGTTGTTGTTGTTGTTGTTGTTGTTGATGATGATGTCTTCAGTCCTGAGACTGGTTTGATGCAACTCTACATGCTACTCTATCCTGTGCAAGCTTCTTCATCTCCCAGTACTTACTGCAACCTACATCCTTCTGAATCTGCTTAGTGTATTCATCTCTTGGTCTCCCTCTATGATTTTTACCCTCCACGCTGCCCTCCAATGCTAAATTTGTGATCCCTTGATGCCTCAGAACATGTCCTACCAACCGGTCCCTTCTTCTTGTCAAGTTGTGCCACAAACTCCTCTTCTCCCCAATTCTATTCAATACCTCCTCATTAGCTATGTGATCTACCCATCTAATCTTCAGCATTCTTCTGTAGCACCACATTTCGAAAGCATCAATTCTCCTCTTGTCCAAACTATTTATCGTCCATGTTTCACTTCCATACATGGCTACATTCCATACAAATACTTTCAGAAACGACTTCCTGACACTTAAATCTATACTCGATGTTAACAAATTTCTCTTCTTCAGAAACGCTCTCCTTGCCATTGCCATTGCCATTGCCATTGCCCTGTCTCACTGCCTTCCCAACCGCTGCTTCCCTTTCATGCCCCTTGACTCTTATAACTGCCATCTGGTTTCTGTACAAATTGTAAATAGCCTTTCGCTCCCTGTATTTTACCCCTGCCACCTTTAGAATTTGAAAGAGAGTATTCCAGTCAACATTGTCAAAAGCTTTCTCTAAGTCCACAAATGCTAGAAATGTAGGTGTGCCTTTCCTTAATCTAGCTTCTAAGATAAGTCATAGGGTCAGTATTGCCTCAAGTGTTCCAACATTTCTGCGGAATCCAAGCTGATCTTTACTGAGGTCAGCCTCTACCAGTTTTTCCACTTGTCTCTAAAGAATTCGCGTTAGTATTTTGCAGCTGTGACTTATTAAACTGATAGTTAGGTAATTTTCACATCTGTCAACACCTTTGTTTATAAGTAGCCCAAATTTACTGGCAGCCATCTCCAGTACCCTGGTCATTTGTTCCAATTCTTCTTTAGAGCTGTTGATTAAGCAGATATCATCTGCATAGGCTAGAGATGACAGCTTCTTCCCTTTGATTTGAATTCCTTCAAAGTCCCATTTGAAAGTCTCACGTATGATCTCAAGGATAAAACTGAACATGGTAAAAGATCATCCATCTCTTTGACTGAGACACGTCACAATTTCAAAGTCACCTGTTAGTTGGTTTTCCATCTTCACCTTACTGTGCGTTCCATTCAAGCAGATATTTACCGGGTTGATGAACTTCTATGGCATCCCAAACTCTGACAACAGACAACTGAACAGGCTCTTGTGGTTTATGCAATCATAGACCTTCTTGAAATCTACTGACAAAATGTGTAGTCCTCTACCATGCTGTCTCAGTTTTTCAGTGAGCTGTCAGAGAATGAAGATGTGATACACAGTTGACCACCTTGGTTGAAAACCTCCTTAATATTCACCAATTGCTGAGTTCTATGTATGAGGCAGTTGGACAGGATCCTGTAGCATATACACTGAAGAGCCCAAGAAACTGGTAAACATGCCTAATATCGTGTAGGGCTCCCGTGAGTGTACAGAAGTGCCGAAACACAACATGGCATGGACTTGACTAATGTCTGAAGTAGTGCTGGAGGGAATTGACACTATGAATCCTGCAGGGCTGCTTGATACAATGTGAAATGAGTCTCATCCAACCAGGCAACATGTTTCCAGTCTTCAACAGTCCAATGTCGATGTTGACAGGCCCAGGCGAGGTGTAAAACTTTGTGTCATGCAGTCACAAGTGGGTCTTCAGCTCTAAAAGCCCATATCGATGATGTTTCAGTGAATGGTTCACATGCTGACACTTGCTGATGGCCCATCATTGAAATATGTTGCAATTTGCAAAAGGGTTGGACTTCTGTCATGTTGAACGATTCTCTTCAGTAATCATTGGTCCCTTTGCAGGATCTTTCTCCAGCCACAGCGATGTCAGAATTTGATGCATTACCAGATTCCTGATATTCACGGTACACTCGTGAAATGGTCATACCGGGAATTCCTCACTTCGTCGCTACCTCAGAGATGCTGTGTCCCATCACTCGTGTGCTGACTATAACACCACATTCAAATTCACTGAAATCTTGATTACCTGCCATTGTAGCAGCAGTAACCGATCTAACAACTGTGCCAGACACTTGTTGTCTTATATAGGTGTCGCCGACCATAGAACCGTATTCTGCCTGCTTACATATCGCTGTATTTTAATATGCATGCCTATACCAGTTTCTTTGGCACTTCAGTGTATTAAGCACAGCTATTCCTCCAAAGTTGTCACATTTCAATTTGACACCCTTCTTATGAATTGTGTAAATCAGGGCCATTTTCCATTCTGTTGGTAGTTCTGTTTTGGTACAGATTGTTCATATCAGCTGGCAAGATGAGTGTGGTACATATTTAAAAATTTGTGTACTTCCTTAGATTTTTGGGTGTTGCAGAGAAGCTGTATCTGAGCAAATAGCAGATTGTGTCTGCTGTAGTATTTTAATCTTTCCATTTTTATCTAAATTTGTAAGATAGTGACACAGTAATACGTAGTCAAAGGTGACATAATATCTGTATGATGACAGATCACTACTTGGCAAATAGGGGTTGTGCTAAGCAGTAGGCAGATATGTGGAGAAGATGGAAAAGTGCTTAGCTTCTCGAGACTTAACAAACAGAAACAAATCACACTCACAGCCACTGTAGTCCCCCGACACTGCCAATTGTTTGGAATAAGTATCAGTCTTGGCTGGTATGTGTGGCAGGGAAATGGAAGTTATGTGAGGCATGGAAAGGAGTAATGGGGCAAGAGAGGATTATAAAAGATGGTGTTATGATGAAACTGGCAGGTGCATGCATGGATTGGTTAGGATGTCACTGTGAGGATAATTTAGAGACAAAGGCAGAGTACATTATGAAAACAGAGTATTGAGACTAGGAAAAAAAGAGATAAATAAATGAGAACATGTTCTGCTAGAAGTGGAGTAGAAAAGACATCCATAATTTAATATATTCAAAAACCATGTGCTGGGAAAAAATGTTGTGAGCTAATGATTTCTTATTTCTAAAGTGACACACCACATTCTAAAGCTGTACTTTTTCTCTTTCCTGTAAATGGTTTACTTTTTCTCAAATTTTATTAATTAAAGAGTTATTCATAAATTAAGTTTTCCACCTACCTGAAAATACTTTTCTTAGTTGCACCTGGCAGCAAGTTTAGATCTAAAAGCTGATGTTACAGTTCTGTTGCCCAAATTTTTCTGATCTAGGAAATACATTTGTTTACTGGAATAGTGTGTTAGTAAAAAAATGCATTGTATCAAGATAATAGTACATTTAATTTCATTAATTTTACAGTCACCTAAAATACAGCTAAACTAATTACTATTTGGTTCTCTAGAACGCCATTGGTACTAAATTTGACCTCTGCCCACCTCTGTAGCTGAGTGGGCACCGCGGTTGACCACTATGCGAAGCATCTGGGTTCCATACCCAGTACTGCCAGGGATTTTTCTATGATTGGAGGCCTGAAATGGGGTGCACTCAACCTCGTGATGCCAACTGGGGAGCTACTTGACCGAGTAGTGGCAGCACCAGGTCATGAAAACTGACACCAGTCAGGAGAATGGTGTGCTGACCCCATGCCCCTCCATACTGCATCCAGTAATGCCATTGGCAGAGGATGACATGGTGGCTGGTTGAAACCAGTCAACCGACCAGCATCTACGGATGGAGTTTACATTTACGTATCATTATGAAGTAAAATGTATTTACAGATTTCACTAATTATCCTTACACTCTTCTATATATAGAACCATCAGACAATAGTTACAGCCCTCAGCACCCAGTAGCTGACATGTTAACATGCATTTGCCAGTCAACATCAGTGTAAATATCTTCATTAAAAATCAACAGATAATGAAATATTTTCATAAAACTTTGGTGATTCTATCTGAGAACTGTATTACATTATTCCCATGAATAGTGATTTGTGAAGAACCATTGTTTGTAAAGACAACAGTGCCAAGTATACTAGGAAATATGCGCCAAGGAAATTGCCACTGGCTAGGGTTTATCCAATATGATTGCTAAGTTGGTTTATTGGTACAATTGTCTTGGAAGAAACTTGACTGGCGAGACAACTATTAGAAATGATATTTGCTTTTTACAACTTCCACATTCAGAGTAATCCAGGTCTAATGACGAGATGTGTATTGATGGACGTGCCACAGGTGCAGCCAACATTGAACTCAGCATGAAGAACTCAGACGAGGCATGGAGTGAACACTAGACTGCAGTTCAGGGTGAATGATTGCAGTGGACAAAGGGAGCTCTGGTAGAGGGACCAGCAGAATGTGGTTGGTGCTTCTCTCCTGATGCAGAATGGTGCAATGTTGTGGGGTGGCATCCTTTACAACCATCTGTTGGAAAAATATCTTCACAAAAATCAGCAAGCACATGACCTGCAAAGAGGAAGAATCGATGCCCATGATGGCAGCACTAATTGTGGTGACTCTCACATTGGTATCAGAAAAGTTTGGCACAGTGAGTTACCGTAGTGGCTGTTGGAAATGAAGCTATGTGTGCTTATGTTATGTGTAACCGGCATCTGGAGAGGTAACAACCCACAGTATATCCCTGTGTTGCTTGGAGGTGGATCCTAGGCACCTATAATATCCACCCCCTCCTTAAGAAGAGGTGACAAAGCTAGCTCAGAGGCGATGTAGCTGCTGCTGGAAACAGGTGTCCTTGGCCTAGTGAACAGTGGGGGCATTGGGAGGCATTGGTAGCTTTCAGAAGGAGGTGCTTGACCAAAGGCGACTGCCCGAGATGTAGTGATGCCAACAGACTGGCAAGGCATCCGATATGACATCGAAATGGATTGCAGAGCAGGCTGCCATTATCGGAGACATGAAAAAACAGGCAAGGAGGGTCATCATTGAGGAAGGCAAGCTGGCCACTGAGACATGGGGACAGTCCCGAGCTCAGGTGTGGCCCAGGATTTTACATCATAACTTCTGTGAACTTCCCACTATATGCTCAGTGAAAAGGATAGCAGAATGAACTGGAAATGAGAACAATGCCTCAAATAAGGGCGGTATTTCACGAGGTGAAAAAGCAGGAACGGAAGGAGGAAGTGATGCAGAAAATGAAACCATAGGTACAGAGTATGCGATAGGATGTTGAGTGAGGCTGGGCTGGCAGTGGAGGATGCCAGGCTGGAGAGGAGGAAGTTGTGCCAGGGGTGGAGGAGACCACGCCGGCAGCAGATGAGGCTGCACCAACAGCATAGAGGACATGGTGGTGGCAGGAAGGGGCCATACCAGCAGTGTAGGGGACATACTGGTGCCAAAATGATCCAGGCTGATGGTGAGGGAGGGGGGAGGGGTTCAGGCTGATTTTGTCGTACCTGTGGCAGTGCTAGAGGCCATGGGGCCGGCTACATTGGGTAGTGTAGTTGTGGTGTTGGCGAGAGACTCATTGAAACCTGTTATGACCAAACAAAATTACTTTTGTTGGCCATAATTGTGGTTTCTGTGGTAACTGTGGGAAAAGGCTCATCAAACTAGAGCACAAGAAATATTAGTTCACTGTATTACATAAGTGAATAAAAAATTTACTTAACTTTAGCACACTTCTTTGGCATTGGATTGTTGTATACTTTGTAACTGTCATTGACTGGCAAAGCATCACATGATGCATATATTAACAAATTGTTCTTGTGCAGTAAGAAATGCAATATTTATGAAAGTACACTTCATCATAAACTTTAACAACTTGTTTGTTCTACATTATCATGTTGACTCCAGATGAGGTCATGAACTGGGGCAGAGCTCTTGCATGCCCAACGTTATATGGATCTCAGCGCAAGTGCACTGCTGTACTGAGAGGAAGGGTGTGTCTCCTGGAGAGTCTCTCACTGGTTGTTGTGAACTGCAGCAAGTCCTCACTAATTTGTGTGTATTGATTCACATTGTCTACTTTGGTGTGGCACTGTGATCTCTGGATGATATTGCAAAACCCACAAGCAGCATCAAGGCAGTAGAGAAGGTGCCTCTGTGGCCACCTGACCCCATGCCAATGCATTGATAGGGCCATCTGCGATGAAGCCAGCAATGACAGACAGGTGACAGGCCATTGGGATGTCAGCCATACGGTGACGTATTCAGCTGGAAGTCAGTAGGCCAGTAGGGTATCAGCAGGGAGTTGGTAGGTTTGGTGGTTAGGGTGGTGGGTCAGTAGGATGTTGGCAGGCAGTCGATGGACTTGGCCAGATGGGTGACAGACTGGTGGAACTCCAGCAGGGTGTTGACAGGCTCGGCTGGGAGCAACAGCAGCAGCATCTCTTGTAGTCATGAGCAGCATGCAATTTGGCTTCTGTTGCAATTCATTGTTCTGTTTCATGCACTGTAGTAGCGGCAGCTACATCAATAAAGTCAAGGGAGGTGAAGCCATACTGAAATGAGACCTAGGCATGTGGTGAAAGAGAAAGACATTGGTAACCATCATAAGCAGTATGAAGAGAATAGGAAACTCTGCTGGATGAGCATAAAAAAGTATGAAAAAATAGTCATTGCTGGGATGAAATCCACTCCTTGTTGCCAAATTTTGTGTCAAGGCTTAAGGAGCCTCGCCAATTAACTTGCCCCACATAGCAAGAATAAACAAACTTTATTCAGATGTGAATCCAAACTACTTTGCTCCACAAACTATTTTATATTCTGGGCAACCAGAGGCATGATGTTAGGAAGAATTCCGCTAACAGCTGGTAAAATTGTTGTTTATTGAAACACAACAATTTTTGTGGCCCAAAGCTGTATCATCAAGTACAACCTAAATGGTAAAAATCAAAAAACAGTGTCACCACACTTTGTGGATGTTAAAATTAATAAATGAATATCTAAAATATACTCACGGTTAAAAGATCATAGGCATACCAATCGCTCCCAGTCAAAACTTGCTATTCAGTGAATATTGTCAATGCTATGGAGAGTGAAAAATAATGAAGATGTGTTCCATTCATTTAGGACAAATTGCTGTCAGGTGACACTTGTCGTTACAGAGTCATGTTTTAAAATTTGCCTGCATTTAAAAAGGATAAAGAAAAATGCTGTATAGTGAGAGGATGCTAAAAGTTTTTCAAGGAACTGGATTGGCAGTTTGTCCTAAATGAATGTAAAACATCTTCATTACCTTTCACTCATCATTGAATCAACAATAGTCACTGAATAGCAAATTTTGCCTAGGAGCAATGGGTGTGCCTCTGATCTTTTAACATTGTGAGTATATTTTAGACATTCCTCTATTAATTTTAACATCCACAAAATGTGGTGACACTGTACTTTGCTTTTTACCAAGTAGGTTACACCTGATAATGCAGCTTTAGGCCATAAAATTGGTTGTGTTTCAATAAACAACCATTTTACCAGCTATTAGTGGAATTCTTCCTAACACCACACTTGGTTCCAGTACACTGATAGTCACTGGTGTTGCAGTGGAAGAGTTCTTACAAGAGCAAAGCTAGTACGATCTTATTAGTGGAGAGTGGTAAAAGTGTAGGACAATCCACAAGAGAGGTTCTAGTAAAGCAGAGGCTCATAACTGGTCAGAGACAGCATGGCTGCTACAGATGATGCTCCATCTGAGAGACTTCAGACATGGCCAGCGTAATCCAGGAGTAACGGTGAGCGGTGCACTGACTGGTAGGCCATGGGTGTGGCTGGTGTTGGGCTCAGTGTGGAGAATTCAGGCAAGGTGCAAAGAGAACACTCAGAAGCAGCTCAAAGAGTATGAAAGCTGTGGTGAAAAAAGGAGCTCTGATTGTGGGATCAGCAGGATGTCGTCAGCACTTGGCCTGGGGTGACTCACAATTTGAATTGGTGCAGAGCAGCCATGCGGTGTCATTTATAGCCATCCGACAGACTTCATGAGTGGATATGTGACCTACAGAGGAAGAAATGGTGCCCACAGTAGCTGCACTAATTGCGGTGACTCTCAAGCCACTAGTGGCAAAGTTAGCACCAAGTGTTACCATGACAACTGAGGGAGAGAGTGTTGACAAAAACTTGGTGTGCCAGAGAGGTGGGAGCCTACAGTATGTGGGGGTGGTTCCCAGATGGATATAATAGTCACTAATAAATGTGAAATAACCTCAAGTTTAAGCAATGCTGATCACTGAACTATTTGGTTAAAACTTCAACCTACTTCAGACAACAAGACCTCATGTCATCTAATATTACTGAAGATGTGTAGCAATATGATCAGGTTACTAACATCACAATGTGCGTCATACAGTAATAGTTGCATGCCCAAGTGGCCAGTCATACTAGACATGGGGATTCTTGCAAAGATAGTTAATATTTGTCATATGGCTAATGTTTGCGACACTTGTCGTGCCTGATACAACTGTCCACTTTTGTATGTGATCTAGTCACATCTCATTGACATTACTCAAAACTAGTATTACACACTGAGTGTAAACTTGGGTTTTCAGACAATTTATCTAATTTACCAAAAGTGTTCCACACCATTTCTGCTTCTGCCTTCATTTATTTTGTTGTCCATTCAATCACTGTCTTCAACTGCCATAAATACAAAAAATCATCATCCACCATGTGGACAATGTAAGGGTATTTGGAGTAGGCATCAACAATAAGTAACCACATGGACCCCAAAAACGGGCCCGCAAAATCGATATGGATGCGATCCCAGGGCCAGCGAGGCACAGGTCAGAGTGCAAATGACTGAGGAGGGCTTGCCTGGTGACATGCACACACAGTGCACCCACGGACCAGGCGGTCAATATCGCCATCGATGGCAGGCCAATACACATGCCGGCGAGCCAAAACTTTCATACAGGACATACCCCAGTGACTGTGGTGTAACAAACTGAGCACCCAAAGCCGAAAATCTGGAGGAATGACCACCCAATGGGCATCTGTCTCCATGGCCAACAGAAGGACATCATCGACCATGGAGAGCCTGTGGGACAGGTGGCACCAGGGGCTGAAATTGGACTGCATGCAACGAGTAACATAGGAGAGCCACCCGTGGACCACATAGCGGAGAACCTGCTGCCTGATAGGGTCACGGCGGGTAGCCGTGGCAATGTGAGCAGCCATAAGAGGCAGACTGTCCAGCGCATCCCGGCGGGTGGAATCAATGTGAAAGCAGAGGACCTCCTATTGGTCAAAGGCAGGATCAGGGCCAGCTGGGAGATGGGATAAAGCGTCCGCACTAATACACTTGCCACATATTGGCTGTACCTGCTATTAAAGATGAAAGAAAAACAATAAAGCTTTGGTTCTTAAACTAATATTGGATTCTCAACTTATAATTAAAACAATTTACCCTTCATTGACTGCTATCAGTCTAAGATTAAAGATAAATGAGAAATAAAAGTTAGAAAGGCTTTTTTTTAAAATGAAAGCGAAGAAGATTTTTTTAAGTGACAGTGGAAATGCTTAATATGCACTAGGTAGTTGTAATTGCATTAAATAATCCAAAGAGTTCTTTACTACATTACAATCATCTGGTTTAAAAAAGAACAACAAATTGGCAAGGTGTGATTAGGACTCACACCCTGAGGATTACATACAAACTTAATTTCAAATTTGAAGTTGGATAACAAATGACAGATTTTATGTGATATAATAAGAAATGAAACAATGGAAAATCTAGCATAGGATGTAACAATATTATTAAAAGGATTGTTGCTACTCACCATATAGCAAAGATGCTGAGTCACAGATAGATTCAACAAAAGGCTGTCAGAAAGTGAGCTTTCAGCAAACTAGGCCTTTGTCAGAAATAGACAACAGCACACACACATCCACACACACACACACACACACACACACACACACACACTCACTCACTCACAAAAATGCAATTCACACACATTGTGTGTGAGATTAACAATATTCTGATTAACAATATTCTGGTTGGCATTCACACTCCTGGAGAATTTTTTGGAGGATACCATATTCTCCATTGACTTTAGAAAATATTTATTTCATAATTGCAATTTTGGCCATTCCTGAGAACAAGGATTTTGAAAAGCCAGTCAGATAGACAGACAGAGGTATGGAACATTAAAACATATATAAAACAGAATCACTTGACATTCAAAGACATTTTCTGATAGGATTATAAATATTACAAAGCAAAATGTATGGCTGACTTGGCTCATTCCTTAATCTCTGTGAGGCAGTGATAAATTTTACCAAACAAAAGAAAGTAATTTTTGCTTGAAGGAAATATTATTGATAAGAGGTTATGCAGATAGTTTTTGCTACAGCTAATTATTTAATATCAGTGAGAAAAAAGGTATTACTTGTAATATTACTTTGTGTTTAATTTTGAATGGGTATAGTTAGAATAGATTTTTCAATAAGAAACTATTGCAAGTCTCTGATGTATAGCTTGTGCTTGTGCTAAGTTTAAAAACATTTAAGTTCTTTTTCACAGCAAAAGAAATCTAGATATGCCTGTGGAAGAATTTATAGACAGATAATTTCTTTTAATAGCTATATTTATGTAAAAAGAGAATGTCCTATGCTTACTATCACCACTTTAAATATATTTGCTAATACATATAAGCTATCAATTTAGAACTAAGGTATCTCTGTGATACATATAAGCTATCAATTTAGAACTAAGGGATCTCTGTGAGAGTATAGTAAGTCAGATGCTTGTACCTATACTAATGACTTGAAAAGCAGTATTCTGGTGCAATTGCAACAGTAATTGATGCCACTACAGGATAATGCTAACAGTCACATAAGTGTCGACCAGATACTGACAATCAGACTAATCATGTTTGCATATGCAGTGGCACAGCGAAAAGGCCACACTTGTCTTTCCTCTGTATTTTGCAGCTCAGTTATAAAACATGTATCGTGATTTTAATTCAGTGTCATCTTTGTTTTTCTCATCTTACTTCTGATACGTCTACTCTATTCCATTTGATGTCATTGAACTCCTCTTCTAACCTTATTAACCTACATTCAGTTCCTAAGTTTCTGCTATTTGTTGATCCTAAATAAAAGTTGTAGATCCAGTTGGACTTCTAAGATTCTTATTATTGTTTATTTGGCTATTTCACTAGATAGATCACTGTAGGAGATATGCTGTCAAGTAGACAGCCACATAGAAAAGACACTAACTTACTCAACTTTTGGAGAAAGTTCTCTCATGCACTTCAGTGCAATTTGAAGAGTATAGATGTAGAGCTCACTTCAGTGCAATTTGAAGAGTATAGATGTAGAGCTAACAAACATTTTTGTTTATTGTTATATGTATTTCATGAATCAAAACATTTAATTCATTATTATGATCATGTCATTAACATAAAAGTTTTCTGGGTGTGGTACCACGTCATAATGTATAAAACTACTGCTGCTGGAGAAAAACCAACATTTTGGCCACGGTTGCAGTGGTCTCCTTCTAGGTCTATTTTCTCCAGCAGCAGTAGTTTTATACATTATGACATGGTACCACACCCGGAAAACTTTTATGTCAACTAACTCTGGTCGTGGAAGCTTATGCAATTATGTGTCATTAACAGTCACTTAAAGCAGAGGTTAAAAATACATATTAACAATCAATAAATAGTAAAATGTAAACTTTTGTGGCCAGAAAAGTAACACTTATTAAATTATTCTGAGCACTACACCAAGAATTTACTAATGAAATGCATTTCCTTTCCATCTGTGGAGAACATGTTCAAGGGATGTTGCAGGTTTTTTGAAGATCCAGTGTCAAACCCTAGCACTACTGACTGAAGTAAAATTCTAGTCCCATGTGCTTCCATGCAGAGGCATCATGCAGAGGCATGACATCACATGTTCTGAACACTCAAGCACAACTGGCCACTGTCACTTTGCTGACATCTGCTGTTGCTATCATCCCATGGTGGACACTCCTCTTTCAGCATCAGAATCCAGTTATCATTCAGTGTCACACCCTCCTGCATCCAACTAAAATTATTGGGGTGTTTAGTAACCTCTATGGTCTCTCTGTATAGCATTTTATAGTATCCAGATGTAGCTGCCAGTACTTGAGTTTTATCAAAATTAATCTGGTGATCATTTAGCTGCAAAGCATATTCTGAAACAGCTTATCTGTCTGTCTTTCCCATTGTGCAGTTGCCATTGTGTTCTTCTAGTCATATTTGGGCATTCTTGTAGTAGAACTGTTACATGGTTGATAAATAAAAGTGCTCAAGTAAGCAGAGAAGGCAGAAGAGTTTGTTCACTGCAGTTGTGCTACCACCAAGTCTTTTTGGGCTACTGAAAGTTCATAAAGAAAACATTCCACAGTGATGTATGGTAAGCTCCACTTGCTTGCCCACCTGTTCAGTGCCAAATTCTATGACAGCTCTATTACAACTGCACATGGGCCAGTTGGACTCTATATCAATAATTCGGCACATTTTATCAGTAAATTAAATGGTTCAAAAAAATTGTTCAAATGGCTCTGAGCACTATGGGACTTAACTGCTGTGGTCATCAGTCCCCTAGAACTTAGAACTACTTAAACCTAACTAACCTAAGGACATCACACACATCCATGCCCGAGGCAGGATTCGAACCTGCGACCGTAGCAGTCGCGCGGTTCCGGACTGAGCGCCTTAACCGCGAGACCACCGTGGCCGGCGTAAATTAAATGGCATAGTGGTCCAGGCAGAAGAAATGTTAGCTAGTTTTGATGTGATATTGCTTTCTACCATGATTCAACTTAATGAGGTGTTGGAACAGCTGAATAGGATTTTTCCTGCTGATGTTGCAGAACTATTTAAATACTGTCTTATGACTATGTACTTCAAATACAATAATGAGTTCTACAAACAGACAGATTGTATCATTGTGAGGAGCCCCTTAAGCCAGGAGATAGAAAATATTTACATGGGGAAATCTGAAGAGCAGTCATTAGAAACTGCATAGATGGAAGTTTACATTTTCTTGATGTACTAGTCATCAAGAAAGGAGGTGGTAGCTGAGGTCAAACAGTATACTGAAAATCCACTTACGAGGCCCGTTACCTACACCAGGTTTAAATTATCACCTACAACAAAAGCAAAATGTTATAATTTGGATGGAGCAAGAAACATCTGTGAACCAGAGCTGCTTGATGTGGAGCTGAAATATCTCACTAATACATTGATCGTTGTTGTTGTTGTTGTTGTTGTTGTGGTCTTCATTCCAGAGACTGGTCTGATGCAGCTCTCCCTTGCTGCTCTATCCTGTGCAAGCCTCTCCATCTCCGAATAATTATTGCAACCGACATCCTTCTGAACCTGCTTAGTGTATTCATCTCTTGGCCTCCCTCTATGGTTTTTACCCTCCATGTTTCCCTCCAATACTAAATTAGTGATTCCTTGATGCTTCAGGACATGTCCTACCAACCGATCCCTTCTTCTAGTCAAGTTGTGCCACAAATTCCCCTTCTCCCCAATTCTAGTCAGTACCTTCCATTACTTACATGATCTACCCCACATTCTTCTGTAGCACCACAGTGCGAAAGCTTCTATTCTCTTCTCGTCTAAACTATTAATTGTCCAAATTTCACTTCCATTCATGGCTACGCTCCATACAAATACTTTCAGAAAAAAACTTCCTGACACTTAAATCTGTACTCTATGTTAACAAATTTCTCTTCAGAAATGCTTTCCTTGGAATAGCCAGTTTACATTTTATATCCTCTCTACTTCGACCATCATCAGTTATTTTGCTCCCCAAATAGCAAAACTCATCTACTACTTTATTTGTTTCCTTTACTGCTTGCCCAATATACAGATTGAATAACAATGATGATAGGCTACAATCCTGTCTTACTCCCTTCTCAACCATTGCTTCCCTCGTACCCCTTGACTCTTATAACTGCCATCTGATTTCAGTACAAATTGTAAATAGCTTTTCATTCCCTGTATTTTACCCCTGCCACCTTCAGAATTTTAAAGAGAGTATTCCAGTCAACATTGTCAAAAGCTTTCTCTAAGTCTACAAATGCTAGAAATGTAGGTTTACCTTTGCTTAACCTATCTTCTAAGACAAGTCGTACGGTCAGTATTGCCTCGCGTGTTCCAACATTTCAACGGAATCCAAACTGAACTTCCCCAAGGTCAGCTTCTACCAGTATTTCCATTCATCAGTAAAAAATTGGTGTTAGTATTTTGCAACAGTGACTTATTAAACTGATAGTTTGGTAATTTTCACACCTGTCAACACCTGCTTTCTTTGGGATTGGAATTATATTATTCTTGAAGTCTGAGGGTATTTCGCCTGTCTCACACATCTTGCTCACCAGATGGAAGAGTTTTGTCATGGCTGGCTCTCCCAAGGCTATCAGTAATTCTAATGGAATGTTGTCTACTCCTGGGTCCTTGTTTTGACGTAGATCATTCAGTGCTCTGTCTCAAACTCTCCATGCAAGATCATATCTCCCATTTCATCTTCATTTACCTCATTTTCCATTTTCATATTTCTCTCAAGTACATCATCCTTGTATAGACCCTCTATATTCTCCTTCCACCTTTCTGCTTTCCTGTCTTTGCTTAGAACTGGTTTTCCATTTGAGCTCTCAATATTCGTACAGGTGATTCTCTTTTTTCCAAAGGTCTCTTAATTTTCCTATAGGCAGTATCTATCTTACCCCTAGTGATCTATGCTTCTACATTCTTCCATTTTACCTCCAGCCATTTCTGCTTAGCCATTTTGCACTTTCTGTCAGTCTCATTTTTGAGATGTTTTTATTTCTTTTCACCTGCTTCATTTAGTGCATTTTTTATTTTCTCCTTTCATCAGTTGAATTCAGTATCTCTTCTGTTACCCAAGGATTTCTGCTAGCTCCTGTCTTTTTACCTACTTGATACTCTGCTGCCTTCACTATTTTATCTCTCAGAGCTACCCATTCTTCTTCTACTGTATTTCTTTCCAGTATTCTTGTCAGTCATTCCCCAATGCTCTCTCTGAAACTCTACAACCTCTGTTTCTTTCAGGTTATCCAGGTCTCATCTCCTTAAATTCCTGTTTTTTGCAGTTTCTTCAGTTTTAATCTACAGTTCATAACCAAAAAATTGTGGTCAGAATCCACTTCTGCCCCTGGAAACATCTTACAATTTAAAACCTGATTCCTAAATCTCTGTCTTACCATTATATAAACTATCTGAAACCTTCCAGTGTCTCCAGAGCTCTTCCACATATACAATCTTCTTTCATGATTTGTTCATCAAGAAAAGATAAATATCCACTGAGAGAGAGAGAGAGAGAGAGAGAGAGAGAGAGAGAGAGAGAGAGAGAGAGAGAGAGAGAGAGACAGAGCATTAAAACAGATATGGAAAGACCATAATGATGTACAGGAATCTGGGAAATCAAAGGTTTTCTCGCATTTCATTAAATACCTTTCTGACTGCATATGAAAAATATTGATGAAAGAGAATATCATTGCAATCTATAAACCCACCAAGATGATACAGAACACCTAAAGCTGACCAAGGATTGTCGCAAACTGCTGGGAAAAGTAGGAATTTTAAGGATTCCATGTAATTCTAAGGACTTATACATGTGTACTACTAACAGAACAGCTGAAAAATGAATAGAACACAAGGCTAACTGTGCAAGGAGGGAAACACACAGATCAGCTGCTGTTGTAGAACAATTCGTATACAAGAATGTATGAAATGAACAAAAAGTAAACTGGCCATTTTTTTACTGTAAACTTTACGAAAGACACGCGATATTTTATTTATTTTCGGAGTAGCACGAAAACTATGAGCCAGTTCATTATCAGGCTGCAATATATGACATGAAAGAAAGATGTGAAAGAACAAAGCTCTTTTATTGAACAGTTTCCTTAGAATCGAATGAGAAAGTGAGTGTGTGAATTTCTAAGGGACCAAACTGCTGAGGTGATCGGTCCCTAGACTTACACACTACTTAAACTAACTTATGCTAAGAACAACACACATTCAAGCCCAAGGGAGGACTCAAACCTCTGGCAGGCCGGGCCAGAATGAGAAAGACTGCATAGTGTAGAAAACATGCGAATCCCAAAACAATCGTTTTAAATTTTTTACGCGAGATGTTTTAATGAGAAAATAACTACGAGGTGCATTCAAGTTCTAAGGCCTCCAATTTTTTTTCTAATTAACTACTCACCCAAAATCGATGAAACTGGCGTTACTTCTCAACGTAATCGCCCTGCAGACGTACACATTTTTCACAACGCTGATGCCATGATTCCATGGCAGCAGCGAAGACTTCTTTAGGAGTCTGTTTTGACCACTGGAAAATCGCTGAGGCAATAGCAGCACAGCTGGTGAATGTGCGGCCACGGACAGTGTCTTTCATTGTTGGAAAAAGCCAAAAGTCACTAGGAGCCAGGTCAGGTGAGTAGGGAGCATGAGGAATCACTTCAAAGTTGTTATCATGAAGAAACTGTTTCGTAACGTTAGCTCGATGTGCGGGTGCGTTGTCTTGGTGAAACAGCACACGCGCAGCCCTTCCCGGACGTTTTTGTTGCAGTGCAGGAAGGAATTTGTTCTTCAAAACATTTTCGTAGGATGCACCTGTTACCGTAGTGCCCTTTGGAATGCAATGGGTAAGGATTACGCCCTCGCTGTCCCAGAACATGGACACCATCATTTTTTCAGCACTGGCGGTTACCCGAAATTTTTTTGGTGGCGGTGAATCTGTGTGCTTCCATTGAGCTGACTGGCGCTTTGTTTCTGGATTAAAAATGGCATCCACGTCTCATCCATTGTCACAACCGACAAAAAGAAAGTCCCAGTCATGCTGTCGTTGCGCGTCAACATTGCTTGGCAACATGCTACACGGGCAGCCATGTGGTCATCCGTCAGCATTTGTGGCACCCACCTGGATGACACTTTTCGCATTTTCAGGTCATCATGTAGGATTGTGTGCACAGAACCCACAGAAATGTCAACTCTGGAGGCTATCTGTTCAACAGTCATTCGGCGATCCCCCAAAACAATTCTCTCCACTTTCTCGATCATGTCATCAGACCGGCTTGTGCGAGCCCGAGGTTGTTTCGGTTTGTTGTCACACGATGTTCTGCCTTCATTAAACTGTCGCACCCATGAACGCACTTTCAACACAGCCATAACTCCATCACCACATGTCTCCTTCAACTATCGATGAATTTCAATTGGTTTCACACCACGCAAATTCAGAAAACGAATGATTGCACGCTGTTCAAGTAAGGAAAACGTCACCATTTTAAGTATTTAAAACAGTTCTCATTCTCGCCGCTGGCGGTAAAATTCCATCTGCCGTACGGTGCTGCCATCTCTGGGACATATTGACAATGAGCGCGGCCTCATTTTAAAACAATGCGCATGTTTCATCTCTTTCCAGTCCGGAGAAAAAAAATTGGAGGCCTTAGAACTTGAATGCACCTCGTACATGGCCAATGTCTCCAGGTCATAGTGGCTTTTTCTGAATGATGAAGACTGTTTTAATTAGTGGTGAATTGCTACATAAGATGATTCTACAATACATCACTGAATGGAATAAGTCAAAACAGGCAGATTTTGAGACGTTGATGTTGGGACTCACCGATCATTCTTAGTGCCGCCACACAATTACGCGCGTCCTCTACGTGTGGCGCTGTCTGCCAGCCATGCAGCAGCTGCGCCACCTAAGCGGCCAGCCAAGCAGCTGGCACTAGACTGGGATTCAGTGCTCATTCAAATGCTAACGTGTACACATGTCTTGCTTGTCAACTTACTCTGTGACTTATATGTCTTGTGTCATTCTGAAATATATGTGTTAAACTTGACGTTATAACAATTGGTGACGAGGTAGTAGATTTTTCCTTTTCACCGTTGACCCACAGGTTTCCATGGCTACTGTCGAGCAACTATTGCAAAATCTCCTTGAACAGCAAACGCTTCTAACAGCGGCGATTCGCGGTACGTTGCGGCGTCAAATGCGGGGCGTTTCTCGTCGTTGGCTGTACCTCCTTTTCCTCCTTAGAACGAGATGGCGGAAGACTGGTCTGATTATGAAAAACGTCTTCGACAGCACTTCTTGGCATTTCATGTCACAGACGAACAACCATGTAAGTCTCTGTTCCTTTCCTGGATTTCACCTCAACTGTATCGGTTGTTGTCGCAATTGGCTCCTATGAAGGATCCTGCATCTTTGTCCTTTGCTGAAATGTGCTCACTTCTGTCTGTCTATTTTCAAAAGCAAATGCATGTGGTAGCCTCTCGTGTTGCCTTTTATTGTTGTCAAAAACAGCCACATCAATCCTATCGTGCTTGGGCTGCTGAACTTCATGGCCTCAGTCGAAAGTGTCAATTTGTTACTGACATTCACAAAGAATCCTATGCCGATTCCATGGTACGGGATGCTATTATCTGGTCGGCGCCCGACAAAGAAGTTCGGCAACGTGCCCTTCAGTTGGCAAATCTGACTCTAGATGAAGTTCTCTCCATTGCGCAGTCTTTTGCAATTTTTCGCGCCGCTGGGGCGCAAATAGAGGCATGGGGTGATGTCGGGGAAATACAACCTCTGTGCACTGTTGACGACGCGTGCGGAGCGTCCCCGCTGGCCGACGTGGCTGCAGTGCGCTCCCATGTGCAGCCTCGGCCTAACCGTAAACAACCTGCTAAGAAACTGCAACAAAACCCCCGGCAACTTCTTTCATGTCCACGGTGTTTTACGAAACGTTCACGCGAGGATTGTCCCCAACATTGGGCTGTGTGTCACAATTGCAAAAAGAAAGGTCATGTGTCTTCAGTTTGCAAATCCGACCGCATGCATGATGTTCATGAACATGACACTGATTCTGATTCTGTGTTGTCTGTCAATTGCACTTCTTCCCTTTCAGGGAAGTTATTCCTCACTGTCCAAATCCTTGGTCGCGATGTTCGCATGCAGGTGGATACCGGTTCTGCTGCCACTACAATTAATTCTCAGACATATCTTCAGTTGGCTTCTCCACTCCTGTCACCTGTCACTCGGCAATTACGGACGTACAATAAACAGAAGATTTCTCTCTTGGGACAGTTTAATGCGCGGCAACCACCAGTGCTCTCGCCCGCATTTTTTCTTTGGAAGGCCTCCCCTCTACTCTTGTTACTGATAATGGTCCGCAATTTGCCTCTTCTGAATTTGCAGATTTTTGTGCTCGTCACGGCGTTATGCATGTCACGGTCCCGCCGTTCCATCCACAATCGAACGGTGAGGCTGAATGACTGGTCCGCACATTTAAGGCTCAGATGCGGAAACTTCTGACTTCTTCTGCTGCTGATGATATGCTTCTCCAGTTTCTGGCGTCTTACCGTTTCACCCCCGTGGGCGACCACAGCCCGGCTGAGCTCTTACATGGCCGACAGCCCCGCATGCTACTTCATCTTCTACGGCCTTCCACCTCATGGCCGCGAGTGCCTTCACTTGTCCGGTTCACCGCCGACGACCTCGCCTGGGTACAGGGATATGGCAGGTGGCCAAAATGGAGCCCGGGCCCCATCTTACGACACCGTGGCCGATGCCTGTATGAAATCCAGACGGACACAGGTGTTGCAGTGCGTCATTCGGACCAGCTTCGATCTCGTGTGCCGGCAACGCCTGTTCCGAATGCCGCTACACCACCTTCGGCTCTACCTGACGCTCGGGATCTTGGCATCTCTCAATACTCACAATGCAGCCCTCTCACTGTCATCGCGATGCCAGCACAAGAACGGACGCCACCAGGAGACGTGCCCATGCAGGAACCGGATGACCATCCTCTGTCAGAGCCAATCTACTTGCCACCTCCTCCAATGGACGCTGACACATTGCCCATGTCTCCTGTTATATCAACTGGACTTGCCGCAACGGGCAGATTGGTGCATGGGGCCCCAGCAAGTTCGACCCCTACGTCTCCTGTCATCTCGAGCCGTTATCATCGGGGACACTTCAGTCCATACGGAAAGCCTCCTCCTCGAGACTTTACAGCGAGTCAAACATCGCCTATGGACGTTAGCCATCTCCAGGACACCTCCATCAGGACCAGTGCAACAATTTCAAAGGGGGGAAAAGTGTTGTGACTCGCCAATCATTCAAAGCACCGCCACGCAATTACGCGCGTCCTCTACATGCGCCGCTGTCTGCCAGCCATGCAGCAGCTGCGCCACCTAAGCGGCCAGCCGAGCAACAGCCGCTAGGCTGGGACTCAGTGCTCATTCGAATGCTAAAGTGTACACATGTCTTGCTTGTCAACTTACTCTGTGACTTATATGTGTTGTGTCGTTCTGAAATATACGTGTTAAACTTGACGTTATAACAGTTGATACCCTTGATTTTGGAGATTATCCAGAGAGCAAATGTTCCTGAGTTAAGCCATTTAAAGTATTTGGTGTTTCCTCCAGTTACCCTGTTCTCTATGTAGACACCTAAGTATTTCAAACAGTATACCCTCTGCATCCCCTGCCTCTTGTTTGTAATAACAATCTCCTGTGGGCTTTCACAATGAAATGCAACTGATTTTCATGAGGTTTATTATTAGAAAACTACTGGGAACCACTTCAGAACATCTGCAAGTAATTGGATGACATTAAACTCTTAGGTCAGTGGATATTTTATTGCACATCATTCTCAAAACTCTGTCACATCTTGTTCAGTGCACAGTTGCTAATGCCAAGTAATACTGAATTTTATTGACAGTAACTGTAAATAATCTAAAAGCAGTCTTTTGGATACAAAAAAGTAACAAATACCATATAATTTATATTTAATCTGAGTGTAAGAAATGCTTCTTTGCTTTATTGTAGAAGGTTTTAATTGTGTTTAGTACATATCAAGTTTTTCTGACTCCACAGGTTGAAGGTACATTCAAGCTGTACTCACCACCAGTATTATTAGGCTATGAAAGGGAATCTCAACTCTCACAGCTGGCAAGTTTGTCACTTTCTGGAGATAGTCAGCTTTTGCAGCCACAGAATGATGCAACATTTCTCACTCTTTTCATCACAGTGCAACCTCCTCTTAACCCACCAGAATTACTGAAGGTATTCCAAACATCCAATTTGTATCTATATTTTATATGTTCATTTTGTAATATAGAGACTTAGTCAGAATAGAGATATCTTCCATTTTTAAATATACAAAAAGGTACCCAAAAGAAACTGAACTGATTTTTGGTGGACAGAGCTTCTGTACCACTACATTTTGCTGCCAGTAGAACATAGAGTGAACATTCCAGAGCCAGTAAGCTGAGTTCCATCGCTGATGAAGGTTAGGACTAATTTTGGCAGAGCTTGAAGTAACAACGGTTTTATGTGATTATCTTTTTTGCAATGGCTGATTTCATGAACAGCATGCAGCTGCGAAATTCTGGTGTTTGCTCAGAAAAAGTGGAATTCTTGAAATGTTAAAAACAGTGTACTAGGATGATTCCATGGGGGAAAACTCAATTGTTTGAGCGGTTTTCCTGTTTCAAAAATGGTGAAATGTGAGTTGATGACAAACCTTGTTCTGGTTGCCCTTCCATGACCTAAACACAAGAAAATGTTGAAAACATTTGTGCACTCATCAACAGACATTGATGATGGACTATTGTAGAAATTGTGGAGCTGTTGGGAATGACTTAGAGTGACAGAAGATTTGAGAATAAAAAGGGTGGCTAACAAATTTTTGCCATGACTGCTGACTGATGAACGAAAATAAGGTCATGTGGAAGCACGCTGTGCTTTGAAAAAAGAGTCCTGCAATGATCCAAAGTTTTTTTTCAAGAATTATCACAGGTGTGGAACTTGGTGCTATGCTTACAATCCTGAATCAAAGCAGTAGTCAAGCCAAAGGAAGACTTCAAGTTTGCCTCACCCCACGAAAGCTCATAAGGTGAAATGAAACATTAAAATAATGCTGCTTTTTTTCCCCCTACATGAGAGGAGGCACACATTCAGAGTTTGTTCTGTGGGGTCAGACAGTTAATCAGGCTTTTTACTTGGAAATTTTGAAATGATTGTGCCACAGGTGTGCAGCAGAAGTGGCCTGATTTGTGGCAGTTGGATGACTAGTTTTTCCATCATGACAATGCCCCTACTCACACAGCTCTTCTTGACCAAAAATTGGTGAGACCCCTGTTCCTCACACCGCATACTCACATGATCTTGCCCATTGCAACTTCTTTATGTTTCCTGGAATGAAAAGAGACATAAAAGGAAAGCATTTTTCTGATGTTGATGTTGCTGACATACAGAAAAAAACTACCGAGGTGCTGTCAAGCATCACAAAAGATGAATTCATCTTCACTTACCAATTCAGTTGCTACCCTCGCATTTCAAATAAGTCCTTTCAAGTTATTAATGTTGACGAACTCTCAAAGCCTTAACACATGTGGGTCCATATGGTAGAGTATGATACAAAATGCATACAGCATGTTATCGTATAGAATAAAAGCTTTATTTTGTTCAAATGGTGCACAACAAGAAAGCACATCTGCTTGATCTGAAACCTTAGAGAGCACCGCCCCCCCCCCCCCCCCCTCTCATCCCCCATCCATATTGTGGAACAGTGGGGAAAGGTGATCGCCATGGGCCAATGATGGTGCATAGTATCCAATTGTTGTGGAATGTCAGTTGTTGGGAGAATTTCGACAACGTTCACTTGTAGGGAGTTGTCCTGATGGTCCTCAATTGGAGTGACAAAGGGGTATGATGTTCATGGGGTGGTGATTGTTGGGAAACCTTTGGCGGACAGCCATGATACGATGGCTGCCATGTCCATGTCATTGGGCAGTTTGCAGGAACATGTGAGATGCTGGTTAATGAAACCATTCCCAGTGCCACATTCAGGATGTTGACCTTTGATGACCAGGAACTTATCAAGCAGTTTGATGCTAAGATCATCAGGTTGGAAGTATTTGACATCAAGTTATATTACAAAATTGTTGATGGCCATGGTGTGTGTGTGGCCAAGTCACTATGTTTGATGGTAGATGCTGATATGTCATTGTCGGTGGATGTGTCATCCTGAAGAATCCATGCAGGTTGTAGATGGTTGATGGATACTGTGCTGGGTGTTCCAGTCAGTAGTATTTTGAATGTGCCATGTTTTAGAGCCTTGTGTGGATCTGTATAGCCTTGTGTGATTCTGTATAAGGAAGCTGTAAATCAGACAGGATTGTACCATAATCAAGCACAACATGATTGCAGACCACTAGTACCGTATGATTGAATACTTTAGGAGTGCTATGACATTTTAGAGGCTGTATCTTGAGTTTTTTAATGTGTTCTTTCATCCTGGTGAGGAGAGCAGGAAGTCTGCTGGTTTATTCCAGTGGCAACTGTAGCACAAATTCAGTAGGAAGGGCGAGCAGCTTGACATAGAGAACTTTAGTGATAGTGGCATGAAGGTAATTTTTGTGGGTGGTGCATATGCCTAATAGCACCCTTGGTACAGCTTCTGTCCAGTGACCACCAAGGCTCACAAGGAAGGCTTTTAGTACTTGATGCCATTGTTCCACAATACTGTAGCTTTGAGGGTGGTATGTGGTCATTCAGTGATGATGAGTGCCACAGAAGTTACATAATTTACTGAACAGGGCAGCTTCAAATTGTCAGTCTTGATTTATGATTATGGACACTGGACACCCGTACTGGGAAATCCAAGCTTCTATGAGGGCTCTGGCGGTTGGCACTGCTGACATGTCTTGGAGAGACTGCATTGTGTGGTTGATGACTGAAAGGATGTATTGGTAACCCTCAGATTCCCGGAGGGGTCCCGCCATGTCTTGAAAATGCCTTATCAGTATCATAAACTGTCTGAAGTGTGGTTGTGCCTGGCATCCCACTTTGCTTTCTTGAAGAGGTATGCACATGCATGTCAACTCCTTGAAATCTTTCTTGACATTTGACCATACAAAATGAACTATAATGAGGCACTTCAAAGGTTGAACATTGGGATGTAACAAAACTGGTTGAGGTATGAAGGAATACATTTGTTTCATGACACATTCTACTGCAACTGTCTCATTGTCCCCTGTATAGGATGATGTTCAAGTTTCAGGGTAGTAGTTGTGTCATTGAGGAAGACTTAGAGCTGTTTGTTGTGCTGTTCAGCCTCCACAAATTTATCATAGCTGATTTGTGTGCGGAGAGGATATTGATCCATGAGAGGTAATTAATGATGCCATTGTCCATGCCTTTAATCTGATGCGTGTTGGTTGTAAACTGTGTGATGTAATCTATGTGGCAGAAATGTGTAGTGCATAGGTTTTTCAATGGGTTATAGATTGAGCCCTATAGTGGTTGGTGATCTTGTTGATGACTGGTGGGCTGCCTTCTACATTGTCCTCGAAATGACAGATTGCCTCATAGACTGCAAGAAATTCACAGTTGTAGGCAGACCATTTACTTTTGGAAAGAGTCCGTTTTCACAAAAAAAATCTGTTTGGTTGCTGTACACCTCCCACTTCAAGTCGCTTGTGCCAGATATTATGATTAACCATTTGAGTGCCAACACCATGAAAAATATATAACTTAAAAAATTTTCACGCTGAAGACAGATGCCCCTGCAAGGTAGTGGGTGAAGTCCCCGATATTCTATAGCGGGTAACTGCCAGTTAGGATACATGCGTTAAGAGTTCTGTAGTCACCACATGAACATAAAGTATCATCTTTCTTTGGCACTAGTTTAATGAGGAAGCCCACAGACTGTTTCAAGGTCTGACTATTTGGGCTTTTAAAAGTTCATCAACCACTGCCTTGGTGGTGCATAGTTTATCTGATGGAAATGGTGTTGTCTGTGTCAGACTGGAGGGGACCAGGCATGGTGGGGATCTTGTGTATTGTTCCATTACTGTTGGTGCACTGGGTGAATAACAAGCAAGGGGAATTCGTGGGTGGTAAGCTGTGCATGGTAAGAGCAGAGAGCACTAGAGCAAGAGGTGCATTACTAACCTTTTTGGTACTTAAAGGCTTTGTATATGGCTGGTGTAGGTGCATTGGAAGTGTGTTGCACTGGTACAATTGCGTTATCATCAAAAAGTGAGGTTGGTCAATAGTTTTGTATATGATGATGTGCTGCAGTGAGTTCTTCAGATGTTTTTTGGATTGCTGGTCATATTGTTCCATTCTCCTGTTTGAGGGCGTAGAGACTCCAGGTGGCTCTCGAAATAAAGAAACTGGTTTTGTTAAGTCTTAATGATTGAGTTGATGCAGTCAAGTAGAAGATGATAGTGACCATCCATTGGGGTGTACTACTAGTTGTTGGGTACAGAAAATGTAATACGGACATGTTGCATTTCCAAGAGGGCATGGCTGGTGATGCCAGCAGCTTAGCAATCATTGCATGTTGAATCAACATGCCATTTGACGAATCCAGTAGAAGCTGGGAATGCCAGAGGAAATCAGTTTGCTGACATGTGCAATTGAAAGTTTCTTGTGACCATTGTTCTGAACCCCAGGTCCAATGTGCGAGTTTCAGAGCCTTAAACAGTGATTGCTTTGTTCACTGCGTGATGATGTATAATAGTGTTTCTGTGTGCTGTGGCAGCAAAGAATCAAGGTCCCACACTTATGTCGGAGCCATAATCAACTAAATAGTATCGCTGTCCAAGGTTATCTGAGACATAGAGTCTGCCATTGTCCTGCATTGGAGAATGTGCAGTGGTCCTTTGCTATGCGAGATGAGGTGGCTTGAATGATAATGATGATCTTGTGCACCTATTGCAGGCCATGCAGCCCTTTTGGGTGGTTACATAGCAAATGGCAGTTGCACGCAGTATCGCCAAACTATGCATGATAGCAGCAGACAAATTTTGCGGTGTCACTGGTGACGTCATGTGCACTGAGGGTGCTGTCCAATACAGTGAACCATACAGATTACAGACTGGAGGCGACATCTGTGGGTGGTCATTTCAATTGCCACGGAAGAATTGGTAGCTGTAACATAGGTGAATGTCCCATTTTCATATGCAATGCAATTGTTAGGGCAGCTAGACAGTGCATTTGTGTTGGTGACTGCATCAACACTGGGCCCAAAATTAGTTCACAAGGCACAAAAGGGTCATTGTTCACAGCAGGTGATCAGGGGTAAGTTCAGTCAGATACTAGTGGTTCAGTACGGGCCTTTTGCAGAGCAGTGGTGGTAACGAAATCACACAGGGTGTCACTGTTCAGAATTATTGACAATCATTGATGCACTCCACAGGCAAGTGTCACTCTCACTTTTGAAGAATATACTTCGTTGGAGAGGTGGCTGCGATGCATTGTATACTCCGGTACTGCACTCGTTCACGTAATTCATGAACTACAATGCACAATGCTTACAAAGTGGCTGCGGTTTTGATACATAAGAGCTGGTTTGGTGTGTATTTGCTGTAATTCATGGTTGTTTTGGGACACCAATGTAGATCTATATGATAGAGAATGACACAATATACATACAACATGATACGGTATGGAATGAAAGATTTATTCAGCTCACATTGTACACAGTAAGAAAGCATTTATGCTCAAGCCAAAAACACAGTCAGTTCCAAAGATAGTCTGTTGTGAAGCAAGATTGATTGTTGGCAGGGTAGCACAATGTGGTCTCCCCCCCCCTACTCCCACCACCCACCTCGCACCCCATCCCCCCCCCCCCCACCCACTAACCCCCTTCCCCCCCCCACACACACACACACACACACATTAGTAAATTAACAATCCCAGTGTGGAGTAACTGATAACATGTCATGAAATGAGAGGCAAAGGAGAGACAAGAATGACAAAAAGAAATTTTATAATGTTTAGAAGAACAGAAAGAAAAGAAGAAGAAATACAGAGAGCGGCATGAAATGACATCACATTTAAAAAACTGTTCGGTGGTTTCAGTGACTGGTCCTAACAGTGTAGCAATGTACCTACTAAAAAACAACCAAATACAAATGCTTTATGGCAGACACAATTTTGACAAGCGATAGACAGTTTCAAAAATACAGTCCCTAAGGAGATTACCAAAAAAAGAAGGAAAATAAATCTTTTGACTTGATGTTCCAAGCAGAGTAACAAAAATCATTTGCTTAATTGATATGACCACCCTTCAGCCACCTGTGTAATCATTCAATGACTCTGGGGATGTTTCCTAACAGATTCATATGTAGAATAATGATACCTCCTGTGGTGCCCAGGGGCACAAGTCACAACACACATGATGGCTCTAATGTGCAAGTCATGAAAAAG
Organism: Schistocerca cancellata; assembly: GCF_023864275.1. NCBI lineage: Eukaryota > Metazoa > Arthropoda > Insecta > Orthoptera > Acrididae > Schistocerca > Schistocerca cancellata. The sequence continues at coordinate 912,048,679 of NC_064628.1, forward strand.
CAATGCTTATGCAGTCCATAGCAGCCATGTGGGATTTTCAGATATGCCCCCAGACCACCAGGAGGTGCACCGAGAACTATAGATCACTAGGTACCTCGCCAGGCAACAGCAAGAGGTCACTGTCCACGTCGCAAGACCACACCTACGTCTGGTCATGAGTTACTAGGGGGTAGAACGTCCCTTCCTGGAAAACAGGTATTTAAAGAGACCCTAGTATTACTGGTGACAGTTCCCGTCGACAAGAGTGGCTGACTCGTGTGCCGACTACTTGTAGTCCCTCAGTTAAGCTCTTGTTGACATACAATTGATGACAACAGCAGAACATCAAAAAGTAGGCTTCTGCATTGGAAAAGATCTTTCCTCAAGTGTTAGTTATTTCACTGTTTAGTTCTGGCTCCAGGGAATTAGGTGGAGCCAAATCCACAAAACTGTATGTCGTTTGGAACCACGGAAGAGGCAAAGTTAATTTGTGATTATAAATTGTGACAAACAGATTTTTTGTTTTCAGAAGGACAATAATGAATTTATTGCACTCCTCCTGGGACTCTCTTTCAGTTAGGACATATTGACAGGTTTCCTAACATCCATCTAAAAGAATGCAAACAAGAAAATCGCCTCTAATTGGTGGCCAATTTCACTCCCTTTTTTTTTTTTTCAAAATGCGTGCAGAAAGTAGGTTGTAACAGAAAACTGACTCCCTCTTTACAGCATTACTTGCCAGCTGCCTCTCAGTGTGGCTATTGTAAGGGATTTTCCACAGAAAAGGCCATATATGATTTCAAAAATATAATCCTGCCAGGGATAAAACTGTCCTGTTGGTATATTCTGTGACATTTCCAATGATATTGATTTTTGTGAAGCACAAAATTCTAGTTGGGAAACTATAGTTCTATGTCATAAATTATATTCCTCTTTCAAGGACTGAGTCTTAACTTCATAACAAAAAACAGAAGGTGACCTTAACAATATGTAGATGACAGAAATCGAAACAAAATCAGAATGTGGCTTGAGATTTTAAGGAGGGACTGGAGGTCAGTTTGAATCACAGGGATGGGATCAGATGGCAGATGCTGTTTGTAGAGGTGTCAGGCAGCTGGCATAGACCTTCACTAGTATACACCTTTTGGTCAAGTACCACAGTGGTAGATCCTTTGCCTGCTGGAAGGATAATGATGGGAGTCATCAGCTTCTAGGGGACATAGAGCCCGGAGTTCTGCAGAGGACAGGTTAGTGTCATTTTGTGTGGACATGAAGAAGGGTTGTGAAGCAATGCTGGATGTGAGAAATTTTGGGAAGACTTGTAACGGATGATTTTGAGGTAGTGATGGTGGATTGAGCTGGGATCATGGGCAAACCATGAACCATGGACCTTGCCATTGGTGGGGAGGCTTGCGTGCCACAGCGATACAGATAGCCGTACCTTAGGTGCAACCACAATGGAGGGGGTATCTGTTGAGAGGCCAGATAAACGCGTGGTTCCTGAAGAGGGGCAGCAGCCTTTTCAGTAGTTGCAGGGGCAACAGTCTGGATGATTGACTGATATGGCCTTGTAACACTAACCAAAACTGTCTTGCTGTGCTGGTACTGCGAATTGCTGATAGCAAGGGGAAACTACAGCCATAATTTTTCCTGAGGGCATGCAGCTTTACTGTATGGTTAAATGATGATGGCGTCCTCTTGGGTAAAATATTCCGGAGGTAAAATAGTCCCCATTCGGATCTCCGGATGGGGACTACTCAAGACAATGTCATTATCAGGAGAAAGAAAACTGGCGTTCTATGGATCGGAGCATGGAATGTCAGATCCCTTGATCAGCCAGGTAGGTTCGAAAATTTAAAAAGGGAAATGGATAGGTTAAAGTTAGATATAGTGGGAAATAGTGAAGTTCGGTGACAGGAGGAACAAGACTTTTCATCAGGCGAATACAGGATTATAAATACAAAATCAAATAGGGGTAATGCAGGAGTAGGTTTAATAATGAATAAAAAAATAGAAGTGCGGGTAAGCTACTACAAACAGCATAGTGAACGCATTATTGTGGCCAAGATAGACACGAAGCCCGCGCCTACTACAGTACAAGTTTACATGCCAACTAGCCCTTCAGATGACAAAGAAATTGAAGAAATGTATGATGAGATAAAAGAAATTATTCATATAGTGAAGAGAGACGAAAATTTAATAGTCATGGGTGACTGGAATTCGGTAGTAGGAAAGGGGAGAGAAGGAAATGTAGTAGGTGAATATGGATTGGGACTAAGAAATGAAAGAGGAAGCCGCCTGGTAGAATTTTGCACAGAGGGTAGCTTTGAGGGATGAAGTAGTGAAGGCAGCAAATGATCAAGTAGGTAAAAAGACCAGGGCTAGTAGAAATCCTTGGGTAACAGAAGAAATATTGAATTTAATTGACGAAAGGAGAAAATATAAAAATGCAGTAAATGAAGCAGGCAAAAAAGAATACAAATGTCTCAAAAATGAGATCGACAGGAAATGCAAAATGGCTAAGCAGGGATGGCTAGAGGACAAATGTAAGGATGTAGAGGCTTATCTCACTAGGGGTAAGGAAAATTAACAGCCTACAGGAAAATTAAAGAGACCTTTGGAGAAAAGAGAACGACTTGCACGAATATCAAGAGCTCAGATGGAAACCCAGTACTAAGCAAAGAAGGGAAAGCAGAAAGGTGGAAGGAGTATATAGAGGGCGATGTTCTTGAGGACAATATTATAGAAATGGAAGAGAATGTAGATGAAGATCAAATAGGAGATATGATACTTCCTGAAGAGTTTGACAGAGCACTGAAAGACCTAAGTCGAAACAAGGCCCCAGGAGTAGGCAACATCCCATTAGAACTAATGATAGCCTTGGGAGAGCCAGGCCTAACAAAACTCTACCATCTAGTGAGCAAGATGTATGAGACAGGCGAAATACCCTCAGACTTCAAGAAAAATATAATAATTCAAATCCCTAAGAAAGCAGGTGTTGACAAATGTGAAAATTACCGAACAATCAGTTTAGTACATCACAGCTGCAAAATACTAATGGGAATTCCTTACAGATGAATGAAAAAACTAGTAGAAGCCAACCTCAGGGATGATCAGTTTGGTTTCCATAGAAATATTGGAATACGTGAGACAATACTGACACTACGACTTATCTTAGAAGCTAGATTAAGGAAAGGCAAACCTATGTTTCTAGCATTTGTAGACTTAGATAAAGCTTTGGTCAATTTTGAGTGGAATACTGTCTTTCAAATTCTGAAGTTGGCACGGGTAAAATACAGGGAGCGAAAGGCTATTTACAATTTGTACAGAAAGCAGATGGCAGTTATAAGAGTCGAGGGACATGAAAGGGAAGCAGTGGTTGGGAAGGGAGTAGTACAGGGTAGTAGCCTCTCCCGAATGTTATTCAATCTGTATATTGAGCAAGCAGTAAGGAAACAAAAGAAAAATTTGGGTTAGGTATTAAAATCCAGGGAGAAGAAATAAAAACTTTGAGGTTCGCCGATGATATTGTAATTCTGTCAGAGACAGCAAAGGACCTTGAAGAGCAGTTGAACGGGATGGACAGTGTCTTGAAAGGAGGATATAAGGTGAACATCAACAAAAGCAAAACAAGGATAATGGAATGTAGTCGAACCAAGTCGGGTGATGCTGAGGGTATTAGATTAGGAAATGAGACACTTAAAGTAGTAAAGGAGTTTTGCTATTTGGGGAGCAAATTAAGTAGAGAGGGTATAAAATGTAGACTGGCAATGGCAAAGAAAGCATTTCTGAAGAAGAGAAATTTGTTAACATCGAGTATAGATTTAAGTGTCAGGAAGTCATTTCTGAAAGTATTTGTATGGAGTGCAGCCATGTATGGAAGTGAAACATGGACGATAAATAGTTTGGACAAGAAGAGAATAGAAGCTTTCGAAATGTGTTGCTATAGAAGAATGCTGAAGATTAGATAGGTAGATCACATAACTAATGAGGAGGTATTGAATAGGATTGGGGAGAAGAGAAGTTTGTGGCACAACTTGACTAGAAGAAGGGATCGGTTGGTAGGACATGTTCTGATGCATCAAGGGATCACCAATTTAGCATTGGAGGGCACTGTGGAGGGTAAAAATCGTAGAGGGGGACCAAGAGATGAATATACTAAGCAGATTCAAAAGGATGTAGGTTGCAGTAGGTACTGGGAGATGAAGAAGCTTGCACAGGATAGAGTAGCATGGAGAGCTGCATCAAACCAGTCTCAGGACTGAAGACCACAACAACAACATGGTCAAAACTGTTCAAGACAGGGTTCAGTGTCAGGTTTGCTGTTGGATAGGTTTTGGGATTGGGTTGCAAAGTGATATTTCCAGTTGACATTATGTGTGAAGGAAATTAGGTCCTTCACCAAAGCAGCATGATCAAATGCAGGTTTAGGGTTGGAAGTGACACCCTTAGATAATACAGGTAATTCAGGAGGGGAGAATGCTTTAGGTGAAAGGTTGAGGACACTGTATTGTTGTGAATGGTTCTTGTGATTATCGGTTTTTCTTGGTCTGGAAGGCAGTGGTGAAGGCTGTGGGATGTTAAGGAAGTTGGCCAAGCTTGGTTTGTCAGAGAGGAGTTGTGGTTGATGGTGTGACTGTTTAGGGAGCTGCAGAGGGACAGGGAGGGAAACACCACTCTTCAGGATCTTATGAGAAAGTGAGGTAGCTTTCTGGGTTGAAGTCTGGCATGGTGTTGCTGTTTGAAGTTGGCTTAGTGGATGATACCATCCAAGGAAACATGATGGACAGATAACTGCAGGATTTTGTAGGAGAGAAGTCTGTTGGGGTGGAAATTGGCTGATGAGGCATATAGGTCACAGATTAGGCAGATAAGAGCAATAAATTGCTATATTTCAAACTGTAAAAGAGCCTGGTCTACAGTAGGGTTACATCCAGAAACAGGGACTTTCAGTATTAGGCCTGTTGGAGTAGCTACAAGGGACAAGGAGGGTTCAAGAAACAGAATGTGTGATCTTAGTTTTCATAGTCGTTTGAATTTTAATATTTTCGATATTCGAGGTCATGATTGTACCAAGTATTAAAACTACATGAAATATATTTGCTGCTGCTGCAAATATTGACATCCATTAGCTGTATAATGGAATAGTGACTGTAGTAACCAAAACAAATGGCGGGAATGCCTTGGGCTGCGGATCGGAGCCACCAAGCAGGGAAACTGCCGGTGGTGGAGCACGCACCACCAGGTAAACACAGGACGAGTCGGGCAACAGACCACCGACAACTGACAACAACCAACCATGACTGACTATGACTGAAACAACAAGGAAGAGATAAACAATGGAGGCTTGTGGAAACCACAACACCAAACACCAATAGTATATCCACTCAGAACCAGAGCCAGGCAAATGTCAACAACGAGCAACGACCAGAATGCAGTACCGCCGAGATAGAAACGAAATCCAGAGCGAGTACCAGACTGACTGGACTAGGGCAGAGCGGGTCCGTATATACAAAACCGGAGGGAGCAGCTATTGGCCGCTGTCTGCACGTGGCATAGCGGTGGTGCCCTCGCTGCGCGAGAGCTGCTGAGCGGAATAGCCGCCGCAGAGGTGGAGCCCTCTATGGGCTGACCAAGTCCATTTGTTCTGGCGCGTGTTCGACCTCCGCGGCGGAAGGTACTAGAGTGACAAAAAAAATTTGAGCCATGCTTGTACTTAAACCTAGATTTTCCACTTATCATGAGCAGTCACCTTACCGTTAGGCTATCTGACCACAACACCCAGCCAGATTGAAACTACCATATTTCCTGAGCCATGGATGTACAGCCTGCAGTCATACCTCTATTATGTATATTTCTGTACAGGGGAAACATTTTGATTGAAAATTTCTTGCCCAGTATCAGTGGATGAATGTGATATTACAAATCCTCTTTTGTTCAGAAGTATGATGGGATGTTCCTTCAGACATGTTTGTGGCAACCACACCTATTATGAAATACATGAAATGTGTTTGCAGTTGCAAATAGTGACAACCAACTGCTATATAATTTAATGACAACAACAAAAATTGGTGTTGAACTTGGACTCAAACCTGGATTTCCATGGTTGATGACCTGCGGAAGTTTTGGTCTGGCCGTGAGTCATTGTTAAATGCCTAATGGTGAGGCAGTCAGTCGCAATATGTGGAAAATCCAGATTCGAGTCCTGGTCCAGCACAAATTTTCATTGTCATCATTCGATTATACGGCTGTAGATTGTCAGTATTCACAACAGCGAGTGCATTTCATGTACTTCGTAACAGCTGTAGTCATCTCAGTGCCTGTTTGTTCAGGCATGCGTGCATGCATGTCCAAAGGAACACTGTATCGTACTTATGAATGACAAAGGCACTGCAATATCACAAGTATTAATAGTTACTTAAAGCAGATTCAGCCACAATGTTTGTTAATGTTATTTACCTTATGAACAGTATTAATAAATAATGTTGTGGAAGATGACAAATAACTTAGGAAAGAAACATTTGTCCAGCAAAAGAGAGCAGTAGGAGTCCTCTGTAACTGAACACCTTCAAAGATCTTGTAACTCTTACAGGCAGTTCCCAGTATACTCATAAATGGCATTTGTTGCTAGTAATAAAACTCAGTTTCAATTATCTTGTTAGCTATAATCAAGGACTTGTGATCTTACCCTTGTACGTAGTGTAATAAAACTGAGGGCGGGGTCATTGTCAGATTGAAGATGTTGATTTCATGGAAGGAGTGACATATAAGATAAGGATTAAAAAGGACAGTCTGTGATCTGGGTTCTACCATGAGACAGGAAATGGATTGGTATGGAATATGTTTTTATGTTACACTATTCTTCTGCAGTTTTGAAAGCATACAATTTACTGTTTTAAACCGTTCGAACAGATTCACACAGCTGTAGGCTTATATCAATGATGACAGTCTATTGAATAATTTTGCTTTAAGTGAGTCTTTAGTTTCTCCTGCTATGTCTGTTGATCAAACAGTTCATGGATGTACTGCCTGTTCATACTGTCTAGTGGACACAATATTTCAATAATCAGTCCAGGTGTGCTATTGTACTGTAGGTGTAGTCTACCCATAAAGGAGGTAGCTTACAAAACCTTCATTCTTGTGATACTTGGGCAATGCCTATCACTCTGGGACCCTTCCATGAAAGGATTGGTGGATGAAATACAGAAGATTCAGAGAAGAGAAAAACATTTTTGTCACAACTTCATTATTTATCATGAAAGCATCAGAAAGATGATCACCCAACTCCAGTGGCAGATGCTACAAAAAAGATATTTTGCTTTATGACATGGTTTCCTGTTAAAATTGCAAGAGCATAAATTTTTAGAAGACTCAACCAATATTTTGCTTCCCCCTACATGTATTTTGTGAAAATACAATATAGGCAACTCATGATTTGTGACTGGCATAGGAAGGAGGGGGAAGTAATAATAACCGAATACAGAGCATCCTCCAACAGACACTATAGGGTGGCTTTCAGAGTATAGAAGTAAAAAATGGAGTAATTGCTACATAAAATAAATAAAATGGATTGTGAATTGATAGTCTGTGGTGACTTCAATATTGATTTCCTCACAAATAGTGGAAATAAAGAGACCATTTTGAACCTTGCAACATCCTACAATTTAAAGGCTGAAGTAAAAGCAGCTACCCGAGTAACAGAAACTAGCCAAACAGCTCTTGATCAGTTTCTAGTCAAGAAGAGTTTACACAACACCTGACTAAAAATTTTCAATGCAGGTTTTAGTGACCATCTTGCTCAAATATTAAACATAAAAGTACAAGGCAGTATTATTAACAACATGTCTTTCAGAACAGCACATCGAAGTTATAATCAGCATAATGTAAACTACTTCAACAACTTATTACAGAAAGAAAAATGGCCAGGAGTGTACAAAATGAATGATATAAATGAAAAATTCAACACTTTCATTGATACATTAACCCATTTCTTTGAACTTGCATTCCCACTGAAAACATTAACCATACGGGGGAACTCTAGAACAAACAGCTGGATCACAAATGGAATAAGCGTTTCATATATAACTCAAAAAATTCCTCACCTGAAGTACACGCATACTATAAAAAATACTCCAAAATATTAAGAAAAGTAATAAAAGCAGCAAAAATAATGAATAGAATAGAATATTTTTATTAGCCTTTCAGTATTTTTCATACAATTGGCTTTGTCAAAGTTTGCAGAGGGTTTTAGTTTCAGTACAATATTCAAATAGTTACAGAAAGGGAAGGAAAGGAACTAAAGACCTTTTCTTCAGCATTATGTAAAACAATGTTTTCTACTAAACAATGTTTTCTACTAAAAGGAGACGATGATGAACAGTTACAGCAGACAGTAAACGTGGTCACAAAACAGCTTAGCAGCTGGGCACAGAGTGATCAGCTTGTAATAAACAGTAAGAAAACCATTGCTCTAAAATTCCACAATGTTCCTAACAAGGACATGTTTATTCCATCAGTCTCTATCAATGTTGAACCAGTTGGTAACAATACTGAAACCAAATTCTTAGGACTTTGGCTGCAGATTAACATCAGATGGAATAAGCATATTGAATATCTCAATGCAGAACTGAGCAAAACATGTTACTGTTCATCAGGATAGAGGTCAGGAGCGGTGTGCATTGTAAAATGAAAAGTAGAGAAGTTGGAATGGACCCAATTTATTCCTGTAACGATGGTACATGGGTGCCTATGTAGGAATGAGCAGCCCCAAGAGGGGTTGCCATCTGCTCATCAAGAGGTTTGAGGAGAGAGGCAGAGGCTAGAGGAGCGACTACTTGGGGCCGAGGTCTGAAGCTGAGAGAGTGCAGAGCTGTTTCCAAGCCGCCCTCGCCACTTCCGGCCGTGTCCTCACGTGATCACACAACTAGTCTTTGATTGGAGGGTTGATTCCGCCAACGCGCCTTGCTAGTAGCGTACCCATGTCAGCGCAACCAACCCGTGGGACTAGAGTCTGACCAGGGAGCACGTGGCAGGAATGTGCCGACCATGGTCTTCTGGCCAGCACCTTCCACCACAGTATACCCAAGCCGGCTATGGCCGTACATTATGAATGGAAAAATTATTTAATACAATTTTACCGGCAATGATCCCTCTTGGAGGGGTCTCCTCCCTGCACATTACCTTCTTTGTTCATTAAAATCATGCTATAGTGAGAAAACAGTATTGAATGCATATCATGCGTACTTTCATTCTCGTCTTTGATATGGGGTCACCTTCTGGGGAAACTTGAAAACAGCTAATAGTACTTTTATACTACAAAAAAGGGCAATTAGAATCTTGTTTGGTTGCAAGCCTAGAGACTCTTGTAAACCCCTGTTTAATAAATCTGGTATCCCTCCATTACCATGTGTATACATTATGGAAACCCTTTTGTTCTTTAAATTAAATGTGATTGGTAAGGACTGGAGACTGCAAAAAAACTGTGATATACATGATCACATTACCAGACAAAACAGAAACTTACATATGACTCAAATCAGCACAGCACTGTGCCAAAAAGGTACTTTTCACATGGGAGTTAAGCTTTATAACAAACTTCCTGAAAACATAAAAGCTATCACAGAGGCCAATACATTTGGAAAATCTCTAAAGTCATATTTACAGCATCACTGCTTTTACTCCATTGAAGAATAATTTATGAAATGTGTTATATAAATACTTACGTGTAAAATGTATTATTGTAACCTTAAATATGTATGCCTTGAAATGGCTTCCAGCCTGTATATTTATAACTTGACTTGTCTAATGTCTTATGCATAAGCTGCTATTTAGACAACAGGACCAATAAAAAATACAATACAATTCAGTACAATGTAGATATCAGCTTGAGCCGCACTTCCTCTACAAGCTCCAACCCAGAGCTAGGTGTTTCAAGTTCGTCTTTGAGGTGTGACACAATTGCATGTCTAGCTTACAGAACATATATTTTTTCTGTTTGTTTTAGTTTCCCTTTGTCCTTTAGGAAACATGGTCACTGAGCCCAGTTTCAGTATAGACATTCTCAAAGAAGTCAGATATATTCGTTGTCATCCAATGTAATATATTTCCATCATGACTGGGTTTTCAAAAAATTTTGTCCAAGCAGTTGTCAGAGAAATCATTTACCACCCTTTCACAGGATGTAGTTTCACATTCATTTCTTATAAAACTGTAACTATCCCAACTGGCTGTTGCATCATTTAAGTCTCCTCCAATTATGAGAGTATAATCGAGGAACATATCTATCAGCACACTGAGGGATTTTCTTAAGTTTCCAATTACATGTGTGGTGAATCTGGTGGTCAGTGCAAGGATCCAGTTATAAGTGTATATCTGCCTTTGATACCAAGTCTTATCCAAACAATGCAGTTTCAGTTTCTAAACTGAAGGATTTGAGTTTCTTGTCTACTGCATCAAATACATCACCTCTGTTTTCTACCTAGCCTACCTATTCTTTCAGTATACACTTAGATTTACCCCAAAAAATAGTACTGCAGTCAATTTCAGATTTCAGCATGTTTTACATTTCTAGTATTTTATGAGCTCCACTCCTTTTAAGGACTGCTTCAAACACTGGGACTTTGTTGCTAATGGTGTGATCGCAAGGACTTCAATAATTTCAAGGAAGCAACTTCTGACCTGTAATGCATCCATCTCCCATTTAGGGTCTAGATTATCACAGAACGTGTGAAATCTCTGATTCAGGCCTTTCACAGGGCTCAGAGCCGGAGACCCCCAATCAGATGTGGGAACTACGCTGCAAATTATGATTTCATTGAAACTGCATGAGCAAGGCTGGTGGGCTGGTGGTCTCAAAATTTTTTGCCATTTGCTAGAATGAACCAAGAATGGCATCAAAGACCAGATGATAGTCTTTGCTTACTTAAACATTTTCCAAATTCTGCCGTTGTCTGTGTCCTGTTTCACGAATGGGTGCTGGAACAGCCTTTTTAACATGATGAGCAGACATCACAGAGCATACGAAGTGATCCTATTCATCTTTTGTTGCAGTGTCTCTTAAGAGAACCATTATTCACCATACATTTAAACTCTCAATGATTAACAGACCTCTACCCTTTTGCATTTGCTTTGCATTGACACGGACACAGCAGGCTTCAAACAACAGGTAAAGTGTGTCTCACAGGGTTAGTTTCAGTTCAGTGAAGGTGTTGTTTAGGGCAGTGCATGTAATACCCCAAGTTCTCCTTTGTCATTGATGTACCACTCAAAGTCAAATGGATGAACAGTGGTATATCCTGTATTTCCAATAGAGAAGTACAATATCCATAGGAGAGGATATTACATGAGATTCCTTCAATGTCTCTGGTGCATGACTCTCAGCAGTTGGTCAACACACCCACTGAAATTGGCTTCCAGTTCTTTGATAGCAGTCAGGGCAATTTCTATCCACATATGAACAGCTACTAATCCATCCTGTGCCCAAGAATAGCTCACAGTGGGACTGCATTCTGACTAGTGTAGTCTGGCGGTCATTAGGAGGACCCAAGTATAAGTTTATGTCTGCCTCACAGTGTATATTGATTGACTGTCAGGCTTCACTGGTTCTGTTCTAAATTCAGAATCCGTTACACTAAAAAAATGGCAAGTCACTTTTAAAATCTGAAACTTCAACACTGAAGAAAGTTCTTTGTGTTATCCAAGATGAAAAAGTTAAATGATTGTGTAGCATTGTTGGCTGGGAGCCCCTGTATAGAGAAGTTCAGCCCCCTGGTGCAAGCCATCCTATTTGACAGCACTTTTGTGACTTATGCATTGATGAAGATGAGATGAAATGATTAGTACAGCACAAACATTCAGTTCCCAAGTGAAGAAAATCTCCTGTAATATCTTGGATGGGAATCAAACCCAGGCATCGTGATCTAGAGGTAGCGACGCCACTCAGTAGACAAAGAACTGTGAACAAAACTCAGATACAAGCTACAGATTCAAGATAACTTAGTGTATCAAACTGTTTTCAAGACTGAGATACAAGTTAAAGATTGAAGTTAACTTTGTGCATCAAACTTTCATCAAGATGTAGTCACTAACAGAGCTGTAAAACAGTATTAGAAACAGAGCTAACATATGACAAATGTGGACAACACGCACTAATGCTGAAAGGGGAAATGAAACAATGTGATATGAGAGTCATAATAATGCAAAACAAAATAGTATCACATAGTGCAGAAGTTGATTTTGTAAGAGCTCAATTTATGTCACAATGGTAATATTTAAAACACCAACTTAGAAGTTGTTGTTGTTGTGGTCTTCAGTCCTGAGACCAGTTTGATGCAGCTCTCCATGCTACTCTATCCTGTGCAAGCTTCTTCGTCTCCCAGTACCTACTGCAACCTACATCCTTCTGAATCTGCTTGGTGTATTCATCTCTTGGTCCCCCTCTATGATTTTTACCCTCCTCACTGCCCTCCAATACTAAATTGGTGATACCTTGATGCCTCAGAACATGTCCTACCAACCGATCCCTTCTTCTAGTCAAGTTGTGCCACACACTTCTCTTCTCGCCAATCCTATTCAACACCTCCTCATTAGTTATGTGATCTACCCATCTAATCTTCAGCATTCTTCTATAGCACCACATTTCGAAAGCTTCTATTCTCTTCTTGTCTAAACTATTTATCGTCCATGTTTCACTTCCATACATGGCTACATTCCATACAAATACATTCAGAAATGACTTCCTGACACTTAAATCTATACTCGATGTTAACAAATTTCTCTTCTTCAGAAACGCTTTCCTTCCCATTGCCAGTCTACATTTTATATCCTCTCTACTTCCACCATCATCAGTTATTTTGCTCCCCAAATAGCAAAATTCCTTTACTACTTTAAGTGTCTCATTTCCTAATCTAATACCCTCAGCATCACCCGACTTGATTCGACTACATTCCATTATCCTTGTTTTACTTTTGTTCATGTTCACCTTATATCCTCCTTTCAAGACACTGTCCATTCAACTGCTCTTCAAGGTCCTTTGCTGTCTCTGACAGAATTACAATGTCATCGGCGAACCTAAAAGTTTTTATTTCTTCTCCATGGATTTTAATACCTACTCTGAATTTTTCTTTTGTTTCCTTCACTGCTTGCTCAATATACAGATTGAATAACATCGGGGATTGGCTACAACCCTGTCTCACTCCCTTCCCAACCACTACTACCCTTTCAAAGCCCTTCAACTCTTATAACTAACATTTGGTTTCTATACAAATTGTAAATAGCCTTTTGCTCCCTATATTTTACCCCTGCCACCTTCAGAATTTGAAAGAGAGTATTCCAGTCAACATTGTCAAAACTTTCTCTAAGTCTACAAATGCTAGAAACGTAGGTTTGCCTTTCCTTAATCTAGCTTCTAAGATAAGTCGTAGGGTCAGTATTGCCTCACGTGTTCCAATATTTCTACGGAATCCAAACTGATCTTCCCCTAGGTCGGATTCTACTAGTTTTTCCATTCGTCTGTAAAGAATTTGTGTTAGTATTTTGCAGCTGTAACTTATTAAACTGATAGTTCGGTAATTTTCACATCTGTCAACACCTGCTTTTTTGGGATTGTAATTATTGTATTCTTCTTAAAGTCTGAGGGTAGTTCGCCTGTCTCATACATTTTGCTCACCAGATGGTAGAGTTTTGTCAGGATTGGCTCTCCCAAGGCCGTCAGTAGCTCTAATGGAATGTTGTCTACTCCTGGGGCCTTGTTTCGACTCAAGTGTTTCAGTGCTCTGTCAAACTCTACATGCAGTATCATATCTCCCATTTCATCTTCATCCTCTTCCATTTCCATAATATTGTACATAAGTACATCGCCCTTGTATAGACCCTCTATATACTCCTTCCACCTTTCTGCTTTCCCTTCTTTGCTTAGAACTGGGTTTCCATCTGAGCTCTTAATATTCATACAAGTGGTTCTCTTTTCTCCAAAGGTCTCTTTAATTTTCCTGTCGGCAGTATCTATCTTACCCCTAGTGAGATAAGCCCCTACATCCGTACATTTATCCTCTAGCCATCCCTGCTCAGCCATTTTGCACTTCCTGTCGATCTCATGTTTGAGATGTTTGTATTCCTTTTTGCCTGCTTCATTTACTGCATTTTTATATTTTCTCCTTTCGTCAATTAAATTCAATATTTCTTCTGTTACCCAAGGATTTCTACTAGCCGTTGTCTTTTTACCTACTTGATCCTCTGCTGCCTTCACTACTTCGTCCCTCAAAGCTACCCATTCTTCTTCTACTGTATTTCTTTCCCCCATTCCTGCCATTTGTTCCCTTACGCTCTCCCTGAAACTCTGTACAACCTCTGGTTTAGTCAGTTTATCCAGATCCTGTCTCCTTAACTTCCCACCTTTTTGCAGTTTCTTCAGTTTTAATCTACAGTTCATCACCAATAGATTATGGTCAGAGTCCACATCTGCCCATGGAAATGTCTTACAATTTAAAACCTGGTTCCTAAATCTCTGTCTTACCATTATATAATCTATCTGAAATCTGTCAATATCTCCAGGCTTCTTCCATGTATACAACCTTCTTTTATGATTCTTGAACCAAGTGTTAGCTATGATTAAGTTGTGCTCTGTGCAAAATTGTACCAGGCGGCTTCCTCTTTCATTTCTGACCCCCAATCCATATTCACCTACTACGTTTCCTTCTCTCCCTTTTCCTACTACCGAATTCCAGTCACCCATGACTGTTTAATTTTCTTCTCCCTTCACTATCTGAATAATTTCTTTTATTTCATCATACATTTCTTCAATTTCTTCCTCATCTGCAGAGTTAGTTGGCATATAAACTTGTACTACTGTAGTAGGCGTGGGCTTCGTGTCTATCTTGGCCACAATAATGCGTTCACTATGCTGTTTGTAGTAGCTTACCCGCACTTCTATTTTTTTATTCATTATTAAACCTACTCCTGCATTACCCCTATTTGATTTTGTATTTATAATCCTGTATTCGCCTGATGAAAAGTCTTGTTCCTCCTGTCACCGAACTTCACTATTTCCCACTATATCTAACTTTAACCTATCCATTTCCCTTTTTAAATTTTCGAACCTACCTGGCTGATCAAGGGATCTGACATTCCATGCTCCGATCCATAGAACGCCAGTTTTCTTTCTCCTGATAATGACATTGTCTTGAGTAGTCCCCATCCGGAGATCCGAATGGGGACTATTTTACCTCCGGAATATTTAACCCAAGAGGACGCCATCATCATTTAACCATACAGTAAAGCTGCATGCCCTCAGGAAAAATTATGGCTGTAGTTTCCCCTTGCTATCAGCAATTCGCAGTACCAGCACAGCAAGACAGTTTTGGTTAGTGTTACAAGGCCAGATCAGTCAATCATCCAGACTGTTGCCCCTGAAACTTCTGAAAAGGCTGCTGCCCCTCTTCAGGAACCACACGTTTGTCTGGCCTGTCAACAGATAACCCTCCATTGTGGTTGCACCTACGGTATGGCTATCTGTATCGATGAGGCACGCAAGCCTCCCCACCAATGGCAAGGTCCATGGTTCATTGGGTGGGGTGGGGTGGGGGGGTGGGGGTGGGGGGGAAGAAGAAATGGGTAAATACTGAAAAAAGTGGAATCATTGCACTAATCACATAAATACCTACAGTTTAGTAAAGGTAAATGGTTTTTAAATTGCTATTGATGCCAAAGTTTGGAGAATACATAACTGTAGCTCACAATTTACTATGAAATACATTAAATACGACACTTTTAAGTCACCAAAAACTCTGAAAAATGTATATTTCCATTACCTAAATACACAATGAAATAAGGGAGAGGATGGAGATTCCTCTGTCACATTTCCTAAAAAGAACAGTTGCAGTTCTCAATTAACAATGTGGTGTGAAGTTTTCAATACTCTCTCAGGAATGTTCATGATTACCTGTTTTTTTTTTTTTTTTTTTTTTTTTTTTTTTTTTTTTTTTTTTTTTTTTTTTTTTTTGCAGCACTGTAAATAGGAGGGAAATAAATAGTAGTGTCAGTGGCCTTGAGAAACAACTGAGATTACTAAAATTATCCAGGGCCTAGTGTGATCCGTGTCAAATTCTATTCAGAATTTGCTGCTACATCCCATTATAACAATAATATACCAAACATCCCATTTTAACAATAATATACCAAAGATTGCTCGAATAAGGAACTGTGCTCAGTTGTTGGAGGAAGCACAGTTTATACCTATTTACAAGAAGGATAGCAAAATTAATACACAAACACTGCCATCCTATCTCATTGATGTACATTTGCTTGAGAGTCCTAGAAAATATTCTGAGGTAAATATAATGAAGTATCTCAAAAGGAATGATCTCATCCACACCACTGAATATGGATTCCAATAACATCAATCATTTGAAACTCAATTCACACTTTTTTTCATATGACATCTTGCAAACAATGGAGCAGAACAATCAGGTAGATGCAGTATTTCTTCCATTCTGAAAAATATTTTACATGGTACCACACCAATGTTTATGAACAGAAGTGTGATTGTATGGAGTAGCAAACAAAATTTGTGACTGGTTTGATGATTTCTTGATATGGTTGATGTAGCTTATTATCTTGGATGAAGAGTCATTGACTAAAGTAGATGTAGCTTCAGGTGCACGCATGGAAGGGTATTGGTACCCTTGATATTCAAGTCGTATATTAGTGACCTAGCAGGCAATATTAATGGTAACCTCAGATGTTTTGCAGATGATACAGTTTCTGTAATTAATTACTGGCTGAAAAAAGCTGCACAGATATTCGGTCAATATGTTGATAAGATTTCCAAGTGGTGCAAAGTTTGACAACTTGCATTAAATATTCTGAAATTTCAGACTGTGCTCTTCACAAAATGCAGAAAAGTAGTATCCAATGACTACAATATCAGTGAGTCACAATTTGAATCAGTTAATTCATACAAATAATTGGGTGTAACAATTTTTGGTGATATGTAACAGAATGATCACATAAGCTCAGTTGTAGTAAAGCTGATTGTAGACTTCACTTCATCAACAGAGTACTGGGAAAATGGAGTCAGTCCACAAAGGAGACTGCTTACAAAACACTTCTGTGTCCCATCTTGGAATATAGCTCAAATGTGTGAAACCTATATCAAATACAACTGACAGGGGTATTGAGTGTATACAAAGAAGGGCTACATAGGTGGTCACAGCTTTTCTGGACCATAGCATAGCTTTGAGATGCCGAAAAACCTGAATGTGCAGATGATTGAAGATAGATGCCAAATATCCTGCAAGAGTCTACTTACAGAAGTTTGTGAAGCAGTACTAAATAAAAAATCTGGAGATAGGCTTTAGCCCCATGTGTACTGCTTCCAGAAGAACTGTGAAGACAAGATTAGACTAATTGCAACATGTGCAGAAGCATTTATATATTGTCATTGTTACTGTGCTCCAGGCATAATTGAAAGAAATCTGAATATGTGGTACAGCACTACGTACTCTTTGTAATAAGAAATTAAATGTACTTACAGAGATGGTCATAACTGAACTGCAGGCCAGTTATAATATACAGTTTAAAACTGGAGATAAAACAACTTGTGATACTTGTGTATCATAAATGTATATCTGGTTCAGTGTGACTGTCCCTGTTGCATGTGAGTCTACAAGGTAAATGTGGCTTAAGTCTTCTGTTGTGTCTTAACAATAGGTGAAGCAACATAGACATACTGTAAAAACTGAATTCTTTAGTTTTCTTATGGGGCATGATGGCATTATGATAACAAATATAGCAAAACTTAAAGTCAAGCAGGATGATGCTTCATTCATAGTGGAATCCTTCAGTACATCAGTTAGAGTTGAAATTGGCCACTAATGCAAAATAAATGTTGAAGTAAATGTTACTTTCACCAACGAGTTAAAAAGTCTATAATGGACAAAATGATTTTGGACTTCAGAGCAGATTTACTTCATGCTACCAACAAAATAAGGAGCTAGACACTGTTCTTTTATTGTAGAAGTTTGTAGTTTCATTGAATTGTCTTCACTCAGTATGAGAAGTACTTTGTTTTATATGTGGTTTTTCCAAGTTTGGAATTGTGTATTTTGGTAAAGAAGAGTCTGAATAATTAGACAGGCTTTTTTATGTGTTAAAACCTATCAGAAACTATGAATATCAAGTGTGAACTTTTCAGTGAATACAATCTAGAACTTCACAATATAAAAGTTAAAGAAATCTTAAGGTAATATCATGCAGAATTTTTCATGGTGATTGTATGCAACCCACAACAAAATGGACCTGCAGAGCACATCAGTGTGATGGTGTAGATCTTGCAGAAACTACAGTTTCATCAAAAAAGAAATTGCACAAACCACTTTCTACCTCTATGTCCAAACTCTGCAAACCTCTTTACAATGTGCAGTAGTAACAATTACTATTGCTTCTTTGTATTCCATTCACGTATAGAGTGTGGCAAGAGTGGCTCTTTAAACCTTTAAACCTTCAGGAGCAATACATACGGGTTTTAGTCCCTAGATACCATGTAATACACTTAAAGTAACCATTGAATACCAGAATATTTTCTGGGTATCTATAATCAGTCACCAAGGTGATAGGACAGTCTTCATAAATCAACATTTCTATGCATAAGAGATTTGGAGAAGGTTCAAGATGAAAAATGCAACAGCAGCTGACACTACAAGTGAGAATTATTGCAGGCAGGAGAATCTGAAGAATCTAGGTTATCTATGAAGCCATGAAACAGTTAGTTGTCTAATAAATTTAACTGTATTACTAGACAAGATGTTTCATTTGTCAGAAACTATACACCTCAGTTTCTAGAGCAGCCAAAGGAGAGGCACTGGAAGAGATTGTCCTGGATCTATAGGTACTAGAAGAGTTCAGTTCCTTTGGATATTGGATTTTGTATATCTCAGGAGAGGAAAATCTGAGATATTTGGTGATTCTAACTTTGCTGGTGCACCAGTATCAAGAAAGCCAGTCATATACCCATGGTGAGGCTGTGAAGAAGCAGTGTGATTGGACAGATTATTAAATGGTTCATTAAACTGGAGGATGTAACTAATTTTGTAAGGTGATAATACTGCTGTTATGAGATGAAATTCATGGATTTCCTAAATTTGGTGATGTAGGTTATTCATTTTGAATGAAGATTGTGGAAAGTAAGGACATTTTATTCAGCTTGTAGAAAGTCAAAATTAATTTGCTGCAATATTTGTATAAAATCAATTCCAAGAAAATGATCTTGTCACTTGTGTAAGCAGGTGAGAAAACTGACACAGCTACTTCTTTTTTCCCTCAAAATAATTCCTTTCACTCTAATTTGAGTTATGATTAACTAGTTTAAGTGCAAATAATATTAAGCTATATCATGATAGCTTTCTGGTAATACAGTGTACGGATTAAATTCAGAGGGTTGCATCTTACCTTTTTTCGCGCACTTGATAATGGTTTGCAAAGCACGTGTGTAGATATTGATGTGTACATTGGTTTGCTCCAAATACGTGAAGGTTGTTCTTCTTGATGAGACCTAAAGAACATGATGAATGAGTGAATAAACAAACATTTTCCTTAAAAATTTATGTTAGTTTTATATAAGTGCATGAAAATTAAAGTTTTGGGGTAAGTGTTGAGATTTTGTGCTCATGACAAAATTCTGTTTAGTTATCAGTTATACGGCAATGTGGAGGCTAGAGAGTGTTATCGTAAAATTTATTATTATTGCTAATCTTTTCTGCATGGAATGTACATGTTTGACACACGTATCACACTCTTCTCCTCTCTCTCTCTCTCTCTCTCTCTCTCTCTCTCTCTCCTATGTCATCTTCTGTATGTGTATCTCCTCCTCCTCCACAGTCTCTGACTACTTCCCCCTCCCACTCTCTGTCTGTCCACCGCCTCCTTCCCCTTTCTCTGTCCGCATGTATAGTCTCTGTAAGGCATGCCGATACCACTCACACAACACACTTCCTTCTCCACCCTGTCTACCCATCTTCTCCTCCCTGCCCTCTCTACCCATCTCATCCTCCCTACTTCTCTCTGTATCCCCATCTGCCCCTCTCTGTCCACCTCCTTCCCCTCTCCCTATCCAAATAACATTCCCCCTCTCTCTCCATCAATCCCCTCCCCTCTCTGTTTCTGGCTATCCCTCCCTCCCCCACTCTCAATTTCTTTTTTCCCTTCCTCTCTCTGCCCACTCTGTTTTTTTGCCTCTGATGTGTAGGCTGCATTGCAAAGCAGGTCGATAAGGCAGACTGCTACTACTCTGACACAACACGCATATTGTGCAGGGCAGCATACACTGCTGGGGCTACAAAAATGTTTTCGTTTATACTCCCAGTCCTATAGGACCTAGAAGGTTCTAACCACAACAGTGCTGATACTCATGAAGTTTGCTGTTTGGTACCAAATTTAGTTGAAATTCATCCAGGGGTTTAGGAGGAGTTGCTGGACATACATGCACATGTGATGGCTTAGCTTTGCTCACATACATGTATGTTTGACACATATATTGCACACATCTCCTCCTCACCTCTCCCTGTGTTCACCTCTTCCTCATCCCTACCTCTGTGTGCATGCCAGGTGTGCAGGGCAGCCTTCATGTTAGGTGTGAGAAAGCTGTTTTTTGCCCTTGAGATGCAGGCTGCCATGCAAAGCGTGTCAATAAGACAGACCAGTACTGCCACACAACATGCCTGCATTGCATAGCTGCCTACATGGAAGAGGCAGAAAAACAGCTTTTCATCCATAGCTCCAGACCTATGTGAGTTAGGAGGTTGTATCCCCCCCCCCCCTTTCCCCAAGTGCCAATACTGGTTTTTTTAATTAAGCTGTTATGTACTTGTTGTTGTTTTTGTTGTGGTCTTCAGTCCTGAGACTGGTTTGATCCAGCTCTCCGTGCTACTCTACCCTGTGCAAGCTTCTTCATCTCCCAGTACTTACTGCAACCTACATCCTTCTGAATATACTTAGTGTGTTCATCTCTTGGTCTCCCTCTACGATTTTTACCCTCCACACTGCCCTCCAACGCTAAATTTGTAATTGCTTGATGCCTCAGAACATGTCCTACCAACCAGTCCCTTCTTCTTGTCAAGTTGTGCCACAAACTCCTCATCTCCCCAATTCTATTCAATACCTCCTCATTAGTTATGTGATCTACCCATTCAGCATTCTTCTGTACCACCACATTTCGAAAGCTTCTATTCTCTTCTTGTCCAAACTATTTATTGTCCATGTTTCACTTCCACACATGGCTACACTCCATACAAATACTTTCAGAAACGACTTCCTGACACTTAAATCTACACTCAGTGTTAACAAATTTCTCTTCTTCAGAAACGCTTTCCTGGCCATTGCCAGTCTACATCTTATATCCTCTCTACTTCAACCATCATCAGTTATTTTGCTCCCTAAATAGCAAAACTCCTTTACTACTTTAAGTGTCTCACTTCCTAATCTAATTCCTGCAGTATCACCCCACTTAATTCGACTACATTCCACTATCCTCGTTTTGCTTTTGTTAATGTTCATCTTATATCCTCCTTTCAAGACACTGTCCATTCTGTTCAACTGCTCTTCCAAGTCCTTTGCTGCTGTCTCTTGACAGAATTACAGTGTCATCGGTGAACCTCAAAGTTTTTATTTCTTCTCCATGGATTTTAATACCTACTCCAAATTTTTCTTTTGTTTCCTTTACTGCTTGCTCAATATACAGATTGAATAACATCAGGGAGAGGCTACAACCCTGTCTCACTCCCTTTCCAAACACTGCTTCTCTTTCATGCCCCTCGACTCTTATAACTGCCATCTGGTTTCTGTACAAATTGTAAATAGCCTTTTGCTCCCTGTATTTTACCCCTGCCACCTTTAGAATTTGAAAGAGAGTATTCCAGTCAACATTGTCAAAAGCTTTTGCTAAGTCTACAAATGCTAGAAATGTAGGTTTGCCTTTCCTTAACCTTTCTTCTAAGGTCAGTATTGCCTCACGTGTTCCAATATTTCTACGGAATCCAAACTGATCTTCCCCGAGGTCGGCTTCTACCAGTTTTTCCATTTGCGTTAGTATTTTGCAGCTGTGACTTATTAAACTGATACTTTGGTAATTTTCACATCTGTCAACACCTGCTTTCTTTGGGATTGGAATTATTATATTCTTCTTGAAGTCTGAGGGTATTTCGCCTGTCTCATACATCTTGCTTACCATCGGCATGTATACCTGAACTATCGATGTCGGTGTTGGTCTGCTGTCGATTCTGATTAGAACAACCTGGTCACTGAACTGTTCACAGTAACACACCCTCTGCCCTACCTTCCTATTCATAACGAATCCTACACCTGTTATACCATTTTCTGCTGCTGTTGATATTACCCGATACTCGTCTGACCAGAAATCCTTGTCTTCCTTCCACTTCACTTCACTGACCCCTACTATATCTAGATTGAGCCTTTGCATTTCCCTTTTCAGATTTTCTAGTTTCCCTACCGTGTTCAAGCTTCTGACATTCCATGCCCCAACTCGTAGAACATTATCCTTTCGTAGATTATTCAATCTTTTTCTCATGGTAACCTCCCCCTTGGCAGTCCCCTCCCAGAGATCCAAATGGGGGACTATTCTGGAATCTTTTGCCAATGGAGAAATCATCATGACACTTCTTCAATTACAGGCCACATGTCCTGTGGATACACGTTACGTGTCTTTAATGCAGTGGTTTCCATTGCCTTCTGCATCCTCATGTCGTTGATCATTGCTGATTCTTACACCTTTAGGGGCAATTTCCCACCCCTAGGACGTTTTGATTAGGAATCAAGGACGCTACCCCTAGACCATGGGTGCCCCCTTTTTATTATTGGATACCTGTCCTAATACCCTCCACACACACCCCTACCTCCCACCTCCATCTATGTCTGTTTCCTCTTCCCCATCTGTTTGTCCATCTCCTCTTCCTTTCTTCTCTCTCTGCCCATCACTTCCTGTCACCTTGCTCTCTCTATCACCTTCTCTCCCCTCTCTCTGTCCATCTCCTCCTTTCTGTTTTCTATGCTCATTTGCTTCCAACCCACTGTCTATCTCGTATCTGCCCCCTCTCTCTCTGATCTAGATCCTTGTTTGCTGTTATTGCAACAACAACAGAGTCTGTAGTAGTGCCAACCATAAGCCAATAAGCCATAAATATAATGTTCCTGTTTGTTAACAATGTTTCATGCATTTATTTCAGTACCCTGTAAAAATTTGAAGTAAATCGATCAAGTACTTTCTGAGATTTTTCTTAATAATATTTCCCCTTTATATATTATATATATACAGGGTGGGCGTAATTGCTGTTACAAACTTCTAGAACATGTAGAGGGTAGTGAGTACATAACATTTTGAATATTAACACATGTCCAGAAACATATCATTTCCATTTTACAAAATTTTCAATGCAGTTGATTATCTCATCCACACCCACATGAGGAATGTACTTAGGTGTGACCCAGTACAATTGTTGCAGGCATTTGAAAAGAATACTGACTCGTTCCATTATTACTTACACATTTGCATACACCTTATGATTTACATTAGCCGACAACAACAAGAACCCTGCATCTACGGCACCAACCGCAACAGACTAATGTTTTACAACAGTAGCTCGATGTGGCAACCACCAACATTGTTACACACATTGTACCTCCGAAGCATGTTCTGGTACACTCTCTTCAGTGTATTGTGCAGTGGCCAGAACTCATGCCAGCAGATCTTCCTCTGTCTCTACAGGTGTCTCATAAATTAGGCTCTTTATATGACCCCACAAGAAGTAGTCCATAGGGATTAAATCCGGTGATTGTGGTGGCCACACAGTTGGACCACCATGGCTTATCCATCTTTCACCATACCGTCTGTTGAGATATCTCTAGACAGTCAGTGAAAAGTGAGGTGGTGCTCCATCATGTCAAACCACATTTCCTGACGGACATTCAATGGCACAGCTTCCAAGAATGGGTCCATTACGTGTCATAGGAAGACTAAGTATGCAGGACCCGTGAGCTTGGATGGAAGGAGGTATGGTCCAATCACATGACCATCCAGAATCCCTGCCCACTCGTTAATTCCAAACCTGTCTTGAAATCCCTGAACATGCATGGCATGAGGGTTTTTGTCCACCCATACATGGCTATTTCGAGCATTTAGAACACAGTCCCTTGTGAACCTACATTCATCTGTGAAGAGAACTCAACGTGGAAACAGTGGCGCATCGATGCAACAGTGCAGGAACCATGTGCAGAAGGTGACATGTTGTGCAAAGTCTGCTGGACCCATAGCGTGTACCCTTTTGTAAGTGGTACAGATGTAATTGTTGCACATGCAGGACATCCAAGATGGTACTGTGACTAACAGCCATTGCACGTGCAATTGTTCGCAAACACATTGATGGGCTATCTTCAATGTGATGCAGTTCATCTTAAAATTCGGGAGTGCGGCGTTTCCGTGTAGCACCACAGTCCTGCCTCCTCACGGTGAAGGTGCCTGTTTCTCATAGCCATTGTGTAACTTGGGCAAACAGTTTGTGCAATGGAGTGTGACAGTGTGGAATATGTTCATGATACAGCTGACTAGCAACTCTTCCATTATCCCAGTTTCACCAAACACAAGGAGCATGTCTGTGTATTCTGCGAATGTGTACTGCACAATGTTTCCTCTATCGGTGATGCACAGGTATTGACTCGGTCTCACAGCAAAGCAGACAATAAGTGACATCTGGGGATCATTTGACATAGTACATGTCATCATGGCTACCCTGTTGCATTCCAGGACAGGGAACTCTGAGATGTTTCTCTTGCCCTAAGCAGACGTTGCCAAGGTACACATCTGAACTGAAACTATCGTAGAACAGAAACGATACAATTCTGGACACAGGTTCCTATTCAAAATGTTATGTACTCACTACCCTCTACATGTCCTAGAAGTCTGTAACGGGAATTTCCGGCCACCCTGTGTGTGTATATATATATATATTTCCTCTTTATATATTACATATTTATTTATATTACATATATTTAAAAACTAGGTATATAAAAATTCATGTATTTAAATGAAACATTGTGTCAAAATTTTGAAGAAATTGGTGAAGAACTTTTGGAGATATAAGATTTTGAACTAACATTTACATTTTTAAGATTTCCCTTATAACTATTACATATATGCTTATATATTATATGTGGCATTCCAGTAGGTATATAAAACATGCACATGTTTGAATGTAATGTTGTCCAAAAATGTGAAACGAATCATTGAAGAACTTTCAGAGACTGAAGATTTAAACAAACGAACATTTACATTTTTATTTATATAGAAGGTAGAGAACTATAAGTCTATTTTTACCAGTTGAAGACATAGTTTGTCATTGGAAATGTTTAGCTGTATACTCCAGGTTACCTAATTATAGTATCAGATGTTTTTGCATTGTGTAACATATCTAAATAACAGTGACTTACAGTGTAGTTGTTAAAACAAATCATAAGACCCTGTAAGATGTAGTCATGAAGTATGAATTATCACTCCAAATAATTCAAAATATGACCTTGAAACCTGCTGATGATATTAGTCTTCCTCTACATGCTCATCCTCCAATGTAACACTTTTTTCGTAATGGTGGATGACTTGGTGGAAACTTTGATTATAGAAGTCTGCATTTTCGTACTGTAGGGAACATTCCACCTCTAAAATAATTTCATCATCATTTTGGAAACGGCTCTTTTGTAATGGTTTCTTCATCTGAGGAAAGAAGAAGAGGTCACTGGGTGTCACAGCAAGACAATATGCAGTGATGAGGCAAAATTTGATAGCCTGGGAAGAATGAGCTGAGACATTACCATGGAACAGAAACACCTCCTTGGAAACTTTCCATTATGTTTAATTTTGTCAACCTCCAGTGACCCTGTCAAGAAATTTTCATAGTATGCTCAACTGACAGTTCACCCCTTATGAACATTATAACTAAGATCACAACAGACCCAAAAAAACACTCAGCATCACATTGCCCAATGAGTTGGGCCTTTTTCCTATTTGATGGCGATGAAACCACATGTTTCCACTGTTTGCTTTGCTTCTCTGTCTCAGAGCCATGGTCATACATCCAGCATTCAACCACACTGGTTAGGCAGATAAATAAATCATCTGGATTAAAACAACTACATCATTTCCGCTACTGCCTTGGTTTAGTGGGTTTTTGAATGGGTATGAGCAGTTGATAATGCAGTGAGCAGCAACTTTTATCTCATTCAGCACATCCTATGAGATGATGAAAACTGCTCTGTGACTGATTTTCACTTTTCCCGCTATCTCCTCAGTTGTGATACACTGGTCTTTGACCACCAGAGCCTCCATGTTTCATTTGGTTCCCAGTTCTTCACAGAAAGATGATCTGCTACTTTCTTCTTCATTATTCAGACTGGTTTGACCACAATTTAAATGTCTGCACCTCAGAAAAGAAATTACTATATGACACTTCATTTTGTGAGTGAGCTGCTTTACTTTGTTTGGCTTCTCTAACAATAAGTTGCAATACTGCTGTATGGGGATTTCAATGTGTACCACGATTGCTGACTTGTAGCTGCAAAACAAAGAAAGAATGTATCTTCTTTTGGGATGATATTAAAACCTTGTGACATCACTCATAAATACATATTGACAACAGTGACATGTACATTGATAAAAGTTTAGATATTGTCAATCTTTAAAATGCATCACATTTAAGTAAACTGAGATACTTCACCTTTAAAAAATTTAAATATTACAACATCTACATATGATATCTCCTAACTCAGTTAAGCGTGTTTCAGAATGTTCGATCACTCTCATATTTTATGTTCCATACAGAAACCAAACCTCTTAATACTGAGTTTGAATCTTTTTTCATCTTGAAAGAGACAGTCTATAACTTTTAGATGTGCTTACTCCTTCTTTTGGAGCAGAAGGCAAGGTAGTGTGTGGCTGCTGCCAGACAAATTCATAGTTATTATCCGTATCTTGTTGTGACCATACTGACTGGTGATTTTAGGAGTCACAATAAGTTAGTAGTCTGAATGTTGTTTCATCATTTTGTATAAGAACTGTTTGGTCTGGTATACATGTGTGTTGTTTCATTTGATGTGACACTAACTGCACCATCCAATAAATCATGTAGTCACATGATAATGAAATTAATTTATCCCCAATGTATTTCAATATTTATTTTACTGTTATTATTTTTATTTGTGAAGCATTGTTGCTAAGTTGTAGTAATTAGTAAAGAAGCCCACAATCTACACCTACATTTATACTCTGCAAACAACTGTAAAGTGTATCGCAGAGAGTACTTCACATTCTATCACATGTTTAAGTTTTTCCATTCCATTAAGTTTTTCCACAGTTGGAGTGTGGGAAGAATGAGTGCTTAAATGGATCTTGCATGTTCTAACTAATCTAATCCTGTCTTCATAGTTGATAATTTAATTTTGTGAATGACATTACACACACACACACACACACACACACACACACACACACATACAAGGCTGCATGATCATTTCTGTTTATGCTGTACCAGTTATGTTTCTTGAAACTTTTTAAGTGAGCTTTTGTGGAATAGTAGGGTCTGTCTTCAAATGTTTACCAGTTCAGGTTTACAGCATCTCAAACTCTCCCACAGGTTAAGCAAAGCAAATCTATGACCACAGCTGCTGCTCCTCTTTGTATACATTTAGTATCCCCTATTTAGTCTTCTTTGCATATTGTTGTATCTAGGTATTTGTATAAGCAAACTGATTCCATTTGTGACTGATACTAATGAAACAACCTTGGCAACATGTGGATGGGCATACTGCACCCGAATGATGATGTCCTTCAAGATTCCTGGGCACTGAACTACGGTGCAGAAGTTTTGCTGGGAAGCCCTTACACATCTTTATACACTCCTGGAAATTGAAATAAGAACACCGTGAATTCATTGTCCCAGGAAGGGGAAACTTTATTGACACATTCCTGGGGTCAGATACATCACATGATCACACTGACAGAACCACAGGCACATAGACACAGGCAACAGAGCATGCACAATGTCGGCACTAGTACAGTGTATATCCACCTTTCGCAGCAATGCAGGCTGCTATTCTCCCATGGAGACGATCGTAGAGATGCTGGATGTAGTCCTGTGGAACGGCTTGCCATGCCATTTCCACCTGGCGCCTCAGTTGGACCAGCGTTCGTGCTGGACGTGCAGACCGCGTGAGACGACGCTTCATCCAGTCCCAAACGTGCTCAATGGGGGACAGATCCGGAGACCTTGCTGGCCAGGGTAGTTGACTTACACCTTCTAGAGCACGTTGGGTGGCACGGTATACATGCGGACGTGCATTGTCCTGTTGGAACAGCAAGTTCCCTTGCCGGTCTAGGAATGGTAGAACGATGGGTTCGATGACGGTTTGGATGTACCGTGCACTATTCAGTGTCCCCTCGACGATCACCAGTGGTGTACGGTCAGTGTAGGAGATCGCTCCCCACACCATGATGCCGGGTGTTGGCCCTGTGTGCTTCGGTCGTATGCAGTCCTGATTGTGGCGCTCACCTGCACGGCGCCAAACACGCATACGACCATCATTGGCACCAAGGCAGAAGCGAATCTCATCGCTGAAGACGACACGTCTCCATTCATCCCTCCATTCACGCCTGTCGCGACACCACTGGAGGCGGGCTGCACAATGTTGGGGCGTGAGCGGAAGACGGCCTAACGGTGTGCGGGACCGTAGCCCAGCTTCATGGAGACGGTTGCGAATGGTCCTCGCCGATACCCCAGGAGCAACAGTGTCCCTAATTTGCTGGGAAGTGGCGGTGCGGTCCCCTACGGCACTGCATAGGATCCTACGGTCTTGGCGTGCATCCGTGCGTCGCTGCGGCCCGGTCCCAGGTCGACGGGCACGTGCACCTTCCGCCGACCACTGGCGACAACATCGATGTACTGTGGAGACCTCACGCCCCACGTGTTGAGCAATTCGGCGGTACATCCACCCGGCCTCCCGCATGCCCACTATACGCCCTCGCTCAAAGTCCGTCAACTGCACATACGGTTCACGTCCACACTGTCGCGGCATGCTACCAGTGTTAAAGACTGCGATGGAGCTCCGTATGCCACGGCAAACTGGCTGACACTGACGGTGGCGGTGCACAAATGCTGCGCAGCTAGCGCCATTCGACGGCCAACACCGCGGTTCCTGGTGTGTCCGCTGTGCCGTGCGTGTGATCATTGCTTGTACAGCCCTCTCGCAGTGTCCGGACCAAGTATGGTGGGTCTGACACACCGGTGTCAATGTGTTCTTTTTTCCATTTCCAGGAGTGTACATTCCCAATCTCTCCTCATGCAATTTCCATATTTTTGGAGCACTGAGGCAAGTTGATTCACTGCAGATGAAGAGGTGCATGCCTGGGAACACTTGTGATTCTATAGGGATTGATCATCTTGTCCTAAAATAGATTAAACTTATTAACAGTTGTTGCAATTACTTTTGAAATAATAAACAATGTACCTACTTTTTCCATCAGTCTTGTTTTAATTTGACTGCCACTTATGTAAACATAATCAGTGGGATAGTAATTGGCCTCAGCACCCACCTGTAATAAACATTGGAGTCACAACATGTGAGCAGTTCATTGTAACACGTTTGTTGAGAGATGTGTTAGACTGTGTTTTCCAACATAAAGTTTTATGTCAAATAAATATCATATTGTAATTTAAAAGTTTTGCAACCAATACAGGGTGATAAAATCTTAGAGAAATTCAGCACACATCACTAAGCAAATGACAATCCTTACTGTTGTTGTTGTGGTCTTCAGTCATGAGACTGGTTTGATGCAGCTCTCCATGCTACTCTATCCTGTGCAAGCTTCTTCATCTCCCAGTACCTACTGCAACCTACATCCTTCTGAATCTGCTTAGCGTATTCATCTCTTGGTCTCCCTCTACGATTTTTACCCTCCACGCTGCCCTCCAATGCTAAATTTGTGATCCCTTGATGCCTCAAAACATGTCCTACCAACCGATCCCTTCTTCTAGTCAAGTTGTGGCACAAACTTCTCTTCTCCCCAATCCTATTCAATACCTCCTCATTAGTTACGTGATCTACCCACCTTATCTTCAGCATTCTTCTGTAGCACCACATTTCAAAAGCTTCTATTCTCTTCTTGTCCATACTAGTTATCGTCCGTGTTTCACTTCCATACATGGCTACACTCCATACGAATACTTTCAGAAACGACTTCCTGACACTTAAATCTATACTCGATGTTAATAAATTTCTCTTCTTCAGAAACGATTTCCTTGCCATTGCCAGTCTACATTTTATATCCTCTCTACTTCGACCATCATCAGTTATTTTACTCCCTAAATAGCAAAACTCCTTTACTACTTTAAGTGTCTCATTTCCTAATCTAATTCCCTCAGCATCACCCTACTTAATTTGACTACATTCCATTATCCTTGTTTTACTTTTGTTGATGTTCATCTTATATCCTCCTTTCAAGATACTGTCCATTCCATTCAACTGTTCTTCCAAGTCCTTTGCTGTCTCTGACAGAATTACAATGTCATCGGCGAACCTCAAAGTTTTTACTTCTTCTCCATGAATTTTAATACCTACTCCGAATTTTTCTTTCGTTTCCTTTACTGCTTGCTCAATATACAGATTGAATAACATCGGGGATAGGCTACAACCCTGTCTCACTCCTTTCCCAACCACTGCTTCCCTTTCATGCCCCTCGACTCTTATAACTGCCATCTGGTTTCTGTACAAATTGTAAATAGCCTTTCGCTCCCTGTATTTTACCCTTGCCACCTTTAGAATGTGGAAGAGAGTATTCCAGTCAACATTGTCAAAAGCTTTCTCTAAGTCTACAAATGCTAGAAACGTAGGTTTGCCACGATCCTTACTAACTATATTATTAAAAGGGTAGATTGCTACTGACCATATAGCAGAGATTTTGAGGTGCAGACAGGCACAACAAAAAGACTACTGAACACATCAGCTTTCAGCCAGGTGGGCTTCCTCTGAAATAGACAACACACACACACACACACACACACACACACACACACACACACAAACGTAAATGCAGCTTACAAACACATGACCACTCTCTATGGCTGCCGAGGCTACACTGTGAGCAGCTACGCATGATGGGAGAAGCAGTCTGGGTGGTGAGGGTATGGAGGCTGAGGTGTGGAGGGAAAAGGAGAGCAGGGTTTGGGGGGGGGGGGGGCAGTAGTACTGTTTGTGGGATCATGGCATGCTGAGACAAGGTGGGTAGGGCATCTAGGTGCAGTCGGGAGAATAGATGTTGGCAGAGGGGGCGGGAGGGGGGGGGGGGAGAGAAAGAGAAGTAAAAAGACTGTGAGTGGGTTGGTGGAGTTATGTGAATGTAAGATGTAGGATATATTGCTGGGAGAGTTCCCACCTGCACAATTAAAAGAAGCTGGTATTGGTAGGAAAGATCCAGATGAAGAATCCTTGTGAAACTATCACAAGTACATTACTAATAAGAAGCTGATAATCTCACCAAATTCACAAATCTAATAGCCACTGCTAATAGTTTTTACCTGTTTACTGTGAACTACAGCAGTTTTAACATCTGTTCTTCTAAACTGACACCATAGCCTTGCTTAACTCTGTAACAACATACCATTTCCTCTTACAGGTAAGATGGCTTTCTTCTTCTAATTTTTTTCAGTATTAATTATTAATGGTAATTTATGCTGGATCTATCAGTGTCAGACTTAACTGCACAACGGCCAAAAAAAGTAATGGTTCCAATTTGATTCAAATGTTTTGTATTTAAAATGTTATATAAAATGGGAGTAAAAGGATCATACAATGTACAAAATGAAGCAAAATAAAGTAAGCAAATCTTATTGTGGGCATTGCAGCATCACTTTCTGACATATAAATTACAAAGGTCAGTCACCCAATACCTATCCCAAAAGCTAGCTGAAATATTATCAAGTGTCAAGATAAGAAAATTAATGTAGGTCATATTAGACGAATGATACACACATTTAAAAGAAAGTGTAAAACATGCGCATGCAGAAGAATGTAACTAGGATATAGATTTTAATAACATATTGGAGCTGCCCAAAACACATAATATTTATAGAAGGAAAATACAGACAGCACTTGAAATCTCCACATATGAGCGCAATTTCAATAGAGATGATGGCCATAAACTTTCAGCTTTGTGGCTACCTGGCATCAAGAAAGCAAGTACCCAGCCACAGTGCACAATGAGTTTAAACAACTTTGTTGGCATGACAACAACAATGTTTTGATAATACCCACCTCTCTTTCAGTATTTACCCAACAATATTGGCATTCTGGAGATTTTCACAGCACAGCTTTACTTCTTTTTTATATTAATAAAATAAAATAAAAAAATAAGTTTTGTAAGTGCACACTGAAAAAGATCCCAGCAGAGAGATCAAAATATAAAGTTTGAAGAGGAAAGTAACAATTCAGAAGATCTCAGCATCAATATATTAAACAAATCAGCAGATACCATAGCCTAGAGTGACATACATTAATCAAGGATAAAGTGAACAAGTAATTTAGTACATTGACTATTGAAATAAAGCATTGGAGAGTTCAAATGGGTCCACAGGTTTTGTGATGCATGCTTAGCAATTAGCTCTATGTGTGGCACTTAATTGCAGCTCTGATTTATATAATTTCTGCTGTTTAAGTATGTAATGATTTACAGAATGAAATTTCACTGTGCAGCAGAGTGTGCACTGTTATGAAATTTCGTTTCTCCCAGGCATGTCAATCTTGCAAGATATGCAGGAGAAGTTTTGAAAGTAGGAAAGAAGTACTGCAGAAGGGAAGCTGTTAGGGTTGATCTGCAAGAGTCGTGCCTGAATTACTTAGTTGATAAGAGCATTCCTCATGAAGAGTAAACTACTGATTTGAGTCCCAGTTTTAATCTGCCTGGAAATTTTATATGATGATTTGAATACGTTAATGAATAATTATAATTATATGTTATGATGATTCAGTTGGATGTATTTGAGCATGCTATATTTTCCATGTGGCAGTAGTGCATTACAAAACAAAATAATGTGTTGGGCCAATCACAATAATCAATGAAAGTGTATGCTAATGGAAAAAGGAGATTTACTAGGCATGCAAACAAAAAAGAGACCAACCTTAACTGACTCTTGAAGAGAGTTGTTCTGTTAACACACATTGTAGCATTTATTAAATATCCATAGATGTTGCCAACAATAAGTTTCTTGTATTTTTCAGTACTCTTAGAATGTTTCCGAAATCCTTTTTCTTAAATATCAAACATTGGCAGAACATTGAAACTGAAACTAAGAGCTATGTATTGCCAGTCATTGACTAGCCAGTAAGTCATGCCATATGCCATTCAGACTATAGCAGTATTCCATGATTGTGTTCCTTTTTTTTAGATCATTATAGGCTACTACCATGTAAGATGTGTATTTTGAGGTGAACAGTATTAGACTGTTGCAATTTCACAAGGTGCAATTCATATAGTGCTTAATTTTCAGTAATTATGTAGGGTATATAATGTAATCTCAGTGTACACCTGTCAGCCTATATTTACTACTACATATCATTTTGACTGTGCAGGAAAAGCTAGAAAGTACTGAGCTGCCACATGTTCAGGAACACTTAGAAAAATGGGAAGAGCAAATGTTGGCTGAATTTCCGCATCGAAAAGTTAAGACTTTGGTTACAGATATTAGTGGCAAAACAGTTTGTGTTACAAGATTTTTCCGAGCTCTTGCGCCACCAGGTAAATGCCAATGTTTGGATATCATGTGTAGTAGATTTTGGCTTTTATACTTATGTGTTTAATCATAAATTCCTTCATGCACTTGCATCTGCACAAGCATAGTACAGTAATTCGTCTACATGACTAGGAATATCCCAAAATGAAATTATAATCATTTTTAAAATAATTTTGCTCTTTGGTAGCAGATCACTTAACCCTGACAATAAAGTGAAACATGTAAAAATCGATAAGGTTTCATATCATCTAGATTCTTTGTCCTGAAAAATGGGAAATTTTTAACAGAAAAAGATCAGTTTCAAGAAGTAGGTAGATATTTCACCTTGGAATGAGGGTGAAGGTAAACAGAGCTGGACAGTATGAAATAAAAAAGTATTACACATGTGGTGATTATTGTCTGCCAAACATTACCTTTGTCACCAACATGTACTGACTATGTTCCCTGATTTCAGTCCGTGTTACTTCATGTCACTCTGTACATCTGTTTTTGTGTCTGTAATATTCAACTAATATAAAATATTTTTGCATTTAGCCATTTTGGTAGTTCTCTTATCCAACTATTGATGACAGTGACTGAATTAACTACATTAGTGACTCCACATTTCCATGCATTATACTGACGATTGTATGTTCTGTGGCATCGTTTGCTATAATCAATGGATTGCCTGAAGTCCAATGATCTGCATTCTATGCTATCCATACCAGCTTTAGACTTCGACTGTCAAGCCCAAGAGCTAACACTGATGCAAGAGACACATTCATCTACACAACACGTGATGGGTTTAACTTAGCCCAGACCTCAATGGCAGAGACATTGTACACCATCTGCTTCATTCACTCCATGTCATGCTGACCCTAGTGTGCCCAGTATCATTATTATGTGCCTATGAAACCTGACATTACCATGCATTGTGTAAATGTGCAACACGCATAACCACCAGTGTTTCGTGGTCAGCATATATCAGATTGCTACCTACACACTATACCACAGTGTGTCATATGACCACCAGATCCACTCTTTGTGCATATTCCACCATTCTCTCTGTCACTTACAGCTGGCACATTCACGCGGGTCAACCCCATGCATGTGCCATCCACTCCATATTGCTTCCAAGGTTTTCATTGTCCCCCTTTCCCCTCCCCCACAGAGACCCTGTACCAGAGACTCACTCTGCGTGCACACCTACTGCCACTCTTTTGGACAACCACATTCATCTCTTCCACACTGGCCGACCACATGTCGACTGCACCATGCACCTCGTGTAGCTGCTGCCTTGCCCTATCCACCGGGACCTCAGGCAATGCACTGATCTGACAGCAGACCCTGCATGTCGTATTCAATCGAGATTGTAGTTCTGCCATTGTACAATCCTCCCCATCACTGTCTGTACCTCGTGATTCGTCAGCTCATCTTTTGCTTAACAGCATGTTTTGATTGGATAATTCCTGAAACTGCTGTTGCAGAAAGGCAAACCAAAGATGTGGATTGCACTGGTAGACAACTTGCTCAACATCCATAGCATCATCAATAATGACACATACTTCATCTGCATAGCTACAGTGCCTAATCAGTGATTTGGTGCTTTGCTGAAACTAGTGTTATTGAACACCTGTCACATGCTCCTGAAGAGGCCATTCATCATATGACTTGTGATGAACATCTGGGACCCCAAACTCTGTCACAACTCTGGTGCCAGTTGCAGATCCAAGTTGACCCTGTGATCATGTCAGAGATTGCACTGTGGCTTCTCAGACATCCTCATCAACTACAGTTATGGCTCCTTTCATTCTAGTCTGACCCTCTGGATATCAAACTTTGCATCGTGGACCAAGTGTTTTGGATCATCTGCCATAGACAGCTACTGCCACTGCCCAACACCTGTGGTTATTTTGATGACAATGTTGCCAACAGCACTCTCCCCCTCTATGCAACTTGTGATGGGTTTAACCTTTCCCAGACATCAATAGCAGGAACAGTGTACCACACCTGCTTCATTTACTCAAGGTCATACAATCCTTTCACCTGGGTAGCAATGATGGGGCAGGAGCACGCATGACTCAGTGCAGTTATCTGGCAATAACCTGTGTGCAATGCCTCTACTGGATCCCTGACAGACACTGATTCCAGCTGAAGCCAACACCAAACACATGGCACACTTCCATCAAAGCTCAACAGAGGCAAACATAATACCTGCAACAGCCCTCACCCAGTCTGCCCATTCTGCTGGTTTCATACCATGTTTGGCAATGCAGCAAGGAAATGCCATACATCTGCGCATCCCCAAACTTCACTCTTGGGCCAGTGTAGGTGCCCCTGTGCCCAACAATCCTGCACAGTGCCTTGTCAAACATCTTCCACTGAGTGTTTCCCCCAACTCAAGTGAGAGATTCTACATATCTGACTACAGCTCAAAGATTCAATTCCTTGTCAACACCAGCACAGAGGCTAGCATTGTCCCTACACCCTTGGCACCTGCTCATGCCTTTCCAACCAAACTCATGCTATCCACAGCTAACAAGTCTCAAATCAGCATGGTTGTGGCAGCTGACCTCCAATCTACCTTATGCCAGACCTGAAATTTACATGGACATTTCATGTCGCCGATATCAATGGACCAGTGCTTGGTATGGACTTTCTCAGACACTTCAGTTTATCTCCAGGTATCCAGACAGCATCTCTACTGCATCATGCAAATGGCTCATGTACATCAGGCACATTTGGCCATGTTGACTCCACCACTGCAAGGTCACAGGATGCCAAATGTTATCAGTATACAGGATCAAGCCCTTATGGACATTGAGTGTGTGTGACTCAGTGCGATCATCTGGCAATAAACTGTGCACTGCCTCTACTGGATCACACCCCCAGCCCAACTGAGCCCTTTGATGAAGAGGCAACAAGTGATTCTCACTCCGTCTCATGCTCCAAAAGCACTAACAGTGAAACATCATGCAGTGTGTGTGACGACAACTCTCCATCATGTGACACTTTCCCACTTCACCTTCAGACATCACCATCTGCAGTGTTTACACTCAACATCATGGATCATTGCACTGATGGTCTGTCCATCAAAATTTGTGATGACCCGTATTCGTGTTCACCACTACTCCCACCACCCATTCTGGCACAGTGGTGACACACTTCACATTGCTTAACACCTTAGAGCTGTCCACCAATGCAGAGGAGGCATGAGTATCAGCCAGGTTCTCCATTCATTTGTTTATCCAGAATTATTGACCTACCACACTACTTAAATGACTTTGTAGCCTTTTCCCACAGTGATGAGTTTGTTTGGTGAGGTTTCCATCAAATTCAAATAACTGACATTCACTCAAGGTTATGTAGAACAACTCAATTGTCTGCCCATTTTTAATTTAAAACTTTATCATCCCCAAAGTCGATGGTGCAATTTCAAGCTTTTTATTAATAATTTTCCTTACCCAACTTTGTTCTGCAGGTTCTCTCTAATTGTGGAAGTGAATAAGCAAATAACATCTTGAAAACTGCGCTTAGAATTATTTTCAGGAGTAGTAAAACGCCTGTTTATCATCAGATAACAAAAGTTCTTTACAGAATATTAAATATTGATTTACTTCCTAAATTCATGTAATGAAAACATTTGACAATTGTAACTTCAACATAAGGAAAAGTGCTAGTCACTGTAAAGATGGCATGTTGAGTTGCACACAGGCACGATGAAAAGCTTTTGGCCAAAGCCTTGTTCAGAAAAGAAAACACACACACACACATTCATTCACACAGGCAAGCACACCTCATGCACATGACTGCCATCTCTGGCAGCTCAGACTGGAATGTAACTGTCACATTGAACAAAAACAGCAACCTGGAGGGGGCAGGGAACAAGGAGGAATAGCAGGGTATGGGTAGAGGGAGAGAAGAGCATTGTATGGCAGAGCATGCAGGGACTAGATGGAGGCATGACAAGGTTTCCACCAGGCGCAGCATCGGAAGGTTGTGGGGCAGGGAGGTGGAGAGGGGAAAGGGGGGGGGGGGGCAGAGAATGGAAAAGGGGAAAGACAGGTGGGTGTGTTGACAGAGGGCATTACACAATTAGGGTGAGTGGACGTGAATAGGGAGAAGACGATAGACCAGAGGGGGTGGAAATTGTGGGATGGAAGGTGTGAGGGCAGTAGGTTACTGTAGGTTGAGGGTCAGGATAATTCCAGGAGTGGAGAATGTGTTGTAAGGATAACTCCTATCTGTGCATTTCAGAAAATCTGGTGGCAGAGAGGAGAATCCAGATGGCAAGGGTTGTGAACCAGCCATTGAAATCAAGCCTATTATGTTCAGCAGCATGTTGTGCCACAGGGAAGTCTACTTTGCTGTTGACCACAGGTTGTCTGTGGCCAGTCATCCTGGTGGACAGCTGGTTGATAGTCATACAAATATAAAAAGTTGTGCAGTGATTACAGCAGAGCTGGTTTATGACATGTCTGCTTTCACAGGTGCCCTGGCTTCTGTTCAGATGGAATAAGCCTGGTGCAGGACTTGAATAGGAAGTGCTGGGTGGATGGATTGGGTGAGCCTTGTAGCTGGGTCTTCCACAGGTATATGATTGCTGTGGGGGTACTCCGTTGTAACTGTTTCTTTTGGGTGGTGGGAGGATTGGGGATGTCTAGGGAAATGACACTAGAGATCTGTTTGTGGAATAGGTCTGGAGGATGATGCCTGTTTGTGAAGGCCTTCATGAGACCTTCAGCATACTGGGCAGTGGAGTCCTTGTCACTGCAGATATGCCATCCCCTGGGTGGCTCTGCGAGAGGGATTGTGTGATGTGGAAGGGATGACAGCTATCAAAATGCGGATGCTGTTGGTGGTTGATCAGTTCACTATGGATAGAGGTGCAGATGGAACCATCAGAGAGAAAGATGTCAACATCCAGGAAATTGGCATACTGAGTTGAGGAGAACCAGATGAAGCAAATGGGAGAAAGGTGGAGAGTCAGTGGAGGAAGTGGTTGGTATCATTGATGCAAGGCTAGATATTTGGCAGTTGGTTGGAGGTATTTTCAGTGAGGGGCAAAATTCTTTCCATGAGGGCACAATAACCAGCTACAGTGGGGCATGATGGTTTCTTGTGTTTGTTGGGTTTTGGGGAGAATGTAGAAGGTGCGTATGTGGGGTGTCATAGGGGCGAAGTGGGGAATGTATTCACAGGAGAGGTTCTGGGAAGGGCCTAAGGCTTTAAACAGGGATCGAAGGTAATGTTGGACTTCCGGGATGAATCAGTCTAGCAGAGTTTAGAGGTGGAGGAGTCAGATAACTGGCAAAGGCCTTCTACCAGTTAGTCACTACAGTTCATAATGGCAGTGGTGGTACCTTTGTGTGCAGGCACAATGATTAGATCAGGATTTGTTTTGAAGTTGTGTATGGCTGTACTTTCTTTTGCTGAATGGTTGGTGTTCTTTGGAAGGAACCTGGGGAAGGGTGGTGAGGCCAAGTTGGATGTAAGGAATTGCTGGAAGGTGACCAAGGGGTAGTTATGAGAGAGGGAGGAAGGGAGAATCACAGTTGGATGGTGGTATGAAATGGGGGAGGTAGGGTTCAATGTTGGGATTTGGTTGGAGGAAACAGTGGCAAAGAAGCATTCCCGTTGCAGGGATGGGGAAAAGGAGAGTCTTTGACAAGTCCAACATGGTTAAATTTGGGTATAGGGCTGAGGTGAGGCCTTTGGACAGGCATGAAACTTCTGTGGAGCTGAGTGCTTTAGTGCAAATTTTAACACCATGTTCCAGAAATGCTTCAGCTCAAGATTTGGAAAGGTCAGTAGATAGGGTCTGGGTGCTATGAGGGGCTCATAAGGAAAAGCACTGTGGGTAGGATAAAGATTGAAGAGTGGTGCCATAAGGTGACAGTAGAATGCTAGCAGGTTGGATAAGTTATGGAGCATGTGTCTGGAATTCTTCTCCAGGTGCTCAAGAGCAAGGGATTCACTTTCAGAGATATGTTCTATGTGGTAGGGATTGTAGAGTAGCAGTATCTTGCAAAGGGAGTAGAAGCAATTCTGGGATGCCTGTACCATGGAGATGTGTTTTTGCAGTACCAGGTTCATGAGTGCCACAGACTGGTAGAATCTGAAAAGGTGAAGGTCATTGTGAAAGGAGGGGTGGGAGCCAGAGAGATGAATTTTCATGGTTAGGTCATTGTGGGGGATTCCGTGGTTTAGGCAGTGTTTAAGGAAGCAGATGTGAGATTGGGTTTTAGCTAGAGAAAGAGGTACTTTTCAGGACTGGTGCAGAAAGATGAAGCAGTGTCCCATTGTGGCACAAATGGCATAGGGGAAATGAATGTATTAGATGGTTGGGAGGGGAGCTGGATAACAAAAAAGAGACATAAAAATACATAAAGACATGCAGAAACATGAGTAGATGCATAAAAACATGCACAAATATGTAAAAACATGCACAAAGACGTCCCAGATGCAAGACCTGCCCAATCTACTAAAAAAAATGGTTCAAATGGCTCTGAGCACTATGGGACTTAACATCTATGGCCATCAGTCCCCTAGAACTTAGAACTACTTAAACCTAACTAACCTAAGGACATCACACAACACCCAGTCATCACGAGGCGGAGAAAATCCCTGACCCTGCCTGGAATCGAACCCGGGAACCCAGGCGTGGGAAGCGAGAGCGCTACCACACGACCACGAGCTGCGGATCCCAATCTACTAACCCAGCACTTCCTATTCCAGTCCTGTCACTGACTTATCCTATTCCATGAGAGGGCAGGTGACTTTTGGAACCAGACATGTCATATACCACATCTGCTGCAATCATTGCACACCTTTCCACATTTGTATGACTACCAAGCAGCTGTCCATCAGGATGAACGGTCACTGCCAAACTGTGGTCAAGAGGAAAGTAGACTTCCCTGTGGCACAAAATACTGCTGAACATAA
The DNA here is from genome assembly GCF_023864275.1 of Schistocerca cancellata. Lineage (NCBI taxonomy): Eukaryota > Metazoa > Arthropoda > Insecta > Orthoptera > Acrididae > Schistocerca > Schistocerca cancellata. The sequence goes on from NC_064628.1 coordinate 912,089,412, forward strand.
AATTCTTGATTTCAAAGGCCGGTTCACAACTCAGGACATCTGGATCCTCCCCTCAACCACCAGATTTTCTGAACTCCACAGGTGGGAGTTATCCTAACAATACATTGTCCACTGCTGAAATTGTCATGGAATCAACATACAGTAATGTATTGTTCCAACACCTTCTACCCAACAGTTTCCACACCCTCTGACCCACCAATTCCTTCCTATTCAAGTCTCCTCACCCTCATTGTGTGCCACTCTCTACCAGTCCACCTGCCTGTCTTTCCCCTTCCCTGCTCCTCTCCTTTTCTGCTCCCCATTTCCCTTCCCCCAACCCACCTCCATACCCCACAGCCTACTAACACAGCATGTGGTGGTAGTCTTGTGATTCCTCTATCTAGTCCCTGGATGCTCCACCAGACAGCACATTTCTCTTTCCCCACCCGCACCCATCTATCCGTTCCCCTTTATCACCCCCTCCAGATCACTGCTTTCATTCAGTGTGACAGTCGCATTCCAGTCCTAGCTGCTGGAGATGATGGTCGTGTGTGTGGGATGTGTGTTTGAATGAATATGTGTGTGTGTGTGTGTGTGTGTGTGTGTGTGTGTGTGTGCTCTTTTCTGAAGGAAACTGGCCAACAGCTAAATGTGTAATAGTCTTTTTATTGTGCTTGTGTGCAACTCAACATGTCATCTTTGTGGTGAGTGGCAATCTATCCTTTCCTTATAATGTTGATATTCCAACCTGGAGTCTCCATTGTTTAACAATTGTAACTGATCAGTATATGAACTGAGCTGCAACTTTGGATTGTATTACACTACAGCAATTACACCCATTGCATTATCAGTAAAAAGCTCTAAGACTGTGGTCTAAATTACTAGAGGTATCATCTCCTGAGAGCTGCTGTCAACTGTGCATGTGTTGTGACCAAGGTGGCACTTGACCTTGATCTTAGATTGTTTTTATTTTTTACTGATAATGCAATTGATGTAGTTACTATATTTTATTACAGTCCAAAGTGGCCACTCAGCACGTATATTGGTGAGTTACATTGTTAAACAAGGGAAACTCCACACTGGAATATCAACAATATAAGGAAAGAATAGATAGCTACTCACCGCAAAAATGACATGTTGAGTTGCGGACAAGCACAATGAAAAGACTATTACACATTTAGTTTTTGGCCAAAGCCTCCTTCGGAAAAGAAAAACCACACACACACACACACACACTTTCTTGTAAACCATTTCAACTCAACACAATTGGTGTTGTTGCGATCTTAGTCCATAGATTGTTCTGCTCTCCATACCAATCTGTTCTCTGCAAGAATCTTCATCTCTTCATAACTACTGCAATTCATGTCCACTTGAACTTACTTACAGTCATCAAGCATTGGTCTCCTCATCACAGTCTTTACCCCTTATACTTCCCTCCATAATTATATTGATTATTCCTCAATGTTACAGTATGTTTCATCTCAACTGATCCCTTCCTTTCAAGTAAAGCTGTGCCATAAATAACTTTTCTCCTCTGTACAGCACTTCCTCATTAGTTATCTGATCCATCCATCAAATATCTAGCATTCTTCTGTAGACCACATTTCATAAGCTTTTATTCCCTTTTGTATTGTGTAATGTCCACATTTCACTTCCATATAAGGCTACTTTCCAGATAAATAACTTTGAAAATACATAGCACTTATTAAATTGATATTTATTTTTTTTTTATTTTCAGAAGTACTTTTCTTGCTAATGCCACTGTACTTTTCACAAGATGTCATTACTTTGGCCACTGTCTGTTATTTTCCTGCCAAAAAGCAAAATCCATCTTTTATTTTCAGTGTCATATTTCCTAATATAAATAGCATCACCCAATTTAATTTGGTTTCACTCCATTACCCTTGTTTCACTTTTGTCGATGTACATTCTGTAACCTCTTTTAAGATTCTATGCAACCTTTTCACCAGATCTTCCAAGTCCATTGGTGTCTGTTACAGAATTGCAATGTCATTTGCAAACTTTAAAGTTTCTTTTATTCTCCCTGCACTTCAGTTCACTTTCCAAATGTTTCCTTAGTTTCCTTTACTGCTTGCTCTATGTATGTACAAACTGATTAACATAGAAGATATGTGACAACATTGTTTCACCCCTTCTCAACTACTTCTCAATTCGCTTTTGTGTTCTTTGACTCTTATAACTGCACTCTGGATTATGTACAGGCAGTACAAAACCTTCTGTTCCCTGTATTTTATCCTTAATAACTTCAGAATTTTGAAGAGTGTATTGCAGTCAACTTTATCAAAAAATCTTTGTAAATATACAAATGCTATAAATGGTGGCTTGCATGTATTCAGTCTGCTTCTAAGATAATCTTAGAGTTAGTATTACTTTGTTTGTTGCTAACTTTCTCTGAAACTCAAACTGATCTATTCACAGGTTGGGTGCTGCCAGTAATCCCATCCTTCTTCAAATAGTTAGGTACAGGTAGTCAAAGTGTAAAAGTTACAACTGATGTTAATGTCACCCCAGATGAATTTAACCTCTTTTTTTATCAATGCAGCAAACCCTAATCCCTCATCTCCTCGTAAGAAGAGTTCAAAATCTAATTCACAATCTACTTATATAAAGCAGTTTTACAAAACTTTGCTGATACCGTGCCAACCTGTAATTGGGGACATGTGGAAATAAGTGATGTAATTAAATCAGTGGCAAAGTTAAGTGACTCCAGACCAGAAGATATTTATGGCCTCGCAAATTTTGTGATTAAAAAAATAATCGACTTGATATCATTCCCTCTCTGCACACACATAAACTGGATATTTGACAGTGGTATTTTTCCAGAATGTCTAAAGAAGACAGTAGTAATTCCATTACACAAAAAGGGTGATAAATCCTGCATTAATAATTATTGTCCAATTTCTCTGATACCAATTTTTTCAAAAATAATCGAATATTGTATACAAAAGCAAATTAACATACATTTGTCAAAACACAATATACTGACTAAGTCTCAATATTGTTTTAGGGCCCATCTATCAACAATTAATGCTGTTGAAAATGTTGTTTCTATTGTGTAATCTTCTTTTGAATCCAAATTATCTACTGAAGCCACACTAGTGGACTTAAGCAAAGCATTTGATTCTGTAAACCACACAATACTGCTGGAAAAACTATGATGTTACGGCATTAGGGATCTGGAACTCTCCCTCATTAAATCATATCTCAGTAACAGAAAGCAAACCGTAAGCTACAACAGTCAAAAGTCACAGTTACTGAATGTCACTAGAGGTGTTCCCCAAGGATCAGTGCATGGGCCATTACTGTTTATAATATTTATAAATGACCTGCCCAGCAATATGCCATGTAAATCTGTGCTTTACGCAGATGATACAACTTTCATCAATTCAGGGAAGTACATAGATAAACCGAAGGAGCAAAGTAAAGATTTTCTCAGATTATCCAATATGTGGTTCGAAGCCAATGAGTTAGCTATTAACTATGAAAAAACAGTAAATATATCCTTCAGCTTATCCAATGCTGATATTGATTACACTTCTACCAAACTTCTTGGCATATACTTAGATATGAAATTAACCTGACAGAGTCACATAGACAACATATCTCGAAAGCTTTCGCGAGTTATCTATCTACTGAAAAAATTACGCACCTGTGTTTCTGAAAGCCTGCTGATTAATTCCTATTATGCATTCTTTCATTGCCATATTAGCTATGGTATTCTTCTATGGGGTAATTCTCCATGGTCTAGGAAAATTTTTATTTGGCGGAAGAAAGCCATCAGGAGAATCTCTGGGATTACCAAAAATAACATATCATGTAGGTCATACTTCAAAGAATTACAGATAATGACAGTCCCTTCTCTTTTTATATACAGCTGCCTTTTATACATAAAAGAAAACTTTAACAGTTACAAGCTTAGGCAGTCCATTCATAATCATAAACATTTGTCAAACATTTAAGATAGACATACCAACAACTCTACTCAAGAAAACACAAGACAGTTATGAATACATGGGAATAAGGCTTTTCAACACATTACCTGTGCAGGCACATTGTGTCTCTCTTAATATATTTAAAAGTAAGACTAAAAAATGGCTGAAAGACAAAGGTTTTTACAGTGTTTAAGAATTTGAAAACTCTTCAAAAATAGACCTGACTTACGAAACAACTTGCAACTCTGTTTGTAGCTCTTCCTAAGCTTTTTTTGTCTCTGTAGTTCCACATTTAACTGTTAAACATGTGGAGAAATCCTTATGTATGAAATGTATTCTTTTATTATGCACATTCTTTAAAATGCACACTTTAGTTATGTGGGATATCTTTATGTATCAAATGTATTCCTTTATTATGTATGTTCTTTTAAAATGTATACTTTAGCTTTGTGTGATACCTGACAATAGTTATATTTCTTAATATGTAAGCTGTACATTACTCATGACGACATCGATTGCATGTAAATGCTTAAAGATGCATAAATAAATAAATAAAGTTCAAGAAGGTATTTAGCAAATGTGACTTACTAAACTGCTAGTTTGATAGCATTCGCATTGTCAGCATCTGCGTTCTTCAGAATGGGATTATAAAAGTCTTCTTTAAATCAGAGGGTATTTCACGTGTTGCATATATACTGTGTGGAACATTTTGGTCATGGGTGGTTCTCCCTTGGCACTTGATAATTTTGAGGCAATATCATATGTTCATTTGCCATGTTTTGACTTAGGTCTTTCAGTGCTCTGTTCCATTTCTCTGTGTCATTTGTTGCATTTTTATATTTTCTCTTTTCATCAGTTCAGTGTAAATGTCATGTATATTTGCAAGGATTCCTACAAGACCTTTTTTCCCAAAGTTGTCCTTGTGCTACTGTCACTATTTCATCTCTATCATATTTTTTCAGTTATTATAATAAGTCATTGCTTGAAGTTCCAACTCTCAACAACAACCTCTATTTATTTTAACATATCGAGACCCCATATCCTTAATTTCCAACCTCCCTGTGATTTTATGAGCTTTAAATTGCGTTTTGTAACTAATAAACTGTGATGAGAGTCCACATTTACTCCTGGAAACATTATGCAGTTTAACATCTGGTCTCTAAATCCTTCTCTTGTGATTATATAATCAATCTGAAGTGTTGTGGTGTCTCTGTGCCTCTTCATCATATTCAGCCTTCTACATCTACATCTTTACTTTGCAAGTCGCCTTATGGTGTGTAGGGGGATATTTTGTCTATAACTGTAGCATTTGGTGTATGCATATTCACAGATATTTAATGGATATGACTGTTCCAGTGTTTGTTCTGCAATGGTGTAATCATACAGTTATGGTTCTTTCCATTATTTGTGCATTATACATTACATTTGTTATTTTGAGGGTTAATTGCCAAATGTGATACCAAGTTGTGATCCTCTGCAGGTCTTTTGTGTTTTACTGCAGTTTTCTAGCATTGTGACTTCTCTTTGTGTAACAGCATCTTCATGAGCAGCCTGATGGTATCCAGTGGGTAATTTATATACACTGTCTGACCAAAAGCTTTCTGACACCCCTATGTACTGCAGAATTGACAACTAGATATCATGAGAGGTAGACCTGCCAAGTATAAAAGGAAGTGAGGAGTACTGTGTTTTCAACTGACAAGCAGTAAGAGCAGAATGTGTTCCTCAGGAGAGCTCTCTGAGTTTAAGCATTGGTTAGTCATTGGGTGTCACCTGAGTAACAAACCTATCAGGAATATTTCCACCCTCCTGAAGCTGCCCAAGTCAACTGTTGGTTGCTATGTGATTGTGAAGTGGGAATGTGAAGGGACAACCACAACTAAACCATGACCAGGCAGACCCCATGTTCTGACAGATAGAAGCTCTCAAGTATTATGGAGGGTGGTTGTAAAAAAGGCATATAAAATCAGTGGAAGGAATCATTTGGGAGTTCCAAAGTGCTAGCACTAGTCCAGGTAGCACAGGTACTGTGCATAAGGAGTTAAAATGAATTGAGTGCAGTGGTCGAGCAGCTCCTCGTGCGCCATACATTTCTGTAGTCAGTGCTAAGGGACGCTTGAGTTGGTGTAAAGAGCAATGCCACTGGTCAGTATATCACTGGAAATGTGTGATTTTGGGTGATGAACCAGGTTATATGTTGCAGCAGTCCAATGGAAGGATCTGGGTTTGGCGAATACCTGTGGAATATTACCTGCCATCGTGTGTAGTAACAACATTGGAGTACAGAGGAGGTAGTGTTATGGTAAGAGGATGTTTTCCATGGTTAGGGTGTGTTCCCCTTATTGCACTTAAAAAAGGCTAAATGCAAAAGAATGTGAACACCTTTTACAACTTTGTATACTGTGTACAGTAGAGGAACAGTTCGGAGAGACGATGTTCATTTGTATCAGCATGACAATTCACCCTATGGTAGACCAGCAACTATGAGGCAATGTTTGCAGACAATAAATTTCCTGAAATGGACTGACCAGCCCAGAGCAACTTTGAGATGAGTTAGAATGTCGACGTCACTCCAGACCCCAACTTTCAATATCACTACTTTCTCTGCTTCCAGCTCTTGAGGAAGAATGGGCTGTCATTCCTCCACAGACATTCAGGCATCTCACTGAAAGTGTTCCCATCAGAGTTAAAGCTGTTATAAAAGCAAAGAATGGATACACCTCATGTTAAGTCCAGTAATAGGACTCTACATATTTTTGATCAGGGAGTGAATATTGTGAAATATTCCCTTGGAGTATGCGCAACATTAGTTCTACACTGAAGCTTCCCCTCCATTCCCAATTCTTAAAACATGTGCTAAGATAATTAAATTGTGCTTCGTGCAAAATTCTGTGAGATGGCTTCCAATTTCATTCCTTTCCTGCAGTCCATAGTTGTTACTATCTTCACTTCTCTTTCTTTTCCTGCCATCAAATTCCAGTCCCTCATTACAGTTAAATGTTCATCTTCCTTAACATACTCTATAATTTTTGTTATCTTGTCATACATTTCTTTCAATCTCCTCATCATCTGCAAAGCTGTTAGACATTTGTACTTGTACTACTGTGATAGACCTTTACTTTTTGTTTATCTTGGGCACTATTTTCCATTTGCTATGCTGTTTTAAGTAGTTTACCCATATATCCACATTCCTGTTTTCTCATCAGTTACTAAATGCACTTCTGCATTACACCAATCTGATCCTATGTTTATAAATCTGTAATCACCAGTGCAAAAATTCTGTTCCTCTTGCCACTGCACTTCACTATTTCCAATTATACCTAACTTAACCAATCCATATCTCTTTTCGTCTTCTTTACCTATTTAAACAGCTAAAGGTATCTAACATTTCACACTCTGACCCATAAGAAAGAATATTCACATGAGAGAAACTTCCTATGAACAAAGGCTCCACTACTATGGTGTTTGACTATGAAGTATGTGGCAAAGGGGCTTCAGTAAAATCACGCTATTGAAACTAAATAGCAATTCAGAAAGTGGAAACCACAGTTTCATTTCTAAGTTACTACTTCAACTTATTCAATGTAATGTATAACCTTCCAGAAAGATTCAGCAGGAAATTTTGGTATGTGATGGGATGCTAGCTACACCCTGCCACTGTCACTGACAAGCAATCTGGCTGTTCTATGGGACTACTTCATAAAGAGAAGACTGTGTGAACAGTACAAAAAGGGAAATGTGCTGCTTCAATCTGTACAACAGGCTTGTGAATTTATCTGTCAGTTGAGTTCTATGACATACTGCTCCAAAGTACATTCTTCTTAAATATTCTCTGGATGTCACACGCAACAGATTTCTAACACACCATAAAGATCTCTACCACACTGGAGGATGAAATAATACCCTGTACAGACCAATAGCTACCTCACAGGGAGCACAATGTAAGCCCACCCTTGGAAATTCTAGCTTAATTGCCGTATTCCTAAAGTCTGGTAATCAGACGTTTAAGGGGGATGTCCTACATGACCGTCGGTGCAGCAGGTTGCATGCCTCAGCGATACAGATAGCTGTACCGTAGGTGCAACCGTAACAGAGGGGCAGCTATTTAGAGGCCAGACAAAAGTGTGGTTCCTGAAGAGGGTAGCAGCCTTTTCAGTGGTTTCAGGGGCAACAGTCTGGATGATTGGCTGATCTGACCATGTAACATCAATCAAAATGGCTTTGATGTGTTGGTACTGTGAACGGCTGAAAGCAAGGGGAAACTGCAGCTGTAATTTTTCCCAAGAGCATACTGCTCTATTTTACGGTCAAATGATGATGGAATCCTTTTGGGTAAAATATTTCCGATCTGTGGGCGGGAACTGCTCAGGAGAGTATCTTCATCAGGAGAAACAAATTGGCATTCTGTGGATCGTAATGTGGAATGTTAGAGCACTTAATTGGAAGGGTAGGTTATAAAATTTAAAAGGGGAAATGGATAAGTAGACGTTAGATATAGTGGGAGTTTCAGTGGCAGGAAGATCAGGACTTTTGGTCAGGTGAATGCAGAATTATAAATACAAAATAAAATAGGGCTACTGCAGGAGAAAATAAACCATGTGCCTAATTATTTGTGGCATGCCTTTATCTCACTGCTACTAAAATCATATCGAACTCTGAGAAACAGAATATGTCTAAATATTTCCTTCCCATTCACACTGATATAACTCACAACCAAGGTTCATTTGTCCCACAGTCTGCTAATGTTATCTCATTCAAAACTTTAGACCATGTGCCGGTGTCCACACTAACAATGGGTATTCACATGAATCATGTAAGTTCACTTCTGGTCCCATAAATTCATTTGTGCTTCACCTGAAACACTTTCAGATTTGTGTTTCTCCTTAACCTTTATATACATCAACTAAATGTACTCTTCACTACATTTTCTAAATATTACCTAATTTAACTTCTCATTCCCATATCCATGACTCCCTCAACACATTTTGACTCAGTGACTAAAAAACACTACAGACTTCGCACACTAATTACTACTAGAATTATTGGCATGACACAGTGCTGTATCCAGCAGAAAAGGCATGTAATGACAGAAAATATTGGGAGCTCAGACTCATCAGCTTGTGCATACTGCTAGGTAGATCATCAGTAAGGGTACCAATAATAGTATCCTTTCATGTCCATCCTTTCATATTTCCAAAATGCAAATTTTGTCAAAAAATCAAATCTTGAAATCCCATGAAATTTGCAAATAAAACACACCATCTGGTAAAAAAAATTCTAAAACATCAAAACACAGGGCCAACATCTGTGGCCAAACCTTTATTTATGGCTTTACTACATTTTTCATTGAGACAACACTCTAACTCATTCACGCACTAAATATTTACAAAGTTACTGGTACCCATTCAGGTACATCATCAGACATCATAGGTCAAAGCATAGGTATCAAAATGATTTCATACAGAAACAAAATACCTAGCACTTATAAAGACAAATATCACACAAACCACATACATGAAAAACATATAAAAAGTTGTAGCACTCTGTAAAACTTAATAATTGTGTGATAGTACAAGGGCTGTTCAAAAAGTATGCAACTGTTATTTATAACTGTTGCTGACTTCAGGTGCCAGAAAGAGTGGTCATGTGTGTGTGAGTTGCATTTGCTTGAGTGTGTTTGTGTGTATGTTGTCTATTTTTGACAAAGGCCTTGTTGGCCAAAAGCTCATTTTGTAACAGTATTTTTTGTGCCTATCTGTGACTCACCATTTCTGCTGTATGGTAAGCAGCAACTATCCTTTTCATAATATTGTTATTTATAAAATTGATCTTTATTCACATACAATTGTTTGACTCAAGTCACCTTCAAAGTAGTCCTATTCAGTTTCGACACACATCACTGGAAACCCTCTTTCAGTGTGGTGTGGAGCTGCTCTGTTGAATTCTGCACAATGTCTTCCCTCTTCTGAAATCTGGTCTCCTTCAGAGTCCTTTTCAGTTTAGGGAAAAACCAGGAGTCACTCAGTGCTTGGCCAGGAGAACAGGGAGGCTGATAAACAACAACTGTGTCTGTACCTGGCCAAAAAACTCTGAATTAATTGAGAACGATGAGCAGGTGCATTATTATTGTGAAGGTCCCCACTGCCCCTGAGTCTGCCTGTTCACAGCTCACTGCTTCATGAAGGCAATGCAGAACCTCTTGGTATTACTTCTAACTGACACTAGAATCTTCTGTGGTATACTTACAATAGACAACACCATTGGAGTCAGAAAAAATGGTCAGCATGACTTTCACATTGCTGCAGAACTACCATGCTTTTATGGGTATGAAGTATGATGGATGCTTCCATTTCAATGACTGGAACTTGTTTCCTGGCCATACTCATAAACACAGGATTCATCACCAGTGATAACTGTGTCAAGAAAGTTGAGATCACTGTTCACAGTATCTAACATGTCCTGTGCGACTTCCAAAACAAATTGTTTCTGCTCAGTTGATAACAACTTCTGCACAAACTTTGCTGACATTGTCCTGAAGTCCAAATGTTCTATCAAAATGGAATTAATGGATCCAATAGTAATTTTAACCTCATTTGCAAGTTTTCTGACTGTGATTTGTCCATCCTGCATCACCAGGATCCTTGCACGATCAGCAACAACCTCATTCGCAATTATTGAGGGCCTACCATAACATGCGTCATTCTTCACTGATGAATGACCATCTTTGAAGTGGTTGTACCACTCTTCTATCTGTTGGGACCCATTGCTTCCTCCCCAAACCGTTGTTGAATATTGCAGATTGTTTCAATGTGAGAATCGCCAAGCTTAAACAAAACTATTCCAATAATGTTATTCCACTTTTTCTGTCATTTTGCCCAATCGATGACTGCCACTTACATGTGTTCACTTGTCAACAGCTAGCCAGAAACTTTTTGTTTCCACAGTTGTGATAAAATCAGGCTCCACATTACATATTCCTACACACATAGAGAGCATGTACACCCTGATAGCGTTGTTGGTTTGAGCAATTAAAAATAAGATTGGATTCCTTTTTGAACAGCTCTTGTGCAGAAAGCACAGAATGATATGCGTGTTTCTTGTGTAGCTATGTTCTGTGAAGCTTGTTAATAATCCAGGTACGTAAATTTTGTCAGGTATCCCCTGTACTCAGTACAGTTAGCCCCCTTCCCTTTCTGCACTCAAAGCACTCCCTGACCCTCAGGCTTGCCATATGTGCTGCCTTGGGTGGTGGTGGCCTCCCATTGTAGTAATGTTGTGGTATGGTGGGTTGCTAGGTAAGCAGCCCAACTTACATAGCTTAACTTCCAGTTGTGTGTTGGAACATGCCCATGATTATAAAAGAAGAGGCACAGTCTATCCCTGTTAAAGCTAATTGTGTGCCACCATTGGTAGATCTTGTTGTCAGCAAAGGGTGTAGCCACCACAGGAGTGCTGTTTGTGTTGCAGTGCAAAGTGTGGTCCTCACCTTACTGCAACCATCTGTCAGCATCCCCACTGTGCACCTTCCATGCACATTATATCATACGGCCTTGCCCACTGAAGCTCTGTAGAATGATCATGGTGTTGAAATGCACCACATTGCACAGCTCGCTGTACCGACTGTGACTGGCACATCTCTGCATGTGTTACTCTGCTTCTGTCTCCTCGGTCACATGATATGCCCTTAAAACAGTCAAATGTTACAGATGCTAACTATCACCTTCCCACCTTATAGGCTTTTGCTACTGCCTCAGACACCTCTGGTAATTTTGAAACCACGTACTGGTAAATTATGTTTGTTGCCCCTTTTTTCAATTATTTGTTATACAGTTTCTCAGATATCACATATACTCTTCTTTTTGAATCTCATAAAGCCTGTACCTTTATGAATGCTACTTCTTCGTTTCTAATAGGTGATACCTGTTCTCATTCTGCTAACTGTCTTTCTTCTATTAGTTCTTGTTTCTTGTCTTTCAGCCCTTCAGTTTTGATGGTGGCTATCTGTGCTTTTAATGGCCCCTCAAGCACAGTTCCAGAGCAATGCATACCTGGAACCCTTAGTCATTTCCTAGGCTACTGTCTCTCCCACTTTCTTTGTCTGCTAGTTGATGTCTCCTGTTCACATGGGACTACAAAATAGCTGTGATTATATCTGCCACAGCCTCAACTGTGACCTCAGGAACCCCTCTCATGTAGCTGCCTCTGCCTTCTTGACTTCCTCTGTGCTGTGCTTCATGCTCCCTATTGTTGCCACACCACTTATATTGTAGCCATTCACCTCTGTATTTGGTATTTCAGTAGTTTGGGCCTCAGTTATTTATATTACTTTTGCGAATTTCGGGTTTGCTTGTTTTCTACATGTTTTATAATCATCTTCACATACTCTTTCTTTTCAATGATCAGACTGTATGACTCCATACCATGCCAGTACTCGGCTCATTAAGCATCTTATTAAGGTTTTCTCTCCCAGTGGCATGTTCAAATATCTATTTAATTCTAGTGACTTCTTTGGCATGCCTGCCAGTAGCCCACGTGTCTGTCAGCCGTAGCCCCACACCCTCAGCTCATCCATGACCTCTTCTTGCATTTCCTGTGGCCAGTGTTTATCCACAAAGGCTTTTCCAAATCATTGTACGTCATCCTGTTCAAATTTAGTGTATCTGTCCAGTTGGCAGGTTGATATTCTTATAATCAATTTACTGCTACATTGTTCACTCAAGACTCTGTTGATTTTAGTGGCTTCCTTCTATAGCATTTCTTTTACAAAGGTATTTATGTTGTCATTGTTAGCAGTCACAGTATCAGCAACCATATTTTCTCATGTTGTTAACACTGTCTTGCTGTTGGTGATCTCTGCCTTATTGTTATCACTAACTTCAATTATGCATTCTCCCGTGGTTTTCATCTCATTTCATACAGACGCTAGTTGTTCACCAAAGAGATTGTAATTGCTGGTGCACCTAGCCACAGCTGGTTTGACTTGCATTATTTTCAGTTTTTCTGTTTGCCCTTTGTTACACATTTTTCAGTTTATTGATTTTCTCATTCCATTGAATAAGGAATTCTGCTTCCTGAGCTGTTACCTCTCTGATTTAGGCCCAGTTTTCCTCTATTATCCTATTGAAATAACACAGTTTTTTCTTCTTTCTGGCCTTTATCCCTTGGTTTATTTCAGCACTGTTTTCATGAATCTTTTTCTTCACTTCAGGTGAATGACTCCTTACCCACTCCCTCACGCTTTTGTTTGGTAAGTCAAATCATCTTTGTTTTTTATATATATATATATAATAGAGGGAAACATTCCACGTGGGAAAAATATATCTAAAAAGAAAGATGATGAGACTTACCAAACAAAAGCGCTGGCAGGTTGATAGACACACAAACAAACACAAACATACACACAAAATTCTAGCTTTCACAACCAACGGTTGCCTCGTCAGGAAAGAGGGAAGGAGAGGGAAAGACAAAAGGATTTGGGTTTTAAGGGAGAGGGTAAGGAGTCATTCCAATCCCGGGAGTGGAAAGACTTACCTTAGGGGGGAAAAAAGGACAGGTATACACTCGCACACACACACATATCCATCCGCATATACACAGACACAAGCAGACATTTGTAAAGGCAAAGAGTTTGGGCAGAGATGTCAGTCGGGGCAGAAGTACAGAGGCAAAGATGATGTTGAAAGACAGGTGAGGTATGAGCGGCGGCAAATTGAAATTAGAAATTAGCGGAGATTGAGGCCTGGCGGATAGTGAGAAGAGAGGATATGCTGAAGGGCAAGTTCCCATCTCCGGAGTTCTGACAGGTTGGTGTTAGTGGGAAACTAACACCAACCTGTCAGAACTCCGGAGATGGGAACTTGCCGTTCAGCATATCCTCTCTTCTCGCTATCCATCAGGCCTCAATCTCTGCTAATTTCTAATTTCAATTTGCCGCCGCTCATACCTCACCTGTCTTTCAACATCATCTTTGCCTCTGTACTTCCGCCCCGACTGACATCTCTGCCCAAACTCTTTGCCTTTACAAATATCTGCTTGTGTCTGTATATATGCGGATGGATATGTGTGTGTGTGTGAGTGTATACCTGTCCTTTTTTCCCCCTAAGGTAAGTCTTTCCACTCCCGGGATTGGAATGACTCCTTACCCTCTCCCTTAAAACCCAAATCCTTTTGTCTTTCCCTCTCCTTCCCTCTTTCCTGACGAGGCAACCGTTGGTTGCGAAAGCTAGAATTTTGTGTGTATGTTTGTGTTTGTTTGTGTGTCTATCGACCTGCCAGCGCTTTTGTTTGGTAAGTCTCATCATCTTTCTTTTTAGATATATTTTTCCTACGTGGAATGTTTCCCTCTATTATATATATATATATATATATTGGTTGTGAAAGCTAGAATTTTGTGTGTATGTTTGTGTTTGTTTGTGTGTCTATCGACCTGCCAGCGCTTTTGTTTGGTAAGTCTCATCATCTTTCTTTTTAGATATATTTTTCCCACGTGGAATGTTTCCCTCTATATATGATTATTAGTGTTTTAGGGCGCACAACAGTGAGGTTATCAGCGCCCGACATATATATATATATATATATATATATATATATATATATATAAGACACCAGTTGGTGTCTCCATGCAAAAAAATACAATAAATAAATAAAAATAAATAAACTTAAAATTCTATTCACTATCTGTCTTGTCTTGTCACCTCCATGACTTCTACTGCTTTAGCCACAGTTCACCAATTTTCACGTCCCAACACCATACATTAGGTTATTTCCAACATTCACCCAAAAGCCACTTCTACTCATCAAACCTACAGCAGCAATGCCGCATGCAACCCACTATGTCAGTGAAACTTTTGCGAGACATACAAATTTTTGCTGCAATGCTGTCGTTGATGTTTAGTGGTGCCGATGTCTGATACCACTGGAATCTGTCTTCTTTACTGCATGTTCATGGTGTTCACTGTTTCACTTGTATGCCACTTCTTGCATACATGTCAGTCACCACTGCTGTTTGCATGTCCAACTTGCTCAAATTCATGTTTCCTCATTATTCTTTATAGCAATATTTTTCATTTTAACTTCAGATGTCCGTCTTCTGCAATACCCTCACCAGATGTTAACTTGACTGGCTCAAAAATGCTACAGACTCTCTATGCTCATTATTACTAGCATTGTCAGCACCACATGACAATGCCACATCTGCCAGAAAAGGCGTGTAATGACAGAAGGTACTGGAAGGTAAGATTTACTGGTTAGAACATGCTGCTAAGTAGATCGTTGGTATGGGTATCAGTAACAGCACACTTACAGTGAATGGGCTCACTGGGAAGAGCTACATTGGGGTTGGTAACCATTGCTGTGGAATACTATGTGGCTGATGAGGATAGGATTTCAAGTAGAATATTTCTTATATTGCAACTTGATGAGGCACAGTGAAAGATGAGGATGATCTTTTCAAAGCCTTGGTGATATTCAGTGATAGGTGGAGTAATTGCCGGTCGTTGATTGACAGTGGTGACAGATTTGTTGGATGTTGTGTAAATAAATAGCACAATAAATCTGCTTCTAGACTAAATGGGAGTGTGTCTGTCTTTAAAGGCTTCGGCATGTTTATTGGTGTATCTGAATATCACCTTCTTCCCATTACACATGGAATACTCACAGCTGCCAAGGCTGTGTGATATGAATGTTTTTAACATGTAATATATGACAGGTATCAGAACTGGGATAAAGAGTTATGGAAGAAAAGATCAAGGCTGCTCTTACCATGTGTCAGTCACAAAGATGTCACCAGTGAAAAAATGGGAATGATCCTTTAGGTGGCTCATATACGATGACCGTAGGAACATGCCATGTGACTTCCCTAAATAGTTTTGCAGATTTCTGTGTAATTTGCTTACAAAGCAGAAATAATTATGAATTGGCATGTGGTTGAGCAAGAGGGTAGGAAAGTGGGTGGTGGATTTGGTGTCAGGAGGTTCAAATGGCTCTAAGCACTATGGGACTTAACATCTGAGGTCATCAGTCCCCTAGACTTAAAACTACTTAAACCTAACTAACCTAAGGACATCACAAACATCCATGCCCGAGGCAGGATTCGAACCTGTGACCGTAGCAGCAGCGCAGTTCCGGACTGAAGAGCCTAGAACTGCTCGGCCACAGTGGCCGGCATGTCAGGAGACAGAAGGTAATTTTCCATGGCAGAAAAGCCATGGTTCTGTGGAATGTTGGCATACAGGGATGCTACAGGCAAAGAGTCTGGTGATAATGTGATAGGAGCTGTGATAAGGCAGTGGAAGAAGTAATTAGTGACTTGGATGCTGGGAGTGAGAGTGCAAAAAATTCATTGGATAAGCTGGGCTATCAGGGGTGAGCATCTTTCTGTGGGTGTGTTATAACCAGCCCCAATTGAACAAACAGTAGAGATATCTTTGTTTTGAGCAAAACACCATTTTGTCTTTTCTTTTATATTGCAGACATGTTTTGCTGAAGCTCCAGCATTGTCAGTGGACTTTCTATTAAACAGGAAAAATGCTCTGTCACTAGCATCATTTGGCATTTTTTCTGTAGGTGAAAAGTTTTGGAATGGACCTAATATAATAATGTTGGTTCAAGGTCATGTTAAATTTCTATGACAGGATCGCAGTGCCAAGGTTTTTTTTAAAGGAATTTTAGAAAGCTGGCAGTGGCCCCTCATCAAATAGTCACTGCAGTTGATGCCCATGATGGTGGACCCTTAGTCTGTGAGAAAAATGGTAACCTTAAGATTGATTTAAAGTCATCAAAAGCAGCATATAACATAGCTGTGATGCTGGACTCATGGAAGGACATTCGGGGACGGTACACTATGTGATCGAATGTATCTGGGTGCATGGTTGAAAATGACTTACAAGTTTGTGGTGCTCTCCATCAGTAATGCTGGAATTCAGTATGGTGTGGCCCACCGTTAGCCTTGATGAGAGCTTCCACTCTTGCAGGCATACGTTCAGTCAGGTGCTGGAAGGCTTCTTGTGGAATGGCAGCCCATTCTTCATGGAGTTCTGCACTGAGGAGAGGTATTGATGTCAGTCAGTGAGGCCTGGTGCGAAGTCGTCATTCCAAAACATCCCAAAAGTGTTCTGTAGGATTCAGGTCAGGACTCTGTGCAGGGCAGTCCTTCACTGGAATGTTATTGTCATGTAACCACTCTGCCACAGGCCGTATAGATGCAGTCACCATTACCCAATTGCTCTTCAACAGTGGGAAGCAAGAAGGTGCTTAAAACATCAGTGTAGGCCTGTGCTGCGATAGTGGCATGCATAACAACAAGGGGTGCAAGCCCCCTCCATGAGAAACCTGACCACACCATAACACCACCGCCTCTGAATTTTACTTTTGGCACTACACACACTGACAGATTATGTTCGCTAGGGATTTGCCATACCCCCACCCTGCCAGCGGATCGCCATGTTGTGTACCGTAATTTGTCACTCCACACAACGTTTTTCCACTGTTCAATCATCCAATGTTTAGCTCCTTAAATCAGGCGAGGCATCGTTTGGTGTTTCTTCTCATCTCCCATCTAACTGTCATAGTACTTTCAGTGGATCCTGATGCAGTTTGGTATTCCTGTGTAATAGTCTGGATAGATGTCTGCCTATCACACATTATGACCCTTTTCAACTGTCAGCAGTCTCCGTCAGTCAACAGACAAGGTAGGCCTGTTCGCCTTTGCGCTGTACATGTCCCTCCACATTTCCACTTCACTACCACATCAGAAACAGTGGACCTAGGGATGTTTAGGAGTGTGAAAATCTTGTGCACAGACATATGACACAAGTGACACCCAACCACCTGACCATGTTTGAAGTCTGTGAGTTCTGCAGAGCACCCCATTCTGCTCTTCGTGATGTCTAATGACTACTGAGGTCACTGATATGCAGTACCTGGCAGTAGGTGGTGGCACAATGCGCCTGATATGAAAAACGTATGTTTTTGGGGGTGTCCAGATACTTTTGATCAAATAGTGCAGGTAAAGCTAGGTTGGAGCTGAGGAGTGTCTGGGAGTGTTACTGGCAGTTTATGTGCAGAAGAGAGGGAACTTGGGGAGGATTTCAGTTGAAGTGAGTCTTGAAGTGGTTATGGCAAGCTTCATTATGTGCATTAGCTGGACTGTGGTCAGTCGTGTGGGTAGGGAAAACAGCTTCCAGTAAAATAAATGAGTTAAGGAGAACAGGTCATTGACAAACCCTGAAAAGAAAAGCATGATTAAGCATAGTTCTTGAACTGAAAGTAAAGCTTTTTGAGAGGAATGAGACTTATGCTGCAGTCAGGTACTTGGAAGACAGATTAACAGCAGTATTGGTAAGCTGCAGATAGTGTTAAAGTAATTTAGTTTATGGGGAGGAGGATGTGGAAGTGTATGGAAAAGTGATAGGTAGAGTAGGTCATCAAAGCAGGCTCTGGAAACTATGAGAGGTTGACAGAGAGGAAGGCTATGGGGGTTAATGGTTTTTTTGTGAGTATTGGTATTTCCAGATGGGAAGAAGGCATAGGTTACATGGCTTTCTCAAATGGTTTTGTATATGTCATTCTGTGGTTTCATTCTCAGAGATGGGAAGCCGTAAGGGTCTACCGGGAAGGATAGAAATTTTTATTGTAAGACTTTTAAATATGTGTAATCTAGAAGTTTGGGTTGGTAGTGGGTGCTATGGTTATGTTTTGCAATTTGCGTTGACAGGAGAAAATGAACACTAAGTGCAGAAATAAATAGAAGGAAAAAGTACAGGAGAGTTTAGGTATGAAACAAACCTTGCATTTGAGAGAACAGTGAATTATGGTATAGCTGTTCTTTATGTAACTGTATGTTATAACAGGGAGCAGTGGGTGTCCAAAGTGTGCAATAGTGAGTGACAAGGAGGGTAAGGGAAGCAAACAAAATAGAAAAGAGAAGAGAAAAGAAAGATAGAGACAAGAATGGGAAGGTGGCAATAAAGGTAGGGCAATGCAGTTGCAAAGATGGGCCCAGCCTCTCTCTCAGCAGTTCTGTCTGAACAGACAATCAGTATTTTCATGGCCTAAGGTGTTGGTAGTGGTGGTGGTGGTGGTGGTGGTGGTGTGTGTGTGTGTGGGGGGGGGGGGGGGGGCGAGTGTGTGTGTGTGTGTGTGTGTGTGTGTGTGTGTGTGTGTGTGTGTGTGTGTGTGTATGTGGATCTTGTGTGCTATTAAAAACATAATTTCTTCAGTTTTCTTGCAATCCTGATGTAGATGCATTGCACTGATAATATTTCAGATCTGTGTGGAGATGATGGTCCTGTGACAGCAGAAATGGCTGCTCGCTATGTTGCAATGATACCTGTTATATCTGGTAACACACTATTCCCAGGACTTTTTGATGTGTGGCTGACATCAGATGTAAGTGCACTTTTCTTTGTAGCAAGCAGTTTAATTACGTAATAGTCATATAATAGCAGTTCTAGGTGAATTTCCAATGGCAAGAGAAGAAGTAATTCTAAATAAATTAAATGTAATCAAACAACAGTTTCTCACACATTCAGGTACAAGATTATATTACTCATGCATAAACTGGAGAACTGTAGTTCTTTCTTTTTATGCCAGTGATTATACAAATATAAAAATGTTTTTCAGAATAAAAGTTGTAATAAGTATTCTTCATCTGTGAAATTTAAATGTTTTGTATTATCACTGCATGTTATATTCTGCGCAGGGAAAGGGGAGGGATCCACTTATTATCCCAATATTTTGCTTTTAACAAAGAATTTCTTTAAAATTATGACATTTTTTTATATATATGTGGTGTCTGTTCCTTTCAGACAAGTGTGAAATAACAGAACCATTTTGATCATGCAGCAACACTGTATTTTACAGACTATAAGACACACTTCTTTTCTTTGAAAGGTGCATCTTATACTCAAAATTAATTTAAAAATATCCAGTGATTGATTTAAAATTCTGACCAGTCTTAAAAATTGCCATATTTTCGATGCCATGGGAAACCTATCTCTATCTGCCAACCTTGGATTCAACCGGCAGCAGCAGTACACCAATGCAATTCTCATGAGTTGTAGGGATTCACAAGCCTGCAAACACGCTCTCCTTCCTGCCCCACCATAACAAACCCAGAACACTGTTTAACCTTTGATGCGCCATTGTCATCAAATGTGCCAGTGAACACAAATTGAAAGTGATTTGTGTTATCAGTAACAGTACAATATTTTTGTTAGTAGCTAGTTTCGTAATGGAAAAAATAAAAATTATTCATATGATGGGGCTATAAATTGAAAGTAATAGCAGATGCAGAAGAACATGGAAACAGAGCAGCTAAGTGGCATTTCGGCCCTCCACCAACATAAAAAAACATTCGCAGTTAGCGAGCCAGTAAAGAAGAACTGAAAAATGAGAAAAACTTTAGGGGTGGAGTTGGTTTGTGCTACAGGTTTGTGAACCAACATGGACTTAGTATGCGAACCAAAAACCAAAGTATTTTGGAAAATGGCACAAGAGTATGAAGAGAAAATATTATCTTTCTATTGCTTTATTATTCAACATCAAAAGAAAACCTATGTGGAACTAAGCCAAGTAGTGAATATGGACAAAACTCCTCTGACATTTGATTTGCTGGGTAACAGAACAGTTGTCTTGAAAAGTTCTAAAACTGTAACTATAAAAAACAAGTTGGCATCAAAAATTGCAGTACACTATTGTCCTTTCATGCTGTGCTGACAGTACTAACTTTTATCCAGTGATCATTTTCAAGCACAAAACAATGCCAAAACCTGAAATATTTCCAGGCTTTGTTGTTCACATACATGACAATGGTTGGATGGACTTGGCTGGTATGACATTATTGATTAACAGAGTGTGGGAGAGAAGGAAACATACTTTATGGAAGAAGAGTTCTTGTGCTAGACCAGTTTAGCAATCATTTGAAAAATTCTGTGAAAGAGAAATTGAGACAGTGAAATACAGAGCTTGCTGTTATTCCAGGACAACCTACTTCATAATTGCAACCTCTTGATGTCTCCATAAATAAACCATTTACAGTGAATATGAGAAAGGAATGGAACAAGTGGATGATGAATTAAATCCAACATGAATTCACACCGAAGGGAGTATTAAAATGACCTACAATGAAACAAATATGTCAGTGGATAAAACAGTTATGGTCTAGAGTGAGAGAAGATTTGTTGTTAAATCTTTCAAGAAGTGCAGCATAAGTGGCACTCTCAATGGCAATGAAGAGCATCTTATGTATGAAAAGGACAACAATGATGATGATGGAGACGAAGAAGTAGAAAGTTCAAATGACAGGTTTCAGGGATTTTAAAGGTCACTTTGGTTTCATAAACTAAGATTTTTTTTAGTCTGGTTTTGCAATCTAATAATAAAAATGTTAAAAATATTATTTTAAAAAAATTGCTTAAAAATTAATGTGCAGTTTACAGTCCATAGATAGTCCGTAAAATAAGATATGATTCAAGGGGGAATTAAAGACATCAGCTGCCAGTGAGCATTGATTTATGTCAAAGGGAGAAGTTGAAAATTTTTGTCAGACCAGGTTTCAAACCTGGATCTCCTGCTTAACAGGCAAATTAACTGACCACTACATTATCTGGACACAGTAGTCATCGCAAATGCCCAGACTGCCCTAGGATGCACCCATCAGACCCAAATTCCCACCTATCTACACATTACTGAAATAGTGCCCATTGCCCATTATCTTCATTATTCACAGCATTTCACCGATTCTCATAAGAGTTGAAG
Organism: Schistocerca cancellata; assembly: GCF_023864275.1. Classification (NCBI taxonomy): domain Eukaryota; kingdom Metazoa; phylum Arthropoda; class Insecta; order Orthoptera; family Acrididae; genus Schistocerca; species Schistocerca cancellata. Next base: position 912,111,101 of record NC_064628.1, read on the forward strand.
ATTGGTGTGCTGCAACCCCTTTAGTGCAGATGCACTGCAAGCTTGAACTCTTATGGGAATTGGCAAAATGACATGAGTAATGAGGATAATGGGTATGGGGCACTACATCAGTGGTCCGAGGATAAGTTGAGAATCTGGGTCTGATGGGAAGCATGCTAGGGTAGTCCACGCAGCTGCAATGATCAGTGTGTCTGTATGGGATACTGGTCAGCTCATCTGCCTAGAAAGCAGGAGACCCAACTTCAAATCTCCATCCAGCACAATTCTGCAACTTTCTCCATTGATATAAATCAGTACTTGCTGGCGTCTAATGTCTTTCATTCCTTTGTGTCATGCAACTCGTCACTGGACACCACATTATGTCCTCAGCATCTCAGTTGACTCTGGCTCTACACCGTGCAAGTCTGTGGTACCTGTGACATGGTGGCAGTGATAAACTGCAAATGATAATTTGAGATTGCCCATACAACTTCTACTAATATTTCTGACAGTTTGTGATGACAGCCAGACTGTAACCATATTTCAATTGTTGTCAGCCATCTGTTTGTCAGAGCAATCTTCTAATGGTGTAACCTTTCTAGAAGGACCTGTGCCTACTCTTCTTGCTGCACAATTTTCCTGAGTGCACCTCATCAGCTTCACTTTTTAGTAGTCACATTGTAACTAACTGTCTGTGAGACCATTGGTATGATGCTCCCATGTCTCAAAGTTTGAAAGACAGTGATAAACTGCACGTGCACATCCTCTGGGCATGCAGTGTTACAAATTCCACTTTCAAACACCCGATAACCATCATACATAAACACACTACTCACCATCTGTAAGAGTGGCATTTTTCTTTACTGAAAATACCGAGAACAGGCTTCAGTAAGGATGAAATCTTAATCAACATGTATCTTGCTGGCATGGAAATTCTGATGCATCAGTTAAGTACCATGTAGTGAAAGTATTTGCAGTATAGCACTTTCCATTTCCATTTTCTATATCTACACTTCTGGTGCAGATATACTATTTGCTAAAATAAGTGTCAGTGAATCACAAAATTGACAACGTAGGTTCTTCTTCTCCTTCTCATTCTTCTCCTCCTCCTCCTGCTTTTATGGCCTCATTGGACGATTTCAATCAATTTCTGGTCATTTTCAGTTGGTTGTCTTTCTGAATTGCCCAATATCTTTTCATTCATTCTGATCTTTTTTGTTGTTTCTCATCTGTAAATACTCTTTCTTATTGCTTGTTGTTTATCTGTATTTTATTTCAATCTTATTTTTATGTTTTTCAGTTGCTTTAAATTTTCTGTTTTGTTTTGCTAATCGTCCAGGGTTAATTCTAGCTCTTTCATATCCTCCCTGATATTCCATATCCATCCTGCTTGTTGCTTCATGTTCCAAAGTTTCTTTATAATTTTTCTTGATAGTCTGGTTTCTTGTTTCCTTGTAATGTGACCAAAAAAAAGAGATGCTTTTTTCTGTATAGTACCTGCAGTGGGCTCCAGTCTGCTGTACACTGCTTCATGTGGCACAATCTGCCATTTTTGGTCTTTTTGATCGTTCTTATTTATGTGTATTCTAGCTATTCTTCTCTCTACTTTTAGGATTTTGTCAAATATGTTTTTCTGGGTGACTGAAAAGAGTTTCACTTCCATATGTCACTTTTTGTTGAACCACCATATTGTAATGTTTTAATTTAATTTTGATTGAGAGACATATTTTATTGTATGCAACCATGTTAATTTTTGAGCTTTTATAATTTTGTTAGCTGTTACATGCATGTTTCTTGCTTCCCTGTTATTTACTGTTATGTGGTTGATTAATAGTGGATCTGCTACCATTTTCTCAGTCTTTTTGAATGATATCTGGAGTCCTGTTCATTGTGCTATATTTTGTAGGGTTGTTATTTGATTTCTGGTTTCTTGAATGTATTAGCTAGTAATGCTAAGTCATCTAAGAATCCCAAGCAGTTTAAGTTTATTTTATCTTTCTTGGTTCCATTTCTTATGATTTTAGGATTTTCCTTGTACCATTCCCTCATTATGCACTCAATCACACAGTTGAAAAGTAACAGAGATAAATCATCTTCCTGTCTTAACCCTGTTTTAGTCATAAATGGCTCAGATATTTCTCCTCTGAACTTTACTGTAGATTTGGTGTCCATTAGAGCTAAATTTTTATTTGGGGCGGAGACTGAAATTTCTTAGTATCTTCATCACTGAAGATCTGTAGAAACAATGATAAGCATTCTTGAAGTCTGTAGTCAGTATTCTCATAGTTCTTCTTTGTTCCAGATTTTCACTGTGCATTGGTGTAATGATATCTTCACTGGTTCTGCTGCGTATTTCTAAAGTTCCACAAATTTTTGATCTTTTAGTTTTTGAGCTCTTTAAAAGCTTTGTATACTTCATGGATTGCATGTGGGTTTACACTTTCTGCTGTAGTTTTAATAGGGGAATCTGTGTGTATTTATAGTAGTTTTGGAAGATCTTTGCAATTTTTAGTAATTTTTTTAATATTTCTGCTAAAATTTCTGTATTTTTGTACTGCCAAGGGCCATCTTATTATTTTTATACTTTTAACATTAATATTGGAGTGTCATATCTTTGTGCTTGTCTGCTAAATAATTTGTAGTAATCTCTGGAGGTTGTTTTCTCACTATTTATTTCTATCATTAGAAGTATATCTTTTCGATATTGGCATTTAATTTTTATTATTACTTTTTGAGTTATCTTTCTTTGGTCTGTGAGTTCAAAGTGTGATTCTCCTGTTTTATGACTCTGATACCTTAGCCAAGCTTGGTGTCTATCTGCCATTGTTTTATCATATTCATCATTCCACCATTTATGTTTTTTTCCTTGGATTTACTGGGGCTACTGTTCAGCTTTTTATTTCTACTGAGGAACTATTTCCTCTAGATTATCTGTTTTATCTTTATATTCCTTGTTTGTTCTCCATATTCCTTGTTACTTATCAACTTATGAGGGTCATGGGTTCTCTTCTTTTTGGGGTGGGATTTTTTCCTTGCTAACAGGGTAAATTTAATTTTTAATTTTATCATTTTATTTTTATCTGATACAGTATCTGTACCTCTCAGAATTTTCATGTTGTGGTAATTTTTAGCCATACATACATGATCTAGTGCCATTCTCCTGTTTTCCAGTCCAGATATTTCCAAATTTTGAGTTTATTTGGTCTTTTCTTGAAGTGTGGACTTTGAGATCATATCATGATTTCTACACAATTCCAGTAGTCTCATACATTCCTGTTCATCCTTCTTTGTGTTAGCCATTTCTTGGTTACATCCCTGTATGTCTACTCCCTTCCGGGCTAGCCTCTAAAAACAACAATTAAAATTTTGGTGTGGTTTTTATTTACATTTGTTGCCATCTGATCTAGCTTCCAAAATTCATCCATATTTTCTCTGTGTCCTTTCTTATTATTTTTATAATTAGTTAGGGGATGGGAATTTATTATTGTGTATATTTTATTTGCAGTTTTTATAGTTACTGTAGATCACCTGGGAGATTGTGATTTAAATTCTATTACAGATTCAGTTATTTTGAGAGTGACCCCAAATCATGTTCCTAACTGTGGACATTGTTTCAATACACTTTTTCTTGGTATTTCCCTATAAATTATATATCTGTGTGATTCTGTTGGTTCCTGATCAGTGTTTCTCATTTCCTGAAGTCCTCCTTTGCAATCCATTTTGTCTGCTACAATTTTGAGTTTCCTTGGTTGTATGATGGAATTTATGTTGTGTGTTGCTATGTAGTTTATCTGTCCTGTGTTGAATCTAAATTTTGATCTTCTGTCAGTCTTGGCTATTTTCAGATGCTCCAACTCATCTAAGTCATCTGTCAAGTGACTGCCTACCATATCCTTGTGCAGTCTTCCTTGAAAAATCACCAAACAGTGGACTTTTCCTTAAAAGATTTCCTTTCATGTTCAACTTTCAAAGGTAGTCACTATTGTATGGAGCAAGCCCCAAGTTACAACTAGCATCATTAACTGCAGAGGCTGGTTTGTGTTTGGTCCACAAGAGCTATTTTATTTTGCTGTAGGTTTGTAAACTCAGCTTGCATGAGTCTTCCAACCAGTTGTTTCCTTTCAACTGTTCTTTCCTTATTTGAATGATGGTCAGAATTTTTGTACAGATTCTTATTTGTGTGAGTAACTTTCCATAGATTTCAGTACATAAAGTTCTGCCATTCTCTTTTAAAACCGACTCTGATGTTTGAATTGATACTACAGACATACAAGAAATTTTACAAATCTGAGTGATGCTTCTTTCCATGACCCAATCTACTGAAAGTGTCATTAAGCCTTACTTGTCAGTTTTCTTGTGGCAGTGTGCAGGGTTTTTCATGTCTCACGGAAAGTAAGTTGTTGTGAGATAGGGTCAAAATAGAACTGACAAGCAATTTGTAAAGATATATTATTCTTGTGACATCATTTCATGTCTATGAAACATACTGAATAATAAAATGGTATCAAAATTGTCTGTAGTCTCTCCAGGAATAGGACTGGGCATCATGTTACTAAAATGTACAGTAAGGCTAGTAAAACCTGACAACACAACAATAAATTTCACATAAAAGAAGGAAAACTTAGATTAGATGAAATTTTGTCACCAGTATTGAATACAATAAATAATATCAAATCAATCAATATAGGTGACAGTTGAAAGTTGATGCCACCTTGGGGCATAAACTTGGATTTCCTGCTCATTGTGAGAAGCTGTCATTACCATTAGAATATCTGTGCCACTTGCACCTCCAGTCATTTCATTTTAGTGCATTTACTTAATTTCAGAACATCATTCCATTCGTCTGCCAGGCTCTGGGACTCACATTGGCCCATAAACAGTCAGTTGTATGCCTTAGACTTTAGCCTCGCACATAACGACCACCAACAGTGAGTGGAAGCTCAACAATGTTTGAGCTTCTGGTGGTAAATACCACAGATTTTCTCACAAGATATTTGAAAGTGAACCACCATAAATTTTTTATAGTTGTACATTTCTCCTATTATTTCATCATTATACTCGAGGAATGTGTTTACACCAAGTTATAATTTTTTTTTAATCATGGTTCTTCCAATGATATATATGACATATTTTAATTATAATTTAATTTTCTTTCTTATTGTCTGATACATGCATCTTTATATTAAATAATAGGAGGAAAATCATACAAACTTTTCTGTGTATTAAACTGACTATGCTATTGGTTCACCCAAATTAGGAAATTTTTCATATCGCAAAAACTTGTATTAACAGTTTTATCCAATGAGAGTCCTTTTGAATCTATAGTTCTCTCTTTTAGTTTAATAAATATATTATCTGTCTCTGAAATCAGTGCAGCAATACACTGACCTCTGTTGTATGTTGTCTGTTGAATACATATTGATTTGTTATGTATATTATCTGCATTGTCTTTTGAGCTTTTCTGATTCATTTTGATTTTTTAGAATCAGTTGTTCAAGCAGTTCTTTTGATTTTTGTTACCTCACAGAGTCCATAGCATTAATATTGCAGTGGATATTGCCCTAATGTTATAAATCTCAATCTAATCCATGTGTATTACGAAGTTCCGTATTTTGTAATATTCTAACTTTTTATGAATTAGTCCTATTCTGCAAATATTTCAGACAAAAAAGTGAACCACATATCTGTACCATGATAATATCAACAGTGTAACATAAGGTTAACAAACATATCTGGGAAATTTTATTTTGTGTTACATCAGTATATTTTGGTATATTTCTCAGCAAGTTGTGCGGTTGCTGTCTGGCGACTGTGAGGACCATGCTGTGCTGCTGTGTTGCTACCTCCTGCATCTGGGAATGCAAGCCTGGCTGCTCCTCGGAGTTGGTGTGCCCCATGGACCAGCTGCCTATGTTTTAACTCGAGATGCCCCAGGAGCTTTCCGCATTTGGGATCCTGTGTCTGGCCAAGCATGTAGTATCACAGACACATTCTGTCCTCTCCAAAAAACATATTGCCTCATTAATGAAGACAATGTGAGTACTAGTACTGATTATTAAGTTACACTGAATACAGTAAGACTTTCTTCATTTAATGCAATAAATATTGGAGGTAGTTAAGCAAGCAAGCACATAGACATAATAATACAACTGGGAATTTTATCTTTGACACATAAGGGAACAAAGCAAAAATACTTATGGTTCATGCAAAAAAGGGTTAAGAGGCCATCAGTTGATGTCCATTCTAAACATTACTAATAATAATAATTTCATGTGGCTCAGTGAAATCCACTGGACACCACTTCAGCAGCTTAAGTGTCCTGTAATCTGCTCTAGTTATTGAACTGGGGAAAGAGGACATACAGTTTAACATGAAATCTGAACCACATGGTGTTTCTGATGACTCCTCACAGCACAGAGAGATGAAGACTGGATTAAAACAAAGACTGAAAAATCTGTGGCCCGGCCAAGATTCGACTCTCTCAGTTTCCAGGCATGCATTTCACTGCTAAACCAACAGAATCAACATGTATATAGATAGAATCAAACAATGTGAAATCCAGTTTGGAATATGAACAATATTATGCAAAGGATAGGTTGCTACTCACCATAAATATGACACAGTGAGTTGCAGACAGGCATCATTGTGCCTTCAGTCAAAGCCTTCTTCAGATCTCTGTCCACTCCAGCCAGAATGGAATGGTGTTGTGCTGAATAGAAGCAGCAAGTCAGAGTGGGGGGATAGCAGGGTACATGTAGGGAGAAAGGAGTGAGTGCTGCCTGGCCGTGTGTGCAGGGACTAGTGCAGATAGCACATTGTAAGGATAACTCCCTTCTGTGCAATTCAGAAAAGCTGGTGGTGGAGGAGTGAATACAGATGGCCCACATTGTGAAGTGGACATCGAAATAAGTTTGTTATGTTCAGCTGCATGTTGTGCCACAGTTTGGTGGTGGCCATTCATCCTGGTGGACAGCTGCTTCGTAGTCATACCAATATATAAAGCTGTTAACTGATTGCAGCAGAGCTGTTATATGACATGGCTAATTTCACAGTTGGTCCAGTCTCTGATGGGATAAGGTAAGCAAGCATGTGATAGGACTGGAATATGGGGTGCTGGGTGGGTGGATTGGGGCAGATCTTGCACCTGGGTCTTCTGCATGAAAATGATCCCTTTGGCAAGGGGATGGGATTTGGAGTGGCATAGTTATGGGCTAGGTTGTGGGGGTCAAGTGGTTGATGGAATGTCACTTTACAGGGGAGGTGTGGGGGGCACAATAATCTTGGGATGACTGCCCCTCATTTCAGTGGCAAGATGATAGATAATCAAAGTCCTGACAAAGGATGTGGTTCAGCTGTTTCACTCTGGGATACAATTGGGTGACAAAGGAAGCAGTTCTTTGTAGCTGGTTCTTATGGGTAGAGGGAGGACTGATTGTGTGTGGGGATATAGCATAGGACATCAGTTAATGGACTAGGTATGGGGGTAGTGCCTGTCTGTAAGACCTTCAGGGATTTCTTGCCACTGCAAATATGTCGTCCCCAGCTGGCCAGGCTGTACGGGAGGAATTTTTTGGTGCGGAAGGGATGGCAGCTGTTCAAACGCTGGTACTGCTAGTGGTTGGTGGGTTTAATGTGGACAGATCTGTGAATGTAACCATCGAAGAGGAGGAGGTCAATGTCCAGGAATGTGGGACTCTGGGTTGAGGAGAACCAGGTGAGGTGGATGGGAAGAAAGTGTTGAGGTCATGAAGGAATAGGACTGAATGTCTGGCTCCTGACTCCAAATCTTGAAGATATAATCAGTGAACCTTAACCAAGCCAGAGGTCAGGGTTTTGGAAGGCTAGGAAGGTTTCCTCTTGATGGCTCATAAGCAAGTTGGTATAGGTAGGTGCCATGCTGGTGCCCATGGGTCTGTTGCAGATTTGTTTGTATACCTTTCCTTCAAAGGAGAACTATTTGCACATTAGGTAAAGTTAGTAAGGTTTGTGAGAATGGAGATAATGTTAATTGCAGAGATGTTGATAGGTTTGGAGAAAGGCAACAAATATGTAATATGGAGTTTGCTAAAGAGGAAGGCTATATAGGTGTCTCTTTCAATAAAAGCAGGCGCAAATGGCAGAAGCATAGATTTGTGAGAGATTTAAGTAAAAGTAATGGGAATAAATTTGTGGGGAATGATGTAAGTTATGAACGTGTAATGAATGAGTGTGTGAATGGTGATGAATGGAAAGATTCAGGGGTTTAAAAAGGAGTTAAAGAGGAGATGAATTTTGTGAAAGCAAAAAAAAAAAAAGAGAGTTCTGAAGAGGTATTAGCAAATAGTAGCAATTGCAGTAAGGAAGGTGATGTAGTAACAAGTATTTGTGAGTCTACAAAAAGCATCAATGTTAGTGAAGGTGGTGTAGCTTTGGTCTCGCCAGCTGCAAGTGAGAGTGATTGTGTTTCAGCGAAAAGCATCAAAGTTACTAAGGGAGGCTTAGCATTGGTCTTGCCAGCAGAGGTAGATGATTTCTGTTTAAAGGAACAGAGTAATGGTAATTTATGTAATGTAAAAGCTACTGGTATTGATACTTCGGAGGAAGGAATTTACGTGTTTCTAATCACGAATGAAGGTGAAACGAAACTTATTGATGAATGTGTGAATCTAAAACGTATGTCAGAGTGTGAAAGTGAGAATGTATGTAAAATAGGATCGGGGGCTAATCTGGATGAAAAGTGTGTATAAATGGCAGTATGTGCTGATTTTTGTCCAATCACAGCAGAATGTAGCAAGTCTGGAAGTCCCAAAATTGTACGACAAGGTAGCAGCAATTTGTGTAACGCACCGGCGGAGGATAAAGTGGAGTACGATTCATGTAAAGTTAATTTGTCGACGGAGGAAAAAAAGGTTTCTGAGGTGAATTTATGTGGTGATTTAAATAGTGTATCAGCAGATAAGGTTGCTGAGATGAATATTTATGGTAATGATGGCTTAGGCATCAATGTATTCTTTCAGAAAGATAAAGTGTTTAATACTGAATTGATGTGTAATTTTGTTGAAGCTGCAAGTGTTGGTATTTTTGAGTGGAAAAAACAGTAAAGTTGTGCATGCTGTGGATAATGAATCAGTGAAATGTATGGAAGAACTAAGAAAATTTAGAGAGGGCTGAAGTAAATAGTGTGGATGGGGATAGCTTGTGTAATGAAGTTCGTACAAATTGGTATATGAAGGAGGAGTGTGATTCTAATAAGACTGATTGGCGTTGGTATGCTAGAATGTTACGGTCATTGCTGCCACATATGTGGAAACAAGAGAAGTTTGAAATAGCTAAGGGCATATAGAGAAAGGGGAGAAATGAAAAGCTGTTCTAATTTGTAATTAGTGGTAGTAATTTTGGAGGGATAATTTATATGTTTTACTTGGGGATTCATTAGTAATTTGTTAGTTTATTGTGGCACTGTACGTGTGCAAGAGGGGGAAGTGTAGGCACTGAGGGTGCGTGGAGGTCAGTGACTTAATGAATTTAAGTAAAATATGTATCAATTTATAAGAGTGTGGCAAAGAATTTAGTGGTCAATTTGAAGGGCATTAAAAGTGTAATTGTATATGCAAACAATTTTTGGTGTGTGGAGGTGGGAAGAATTGATCAAAGCCAAATAAATAGAACTTATGGAAATTTGAGCTTACTGTGATTCAGTCGTTTGCCTTGTGACTTTGTTCCTAAAGTATCATTTTCCACTGGAGGGAATCTTTAGTGAGGATCCTGGTTGGTTTTGGGAAATGGTTTGTTGAGGGGTTTGTACTTTTAGTTTTCATTGTAGACAAATTTGTCACGATAAATGGTGGAACTTGGAATTCAGAGGCAGACACAATTTCTGTGAGGCACTTGGTCAAAAGACTGATGTGAGTTGATCAATACTTCATGCTAAAATCCGTGTGACCCTGTGTAGTGTGACGGAAAAATTAGTGCAAGAAGGCGCCTTAGTGCTGAGTGAGTGGCACAAGAAGTGCTTACAAAATGACACATAAATGAAAGTGTATTTAAAAAACTTCATTTCTTGTCAAAAAAAAAGTTGTGTATGCATAACTGAAATGTTGGCATTTATTTAATATGCCATTTTGTTCATAATTTGTGTTATTTTATTTCAAAATTCATGCTGCTCCCACACCACTACAAAACTGTTGTGAACCCTATTGGCTTGGCATTTTAATCAGTTAATTCTGTTCTTTGTAATTTGTTTATGTGTACTAGTATGAACTGAAGGTTCTACTTCTGAACATTCTGGCAAGCCAGAATGTTAATAATTGGAGGTGTGCGAAGTAACAGGCAAATTGTGGTGCCCTGAAAATATTCTAAGTTCGGAGTTGGCGTGGCCACTTGGCGGGTGCGGGTCGCTCGGCAAGCCGACCACGTGGTGCCGGATGTTCGCCGAAGCAAGAGGGGTCCAGCCCGATCGCGTGGCTGGGAATTCCATGTTGACGCTGTGACAAGGACGGTGCTTTGTGTCGATGAAGGAGACATCTATGCCGGGAGTGCCAAATATGGCGGACTTTGTGAAACCATAATAGCAGACATTTCATAGTTCATATGGAAATTTATAGTAGCCAGATGAATCGTGATACCTCAAAAAGAAACATGTGCATTACCATTATTTGCACGATGATTCTGATGGTGTAATCAGATTTTCAATACCTTTATTAATTTAAAGTTTAATATCTGACGATAAATTATACAAGCAATACCCAGCAACAAATTTCCAAAATCATCTGATTTTGTTGATCAATGTGTCTTTAGGAAGCTTTTAGTGTAAAGCTAAATTAGTATAAATTACAGGCATGTGACTTGAATAGTACATGAGTTATTGGAGGTCAAAGTGGCCGATTACTATCGATCGCATCAGGCCATAAGTACTCCACAGTTACACGAAAAAAACAGTAGCAGCATGCTTATAAATATATTTACTATTCTATGCCTTTGTTTATATCCAATAAATGCTCTTTATGAAGAAATTGGTCAATTATTTACTGTGTTTTAGAAAGCACAGAGACATTAGGCTAGTGGCATACTTTTGCTTGCTATACCTTTGATATATGTCTATTTTTTGTTTATGTGTTTAATAATGTGTATTAGAGTGTTTTTATGGTCCAGCCGTAGGAATATTTATTTAATTTCAAGTTATTTTTTGTAACTCCAGTATTTCGTATGTGTTTAAATACGTTTGTGAGTGTACATTGGCTTGGAGACACGAAGGGAGTGCTATAGCCAATCACAGCGCTCATTAATGGTGAGACTGTTTGGAAGTGGGGGAGAAGGATCGTTTCGAGAGAGGACACGGGGATTCTGAAGAGCGGAACAGTGCGGCATGAGGGACAGTCGCACAGGACGGGAAGTGCTGGACGTGATGGCACGACGGATGCACAGTTGGCGGAAAGACTTGGACAGTGGAGCAGTTTGCACATGGTTGTGGAGGATAGAAATATTTCGGAGTGCTGATGTGTGCTCTTGTGTGATTTCTGTGGCTTGTGCAGTGGAGATGTAGTATGCATTCAGAAGTGAATATCTTGCGAGCTATGTTGGCACATGCTCATGCCTTTCCAACCAAACTCATGCTATCCACAGCTATTGTTGTTGTTGTTGTTGTTGTTGTTGTTGTTGTGGTCTTCAGTCCTGAGACTAGTTTGGTGCAGCTCTCCATGCTACCCTATCCTTTGCAAGCTTCTTCATCTCCCAGTACTTACTTCAACCCACATCCTTCTGAATCTGCTTAGTGTATTCATCTCTTGGTCTCCCTCTATGATTTTTACCCTCCACACTGCCCTCCAATGCTAAATTGGTGATCCCTTGATGCCTCAGAACATGTCCTACTAATCGCTCCCTTCTTTTAGTCAAATTGTGCCACATACTCCTCCCCAATTCTATTCAATACTTCATCATTAGTTATGTGATCTACCCATCTAATCTTCAGCATTCTTCTGTAGCACCACATTTCGAAAGCTTCTATTCTCTTCTTGTCCAAACTATTTATCGTACATGTTTCACTTCCATACATGGCTACACTCCATACAAATACTTTCAGAAACGACTTCCTGACACATAAATCTATACTTGATGTTAACAAATTTCTCTTCTTCAGAAACCCTTTCCTTGCCATTGCCAGTCTACATTTTATATCTTCTCTACTTCGACCATCATCAGTTATTTTGCTCCCCAAATAGCAAAACTCCTTTAGTACTTTAAGTGTCTCATTTCCTAATCTAATTCCCTCAGCATCACCCGACTTAATTCAACCACATTTCATTATCCTTGTTTTGATTTTGTTCAAAAATGGTTCAAATGGCTCTGAGCACTATGCGACTTAACTTCTAAGGTCATCAGTTGCCTAGAACTTAGAACTAATTAAACCTAACTAACCTAAGGACATCACACACATCCATGCCCGAGGCAGGATTCGAACCTGCGACCGTAGCGGTCGCGCGGTTCCAGACTGTAGCGCCTTTAACCGCTTGGCCACCACGGCCGGCTTTGATTTTGTTGATGTTCATCTTATATCCTCCTTTCAAGACACCGCCCATTCCGTTCAACTGCTCTTCCAAGTCCTTTGCTGTCTCTGATAGAATTACAATGTCATCGGCGAACCTCAAAGTTTTTATTTCTTCTCCATGGATTTTAATACCTGCTCCGAATTTTTCTTTTGTTTCTTTCACTGCTTGCTCAATATACAGATTGAATAACATCGGGGAGAGGCTACAACCCTGTCTCACTCCCTTCCCAACCACTGCTTCCCTTTCATGTCCCTCGACCCTTATAACTGCCATCTGGTTTGTGTACAAATTGTAAATAGCCTTTCACTCCCTGTATTTTACCCCTGCCACCTGTAGAATTTGAAAGAGAGTATTCCAGTCAACATTGTCAAAAGCTTTCTCTAAGTGTACAAATACTAGAAATGTAGGTTTGCCTTCCCTTAATCTTTCTTCTAAGATAAGTCGTAAGGTCCGTCTTGCCTCACGTGTTCCAATATTTCTACAGAATCCAAACTGATCTTCCCCAAGGTCGACTTCTTCCTGCCAGGAACATTTGCAAACCTCAGCGCCTTATTTCACGCTCTGCTATCTGCAGGTTTACACTGTTGGCTGGACAAGTGATGTTTTTTTCAACCAGAGTTGGAATATTTAGGCCACTGGCTTAGAAAAGATGGCATTTGCCCTTTGGGTCATAATGTTGCAACCATTGAGGTCCTTCCTCATCCCAAGGACTTACCTTAACTCCAGGTGTTTTTGGGCGAGGTTGCTTTTTACTTAAAGCTCTTACCCCAGGCTGCCTCCATTGCTCAACCCGTCAATCACTTGCATCACAAATGGGTACCTTTTGATTGGACTCCTGCTGGTGACCATGCTTTTCTCCATTTAATGGCTATGCTGAAGTCCGCCTCTTGCCTTACTCCCTTCTCTCTGGACCACCCCTTGGTTGTGGTGGCTGATGCATCAGCATATGGCATTGGGGCCGTCCTCGCGCATTGGAATGCCAATGGCTCAGATCAGCCCATCGCTTATGCATCTAAGACTTTGACCCCAGCACAACTGAACTACTCCCAAATTGAAAAGGAGGCTGTGGCAATAGTGTTTACCATCCAAAAATTTCACATCTATCTCTTTGGGACAAAGTTCACCCTCCTGATGGACCATAAACCCTTAGTTACGCTTTTCGGACCACACTCTCACCTTCCAGAGTGGACGGCTCAACATCTCCAGTGCTGGGCATTATTTTTATGGAATTATGCTTACACCATTTGATATAAACCCACTACCAATCATGCTAATGTGAATGCTTTGTCACATCTCCCAGCAGGCCCTGATCCTGCATTTGACCAATAGGAGGTCCTCTGCTTTCACATTGACTCCACCCACCAGGATTCGCTGGACGGTCTGCCTCTTATGGCTGCTCACATTGCCATGGCTACACGCCAAGACCCTATCTTGCAGCAGATTTTCCGCTACGTGGTCCATGGGTGGCCCTCTTATATTACTCATCAGATGTGGACCAAAGTCAGCCCCTGGTGTCATCTGTCCCACAGGCTCTCCGTGGTTGATGATGTTCTTCTGTTGGCCACGGAGTCGGATGCCCATCGGGTGTTCATCCCTCTAGAATTGTGGCATCAAGTACTCAGTTTGTTACACCGCGGTCATTGTGGTACGTCACGCATGAAAGTTTTGGCTCGCCGGCACGTGTATTAGCCTGGCAATAATGGCGATATTGACCACCTGGTCTGTGGGTGCACTGTGTGTGCGCATCACCAGGCAAGCCCCCCTCAGTTATTTGCACCCTGGCCTGTGCCTTGCTGGCCCTGGGATCACATCCATCTCGATTTTGTAGGCCCATTTTTGGGGTCCATGTGGTTACTTATCATTGATGCCTACTCCAAATACTCATATGTCATCTGCATGGCGTCAACCACCATGGAGGCCACAATCACGGCCCTGGCCCAGGTTGTCGCCATTGAGGGCCTGCCTCACACAGTAGTTCCGATAATGGCCAATTCGTGGCATCCTCCCTCCATGACTTCTGTCAGACCAACGGTATCAAACATATCCATAGCCTGCCTTTCCACCCTTCTTCCAATGGCACGGCGGAGAGGCACATATAAATAACAGTTGACGAAGGTGATCAAAACATCTCCAACCACGTCGGCCTTCACCCTGTTCTTGAGCACCTATCGCACCACGCCAATTGACAGATGTAGTCCGGCGGAGCTCCTCCATGGGCAGCCGTGGTCCATTTGCTGATGCTGCCCCCGCCTGCCGCCAGTCCTGGTCCTCTCAGCATTACACCACCGACACAGCTGTGTGGGCCCATGTGTATGGGAGCAAGGTGGGTTGGATGCCCGCCACAGTCATCGCAGCCCATGGGCGGTGTGTTATGTCAGTCAGATGTCGAATGGGTTGGAGCGCTGCCATTATAACCAGCTCCGCCCATGTACCCCCGTGGGACTCCCGCAGCCATCTCCTCCTCTGCTATCTCCTTCAGGCACAGACGTGGTCCTCGAGTCGCAGCCACTGCCCCAGGTTGCAACCTCCCCGCGAGCCTGCCGCAGGCCCTCCCCGCCCCCAGGTGGATCGGCGGCTCCCTCTGCCACCCTGGCCTCTGGGTCGGCCATCATGGACACCTCGGACGTCCCTTCCTCCCCGCCTACAGCGGTTGACGAGCCCAGGTCTTCTCCCATCTGCCAACCACTGCGGCACCATCTGGGGCATTTCCGCCCCAATGTGCAAGTTTCAGGGGGGAGGGATCTGGTACCGAGTGCCGCAGGTTTCGAATCTGTGCCAGATGGCATGGACCTCGATTACCACTAGAGGTCTCTCATAACCGTCATGCCATAAGCTGTGGCTGTACACCCTCCTGGCCTACATATAATGTGAGGGCGCCACTGTGGAGCCCATGGTCCCAGCGGCCATTGGCGACATAGCCTGTCATGTATTTAAGCGCTTGCCTCTCACTCAGCGAGGCAGTCTGATATTCGCGTAAGTCTCTTGATATCTCGCTTACATTCATCGTGTTTACTTTGCTTATTTTCATGTACTAATGGACGTTGTCAATTTCGTGAGGAATTCACTTGTGGCCCCATTGCTTCTTGTGTGTTGTTGTTCTTGGTGTATTGCTTGGTCGTCTGTCGTTGTACGTGTCCATCCTTTCCTGTTCATCTGTCTTGTTTGTTCAGGGGTTGCTCCCGTTTGGTCCTGCCACGCTTTCATTCACCGGTCACCCTGCGACTGTTCCGGTCACGGTTACAACACTGTGTATGGTTGTTCTTTCTTCTGCTGAAAGCTTGGTGTTCTTAGGAAGGGACCTGGGGAAGGATGGTTACCAGGGGATGGTTAGGTGGGCGGTTGGGGGGGGGGGGGGGGGGGGGATGATCAAGGATCGATGGTGGTATGAACTGGGAGAGGTAGGGTACAATGTTGGGATTTGTAGCAAATAAGTGTTTCAGTTACAGGGACCAGGAGAAAGGGGAAGGTCTTTGGCAAGTCCAACATGGTTAATTTTGGGTGTAGGGCAAACAGTGAGGCTTTTGGATAGTGTTGAAGTTTCTGTGGTGCTAAGAATTTTGGTGGAAAGGGTAACAATAGTGATCTGGGGTTGTTTTGGCTGTGGATTTAGTGGTGTTCTGATAGGGAGATTTGAGGGATGTGGCAAGTTGAAAAGGTCAGCTAGGGAGAATCTGGGTGCTATTGAGGATTGACAAGGAGGAACACTGTGAAAGGATAGAGGTTGGATGATGGTGACCCAAGGCAGCAGTAGGATGTCACCAGGTTGGATAACTTATATAGGTGATTTCAGGGACACACTTCCAGGTGCAGGAGAGCAAGGGAAACAATTTCAAAGATATGATATATGTAGAAGGAATCACACAGTAGCAGTATCTCATCAATAGAATGGATGTGGTTGTGGGATGCCTGTGCCATTGAGATGTGTTTTTGCATTACTGGGTTTATGAGGGATAGGGACAGGCAGCTTCTGGAAAGGTTAAGGTCTTTGTGAAATGATGGGTGGGATTGAGAGAAATGAATTTTTATGGTAGGGACAATTGGGAGGAAACGGGAAACGATGTAGCAAAACAGGAAAATGAAGGCATTAGTTGGTTGTGAGGGAAGGGAGATAACAGAAAAAGATGCATAAAAACATGTACAAACACATAGAAACATGCACAAATATATAAAAATACGCACAAAATATACAGGTATGTAAAAATTTGCTGAAATACATAAAATATTCACAAATACATAAAACATGTACAAAAATGAGTGAAAAAGATAAAATGGATAAGGTACAGGAGTATGGCATATGACATGTGTTTGTGTAAGGTTTGGAGGGGAGGGGGGGAGATTAGAGATTAGTCAGAGGTACACAAGTTTGTGTGGCTTAAGTAGATTGTGGAAAATAACACACAAAAATATGTGAAGATGAGGGAGGAAATGTAATCAGCAGGAATTAGTATAATTATAGGTGGGAAGAATCTGGGGCATGAGATACTGCACCAACAATCTGCATGGTCACATAACTGTGTGTTTTGTGCAAACAATACCGTTGATACAGTGTAGCTCGGATATCAGAGCATGTGTGCAATTTGGAGGATGATGAAAAATATACAGGAAAAAAGAGAAACAGTGGACAATGAGCAGAGTAATGCTGTAGAGAATAGTAACAAAGGGAAACATCACTGGGTTGAGGGATGGAAGAAAAGCTGTTAGGATAAAAACAAACAATGCAAAGTCCAGATTGGAATATCAGTAATATTATGAAAAGGATAGATTGCTTCTCACTGTAAAGATGACATGTTGAGTTGCAGTTCCTTCACCATCCTCATCGCTTCACCTTCTGGATACCTACACGTCACTGTTCATGCCATTTCCCTATATACAAACGTCACTCATGCTAATGGCTTCAGTGCTATTGAACTGTAACTCTCTCATTGTCCTTCAGAGTTGAAACCCAGTACCTCATTCCCCATACACCTTACTAATTTGATCCTAACACGCTATTAGTTCTCTTTCGAAGCAAAGGTATACAAACAAATCCTTGGCTCAGCCATTGGCACCCACATGGCACCCCCTTATGTCACCTTGTTTATGGGCCATCTAGAGTAAACCTTCCTAGCCTCCCAAAACCCCAAACCCCTGGCCTGTTTCAGGTTCATTGATGTACCTTCATGACCTGGACTCAGGGCCAAGACACTCCATCCTCATTCCTTAACAACCTCAATATCTTCTCTCCTATCTGCTTCACCTGGTCCTGTTCAACGCAGCGTGCCACCTTCCTGGATGTTGATACCCTCCTTTCTGATGGTCTCTTCCACACATCTGTCCATATTAAACCCACCAACCACATCTGAATTTCGACTGCTGCCAACCCTTCCACATCAAAAAATTGCTCCCATACAGCCTAGACAGCCAGGGGCAGTGTATTTCTAGTTTCAAGAACTCCCTTGCCCAATAAGCTGAAGGTTTTACAAACAGTCACTATCCCACAGACCTAGTCTGCAAACAGATTTCCCATGCAATATCTCCCTTACAACCCTAATCCTCCCACCTCCCACAAGAACCAGCTACAGAGGAGTACCCCTTTCATCACCCAGTACCATCCAGGACTTGGGCAACTAAACTGCATCCTTTGCAGGACTCTGATTATCTATCATCTTGCCCTGAAATGAGCGACATCCTTCCCGAGATCATTCCCACCCCTCCTAAAGTTGTTTTCAATCACCCAACCAACCTCCACAACATCCTAGTCTATTCTTATGTCACTTTCAATCCCAATTCCTTGCCAAAGGGTCATTTCCCTGTGAAAAACCCAGGCACAAGGCCTGCCCACCCAGCACTTCCTATTCCAAACCTGTCACAGGCCTATCCTATGCCATCAGAGGCCGAGCCACATGTGAGAGCAGCCATGTCATACACCAGCATAACTGCAGTCATTGCACAGCTTTTCATATTGGTATGACTACAAACCAGCTGTCCATCAGGATGAATGGACACAGCCAAATTGTGGCCAATAGCAAAGTGGACTACCCTGTGGCACGACATCCAGCTGAACATAAAATGCTTGTTTCAATGGCTGCCTCACAACCTGGGCCATTGACTAAACTAACTTAGAAGCTTCAATTTTCTGCTCTGTCAAAGTACTGTAGACCTTAATGTGTGACATAAATTTCAGTTTGTTATCTCTACCTTTTCGTGAGAAAGAGTGTCTTAATAGTGAGATTGACAGACGGACAGACAACAATGCAGTCCCACAAGAGTTCTGTTTTTAGTGTTTGAGTTGCAGAACCCTAAAAATGGCATAATTGCAAATTTTGTACTGTTATTGTTATATGGTCTTGCTTCAATGGTACCACCAGCTTGTGGCAGGTCACTGAAGTTAATCAGTGCCGGGCTTTGGTAGCACTTGAATGGGTGACTGTCTGGACCTGCCAAGTGCTGCTCACAAGTGGAGTGCACTCAGCCCTTGTGAAGCTAACTGAGGAGCTACTCGATCTAGAAGTATTGGCCTGGTCACAAAAGCTGAAAATGGCCGGGAGTGGTATGCTGACCACATGCCTCTCCATATCTGCATCCAGTGACACCTATCAGTTTTAGGATGACATGGCGGTCAGTCAGCATTCTGAGGCTTATTTGGATGTAGTTCATTTCAGCTTTTTATTGTAATAAAGTGTAAATTTGAGTGCAGGCACTTATTGTCTTCTCCTTCCGCATGACCTTTTTAATACTACTTGCTCCAAGACATTTTCTGCTTATGATGTGTACACTGTTAGTAGATGGTGTGTTTCCCACAATGTGGAGGAGGCATAGTGGTAAGACGCTGGACTCATATTTGGATGGATAGTGGTTCAGATCCGTATTGGGCATCCAGATATAGGTTTCCCGTAAATAGCTTAAGATAAATTATGTGATGATTTTTTTGATTGGGCATGTCTGGAATTCTTCCTTAACCTTCCTCAGTCTGAGTGTGTGCTCAGTTTCTAATGATCTCAGCATCAATAAGGCATTACATTTTAGTCTTTTTTCATTCTTGTGTGGTTCCAGATCCACTATTGTTGCACAATATACAGTTATCTGTTCAGACCATTTTCAGCATCCTGTAGTAACTGAGACTTAACTTCAGTAGTTTTGTTAGTCACTTGGTCCTACAATTATATCTTAGCTTGTCTCCATATAGCTGAAGAGGACTGAATGAGTTGTAAATGCAGCAGTGGGTCATGACATGTGATATCAACTCAGAATTACAGGCACCTCATCCATTTGACAGTCAGAGACTTTAAAACTCCATCTCAACTGTTGGCATATTCTGGAATAACTTCTCAGAAGTGTCATTATCTGTCCATATAGTTATTATGTGTCTGCCATGCCACAAAGTTTCTATGCTTATTCCCCTGCATATATGTCCTTACACCAACTAAAGGTGCTTCCTGTTATAGTGCCTTCTCAGTGCTGAGTGTCTTATGTTAGCTAGCAGCATATCATCATTTCCAAAGAGTCCCTCCTCAGTTTCGGCTGTCGTCAAGGATGAGAGAGATGCCGCAAATGCAAACACCATCTCATTCAGTATATGTTAAGCAAAACACCACATTGTGCCTGACTGCATTGCCTGTGGATTCATTGGGTGTCATGGAGAAATCGAGCTGCTCCAGATTGAGATTATATGCATTGGTGTCACTCTGCTGTGGAAGCCATAGAACATGAAGTGCTACTTTCCCTTCAACTAAGATATAACATTTTCCAAGCAAAGCCCTTACTTCCTCCATATATGGGACTTCATTCCTATGGTCTGCATGAAGTATTACCATTCCATAATCATCAAAGACCATCATGTTTATTGCAGTAGCCACCAGAAAGATCGCGGGAGGCGCACATTGGCACGGCGCGTCACGGACGGTAGTTGCCGCAAGTAGAGTCCCGTCCACCAGAGGGCACACGAGAATTCGGACGCGACCTCTGCCGGCATAACATCAACAACTCCAGCAGCACGGGCCGGGCCCAGTCAGTTAACATCGGGCATGTCTAGGACACAGTCCCAGTCTACGCTTAGTGAAGTGCGACGTAAACGTGAACAGTGTTACTACACAATTGGCGACGAGTAGGGTCGTTCTTTCACGTGTTGCGTCGTTGTTCCGGTTTCGCAGCTTCTCCATGGCATGGAGGATTTGGTGCGGGTTTTGGTTGCGCAGCAGATGGAGCTCATGGCCACCATGAAACAAGTGCTTCCAGCGTTGCTCTCCACGCCATCTGCTCTAGCACAGTTCCCTCCACCCTTTCCCCCGTATGACAAGATGGCGGAGGATTGGGACACATATGAACATCGCCTTCGGCAGCATTTCCAGGCGTTTTATGTTGCGATGCGGAGGTATGTCGTGCTCTCTTCTTGTCTTGGATATCTCCCTCGCTGTATCAAGTTTTGCGGCAGCTAGCGCCGTTGCAGGAACCCTCGTCCTTGTCTTTTGACACATTGTGTTCATTGCTGTCTTCCTATTATCGCCGCCGCACGCATGTTGTGGTGGCTAGGGTTGAGTTCTATCAATGCAAGAAACAGTCCCATCAGTCTTACTGGGCGTGGGCCACTACCCTGCACGGTCTTAGTCGCAAGTGTCATTTTGTCACGGAGCAGTCGCGAGAGTTGTATGCCCACGTTATGGTACACGACGTCATTGTTCGTTCGGCCCCTGATAGGGAGGTCCGGCAACAGGCCCTGCAGTTAGAAGACCCTTCCCTCGAGGAAGTCCTGTCCATTGCTCAATCATATGAAGTCTCTCATGCAGCAGGTCAACAGCTGGCAGCGTGGTGCGGCCGCGTCCACGGTGTCCGGGGTGGACGACGTGCGAGCGGTACAATCCGGCCGTTACGGCCGCTCCCGCACGGCGTGTAAACAGAATTCCGGCCGCCGGCCCCAGTTGCCGTCCTGTACGTCATGCTATATACATCATGATCGGTTGGAGTGCCCCCAGCGTTGGGCCGTTTGTCGCAAATGTCATAAAAAAGGTCACATTGCTAAAGTTTGCCGCTCAGCCTCAAAAGAATCGAAGGAAGCAGGCACAGAGGACATGGACGTTGACATTCAGGAAGTTTCATTGGGCCAGGCTCCTGTCTCGGCACGCAAACTCTTTATCAAGGTGTCGGTTCGGTCGCGTCGGTTACAACTGCAAGTAGATACAGGCGCGGCAGTTTCGTTGTTGAATGCACAAACTTATTCTGACCTTGGATCACCCCCGTTGGCGCCAGTTTACCGGCGTCTACGCGGTTATGGTAAACAGTTCATTCCCCTACTGGGTCAATTTACTACCAACGTGACTTACAAATCAGTCACTCGGCCTATTACTTTCATTGTTGTCAGTGATGCTAGCTCCGCTAACCTTTTTGGCCTGGACCCCTTGCAAGCTTTCGGTTTTTCTATCGCTGACACCATACAGTTGGTTTCCGCAGACGTTCCCTATCAATCATTGGAATCTTTGATCTCAGACTTTCCAGATATTTTTGAGGAGGGCTTGGGGCGTGTTTCAGATTTTGAAGCTCACTTAACGATGAAGGCGTCGGCTCGCCCGCGTTTTCTACGCACGAGGCAGATCCCCTTGGCTCTTCGCCCTCAGGTAAAGAAAGAGCTAGACCGGCTGAGAGCCCTAGGGGTCATTCTTCCCATTTCTTCCAGTGAGTGGGCTTCGCCCCTCGTTATTGTAAGGAAGCCCTCGGGAAAATTACGTCTTTGTGGCGATTTCAAGGCCACCATTAATTCCCAATTGGTGGTGGACACCTATCCTTTGCCTCGTGCTGATGAATTGTCCTCCTCCATGGCGGGAGGACAATATTTTTTGAAAATCGATCTGTCGGAGGCTTATCATCAGATACCACTTAATGAGGACTCCAAAAGGCTGGCGGTCGTCAACACCAGCGGTTGGCCTTTGGAACATCCAGTGCCCCAGCGATATTTCAGTGTTATCTTGAGCATGTCACGTCGACAATCCCTCATTGTATTAATTACCTGGATGACATAATTGTCACAGGCCGCAGCACGAAGGAACACTTGCACAACCTTCATACCCTCTTTCTCAAATTCAGGTCTGTGGGCTTGCATTGCAACCTGCATAAGTCAACCTTCTTCCAACTGTCCATTGAGTATGTAGGCTACACCATCTCTCGGCACGGCATCCAGCCACTAGGAAGTTTGGTCCAAGGTATCGTCAACCTTCCTCGGCCCGCTTCGCTGAAAGAGTTACAAGCTTTTTTTAGGCAAGATAGCCTATTACCACCGGTTCATTCCCAGGGCTTCCACTATAGCCCACCGCCTGAACTGCCTTCTGCACAAGGGTGTTCCTTTTGATTGGTCGCCGGCATGCAATCGAGCGTTCACCTCATTGAAGGGCCTCCTCACGTCAACCCCTTGTTTGGCTACTTTTGATCCCCATAAGCTGTTGGTCCTGGCTACAGATGCTTCGCAGTATGGGGTGGGGGCGGTCCTGGCCCATCGCAACGCAGATGGTTCCAAGCAACCACTGGCGTTTGCGTCTAAAATGCTTAGTCCCGCGCAGGCCCATTACTCCCAGGTGGAAAAAGAGGCTTTGGCCATTGTCTATGCTGTTACCAAGTTTCACCCTTTCTTGTATGGCACGAAGTTTCAGTTAATCACTGACCATAAGCCGTTAATATCGTTATTTGGCCCCGCCTCTCAGATTCCGGATAGGGCAGCCCACAGACTACAGCGCTGGGCCTTGTTCCTCTCTAAGTACCATTATGACATTCATTTTCGCCCTACAGGACAGCATGCCAACGCCGACGCTCTTTCCCGTCTTCCAGTGGGCCCGGATCCTACGTTTGATCGAGAGGAGATTATGTGTTTTCATTTGGATGTGGTGTCCCGCCAAACGGTTGATGGCTTTCTGATCACTAGTTCTCGAGTCGCCAGGGAAACGGCAGCTGACCCGGTTCTCCGGCAAGTAGTTCGCCTCATTCAGCAGGGGTAGTCATCCAACCCTCCGGGCCGGGCCTCGGACCCTCTTCGTAATTATTTTCTTCTACGAGACCGCCTCTCGGTCTTGGAAGGAGTTCTCCTTCTGGCTACCAATGATACAGCTCCTCGCGTGGTGGTTCCTGCAAGTTTACGAAGGGAGGTCCTCAAGTTATTACATGCGGGGCACTGGGGTGTTTCCCGTACTAAAACCTTGGCTCGCAGACATGTGTACTGGCCCGGTATTGACAGAGAAATTGAGCACTTGGTGGCCGCCTGTTCCCAGTGTGCGAGCCAACAAGCATCTCCCAGGGCAGCGTTCTCTTCATGGCCGCCGGCAACCCAGGCGTGGGAACGTGTTCACATCGATTTTGCGGGCCCGTTTCTCAATGGCTTTTGGCTCATTGTCATTGATGCTTATTCCCAATTCCCATATGTGGTTCGCTGCTCCTCAACTACTTCAGAAGTTGCAATCCAGGCACTAGCAAAAATCTTTTCTGTGGAAGGTCTGCCAACCACCCTGGTCTCGGACAATGGACCGCAGTTTATTTTGCAGACCTTCCAGGATTTTTGTAGGCACTTCGGTATTCGGCACGTTTGCTCTCCCCCCTTCCATCCACAATCGAATGGGGAAGCCGAGCGCATGGTGCGCACATTTAAGACGCAGATGAAAAAGTATGTGCACGAATTTCCTGCAGAGGAAGCATTGACGTTTTTCTTGACGGCATACCGGACCACACCAATGGGAGAACGCAGCCCCGCCGAGCTCCTCCATGGGCGTCAACCTAGGACTTTGCTGCATCTCCTCCGGCCTGGTCCTCGCCAGTCTTCACAAAACGGAGTACCTGGCTTTCCACTGGGTATGTCGGTCTGGGCCCGTGTGTTTGGTCGCAATCCACATTGGATACCGGCGGTGGTCCTGCGCTGAAATGGCCGCCGGCTCTATACCTTGCAGGCAGGGGACCGGCTGGTACGTCGTCACCAAAATCAGCTACGTCCACGTTCGGGCACCCACCCTCCGATCTCTCGGACACCGGCTTCCCCATTGCCGGCACCTGTGTTGGTTTCACAGGGGACGTTACCTCCTCTCCCCGCTGTGAATGCCGCACTGCGATGGTTCTCAGCCTTGGCAGCCTCCAGTAGCTCCAGCACCGGCATCGCCATCGTTCGAGATGCCCCAGCGCGAGCTGGCCCCCCTAGCCGGCCCGGTTTCGCAGGGGGCTAGTTCCCCTGTGGTCGTCCCTTCCCCTTCGTCCCCGCCACTGGGTCTCGCCCCTCCTGAGGTGGAACAGGATCCAGACTTTGACAGCTTGTCGCCCGTTCTGTCCCGGGCTCCGGTTGTGGGACGACGGGGGCCTCTTCGTGTGGGTCACTTCCAGCCGTATTCGAAGGTTCCAGCTCGGGGGTTGGCAGATCCCCTCGACTCCGGCCATCCAATGGATGTAGAGGTCATCGCTCCTGCCCGACGCTCCACCTTCTGACGCAGTGGATCACAGTGGCTTCACCCCCTGAAGGAGGAGGAGTGCAGTAGCCACCAGAAAGATCGTGGGAGGCGCACATTGACACGGCGCATCACGGACGGTAGTTGCCACAAGTAGAGTCCCGTCCACCAGAGGGCACGCGAGAATTCGGACGCGATCTCTGCCGGCATAACAACAACAACTCCAGCAGCACGGGCCGGGCCCAGTCAGTTAACATCGGGCATGCCTAGGACACAGTCCCGGTCTGTGCTTAGTGAAGTGCGACGTTAACGTGAACAGTGTTACTACATTTATAGTGAACAATAATTCACAAACACTGAAGATATGAGCAAAAGTGTCCATTAATGTCTAAGGATGAAAATAGACATTTCATAAATTCTGATGGCAACACCATTATTGTGTGGAGAAAGGCAAACATTGCTGTAAAGTACCAACAGCAGCTGGGAGGCTCTATGTCGTTCTGTACATGAATCATATCATGTAATTCATTCACTCATCATGTTCTGAAGATAC
Organism: Schistocerca cancellata; assembly: GCF_023864275.1. Classification (NCBI taxonomy): domain Eukaryota; kingdom Metazoa; phylum Arthropoda; class Insecta; order Orthoptera; family Acrididae; genus Schistocerca; species Schistocerca cancellata. The sequence goes on from NC_064628.1 coordinate 912,136,537, forward strand.
CACAATGCAGTAGAATCTATAGGTATGTGGAACAAGTAAAATCATACTTTCAAAAGTGAAGCAGTTTTTAGAAACTGCATTAGTAACTATCTATTGTGAAACTGCTTTGAACTGTTCGTACCAAAAGGAGACAGAATGGCTATCCTGTAGTGTTATGTTACAGCATTTCTCAAACAGTTCAAATAGTTTACATGACAACTCTGGAAATATCAGGCTCGGCTTCATCTTTCAATCATCCCATGATCTAGTGTCGTGTTGGAAAGAACTCAATGATGGTTCTCACAGTTGTAATTTATTCTCACAATTGTACTTGTAATACAGTTTCATCCCCAGTATTTTATTTCATTTAGTATATTTCTAACTTCTAATTCTCTAATTTATAACTTCTAATTTCTAATTCTTCTCCCCTGACCTGGGATTCTGGGTGAATTTTCTGAACTGTACCCCTTTCGCTAAACCTCTCCAGTCCTTTTCCTTCACCCCTCATCCTTCCATGTCAACTCTTCTGCCAGAATAAGGAGCCACTGGCTCCAAAAGCTTGTAAACATTAAATCCTTTTGTGTGTGTGTGTTCCCCTGCAGCTGCTTGGTGAGTAGATTTTTTTTATACATCCATTTACATTATATTATCAATAACTGATTGATTTTGCTGTTCTAATTAATTTGTTTGTTATACAGCATTTTGTTTTCAAACTGGTTCAATGCTGATAACTTCTATAAATGTTATCTGTTATATGAGCAGGGATCAATATTTTTATTTTCAACTTATCTAGTAAATCATTATAGTCTCTAACAATTAAATCAAATGAAACATTATTTCTCCTTGAGCTGGCATTAGAGTCATGTGACAATTTATGAAGAGCAACTTAAAGCTCACCATAAATCTTTATATGTGCATGCATATTATATGAGAACTCTTATTGCAAATCTGTTCCAATACATCTACATCTACATCTACATCCATACTCCGCAAGCCACCTGACGGTGTGTGGCGGAGGGTACCTTCAGTACCTCTATCGGTTCTCCCTTCTATTCCAGTCTCGTATTGTTCGTGGAAAGAAGGATTGTCGGTATGCCTCTGTGTGGGCTCTAATCTCTCTGATTTTATCCTCATGGTCTCTTCGCGAGATATACGTAGGAGGGAGCAATATAATGCTTGACTCTTCGGTGAAGGTATGTTCTCGAAACTTTGACAAAAGCCCGTACCGAGCTACTGAGCGTCTCTCCTGCAGAGTCTTCCACTGGAGTTTATCTATCATCTCCGTAATGCTTTTGCGATTACTAAATGATCCTGTAACGAAGTGCGCTGCTCTCCGTTGGATCTTCTCTATGTCTTGTATCAACCCTATCTGGTACGGATCCCACACTGCTGAGCAGTATTCAAGCAGTGGGTGAACAAGCGTACTGTAACCTACTTCCTTTGTTTTCGGGTTGCATTTCCTTAGGATTCTTCCAATGAATCTCAGTCTGGCATCTGCTTTACCGACAATCAACATTATATGATCATTCCATTTTAGATCACTCCTAATGCGTACTCCCAGATAATTTATGGAATTAACTGCTTCCAGTTGCTGACCTGCTATTTTGTAGCTAAATGATAAAGGATCTATCTTTCTGCGTATTCGCAGCACATTACACTTGTCTACATTGAGATTCAGTTGCCATTCCCTGCACCATGCGTCAATTCGCTGCAGATCCTCCTGCATTTCAGTAAAATTTTCCATTGTTACAACCTCTCGATACACCACAGCATCATCTGCAAAAAGCCTCAGTGAACTTCCGATGTCATCCACCAGGTCATTTATGTATATTGTGAATAGCAACGGTCCTATGACACTCCCCTGCGGCACACCTGAAATTACTCTTACTTCGGAAGACTTCTCTCCATTGAGAATAACATGCTGCGTCCTGTTATCTAGGAACTCCTCAATCCAATCACACAATTGGTGTGATAGTCCATATGCTCTTACTTTGTTCAATAAACGACTGTGGGGAACTGTATCGAACGCCTTGCGGAAGTCAAGAAACACGGCATCTACCTGTGAACCCGTGTCTATGGCCCTCTGAGTCTCGTGGACGAATAGCGTGAGCTGGGTTTCACATGACCGTATTTTTCGAAACCCATGCTGATTCCTACAGAGTAGATTTCTAGTCTCCAGAAAAGTCATTATACTCGAACACAATACGTGTTCCAAAATTCTACAACTGATCGACGTTAGAGATATAGGTCTATAGTTCTGCACATCTGTTCGACGTCCCTTCTTGAAAACGGGGATGACCTGTGCCCTTTTCCAATCCTTTGGAACGCTACGCTCTTCTAGAGACCTACGGTACACCACTGCAAGAAGGGGGGCAAGTTCCTTCGCGTACTCCGTGTAAAATTGAACTGGTATCCCGTCAGGTCCAGAGGCCTTTCCTCTTTTGAGCGATTTTAATTGTTTCTCTATCCCTCTGTCGTCTATTTCGATATCTACCATTTTGTCATCTGTGCGACAATCTAGAGAAGGAACTACAGTGCAATCTTTCTCTGTGAAACAACTTTGGAAAAAGACATTTAGTATTTTGGCCTTTAGTCTGTCATCCTCTGTTTCAGTACCATTTTGGTCACAGAGTGTCTGGACATTTTGTTTTGATCCACCTACCGCTTTGACATAAGACCAAAATTTCTTAGGATTTTCTGCCATACATACTACATGAGTCTGTATGGTGGTAGCATGTAATGCTGTTTCCCCCTGTGTTTCACAAAATTCTGCTTGAACTTGCACTACATGAGTTAAACAGCCAGAACATTATGACCACCAACCTACTATTAACATAAACCCATCCAGATGTTAGCAGCCTCACATGGTGAGGAATGACGGCTAGTCAGACATGAATGCTGCATGTAATATCAGTGAATGTGCTGTTCGTATGTAGAATGAGGGAGGTGCACAATCTATCTGAGTTTGACCAAGGGCAGATGGTGATGGCCCAGAGGCTCAGCACAAACATTTCAGAAACTGCACAACTTGTCAGGTGTTCAGGAGTGTTTTTGTGAGTGTCTTCAACACAAGGTGAAACCACGTCTAGATGTTGTGAGGTTGAGCAGTCACTCCTCGTTACAGATGTCAGACATTGTAGGCTGTGCAGGCTGGTAAAACAGGACAGGTGCAAAAAAGTGGTGGAACTAACATCAGACTTTAATGCTGGCAGAGTACAAGTGTATGTGAACACACAGTGCACCAAACACTCCTAACAATGGGCCTCTGCAGCCAATGATACATGCATGGCCAATGTTAATGCTATGACATCAGCAACTACAACTGAAATGGGCATGTGACTATCAGCACTGGGCGTTGGCACAGTAGCAGAGCATTGCATAGTGTAATGAGTTCTGATACCTCCTTCATCATGCTGATGAGAGAGCACGAATTCGTTGTCTTCCAGCGGAATAGCTCCTTGACACCTGGGACAAGCTGGTGGTGGCTCCATTATGCTCTGGTGCTCTGGGGGGGGGGGGGGAGGGGGGGGGACAATTACTTGGGCATCCATAAGTCTGGTGGAGCTCATTTGGGGGACATTCACTTGGGAGTCAGTGAGGCCAGGTGAGCTCGTGCAAGGCACGCTGAAGACCAAGGGGTATCATACATTGGTTGCAGACAACATACACCCCTTCATGATGATCGTGTTTCCCAACAAGATAATGCACCATGTCACAAAGCCGTGTTCCAGCAGTTGATGTGCTGCCCCCCCCCCCCCCCCTCCCTCAATTTGCCAGATCTGAACCCAATCAGACACATCTGGAAGTGACTGACTGTGGCATCAGAGCTCCTCGTCTCTGTCCATGGAATTTTCGGGAATTAGGTGATGTGTGTGCAGATGTGGTGCCAGCCCCCTTCAGCAACCTACCAAGGCCTCATTGCTTTCATACCATGATGCATTGTGCAATGGAAGACTCTGCAAGAGAGGCACTCAGTAGCTCGGTACAAGCTTTTGTTGAAGTTTTGAGAACATACCTTCACTGAGGAGTCAAGCAGTATATTGCTCCCTACTATGTATATCTTGCGAAGAGACCATGAGGATAAAATCAGAGAGATTAGAGAACACACAGAGGGATACCAACAATCTCTTTTTCCATGAGCAATATGAGACTGGAATAGAAGGGAGAACTGATAGAGGTACTTGAGGTAACCTCTGCCACACACCGTCAGGTGGCTTGCGGAGTGTGGATGTAGATGTAGATGTAGATGCATCGCTGATGTTATCTGTGCCAAATGTGGACATGCCGGCTATTAGATAGGTGGCTGATCAATAGTGTTTGATACCTTATCAATTTCTGTGCTGTATTGGGAACTCTTGAGCCTGTTTGACCATGAGTATTGTCAGTACAAGCCAGGTAGGCTAATGTTCAACAGTTTAATCCTTGTATCTCAATACGATGAAATTGGGCTACACGAAAAACTCCCTTTTGCAACCAGTGACAAACTTCATTGAATGCAGTCACAGGAGAAATGGTGACAAAATATAATAGCTTCTGAGAACACAAGCTCACAACTCAACATATATCCACAGATAGCAGAACATACAAGTTATCCAGTAACTATGCAGTAAACAAGGCACAGAAGAAACAAAAATGTAAAAAGCATACATCAAAGAATAAACAAAATCAAACCGCATATATAAAACACAGTTCCTCTAGTAACTGGCCTGAAATGTTTGACAGTGCAGTGCTTGTAAACACATGCAAACAACATGTGTGACATGACATGACTTATTACATGTCAAGTTTTGCAGGACCAAATTGAGGAGCAAATCTCCAAGGCCATGGAACGTGTCAGTTCATGAAATTACAACATAAAAGTAATAACAGATAAAAATGTCAAGCCATAAATTTAAGTAAACACAATCAACAATATAACATAAGAATCAGCTTAATTTTTCAAGGAACTCATCAACAGGATAGAAAGAGTGACCCTTGAGGAAACTCTTCAGTTTCGATTTGAAAGTGTGTCAATTATTGCTAAGATTTTTGAATTCTTGTGATAGGTTATTGAAAATGGATGCAGCAGTATACTGCACACCTTTCTGCACAAGAGTTAAGGAAGTCCAATCCAAATGCAGGTTGGATTTCTGCCAAGTGTTAACTGAGTGAAAGGTGCTTATTCTTGGGAATAAGCTGATATTGTTAACAAGAAACAACAGTAAAGAATATATATATTGAGAGGCCAGTGTCAGAATACCCAGACTAGTGAACAAGGATCGACAAGAGGTTCACGAACTCATGCCACTTATTGCCTAAACTGCCCGTTTCTGAGCCAAAATATCCTTTTAGAATGGGAAGAGTTACCCCAAAATATAATGCCGTATGACATAAGCGAATGAAAATAAGCAAAGTAGACTAATTTTTGTGTCGAAAGATCATTTACTTCAAATACCGTTCGAATAGTAAAAATGGCAGCATTAAGCCTTTGAACAAGATCCTGAACTTGGGCTTTCCATGACAGCTTACTATCTATCTGAACACCTAGGAATTCGAACTGTTCAGTTTCACTAATCATATGCCCATTCTGTGAAATTAAAACGTTTGGGTTTTGTTGAATTGTGTGTTAGAAACTGTAAAAACTGAGTGAGTCTTACTGTGATTTAGTGTTACTTTATTTTGTACAAGCCATGAACTTATGTCATGAACTGCACTATTTGAAACCAAGCCAATGTTGCACACAACAACCTTTACTACCAAGCTAGTGTCATCAGCAAACAAAAATATTTTAGTGTTACCTGTAATACTAGAGGGCATATCATTTACATAAATAAGGAACTGGAGTGGCCCCAACACTGATCCTTGGGACATCCCCCATTTGACCATATCCCACTCAGACCCCACATCACAGACATTCTCGACACTGTAAATAATGACCTTTTGCTGTCTATTGAAGTAAAAGGTGTACCAGTTGTGAGCTACTCCCTGTATTCTGTAATGGTCCAACTTCTGGAGGAATATTTTGTAATCAACACAATCAAACGCCTTTGTTAAATCAAAAAATATGCCTAGTGTTCAAAACCTTTTGTTTAACCCACCCAGTACCTCACAGAGAAAAGTTGTTAAACAACTTCCAAAGCCGAACTGTGCATTTGATAGTAAATTATGTGATATAAAATGATCAATTATCCTTACATACATAGCCGTTTCAATAACTTTAGCAAATACTGATAGCATAGAAATAGGTCTAAAATTGTCTACTTATCCCTTTCTCCCCTTTTATAAAACAGCTTTACTACTGAGTACTTTAATCGTTCAGGAATCTGACCATTCCTAATGGAAAAATTACAAATATGGCAAAGTACAGGGCTAACAGGTGCAGCACAGTATTTTAATATTCTGCTAGGCACTCCATCATATCCATGAGCATCCTTAGTCTTCAGTGATTTAATTATTGACTCAATCTCCCCCTTGTCTATTATCACAGAGGAGTATTTCAGACATCAGTCCTGGAAAGGCATTTGCCAAGAGAGTTACGTGATTCCCTGTAGAAACTAAATTATTATTTAATTTGCCTGCAATGCTCAGAAAATGATCGTTAAATGCTGTACATATATCTGATTTATCATTAACAGAAATATTTTTACTATGAACTGACTTTTATATTGTTGACCTTGTGCTGTTGACGAGACACTTCCTTCATAACTGACCATATGGTTTTAATTTTGTCCTGTGAATTAGCTATTCTGTTTGCATACCACATACTCTTTGCTTTCCTAATAACATTTTTAATCACCTTACAATACTGTTTGTTATGGGCTACTGTAGCTTGATTGTGACTACTTCTAACATTTTGATATTATTCCCACTTTGTTCTACATGACATCCTTAGCCCACTAGTCAGCCACCCAGGCCACCTTTTACTGCTAGTGCCACGTTTAGAACATTCTGATGGAAAGCAACTCTCAAAGAGCATGAGAAATGTGTCAAGGAAAGCATTATATTTGTCATCTATGTTATTGACACTATAAACGTCCTGCCACTCTTGTTCCTTGACAAGATTTAAAAAACTCTCAATTGCTGTTAGATTAAGTTCCCTACATAATTTTTAATTATATGTGATGTTTGTTTGAGTAAAAAAGACTTTTAGTGTAAAAATCTGTGCATCATGGTCTGAAAGGGCCTTCACCCTTTTACTAACAGAATGACCATCTAGTAATGAAGAATGAATAAAAATATTACTTGTGGCTGTGCTACTGTTCCCCTGCACCCTGGTTGGAAAAAACACAGTCTGCATCAGATCTTATGAATTTAGGAGATCTACCAACATCCTTTTTCTTGCACAATCATATACAAAATTAATACTGAAGTCACCACATATAACGAATTTCTGGTTTTTCCTATAAAGTGAATCAAGAACCCTCTCTAGCTTGAGCAGAAACACTCTGAAGTCAGAGTTAGGGGACATATAAACAACAAAAATTATACGTTTAGTTTCACTAAATTCAACTGCCCCTGCACAACATTCAAATATCTGTTCAGTGCAATGCCGTGATACATCTATGGACTCAAATGGAATACTGTTTTTTACAAACATAGCCACTCCCCCACTCCACAAGGGACTCCTTGAAAAACTGCCAGCTAATCTGTATCCTGGTAAAGGATGCCTTTGAATTGACAAATTATTTAAGTGGTGCTCCGCTATACCAATAATTTCAGAGTCAACATCTATAAGCAGTTCACTAACTTTATCTCTAATACCTCTTATATTTTGATGAAATATGCTAATTCCTTCTCTACGTGGAAACATGACATCCTGTGAAGGTGATACCTAAGTTGAGGGATTTCTTTTAAGCAGGTAAACCTATCAGCTGACTTCAATCTAAAAAAGGTGTAGCTGTGACACCAACTACTACAGGAATTCTTCCATGAGTGATCCCACCGCCACCACACACTACACTGTCACCTATAAGCTTTGCCAACCTCCACTTCCCATGCCTACTGAGGTGCAGGCCATGCCTAGTGAAATCCAATCTACTGATAGACTCAACGTGCACCACTGCAATGTGGCCCATGCCATCAGTGCCTTCTCCAGCCCCATGTTAATGCACTTAACAGCTGCTGCATTAAGATGAGGCTGATAGTGATGCCCAACCCTGCACTAGGCTTCACAAAGCTGGTGACATGGTACTCACTCCCCAACACTTCCTGCAACTGCTGGCCCACATCTCTACTGTGTGAACTACCTAGCAGCAGAACCTTCTTCTTTCTGTGAGACTTTGAAACTGACTTAGTCCTCCCAACTGCTGAGGCTGCTGCATGTTTCCTACATCTATAGCTACACAAGGCTCCTCTCCCCTCAACTCTGAGAGTTGGTCAAATCTATTGCGTATACGCTAAGTACGACTGTCTGAATACCTGATCCTCCTAGCTGCCTTCTTGCCAACTGCCAGTTCCCATTCCCCAGCACCATTCACCCCCCCCCCCCTCAGCCTATTTAGTTCCTCCTTTGTGTATTGTAATTGCGCCTAAAGGGCACAGACCTTCTTCTCCTGCTCCTGTATCAACTTACACTCCTGGAAATTGAAATAAGAACACCGTGAATTCATTGTCCCAGGAAGGGAAACTTTATTGACACATTCCTGGGGTCAGATACATCACATGATCACACTGACAGAACCACAGGCACATAGACACAGGCAACAGAGCATGCACAATGTCGGCACTAGTACAGTGTATATCCACCTTTCGCAGCAATGCAGGCTGCTATTCTCCCATGGAGACGATCGTAGAGATGCTGGATGTAGTCCTGTGGAACGGCTTGCCATGCCATTTCCACCTGGCGCCTCAGTTGGACCAGCGTTCGTGCTGGACGTGCAGACCGCGTGAGACGACGCTTCATCCAGTCCCAAACATGCTCAATGGGGGACAGATCCGGAGATCTTGCTGGCCAGGGTAGTTGACTTACACCTTCTAGAGCACGTTGGGTGGCACGGGATACATGCGGACGTGCATTGTCCTGTTGGAACAGCAAGTTCCCTTGCCGGTCTAGGAATGGTAGAACGATGGGTTCGATGACGGTTTGGATGTACCGTGCACTATTCAGTGTCCCCTCGACGATCACCAGTGGTGTACGGCCAGTGTAGGAGATCGCTCCCCACACCATGATGCCGGGTGTTGGCCCTGTGTGCCTCGGTCGTATGCAGTCCTGATTGTGGCGCTCACCTGCACGGCGCCAAATACGCATACGACCATCATTGGCACCAAGGCAGAAGCGATTCTCATCGCTGAAGACGACACGTCTCCATTCGTCCCTCCATTCACGCCTGTCGCGACACCACTGGAAGCGGGCTGCACGATGTTGGGGCGTGAGCGGAAGACGGCCTAACGGTGTGCGGGACCGTAGCCCAGCTTCATGGAGACGGTTGCGAATGGTCCTCGCCGATACCCCAGGAGCAACAGTGTCCCTAATTTGCTGGGTTAGTGGCGGTGCGGTCCCCTATGGCACTGCGTAGGATCCTACGGTCTTGGCGTGCATCCGTGCGTCGCTGCGGTCCGGTCCCAGGTCGACGGGCACGTGCACCTTCCGCCGACCACTGGCGACAACATCGATGTACTGTGGAGACCTCACGCCCCACGTGTTGAGCAATTCGGCGGTACGTCCACCCGGCCTCCCGCATGCCCACTATACGCCCTCGCTCAAAGTCCGTCAACTGCACATACGGTTCACGTCCACGCTGTCGCGGCATGCTACCAGTGTTAAAGACTGCGATGGAGCTCCGTATGCCACGGCAAACTGGCTGACACTGACGGCGGCGGTGCACAAATGCTGCGCAGCTAGCGCCATTCGACGGCCAACACCGTGGTTCCTGGTGTGTCCGCTGTGCCGTGCGTGTGATCATTGCTTGTACAGCCCTCTCGCAGTGTCCGGAGCAAGTATGGTGGGTCTGACACACCGGTGTCAATGTGTTCTTTTTTCCATTTCCAGGAGTGTATTTCTACTACAGATTCTGCATTCCCAGGAGAGGATCTTTCTAGAATGCCCACTAGCTTGCCCACTGTATTCCCCTCAGTGAAAATATTTTGAACAAACCCCACACCGTAACCCACTACTCACAAACCTACGACAGAGCCCACACTTCTCACTCTTGGTAAAATTTTAGAGTTACTGAAAAAAACTAAATGTCTACTTATCTAAGTTCAGTTACACCAGTAGAACTATTTATAGAACTAACAATAGCAGTCTCGAAAGTTTCTCTCTACTAAGAAAGCAACAACTTTTATTAATACTACTAAACCACAACTAATACCAATACCAACAAAACTTCACAAAATTTATTAGCTAAAACCAAAAATTCGTCATCACTGAAATGCTCAATGAGGTTAAAACAGTGAATGAAAATTTTACTAAAATATTTCACTAGAAACAATAGGAAACGTCAGCTGAAAACTAAAGCTCGAAATTTACTAATCGACTTCAACGCACAGAAAACTAAGGAAAACACAGTGAGGGAACATTTCCAAAAGTTTATTAAATCGTTATTTCACCACAAACAGCATGAAACACTGTTGAAAACTGTTAAATTTAATAACTGTTTAACAGTGCATAAACAACTTTGTCAGTACTTAGCTTTATAACTGCAACAGCTGCAACAGCACGCCACGAAATGTAAACACACGACTGAGGCGTGAGACTCGCATGAACGACATAAGCACACTCATGAATACCAGAGCAGTTGAGTCAATAACACGGAAATAAAGACTAAAAGTAATGAAAATCCACTAATAAGTTACTTTTACAGCAAGTATTAACACAAATAAACTTTAAAATAAGTAACTGGAGACTAAAACCTTATAAAATATTGGCGAGCAATTTCAACAGCAGTCCAGCACACGTGACATCACACCAAAGAGACCAATGCAATATAATGACAGATGGTTGCTATAAGTATAATTCAGCTAGCCCTTCAGAAGGCAAAATTTCAATATTACCAATAGACACATTTAAAACTTTTTGTGGTTAGCATAGCTGAATTCAACACGTTAAATGTTCCGGGAAAGCTGTTACATCCACAGTTATATTTAGTAGCTGCTGTTGGTATTCTGTTACCAGCTTACTTTCTACTAATTACCCTGCTATGTATCCAACACTGCTATCTATGTACCACAAGGGTATAAGCCTGTTTTCAGTGAATATTGCTACTTTTTTGCAGCTGAAGACAATCTTCAGCCCTGAAATCTCCATAACCCCAAGACTTTACAATGCTTATGCCATGTGTGTATCTTTGCTTATGTGAGTACTTTTCCTATATTATTATTTCATAAGCAAATAAAGTAATTTCATTTGTTTAATTTCTTTTGTAATACAAATGTCTTATTTCACAAACTTGAATAACAATATTAAAATATTGCTGTAAAAGTTATGTTGTAAAATACTCATTTGTTTTTAATAGGTATGGGCAAATATTCAGAATGAAGAGATGCCCCATAGAACACGTTTTGATGTGAGCCGAAAGTCAGATTGGTATCCAGCATTTGGCAGAAATGTGAGTGCACCTACAGGAAGTGTTCAACCTCCATCACTTGAATATAATGAGACATCCCTTTCAGCTGTGCAGCAACTGCAGGACAAAATTGAGAAATATTTACAAAAGAATATTATGCAGTGGAGAAAAACATCGAGGTAAGCAAAAGTTAAGCAGTACCTCTTATCTCCGTCACACAGTACTGACTGTTTTCTTACTTCATTTTAATTCCTTTTGAAATAGAATAAACAATAAAGTACTCTTTTTCTTTCACTTCTACATTACACAGTCCTCTATTCTGAGCCAAGGAGAGCTAAGTTTTGTTTTATGAAGTTTAAAAATATTTTTTTCATGAGATTTGCAAATTTATCATCATCTTCATTGTTAATTTAGTGTATGATAGAAACTCTTTTCATACTACAATTTTAAAGCTATTTTGCCCTTAGCTGGGGGCAAGAGAAGTGTTCAGCTACAGAAGCCAGCTGTTGATAGATAATGCAAGTACTCATAATTGTGAAACATTCTTCAGAGCTTTTCAGACTGTCAGTCTGTTGGCTGAGTTTTTACAAGTAGGTTACAATGGTATGTCCCCTGCCCCAAACCCACCCTTCCTTCAGTGCTTTCATCAGTTTCAGAAGATGATGATGTTGCAGTACAAACCTTTCTTTTACTGGTCTTTGAAGTGTGTTAATCTTTTAGAGTAGTATTTTGCTGGCAAAATGGTTCCAAATATGCTTCTGATCAGAGTAGTCATCAGTGACACATAGAGTTCAGAATAGATGGCAAGGTGTGCCATTGTAGCTTGATGTCAGTGAATTAGTTTTCCAGCTGAATGGAGCCCCACTGAACTGACACCAATATATTAGTAGTAACACAATTCACCAGCAGTAGATAGGCCATACAGTTTCAAACAATTATGAATTTTCAACAGTTGTGAATCAAGGAGTGTACCATCTTGACTGTGTGTGTTTTTGCGTGTTTTCAACTACTGTAGATGAACTGCATTGTCAGATTATTGCAGTAGTGACATTAGACATTTAATGGCTGCTTAAATGTCTCTGTGTGTTCTGTAATTAGTCTTCACAGTCCCTACAACGTGGGGTAGTATATTTCCAGATTCCACAGTTCTTAGTGTTTCTTGAAACTTTCTAAGTAAGCTTTTATGGAATAGTTGGCATCCATCTTCAAATGTTTATCACTTGAGATTTTTCAGTATGTCCAAAGTGTTCTGCGATGGGTCAAACAAACCTGCTGCCATTCATACTTTCCTTCTTTGTCAATATTCAGTGTCCCCTATTGCCCTATTTGATATGGTCCACAAACTTGATCAGTATTCTAGGACATGTTGCACAAGTGTTTTGTAAGTGATCTCCCTCATAGACTGACAGAATTTTGCCAACATCATTCCAACTAATCAAAGTTTGCTACCACTTTTGTGTGACTGAGCCTGTGCAATATTTCCATTTCATATTCACACAAATTGTTATCTCCAGTTATTTTTATGAGTTGACTGAGACCAGTTATGATGCACTTCTTTTATAGTCATAGGATACTATAACTTTGTTTTGTGAATTACATAATTTTACATTTTTGAACATTTGATGCAAATTGCCAGTGTTTGTCCTCTTTGAAATCTTACCAAGATATTATTGGATGCTTGTGCAGTTTTATATTGGACAACCACTCAGCTATGGCAGATTGATGCATGGAGCACAGGAACACCAAACAGAAAACAGCTTTCACATTACCTATTGCTTGAAAGCTAGTGTGAATGCAGTTTTCCGTTACATATTTCTATGCTCCACACACTGTTCCGTGACTGGTGGGCAGCTACTTTTCCCTTATATTATGTATTGCTCCATCCAGGAATTTCCATTATTTTTATTCAAATAGTATCTCATTATAGATAATTGCTTCACCTGCAAAAAGTCAAGAGATTACTATTAATATCATTTGCCATAACTCTCTGGGAAACACCTGAAGCTACTGCTACAGCTGTTGATGACTCTCCATCCAAGACAGTATGGTGTGTCCTCCATATCAAGAAAACCTCTATTTTGATTAGACTTTAATGTGCTAATGAGCATAGACAGCGAGTTGCGAGTTGTCTGAAAATCATGTTGTCAGATAAGTCTGATCTCTGTCTTGGCTTCAAGTGATATCCACAAATTTAGTAGACAATCACTGTCATTCTGGTAACATACCAGGCATTTGTAACAGACCAGTGGCAAATTTGATGGTATCGTCACTGATCTGGTGGATCACAAATAGTGGATGTTCCCAGCAACAATTTCTGAGGACAAATATGTATTATCCCTTCTGACTATTCCTGTTCCCATATATTGCTATTCACACAATGTTACTGATGAAACAAATATGAAATAAGGTCACTCTTCAGTATGGTTCAGAAATCTGTACCAGTGGTATTTGCACTCAGTTAAAGATAGTGTAGCAGCACCACATTAGTTTTTTAACTGATATGTTAGAGTAAAGTAGATCTTCCATAGTGTGAGATGGCATTCCAGAAGATGATTTCTCAAAAGTAATGCAGTAGTATTAATATGAAACTGTATCTGTTCATTTGTATCACTATGAATGAAGTAAATCATAAATTTTATATTTCATTCTTCTGACTGCTTAATGCCATAAACAGTCAGCAGTGTTTTTTCAGTTGTGTGTTGCCTTTGAAGATGACAGATATTTGCAACAAACAAGCCTATCCATAAGTATTTTTAACACTCCTTTTTAGAATACACTGATGCATATATTTTTTCAGATTTGCATCTAACAAAAGGTAAATTTCAAATCCTCTCAAAGTAATTATTTGCCAAATGACAGTGTGAAACTTCAGAATATACAATATAGCTGAATTAAAAAGGACACAAAGAAAATGATTTATTATTATTTTTTGATTATTCCCTATTGAGAGAGTGATTAAACTTGATTAGTCATGATTTTTTCAAGGGCACAAAGAAAATGATTTATTATTATTATTATTATTATTCCCTTTTAAGATAGGAATTAACCTTGACTAGTCATGATTTCTTCTCCTTCCTTCATTCTTCCCAAATTCTCTTCATATGCTCCCTGTGCTCTCTCTTGCATTCTTCCAATTATTTGTTTCCTGTTCTTTTCTCTGTTGGTTTTTGTTTAAGTTTATGTTTCTTTATGATGTTCCTGAACTGTTCTCGATTGTTTATGTCGTCTTATGTGATTCCCAGTTCCTTAACATCTTCTGTTTCAATTATCCCCTTTGTCTTGTTCTTGCTAGTGTTTGCTATGTCAAAGATTTGCCTTTTGAGCCTGTTCTTGTTAATCCTACCAATATGTCCTTAAAATTTCATTCTCCTCTTTCCAAAGGTGTCCATTATTGTTTATATCTCTTTATAGATCTCTCTCTTGTTGTCCTCTTCATCCAAATTCCTTCATAAAACACTAGTCAGTATATTTTCCTCAGAATTTTTCTTTCTTGTTTTTCAGTCTCTCTGATTTTGGTATGACTATGAATTACTGTAGTTTCTGCAGCAGAGAGTGCACCCTGTATAATAACTGTGTTGTAATGCCTTAGCTTTGCATTGCCAGAAATAGATTTTTATTTTAGTGATTCCAAATGAGCTTATATGCTTTGTGTAATTTGGAGATCTTTCTGATTGGCTCTGGAGTTCTGTCCTGATGGTTGGATTATCTCTACCAGATATTTTAAGTGCATAGCTTGTGCCACTTTCTCGTACTGAGTTGTAATGGGGAGATTATCTGCAGGCTTGCTTTCAATGTATTGAGTTTTCTTGTAGGAGATTTGTAGTCCAGTTTTCTGTGAGATTTTGTAAAGCTTCTCCAGTGCAAGTTTGGCTTCTTCTCCATTGTTGGTTAGAAGGGCAAGGTCATCCACGAAAGCCAAACAGTTCAAAATGATTCTCTGCCCTTAATTTCCTTTTCCCATGTCCTCACAGTTTTTTCCAGAACCATGTTAAATAGAAGGGGGAAGAGGCCACCATCTCCTTGATGAACATTGGGATGAATATGAAATGGTTCTTAAGGTATCTCAATAATTTTATTTTTACATGAAAGCTTGTGTAGTAACACTGTTCACATTACGTCGCACTTCACTTAACGTAGACCGGGACTGTGTCCTAGGCATGCCCGATGTTGACTGACTGCGCACGGCCTGTGCTGCCGGAGTTGATGTTGTTGTTCTTGTTGTTACGCCGGCAGAGGTCGCGTCCGAATTCTCGTGTGCCCTCTGGTGGACGGGACTCTACTGGCGGCAACTACCGTCCGTGACACGCCGTGCCAATGTGCGCCTCCCGCGATCTTTCTGGTGGCTACTACACTCCTCCTCCTTCAGGGGGTGAAGCCACTGTGATCCACTGCGTCGGAAGGTGGAGCGTCGGGCAGGAGCGATGACCTCCACATCCATTGGATGGCCGGAGTCGAGGGGATCTGCCAACCCTCAAGCTGGAACCTTCGAATACGGCTGGAAGTGACCCACACGAAGAGGCCCCCGTCGTCCCACAACCGGAGCCCGGGACAGCACGGGCGACAAGCTGTCGAAGTCTGGATCCTGTTCCACCTCAGGAGGGACGAGACCCAGTGGCGGGGACGAAGGGGAAGGGACGACCACAGGGGAACTAGCCCCCTGCGAAACCGGGCCGGCTAGGGGGGCCAGCTCTCGCTGGGGCATCTCAAATGACGGCGATGCCGGTGCTGGAGCCACTGGAGGCTGCCAAGGCTGAGAACCACTGCAGTGTGGCAGAGTCACAGCGGGGAGAGGAGGTAACGTCCCCTGTGAAACCAACACAGGTCCCGGCAATGGGGAAGCCGGTGTCCGAGAGGTCGGAGGGTGAGTGCCCGAACGTGGACGGAGCTGATTTTGGTGACGACGTACCACCCGGTCCCCCGCCTGCAAGGTATAGAGCCGGCGGCCATGGCGGTGCAGGACCACCGCCGGTAACCAATGTGGATTGTGACCAAACCCACGGGCCCAGACTGACATACCCAGTGGAAAGCCAGGTACTCCGTTTTGTGAAGACTGGCGAGGACCAGGCTGGAGGAGGTGCAGCAGAGTCCTAGGTTGACGCCCATGGAGGAGCTCTGCGGGGCTGCGGTCTCCCATTGGTGTGGTCCGGTATGCCGTCAAGAAAAACGTCAATGCTTCCTCTGCAGGAAATTCGTGCACATACTTTTTCATCTGCGTCTTAAAGGTGCCCACCATGCGCTCAGCTTCCCCATTTGATTGTGGATGGAAGGGGGGAGAGCAAACGTGCCGAATACCGAAGCGCCTACAAAAATCCTGGAAGGTCTGCGAAAGAAACTGCGGTCCATTGTCCGAGACCAGGGTGATTGGCAGACCTTCCACAGAAAAGATTTTTGCTAGTGCCTGGATTGCAACTTCTGAAGTGGTTGAGGAGCAGTGAACCACATATGGGAATCGGGAATAAGCATCAATGACAATGAGCCAAAAGCCATTGAGAAACGGGCCCGCAAAATCGATGTGAACACGTTCCCACGCCTGGGTTGCCGGCGGCCATGAAGAGAACGCTGCCCTGGGAGATGCTTGTTGGCTCGCACACTGGGAACAGGCGGCCACCAAGTGCTCAATTTCTCTGTCAATACCGGGCCAGTACACATGTCTGCGAGCCAAGGTTTTAGTACGGGAAACACCCCAGTGCCCCGCATGTAATAACTTGAGGACCTCCCTTCGTAAACTTGCAGGAACAGCCACGCGAGGAGCTGTATCATCGGTAGCCAGAAGGAGAACTCTATCCAAGACCGAGAGACGGTCTCGTAGAAGAAAATAATTACGAAGAGGGTCCGAGGCCCGGCCCGGAGGTCGGGACGACCACCCCTGCTGAATGAGGCGAACTACTTGCCGGAGAACCGGGTCAGCCGCTGTTTCCCTGGTGACTTGAGAACTAGTGATCGGGAAGCCATCAACCGCTTGGTGGGACGCCACATCCAAATGAAAACACATAATCTCCTCTCGATCAAATGTAGGGTCTGGGCCCACCGGAAGACGGGAAAGAGCGTCGGCGTTGGCATGCTGGTCTGTAGGGCGAAAACGAATGTCATAATGGTACTTAGAGAGGAACAAGGCCCAGCGCTGTAGTCTGTGGGCTGCCCTATCCGGAATCTGAGAGGAGGAGCCAAATAACGATATTAACGGCTTATGGTCAGTGATTAACTGAAACTTCGTGCCATACAAGAAAGGGTGAAACTTGGTAACAGCGTAGACAATGGCCAAAGCCTCTTTTTCCACCTGGGAGTAATGGGCCTGCGCGGGACTAAGCGTTTTCGACGCAAACGCCAGTGGTTGCTCGGAACCATCTGCGTTGCAATGGGCCAGGACCGCCCCCACCCCATACTGCGAAGCATCCGTAGCCAGGACCAACGGCTTATGGGGATCAAAAGTAGCCAAACAAGGGGCTGACGTGAGGAGGCCCTTCAACGAGGTGAACACTCGCTCGCATGCAGGCGACCAATCAAAAGGAACACCCTTGTGCAGAAGGCAGTACAGGGGGTGGCTATAGTGGAAGCCCTGGGAATGAACCGATGGTAATAGGCTATCTTGCCTAAAAAAGCTTGTAACTCCTTCAGCGAAGTGGGCCGAGGAAGGTTGACGATACCTTGGACCAAACTTCCTAGTGGCTGGATGCCGTGCCGAGATATGGTGTAGCCCACATACTCAATGGACGGTTGGAAGAAGGTTGACTTATGCAGTTTGCAACGCAAGCCCACAGACCTGAATTTGAGAAAGAGGGTGCGAAGGTTGTGCAAGTGGTCCGTCGTGCTGCGGCCCGTGACAATGATGTCATCCAGGTAATTAATACAATGAGGGATTGTCGACGTGACATGCTCAAGATAACGCTGGAATATCGCTGGGGCACTGGATATCCCAAAAGCCAACCGCTGGTATTGGTAAAGGCCAAACGGGGTGTTGACGACTGCCAGCCGTTTGGAGTCCTCATCAAGTGGTATTTGATGATAAGCCTCTGACAGATCGATTTTCGAAAAATAGTGGCCTCCCGCCACGGCGGAAAACAATTCATCAGCACGAGGCAAAGGATAGGTGTCCACCACCAATTGGGAATTAATGGTAGCCTTAAAATCGCCACAAAGACGTAATTTTCCCAAGGGCTTCTTGACAATAACAAGGGGCGAAGCCCACTCACTGGAAGAAATGGGAAGAACGACCCCTAGGGCTGTCAGCCGGTCGAGCTCTTCCTTTACCTGAGGGCGGAGAGCCAAGAGGATCTGCCTCGCGCGTAGAAAACGCGGGCGAGCAGACGCCTTCAACGTTAAGTGAGCTTCAAAATCTGACACACGCCCCAGGCCCTCCTCAAAAATTTCCGGAAAGTCTGAGATCAAAGATTCCAATGAGTGATAGGGAACGTCTTTGGAGACCAACTGTATGGTGTCAGCGATAGAAAAACCGAAAGCTTGAAAGGCATCCAGGCCAAAAAGGTTAGCGGAGCTCGCATCACTGACAACAATAAAAGTAATAAGCCGAGTGACTGATTTGTAAGTCACGTCGGTAGTGAATTGACCCAGGAGGGGAATGAACTGTTTACCATAACCGCGTAGACGCCGGTAAACTGGCGCCAACGGGGGCGATCCAAGGTCAGAATACGTTTGTGCATTCAACAACGAAACTGCCGCGCCCGTATCTACCTGCAGTCGTAACCGGCGCGACCGAACCGACACCTCGATAAAGAGTTTGCGTGCCGATGCGTCGGGAGCCTGGCCCGATGAAACTTCCTGAATGTCAACGTCCATGTCCTCTGTACTTGCTTCCTTCGATTCCTTTGAGGCTGAGCGGCAAACTTTAGCAATGTGACCGTTTTTATGACATTTGCGACAAACGGCCCAACGCTGGGGGCACTTTGACCGATCGTGATGTATATAGCACGACGCACAGGACGGCAACAGGGGCCGGCGGCCGGAATTCTGTTTACGCGCCGCGCGGGAGCGGCCGTAACGGCCGTATTGTACCGCTCGCACGTCGTCCACTCCGGACACAGTGGACGCGGCCGCGCCGCCCTGAACCTCCGTGACGTCGCACCACGCCTCCAGCTGTTGACCTGCTGCGTGAGAGACTTCATACGATTGAGCAATGTACAGGACTTCCTTGAGGGAAGGGCCTTCTAACTGCAGGGCCCGTTGCCGGACCTCCCGATCAGGGACCGAACGAACAATGATGTCGCGGACCATAACATGGGCATACGACTCCCGCGACTGCTCTGTGACAAAATGACACTTGCGACTAAGACCGTGCAGGGTAGCGGCCCATGCCCGGTAAGACTGATGGGGCTGTTTCTTGCATTGATAGAACTCGACCCTAGCCACCACAACATGCATGCGGCGGCGATAATATGAAGACAGCAATGAACACAATGCGTCAAACGACAAGGACGAGGGTTCCTGCAACGGCGCTAGCTGCTGCAAAACTTGATACAGCGAGGGAGATATCCAAGACAAGAAGAGAGCACGACATACCTCCGCATCGGCAACATGAAACGCCTGGAAATGCTGCCGAAGGCGATGTTCATATGCGTCCCAATCCTCCGCCGTCTCGTCATACGGGGGAAAGGGAGGAGGGAACTGCGCCGGAGCAGACGGCGTGGAGAGCAACGCCGGAAGCACTTGTTTCATGGTGGCCATGAGCTCCGTCTGCTGCGCAACCAAAACCCGCACCAAATCCTCCATGCCGTGGAGAAACGGCGAAACCGGAACAACGACGCAACACGCGAAAGAACGACCCTACTCGTCGCCAATTGTGTAGTAACACTGTTCACGTTACGTCGCACTTCACTTAGCGTAGACCGGGACTGTGTCCTAGGCATGCCCGATGTTGACTGACTGCGCACGGCCTGTGCTGCCGGAGTTGATGTTGTTGTTCTTGTTGTTACACTGGCAGAGGTCGCGTCCGAATTCTAGCGTGCCCTCTGGTGGACGGGACTCTACTGGCGGCAACTACCGTCCGTGACGCGCCGTGCCAATGTGTGCCTCCCGCGATCTTTCTTGTGGCTACTACAGCTTGTACCTTAATTGACTTTTCTACATAATTTCTGTCAATACTGAGGCACTTGTCATAACGTTGTACCAGTTTTTTAATACGCTCCTCATAGAAGTCTGGCGCCTGACTTGTTAACCACTGCATCACCACTGTTTTGACTTCATCGTCTTGAAGACGCTGACTGCGCAGGTGTTTCTTCAAGCGCAGGAACAGATGATAGTCACTGGGCACAAGATCGGGGCTGTTCTGAGGATGATCTAGAGTTTCCCATCGAAAAGATGTGATAAGATCTTTGGTCCGATTCACCACATGCGGACGGGCATTGTCTTGCAGCAAAATGATGCCCTTGTTCAACTTCCATGGACTGTTGCTTTGATTCTGGTGTGACGTAGGCCATCCATGTTTCATCTCCCATAACAATTCGGCTTAAGAAATCATCACCATCATTGTAGGACCGCTCAAGGAAAGTCAATGCCCTGTCTAAACGTTTGGTTTTGTGCATGTCTGACAACATTTTTGGTACCCAAGGTGCGCACAATTTTCAGTAAGTCAAGTGCTTGGTCGCAGTGCCATACAAAACACTACGAGTAACATTAGGAAAGTCATCCCGCAAGAAGGAAATCGTAAAGTGTCTGTTTTCTCTCACCTTATTGTCCACTTCCTGCACCAAACTCTCATTAACGACCAAAGGACGTCCACTCCGTTGTTCATCATGCACATTTGTGTGGCCATCTTTAAATGCTCTCACCCACTTTCTTACCATTCCATCACTCATAATGTTTTCTCCATAAACTGCACAGATCTCAGGATGAATATCGATCGCTTTTAGGACTTTAGCACTAAGAAATCTTATAACAGCCCGTACTTCACAGTCGGCGGGACTCACGATTATCAGAGGCATCTTGAACACTCAGTACACAACATAAACAAGGAAGAATCAGACTGTAATGGCATCTGTACATGGATTAAGGTACAGGCTTTCATGTAAAAATAAAATTATTGAGATATCTTAGCAAGTCTTTTTTTAATTTCAAAACGGTTCTTACTTAAAAAATATGCCTCGTATCTATGGAGGTTGTACCTGTTAACGTCTATTGGATAACTGATCTTGTTTTTTTTGTCAATCTTGAATTCCTCTGAAGTGTCGAATGATGTTTGCCTACCCATTGAATCATAAGCCTTTTTAAAGTTGACAAAAGTCACCACAGTATTTGTACACCTTCTCATTTGTAAGATCGTCTTCGGGTTCCATTATCTGTTCAAAGCAAGAAAATGATTTACCACAGCAACTAGTAAAAACTCAACAACTTTTGTAAAATATCTAAATTTATAATGCAAAGTAAGAATATATAATGTATTTCATACTTTTACTATTACACACAGATCTTACCACTGGGTAAGTAATTCTGTAATTGGTCTCCAACCAGTATGACTGTGCAGAATCATATTTGTGAGAGATGAGCATCAGAATAATTTAGTTACTGGCAAACCCTATGATGACTGTAAACTAACAACACAAAAGTGTTTTTTTGTGTGTGTACAGCATTAATTGAAGCATTGTGTATCATTAAGCAGTCATAAAATTTGCCCATGCATTATTATATACACGGTGATTATAATTAAAGTTAAACTTTCAAAATGCTCTTGAAATAAAGCCACTGCATCATGCTGAGTACACAGCTTTTTCTCCTTTAGCATCTGCGACATTCACCATGACTGTCTCAATGTGTGATCATGCTCTGCTTGTAAAGCTGTATTACAAGAATGATGGCTGTGCATGTGTCACTCTGCAGAAGTTCTGGACACTGAAGGGTTTGAAAAAAGGCGTTGGTCCGATGACTGCTGTAGGTCTGGAGAAAATTATTTGGAAATTCAAAAACACGGGTTCTTTTGATGTGCAACATGGTAGAGGGAGGAAATAAACTGATTCGACGTCAGTGGAAGCAATGGCCACAGCAGTGCAGGAGGAGACAAGAGGTGCTGTGCAAACATGTAGTGCACGGAGAATTGCCTGAACATTGGACATACTCATGAGCACGGTGCGTAAAATCCTATGAAACATCTTTCTCTGCTATCCATTCAAAATTACCCATGTGCACGAGTTGCTTCCTGTTGAACCACCTGCATGAGAGACCTTTGTTTCAGAATTTCTTGCTTGCATGGATAGATGAAGCCCACTTCAATCTGACAGGGTGTGTCAATACACAGAATTGTCGAATATGGGCAATGGAAAATCTACATACAAATCAACCAAAAACACTTCATCCTGAAAAAGTCACTAAGTGGTGCAGGTTTATGGCATCATTTATCATAGGGCCATATTTTTTTCAAAGAGACAGGTGCTTCCAGTTCTGTTACCTGTACCGTCACTGGTAAGTGCTATGAGTGTCTTTTACATAACCACATCATTCTAGCTCTCCAACAGCGTGGATGTGTGGATGGGATCATTTTTATACAAGGTGGCACACTTCCACACATTGGAAATCCAGTTTAGCAGCTGCTGAAGTCCATTTCAAAAATGCTAGAATTATCAGCTGCCATTTCCCTACAGCCTGGCCATCCTGATCACCTGATCTTAATCCCTGTGATTCTGGCTGTGGGGCTGTTTGAAAGATGTGTTCAGTGCTCCAACTGCAAACTTCGCTGCATTCAAGGCATGCATTGCGCAACATGTTCTAAATGTGATGCCGGAAACACTTCAATCAGTTGTGGAACATGATGTTTCTGTTTCGAACCGTTGCAGAAAATGATGGACAGCATATTCAACATGTTTTGTGCCAGTCATATGGAAATTAATAATCCGATTTGATTTTTATTGATGCTTTTTATGCAGTTTTTGGTCTCAGGACAGTTAAAAACTGATTTTTTGCCATCTGATGTGATATGACATTGCTGTGGTGGATGGGATTACATAACTAACAGTGTCACATCTGCACACCCATGCACACTGAGTAGTACAGTTTGTTTAACATCAGACATACACCTTAGGCATTGTTGTATGATTCATTTGTCATTTGTAGTTGACCACTATTACATTATGATGCTCACAGTGCCATCTATTGCTACATTTTGTAACTATTTATGTTTTTCTGCCATTTGTTTTCCCCCTTGTCCAATAGTGTTCCATTGCAATTTGACATCATTCTAACCAGTGGTGTTATCTCTACAGTGCTTTGAAAGTTTGGCTTTAATTAGAATCACCTTGTACTTCGGGAATCAATATCAATGTGCTGAGTGCATATATTGTGTATAACATGCCCAAGCCAAACATGCTACAAATTCAGCACCACAGAATGAAGACAAGCTCTTCCCCAAAGCACATGAAGCAGACGTATCTCTTTTCTACACGATTATATTCTTCAGCTGTTCACAACTGGTAGTGGCAATGGTCTCCAGATGAACTATGATCAGTGACAACATTGGCAGTTCGTCTGTAGATAAAATATGCATCTGCAGCAAACTTGAAATTACTAGACATGCTTTCGAGCAATTATAATGCTGAGAGGCTAACATATTTTGAACTAAATAATATGTACATATTTTTGCAGGACAATTTGGAACCGTTACTGTATTGCAATTTTACGGAAGCTATTGCCTGAAATGGAGACAGCATCATTGAAATCCAAAGAATTGGGTATAGCTGAACATATTCATGAACTACAACAAATACTAGGGTCACACAAGGCAAGTATATAGCTTTTAGTTGTATGGAGGAAATCAAACTTAAAATAGTTTCACAGACCTTCAAACAGCTGAGCATGCTGATGTCAGCCTCACGGTACTTTCATTAATTTATGAAGTTTCATGTCAACAGTCAGTCAGTTCACCAACAACACTAACATTCATAAATGTGATGTATGTCACACAGAAAGCAACAAAGAATTCAGTTGTAAAACTATTTGACTACTTAGGCAGATATATCAAGACTTCAATACATGATAAAATTAGCTATAAATACCAACTGAAATCATCTCTACTAGGCAACTCCTTCCATTCCATAAAATCTTGTTTGAATATGTAATAATATACGACTTCCTCAAATCCTGCCCTGAAATGAGATCCATCCTTCATGAAATCCTCCCCACTCCACCAATAGTGTCTTTCCACCGTCCACCTAACCTTCATAACCTCTTAGTTCATGCCTATGAAATCCCCAAACCACCTTCCCTACCCTCTGGCTCCTACCCTTGTAACCGCCCCCGGTGTAAAACCTGTCACCTGCACCCTCCCACCACCACCTACTCCAGTCCTGTAACCCGGAAGGTGTACATGATCAAAGGCAGAGCCACGTGTGAAAGCACCCACGTGATTTACCAACTGACCTGCCTACACTGTGAAGCTTTCTATGTGGGAATGACCAGCAACAAACTGTCCATTCGCGTGAATGGACACAGGCAGACAGTGTTTGTTGGTAATGAGGATCACCCTGTGGCTAAACATGCCTTGGTGCACAGCCAGCACATCTTGGCACAGTGTTACACTGTCCGGGTTACTGGATACTTCCCACTAACACCAACCTGTCAGAACTCCGGAGATGGGAACTTGCCCTTCAGTATATCCTCTCTTCTCGTTATCCACCAGGCCTCAACCTCCGCTAATTTCAAGTTGCCGCCACTCATACCTCACCTGTCTTTCAACAACATCTTTGCCTCTTTACTTCCACCTCGACTGACATCTCTGCCCAAACTCTTTGCCTTTACAAATGTCTGCTTGTGTCTGTGTATGTGCGGATGGATATGTGTGTGTGTGTGCGCGAGTGTATACCTGTCCTTTTTTCCCCCTAAGGTAAGTCTTTCCATTCCCAGGATTGGAATGACTCCTTACCCTCTCCCTTAAAACCCACATCCTTTCGTCTTTCTCTCTCCTTCCCTCTTTCCTGATGAAGCAACCGTTCGTTGTGAAAGCTTGAATTTTGTGTGTATGTTTGTGTTTGTTTGTGTGTCTATCAACCTGTCAGCGCTTTTGTTTGGTAAGTCTCATCATCTTTGTTTTTAGATATAATAATATAAAGTGTTTGACATAGTGACATGAAGTGGGAGACATAGCAAGGTTGTGTGAAAGTTGCTGTAGGATTGTGCAGGGAAAGGATGGTGGGCTGCTAAGTGCAGCATGGAGGGCTGTAGTTGGGGGGATTTGGGGAGGGAGGGGGGGGGAGAAGAGAAGGGGAAAGGACTATGCAGATGAGCTGGATAGGTGGGAGGCACATGTGAGGCTGGAATGGAAACAGGGAAGGGTATAGAGGTAGGTGGGGGGCAGGAATGAGCAAAGGGTTGAGGCCAAGGGGGTTATGGGACTGAAGAATGTGTCACAGGGAGAGCTCTCACCTGGGCCATTCAGAAAAGCTGATTTTAGTGGGAAGAGTCCAGACAGCATAGGCTGCGTAGCAGTCGCTGAAGTCAAGCACACAGTGCTTATCGAAGTGCACAGCAATTGGGTGGTCCAGCTGGCTTTTTGGCACAGTTTGGCCATGGTCATTGAAGTGGACAGACAGCTTGTTAGTGGCTGAGCCCACATAGAATGTTGCATCATGATTTCAGTTAAGTTGGTGTACCATATGTTTGTGTTTGCAGATGGCTCTTCCTTTTACAGGGTAGGAGATGCTTGTGACAGGACTGGAATGGGTGGTAGTGGGAGGACATATATGAGATGGATCTTTCATCTAGGTCTCTTACAAGGATATGAACCATGAGGCAAGGAATTGGCCACAGGAATGGAATAGGAATGGACAAGGACATTGCATAGGTTGCATGGGCAGTAAAACACCACTGTGGGGTAGACATTACTGGACATCGTGAGTGGTAGTTGAAACCATGGTGGAGAATGTAATCCAGTTACTCCAGTCCTGGGTGGTAATGATTCATGGATGGAATAGTGTAAGATTGTGGAGACAAGGTGTGGGAGATCCATTTCTGGATGAAATGTGAAGGGTAATTTCAGTCTTTGAAGCCCTCAGTGAGACAAGGATATTTGGAGGTTGACTGCTCATCACTGCAGATGTGAAAACCACAAGTGATACAAACCCACAGTCACTGCAGTAAAACATGAAAATATGACATGCAAACAAGATGTATAGTTGCAGGTGAAGCACAAGCCAATCATTTATGCAAAACAAATAAAATCACACTTCATGCTATGTGCCAATGTACTATATTAAAAATGCAAGGGGACTCAATAATGTGTTAATTAAATGCAGTAAAAGAAATGTATCTGGCCTGCTAATAAAGATTTTGATTTGGTTTTGGGTGCCAGGTATAACACAAAAATATACACCAAATAATACTGAATCTGAAGCTTGTTGAAGGAATTAAGTGTATGCATGTACATTAAACTTCTACCTCAGAACTGATTGATATGGTGCTAGCTACGATTGATCATGGTGCTAGTTAATGGCATTAAGGTAGTAAGTGAAGTGATTTGATCTGTTTATCACATTGTGCCGGCATCTCATTTATATGTTTTTGCAATAAGTTAGACACCCAAGTGCTCCAGCATGGGATAAGGACATTATCCCACTATCCATTATTTTGTGTAAGTTGAATGGTAAGTTCTGATTTTTTTTCCATAATGGATATGAGGTCATGGTTGTAAAAATAAATGTTACAATGTCAACTCAGCCACCTACTGCCATGTAAAAAACACTAGAATTTGTGTGTTTCAAAGGCCAAGTCTTGATCTTCATAATTACTGCACAGGAAACCTCAAAGCTCCAATATAAAACCTGAACAAGAACAATAAAAATAATAAAATAATGTGACTGCTTTCCTTGCTGTTGTACCTACTTAATCACTGTCAACTGATGATATAGATAAAATGAAATGGCGTATGTTGTCCATAGGTATCGGCAATGTCACAATAACAGCCCTGTATGTACACAAACCATGTATCTTCTAGAAAGCCGCTTCCCACAGACCAACATTTAAATAATGCAAGTAAGCTCTGCATGAATGTAAATATTAAAGCAAAAAGATATTGAATAAACAAGGATGATGTATAACAATGTGTGGTAGCCTGCAAATTCAGATCCCATAATGAATGGAAAGTTAATAATAATTACATACATTAAATAAGATCTGCAAAGTTTGTGAAACAAATATTTGTGTCACCTGTAAGCTGTTCATTTCATTGTATTATGTATTTCTCACACTATGAATGGTAATATCCAATTGTTCTAGTACATCCAGTTTCTTGCTTTGTAAAGTTGGGACATATTCATCAGTTCCCAATATGGGATGTTATATTTTTCTTAATTTCATGATAACCTGTACACCTCATTAGATCTGCAAGATTTATTTCCACTGGAAATGAAAAGACCAAAAATTACAGCTCAAGTATTGCTATAC
The DNA here is from genome assembly GCF_023864275.1 of Schistocerca cancellata. NCBI lineage: Eukaryota > Metazoa > Arthropoda > Insecta > Orthoptera > Acrididae > Schistocerca > Schistocerca cancellata. Next base: position 912,164,373 of record NC_064628.1, read on the forward strand.
TTATTGGAGGAACTGTTGCTCCATTATTGCATAATTTATGCTTGCAAATTCTTTGACTTTTGTAATGTAAGTCTTTTTTTATAGAAGCAGCTGCTGCCTTTCTACCTTCCATTGCTCCTCCTCCTCATTTTTCTACTACTTCTACTACTACAACTACGGCTTACTGCACGGATTGTCTTACATAAAATATGCTTGAAACACTTGCTAACCGTTAGATACAACTGTGCATATTTATGTTCATGCTGTGATATATGCCATTCTGTCTACGGGTTTTGATAATCAAATCTAATTTGGTGTCATATATATACTGTGCAGTTGTGCTATTGTTGATGCAGCCAGTCCAAAGGCTACTTTGATGCAGCTGTACATGCCAGTCTGTTCTATGCTGTTCATTTCCGCATCTTAGATCTGTTGCAATCTACATCCATATGAACCTGCATACTGTAATCAAATCTTGGTCAATTTTATACTCCTTCCAATCATCCTCCCCCCCCCTCCCCCCACCCTCCCCCCCACCCCCCCCCCCCCCACACACACACACACACACACAATTTTCCTTCAGTTACTAACTGACTGTCCTATATCCGTGTAAAAAGAGATCTACGGATGAATAAAGGTACTACTACTACTACTACTACTACTACTACTACTACTACAACTCCTTGATGCCTTTGGATGTTTTCTATCAACCTGTCCCTTCTTTTTGTTGAAGTTTGCGAAATACTAAATACTAAAAATTAAAGTAAAATTACATGTTCATTAATCTGCTAATATTTTATAATATGTCTTTAGGTTTGTGGATTTCCTATCAATATGCCATATACCAACATGGAAGCTATTAATGAGACAGTGAAAGCTACAGGTGTCCATAATACTGAGAATGAAGAAACTGAATTTGCACTTGCAGTATATGTTCATCCATACCCTGGCAATGTTCTCTCAGTGTGGATATATGTAGCGTCACTCATCAAAAGAAGGTGAACTATTAAACTGGTTCTTAGATATTGGTTGGCGAACTATTTACTGGTGTATAAGACTGTTATTACTGACAAGCTGCTGATGATAGCCTTTCTTTGTGTTTTTGTGATTATAAACGTTCTGCATGTCCAAAGAAGGTATCGAAGTATTTATACTTTTACACACACAGAGCTGCAGAAATATTATTTAGGTATGTTGTATCATCCAAACTCCACTAATGTTCTTTTATCTAGGTTTTTGTTTGGCTTTAGTACCCTAATAAGACTGCTACTACCATTCAGGTAAGATCACAAATTACAAATTGTGGAATGGAACAGTTCACATCCAATGTTTGATTTATTTATTATTAGGCTATCAGAAAACAGATGAAAATAAAATTTATATTACAGCGAGATAGATAGATATTCAGCGATCACAGGCCCTGCAGAGCACATGCTGCTTCCACAAACTGCCTTCACTCCTTCCTATTATTACAGCTAGTTCATGTTAAATAAGATAACATTTATATCTTCCTCTTCAAGTGAAATCGTACTTGGGCAAGAACTGTCTTCTATATCAAAACCATTAACAGAAGATAACTTGCAGCATACTGAAGAAGAGACCATGGTGAACAACATATGTGTAACTCTGAAGAAAATCATTATCATGTTACATTGTGACCATAGCATAAATAAATTGTTCTTGGCACAGGATATAGTGTTATGAGACAGATTGTAATACTAGTTCATAAAATAAAATGAATATTTTATACTGAATGCTGAAGCTTGCATTTCATAATTCTATTTATAGTTCCTGACCAGTGCAATGCATGTGAAACTTACTTTCAGATAAAAACATCTGATTACAGTGGATCAAGAATCATTGAAGGAAGTGATCAGTAGACTTAAATGTGATGCAGCAGACATCATGTTGAGCACAAATGTTCTATTTATTTATTCACTTATCCGTGCTTTGTGTAATTTGGCATTCAGGATAAATACATTATGATATAGGACAGGACATTGTATAATATTATATGAGGTGACATAATGTGACATCATGTCATGATGAAATGGATGCTTATTTATGCACCGCTTCTAGTGCAAGTTAGAAAGATCTGACAAAGAAAAAAGGGATTTTACAATTAATGTAATATAAATACAAATAAATAATGTAAGTCTTGTATATGGTGCCAAAGTCAAAGGCTTATTTCATTCAGTTTAGTGAAACTAGGACTATTCGCCTAATCTGTGATTCACTTCTCCCACTTTGATGATACTACATTTATGAATTTGGAGGCAAACGTTTATTAACCCCTTCACAGCCATCATATACTGGAGTTCAGTTTTATGTTCTGTTTTGAGACCTTGTTACTTTGAAAAAGCCATTAGGGAAACATATGATAAACACACTGATGCTAATATGAATATAATAGAGGGAAACATTCCACGTAGGAAAAATATATCTAAAAACAAAGATGATGAGACTTACAAACAAAAGCGCTGGCAGGTCGATAGACACACAAACAAACACAAACATACACACAAAATTCTAGCTTTCGCAACCAACGGCCTTTTAATATGTCTGCTTGTGTCTGTATATGTGTGGATGGATATGTGTGTGTGTGCGAGTGTATACCCGTCCTTTTTTCCCCCTAAGGTAAGTCTTTCCGCTCCCGGGATTGGAATGACTCCTTACCCTCTCCCTTAAAACCCACATCCTTTCGTCTTTCCCTCACCTTCCCTCTTTCCTGACGAAGCAGCCGTTGGTTGCGAAAGCTAGAATTTTGTGTGTATGTTTGTGTTTGTTTGTGTGTCTATCGACCTGCCAGCGCTTTTGTTTGGTAAGTCTCATCATCTTTGTTTTTAGAAATATGATGCTAGTATGAGATAGATTAAGCCAGTTCCAGAGAAGTATGAGAGGTTTTGTAACTCGATTAAAGCAACATCCAGAGAAGCATTCAACAAAGAGTCAGAAAAGACATTACACGAGAGTGTAATGAAAAAAACAGACAGACTTGCTGAATTTAAAGAAATCAACTCCCATGAAACAGCTTCGGAACTCTTGAAAACTGTTGAGAGTATAAATTTCAGTAATTATAGCAAGAAAGCCTAGTCTTTCATTCATATATTGGAATCCTTGCAACAGTATCAAGAAATTGTGCAATGGTTAATATAGAATCCATTACAAATCACCATACCTCAATTTCCACGTTAACTGCCAGTAAGAAATTTATTTAATAACAGAATCAAAAGTGAACTACATAAGATGAAACGAATGGCTCAGTGACATGATTTCTGTGCTTAATCACTTTTATCTTTCCATGTGCAGGAAGACTTAAACTACCACCAGACTGAAAAGTCTGCAGACTTTTGTGGCATTTTCCCAGAACTGCTCAAGTTCTGTGGATGTGCTACCAAACAATGGCTTACTTCCTTTTTCAGCTGCATATTATGGCCAGAGTACCACCATTCTTCAAGAAAGTTAATGTCATTGTACTGTTGAAACCATGGAAGGATTGAGACCTTCCACAAAGTGACGGACCAATTACACTGCTCTCTGCTACATACTGATTACTCAAAAGTTTGATACTAAACAGAATAGCATCGCCAACTGAAACACTAATCTCAGCAGAAAAGAAGCAGGATTCTGCCACCAATCATAATTGCAAGGACCAGGTCATCTCCTTAAGCACCTATATGGGAACTGGCATCGAGAAGAAAGAAAAAAAGTGATTATGTGTTCCTAGATCTGCCTGCAGCATGTGGCACAGTCTGGAGATAAAGACTTATAATGAAACTGGTGACTGCAGTTCTACATATTCCACATTTACTCTGAACACATGCAGAATAAATCCAAAAAACTGAAAAATGGCTCATCTCAAGGTTCAGTTGTCTCCCCTACATTGTTAAAGCTCTATATCCACAACCTACCAGCAACTGTGCCTCTCAAATTTACGCAGGTCAGTGATGGATGTCTAGTGAGCAAATGGACCAGTCTCTCAGAGGTAGAGGAAATAGTGGTAGTGGACATGAGTATATTAGATCAGTATTTCAGAAAGTGGAAGCTGAAACCAAACCTGCTGAAGCAGAAGTTTCAACATTTTAGATGAGCAACAAATGCACAAATTAATGTCGACAGGTAATATTCAGAGACAATGAATAACAATGGAACTGCAGTCCAAACTACCTGGACATCACTTTCTAACCTGCTGGCACTATCTTTGGAACCGCAATAATTTATTGCAGAAGTTAGTTGGTATTCTTGGGGGAGCTGTCACAAACATTTTTATGAACAACAGCTCTGACTGTAGTACATTCAGTACTGTTCAGACATATGGCTCAACTATTTCTACACTCACTTAATGAATGTTCAGTTTTGACAGACGCTGCGCACTGTATCTGATATGCTTCGCTTATGCCTGTTCAATGGCTCCTGTTGCTAAGCAACATCACTCCACCTCACTTTAGAAGATAGCAAGGTTTCACTTGGTTATGGACAAAAATATAAAGGAACTAGTCTATACATGATAGCTTGGAGATCTACCATGAGCCAGTTAACCAGCAGTTCCAATCCTGCAGTTGCCTGTAAATCAGAATGGTTACCATTATCCCAGCAAGGCATCTCACAAGCTGAAAACCAACTATCAAATTTATAGGCTTTAACCTTCCTCATGTTTCTCAGTGCAGACTGAATTATATAAGATGTGGGACTAGGAAAACAGCTGCTAGTCTCTACAGCCTCAGATGGTAAACTATGTGAGCAGCGACTGTAGTGAGGTGGCACAGACAGTGCAACACATTGTTCAGGAATTCCCATTACCTGCATTCATCGTACCCATGGGAGAACTATTCAAGCTGCTTCAAAATAAATTACCATAAGTGGTTGGAAAATATAGCCATCGATCTTCAACTTTTCCTTTTGTTTATTTAACTGGTTGTTTAGAATTTCTTTATTTGTAATTTTTAATGTATTCATGATTGTTTAAGACCAGAAAACACAAATGAAGTATCCTGTGCAGTGAAAGTAAAAGTAAACCTGCACTCTAGATCTATACCTGAATACATACTTTGCGAACCCACAGCAATGTGCATGGAAGGATTTCTTCCCATTCCAATCATGTATGACTGATTAAACGCCTCCATGCATCGTGTAATTAATCTCTTCTTGTCTTTGTGGGCACTACAGGCGAGACAGGTAGGTGGCTAAAGAAAGTTTCTAGATTCTTTAGTTAATAATAGTTTTGAAATTTTGTAAGTAGATTTTCAGAGGATAATTGACACGTTCAATTAACAGCTAATTCAGATTTTTCAGCATTTCCACGATGCTCTGACATCAGTCAAGGGAGACCACCTGAGCCACTCTTCTTTCTATGCATTCAGTATCCCCTGTTAGTCCTATTTGCTATGGGTCCCACACACTTGAGCAATATTATAAAATGGAACAGACAAGTCTCCTTTGCAGACTTGACCATTCCATTTCATATGATAGCCCTACATGTTTTTACATAAGGTACCTATATGAACTGACTGAATCCAGTGGTGACCCACTCATATTGCAGTAAAAGAACTGGTTGGATTGTTGTGCATTTATTTCAGGTAGTACTTAAATGTAGATAAGTGCATCATCTGCAAAAAGCCTGAGGTTAGTACTAATATTGGCTGCCAAGTCATTAATATACAACATAATCAACAAGGGCTTCAACACACTTCCCTGGGGCACACCTGAAGTTATTTCTATGTCACTCAGTGACTCTCCATCCAAGACAACATGTAGCATCCTCCCTACTGGGAAATCCTCAATCCAGTCACAAATTTCTCTTGATATCCCCTACAATTGTAGTTTCAATAATAAGCATAGGTGTGGTACTGAGTCAAATGCTTTTCAGAAATTTAAAATACTGCATATACCTGACTGCCTTGATCTGTGTCTTTAATGAGGACAGGCAACAATGGCACAAGTTGTTTGATGCCTGAGTGAAATTTTTAGAATCTGTGCTGTTTGGCATAGAGGAGGTCATTCTCTTCAAGATGCCTCATTTTGCTTGGCTCAGAATATGTTCTAGGAGTCCACAACACATGGATGTCAGTAACACTGGATGGTAGTTTTGTGGGTCACTTCTGCTATGTTCTTGTACATAGATGTAGCCTGTGCTTCCTTCCAATCATTGGACACACTTTTTATCAAGGTACCTATAGTATATTATGACTAAAATGGGGCCTAACTCAGCTGCAGATTCTATATAGAATCTGAGAGGGATTACATTGGGCCCTAAAGCCTTGTTTAATTTTAGTGATTTCAGTTGTTTCTCAGTGCCACTGACCATCCATCCTTTGAGTGGTGGAAGTATTAAACAGGCACTGTAGTCCCATATCTACCTTAATAAAGGAACATTTGAAAATGTTGTACATCATTTCTGCTTTTGCTCAGTTACCCTTCTTATCAATTAAGTGTCATCTGTAAGTGTCTGGACACTAACTTCAATGTCACTGATAGCCTTTACATAAGACCAGAATTTCTTTGGGTATGTGAGAGATGTTCTGATAAGACTCTGCTAACTTGGTCACTGAAGGCTTCATATATTGCCCATTGGACAGCCTATCATGTTTCAGTCAACATTTATGTATAGCCTCCTATTTGTTTTACACTATCATGGAGAAGTTGTGGCTTCTTCACAAGTTTCTTTACAATTAGTATATTCCACGGAAGGTCCCTTCCATCATGAACTGCTGTACTAGGTACCCTCTGTCCAGTGTGTAGTCAATTATTCTTTGAAACTTCAGCCAGAACTCCTCTACCTGTTTCTGCCCATAAGTAAATGTTTTTGAATTTCTGTCTGAGTTATGACACAACTGCATCTTTATATAACTGAACATGTAAATATTAATACTGTTTTAACTGCCCTCTGTAATGTAGTAAGCATTGTAGCTACAACTGCCTCATGATACCAATTTCAATTTGCTTATCTTCAAAGAGATTATGTCCATTTACTACCATTATGAGTGAGACTAAAAACTATTTATTCCAAGTAGTTTTCAGATAAAGCTTTTGCTATTATTTTGCAGGATCTCTTTAACACACACCATTTACACAATTTTAATTAACACAAATAGATTGTTGAATGGATGAAGTCTCTTCCAATTATGACAGTATGATTGGGGAATATTTGTACTAGTGAGTTGAGGATGTATCTAAGGTTTTCACTAGCATCTGGGTTGATCATGGTAGTCTATGAAGAGTCCAATTGTAAGTTTATACCTGTTCTTAATACTAAGTCTCACCCAAACAGTCTCACTTGTGGCTTCAATTTCTGTATTGGTAGGTTTGAATTTCTTGTCTACTGTCAACCCCACATCCATTTCCCATAAACTTATCCTTTAGATATACACCCCAAAAATCTCACTGCTGTCAATTGTTGGTTTTAGCCTGCTTTCAGTACTTAGTATTGTGTGAGCTCCACTGCTTTTTAAGATTGCTTCAAACTTTGGGACTTTCTTGTGAGTCCTTTGGTAGTTGTTCACTTGGGTTTTAACTATATCATCCATGGATTCCTATCCTTGGGCCTTATACTAATACTCTGGCATCTCCTACAACTATCATTTTCTGGATCAGATGGAGAGTCGCCTAAGGTAACAAAACTGGTGGACACCATGCACACTCAGCCAACTAGATAGCTCTCTCTGATGTGTATTGCACCACTGACCCATTTAGGCTACCCTGTAGTTCTCAGCCTTATGGCAAAAGTCCAGAATGTCACAGCCTATTTTCTAATTCAAACCTTCCAATCTGGTTAGAATCAGAGAGCACTGATCAGTTGTACAATTTGGATGGAAAACTCAACATAGTCCTCCTAATAATTGCTTTGGTAAAACACTTCACAGGTCAAAGGAAGACAAGGACATGCCACCTATAGTGAAAACTTTAGGAAGTGACTACCGTATTTACTCGAATCTAAGCCGCACTCGAATCTAAGCTGCACCTGAAAAATGAGACTCGAAATAAAGGAAAAAAATTTTTCCCGAATCTAAGCCGCACCTGAAATTTGATACTCGAAATTCAAGGGGAGAGAAAAGTTTTAGGCTGCACCTCCAAATCGAAACAAAGTTAGTCCATTGTAATATGAGACACAATTTAGGTCGAATGAATGACTATACAGCTACAGTAGTTTGGTTAGAGTCGTAAGCTTAGCAGTTAAGCTTTACCAGGTAGCCATTACTATGCGTCAGGCGCTCCGTCCGTATTTATACGCTCCGTCCGTATTTATACGAGTACCCTTCCTTTTTCACGTGCTTCGTCTGGTTTGAATTGATTGCTTATTTTTCTTTGATTTGATAAGTGCCGTTCTCTTTGTTATATGTGTTTACGTCACTCTAAGCTGAAAATGCATAACTGTACTGTCATGCATTGTTTGTCGCATTCTGATAATGAGTGTTTACAGCCTGTCACCGCTCGCGGCATGGCTTGCTTTTGTGCACGCTACTGCCGCTTACAATTTTTAAAAAAAAGAGAGGAATCGTCTCATTAGTGAAACAATTGCAAGAGACTGCTATTTGTTGTTACTTACACTGCTGCTTTCTTTGATAATGATCAACAAGAACCAAATAATAGAATGCGTATGATAGATGATGTTCTGAACGAGAGTTTCGCAAAAATTTTTCTCCGTTTGAAAATCTTTGCAGACGCCTCTTTAGTACACTACATTCTGCTCAGAAACAAGAGTCATCCTAGATTTAAAAATCTAGTCGATTGCCATGCTTCATTCCTAACTGTATCACTATTAGGCATAAGACTAATACAAATATAAACATGACATGATATGTATATTCTTCTGTGTTTGCTGTTGTCTCACTCTAGCTTTCGTAGTTTATTAGGCAAACAGGATTTAAATGAGGTAGCAGCAAACACGAATGAATACATGGCAAAATGTTTATATTGCTATTATAGTGAAGAGAATACTGCATGTGATTCACAATTCATAAAAGTTCATATTAGCAACCATCTCTTCTCATAGGTAGGAAAAAAATTCAGAACGTAGAGTTGGCCATGTTGACAAACATCCCAAACAGTCTTGCCAGTCGGATTTTTGTAGCACATTGAAATGCGTCTACATTCGAAGATTAACAATACGGAATTTGTATTTACTTCGTTGGATAATGTATGAAAATGCAGTGGTCGAAAAAAGCTCATCTTCCACCTTTTTTTTTTTTTAATTTATTTACTGATGCAGAGGTTTTGGCGCCAGTATATTATCTTTGTGCCTGCAAAGCATGCCTGTGTAGCGCCACAGTCTATTATGTTAGACTGTGGTAGCGCTACATATATTCGACGGCAGAAGTTAGTTGTTGCGGCACCTACCAGCATTTTTCAGAACTTCCACTTACTTTGCACTCGATTCTAAGCCGCAGGCGATTTTTTGGATTACAAAAACCGGAAAAAAAGTGCGGCTTACATTCGAGTAAATACGGTAGTGCACAGACCAATTTTTGGGATGATGACTTCTTTCTTAATTGAAATTTAATGCACAATGCATTATATCCTACTTGTGCAGGTGTGAGTGCATTAGCATTCTAGATGTCATCTGTATAGCGTGTGGGTTCATGTTTACCACTGATTAACTGATTTTGCCATGGTATAAATCTGCCATTCACATAATATGCAAGTAGCTTCCCTTCCTGTAAGTACGGGTGTAGTCTAATCCCAAAAAGAGTCTCTCTCTCTCACACAAAAATACAGAGTTACAAAGCTAATTTTACTTGCACTGATCTCTGATGGCCATGTATGTTTTTGAGACAGCAAACAATAATGTGAACTCTCAGAAATTACAAAAAAGCTTTCAACAACTTGCAAGTGAATTTATGCAAATCCCCCGAGTAATTTCATAGGATGATGAAGTGAAGAGGTAAAGATGTTTCCACCCATACTTGTTGTTGTTGTTGTTATTGTTGTCGTCTTCAGTCCTGAGACTGGTTTGATGCAGCTCTCCATGCTACTCTGTCCTGTGCAAGCTTCTTCATCTCCCCGTACTTACTGCAACCTACATCCTTCTGAATCTGCTTAGTGTATACATCTCTTGGTCTCCCTTTTATATCTTCAAATTTAACACATATTTCGGACATCAACACATATAAGTCACTGAGTAAGTTGACCTGTGTACAAGTCGGCATTTGCTTAAACGCTGAGTCTCAGTCTAGCGGCCTCTGCTCGGCTGGCCGCTTAGGTGGCGCAGCTGCTGCGTGGCTGGCAGACAGCGCCGCATGTAGAGGACGTGCATAATTGCGCGGCGGCACTTTGAATAATCGGCGAGTCACAACACTTTTCCCCCCTTTGAAATTGTTGCACTGGTCTTGATGGAGGTGGCCTGGAGATGGCTAACGTCCATAGGCGTTGTTTGACTCGCCGTAAAGTCTCGAGGAGGAGGCTTCCCGTACGGACGGAAGTATCCCCGATGATAACGGGTTGAGATGACAGGAGACGTAGGGGTTGAATCTGCTGGGGCCCCCTGCACCAATCTGCCCGTTGCGGCAAGTCCAGTTGATATGACAGGAGACATGGGCGATGTGTCGGCGTCTGTTGGAGGAGAAGGCGAGTAGATGTACTCTGACAGAGGACGGTCCTCCGGTTCCTGCATCAGCACGTCACCTGGTGGCGTCCGTTCTGGTGCTGGCATCGCGATGACGGTGAGAGGGCTGCGTTGTGAGTATTGAGAGATGCCAAGATCCCGAGCATCAGGTAGAGCCAAAGGTGGTGTGGCGGCATTCGGAACAGGCGTTGCTGGCACCCGAGGCCGAAGCTGGTCCGAATGACGAACTGCAACGCCTGTGTCGGTCTGGATTTCATACAGGCGTCTGCCACGGTGTCGTAAGATGCGGCCCGGGCTCCATTTTGGCCGCCTGCCATATCCCCGCACCCAGACGAGATCGTCGGTGGTGAACCGGCCAAGTGAAGGCACCCGCGGCCGTGAGGTGGGAGGTGACAAAGATGACTTCGGGGCAGCGGCCTGTGACGCACAAGGGCCGCAGGCAGCGACCATGTGTGCGATGTCAGAGTCGATGCCAGGCCAGTACACATGACGGCGTGCCAGAGATTTTGTGCGAGACACACCCCAGTGCCCCTGGTGAAGGAGGCGCAAGACCGAAGCACGCAAAGACGCAGGTACCACAACACGCGGCGAAGCATTGTCAGTGGAGAGGAGGATAACACCATCCCTAGCCGTGAGGCGGTAGCGCAAAGTGTAGTAGTTCCGCAATGGATCAGAAGTCTTAGCGGATGGGCGATCTGGCCAACCCTTCTGAATACAGCGTAAAACCCGGGAGAGGGTAGGGTCAGAACCCGTAGCAGCCGACAGCCTGTCCCCAGTGATGGGGAACCCGTCCACAACCCGCTGCTCGGCAACATCCAGGTGGAAACACAAAAGTTCATCCCTATCGAATGCCTGATCAGGACCCATGGGAAGGTGAGACAACGCATCAGCATTCGCATGTTGAGCCGTCGGCCGGAAGTGAATCTCATAATTGAAACAGGACAAGTAAAGAGCCCAACGCTGGAGGCGGTGTGCAGCCTTGTCGGGAAGTGATGTTGATGGATGGAACAAGGAAACAAGCGGTTTGTGATCCGTAACAAGATGAAATTTTGAGCCATAGAGAAAAACACCAAACTTATGAAGAGCATAAATGATGGCCAAAGCTTCTTTCTCAATTTGAGAATACTTTTGTTGGGCATCCGTGAGCGTTTTGGAGGCATAAGCGATGGGTTGTTCCGAACCATCAGAAAAACGGTGCGCAAGGACTGCACCGACCCCGTATTGAGAGGCGTCTGTGGCAAGAACAAGATGTTGGCCAGGTCGATAAGTAGCCAGGCACGGGGCCTGTTTCAGCATAGCCTTTAACGTCCGGAAAGCCGCGTCACATGACGCGGACCAGTGAAAAGGCACGTTTTTATGCAACAGGCGATGCAACGGCTGAGCCACCGACGCTGCAGACGGTAAAAACTTGTGATAGTATGCTATTTTCCCCAAGAAAGCCTGCAGTTCCTTAACAGATGTAGGGCGAGGAAGGGCATCGATCGCAACAACAGTGTGTTGAAGCGGACGAATACCATCCCGAGAGAGTTGAAACCCCAAGTACGTGATAGATGCCTGAAAAAATCGTGATTTCTGAACATTACACTTAAGACCGGCAGTCTGTAAGACATTAAAAAGTGTGCGGAGATTTTGAAGATGTTCTTCAGTGGTGGAGCCAGTGACAACAATGTCATCCATGTAATTGATACACCCCGGGACAGGGAGCAATAATTGTTCCAAGAATCGCTGAAAGAGAGCAGGGGCGCTAGCAACCCCGAATGGCAAGCGTTGGTATTGATAGAGGCCGAAAGGCGTGTTAAGGACCAGAAACTGCCGGGAAGCAGCGTCGAGAGGAAGTTGATGATAAGCTTCCGACAGGTCAATTTTAGAAAAATACTGGCCTCCAGCAAGTTTAGTGAACAGTTCTTCAGGACGTGGCATAGGGTAAGTGTCGATGAGGCATTGAGCATTTACAGTGGCCTTGAAATCGCCACAGAGACGAATATCACCATTGGGCTTAGCAACTACAACGACAGGAGAGGACCACTCACTGGAAGTGACAGGAAGCAAGACCCCTGAAGCAGTGAGACGATCCAACTCCCGTTTTACCCGATCACGAAGGGCCACAGGAATGGGCCGGGCCCGAAAAGACTTAGGCCGAGCAGTGGGTTTGAGTGTGATATGAGCTTCAAAGTCGTTTGCACGGCCTAACCCAGGAGAAAAAAGGGACGAAAATGTCGTCGACAAGGAATCCAGTTGAGCATAAGGAATAGCGTCAGAGACAATATTGACAGAGTCATCTATGGAGAACCCAAAAACGCGAAAGGCATCGAAACCAAAAAGATTTTCTGCGGTGCTCTGGTCGACCACAAATATGGGAACAGTACGAACGACGGGTTTGTAAGATACCTCAGCATTAAACTGTCCCAAGAGAGAAATCTTCTGTTTATTGTACGTCCGTAATTGCCGAGTGACAGGGGACAGGAGTGGAGAACCCAGCTGAAGATATGTCTGAGAATTAATTATAGTGGCAGCAGAACCGGTATCCACTTGCATGCGAACATCTCGACCAAGGATTTGGACAGTGAGGAATAACTTCAATGAAAGGGAAGAAGTGCAATTGACAGACAACACAGAATCAGAATCAGCGTCATGTTCATGAACATCATGTATGCGGTCGGATTTACAAACGGAAGACACATGACCTTTCTTTTTGCAAGTGTGACACACAGCCCAACGTTGGGGACAATCCTCGCATGAATGTTTCGTAAAACACCGCGGACATGAAGGAAGTTGCCGGGGATTTTGCTGCAGATTCTTAGTGGGTTGTTTACGGCTAGGCCGAGGCTGCGCGTGGGAGCGCACTGCGGCCACGTCGGCCGGTGGGGACGCGCCGCACATGTCGTCAACAGTGCACAGAGGTTGTATTTCCCCGACGTCACCCCACGCTTCTATTTGCGCCCCAGCGGTGCGAGAAATTTCAAAAGACTGCGCAATGGAGAGAACTTCATCTAGAGTCGGATTCGCCAACTGAAGGGCACGTTGCCGAACTTCTTTGTTGGGCGCCGACCGGATAATAGCATCCCGTACCATGGAATCGGCATAGGATTCTTTGTGAACATGAGTAACAAATTGACACTTTCGACTGAGGCCGTGAAGTTCAGCAGCCCAAGCGCGATAGGACTGATTTGGTTGTTTTTGACAACGATAAAAGGCAACACGAGAGGCTACCACATGCGTCTGCTTTTGAAAATAGACAGACAGAAGGGAGCACATTTCAGCAAAGGACAAAGACGCAGGATCCTTCAAAGGAGCCAATTGCGACAACAACCGATACATTTGAGGTGAAATCCAGTAAAGGAACAGAGACTTACATGGTTGTTCGTCCGTGACATGAAATGCCAAGAAGTGCTGTCGAAGACGTTTTTCATAATCAGACCAGTCTTCCGCCGTCTCGTCGTAAGGTGGAAAAGGAGGTACAGCCAACGACGAGAAACGCCCCGCATTTGATGCCGCGGCAAAATCGCGAATTGCCGCTGTTAAAAGCGTTTGCTGATCGCGAATCACCGTCAGTAGAAGCGTTTGCTGTTCAATGAGATTTTGCAAGAGCTGCTCGACAGTAGCCATGGAACCCTGTGAGTCAACGGTGAAAAGGAAAAATCCACTACCTCGTCGCCAATTTTTATATCTTCAAATTTAACACATATTTCGGACATCAACACATATGTGTCACTGAGTAAGTTGACCTGTGTACAAGTCGGCATTCGCTTAAACACTGAGTCTCAGTCTAGTGGCCGCTGCTCGGCTGGCCGCTTAGGTGGCGCAGCTGCTGCGTGGCTGGCAGACAGCGCCGCACGTAGAGGACGTGCGTAATTGCTCGGCGGCACTTTGAATAATCGGCGAGTCACAACACTCCCTCTACGATTTTTACCCTCCACGCTGCCCTCAAATGCTAAAATTGTGATCCCTTGATGCCTCAGAATATGTCCTACCAACCGGTCCCCTCTTCTTGTAAAGTTATGCCACAAACTCCTCTTCTCCCCAATTCTATTCAATACCTCCTCATTAGTTATGTGATCTACCCATCTAATCTTCAGCATTCATCTGTAGCACCACATTTCGAAAGCTTCTATTCTCTTCTTGTCCAAACTATTTACCGTCCATGTTTCACTTCCATACATGGCTACACTCCATACAAATACTTTCAGAAATGACTTCCTGACACTTAAATCTATACTCGATGTTAACAAATTTCTCTTATTCAGAAACCCTTTCCTTGCCATTGCCAGTCTACATTTTATATCCTCTCTACTTCGACCATCATCAGTTATTTTGCTCCCCAAATAGCAAAACTCCCTTACTACTTTAAGTGTCTCATTTCCTAATCTAATTCCCTCAGTATCACCCGACTTAATTCGACTACATTCCATTATCCTCGTTTTGCTTTTGTTGATGTTCATCTTACATCCTCCTTTCAAGACACTGTCCATTCCGTTCAACAGCTCTTCCAAGTCCTTTGCTGTCTCTGACAGAATTACAATGTCATCCGTGAACCTCAACATTTTTATTTCTTCTCTGTGGACTTTAATACCTACTCCAAATTTTTCTTTCGTTTCCTGTACTGCTTACTCAATATACAGATTGAATAACATCAGGGACAGGCTACAACCCTGTCTCACTCCCTTCCCAACCGCTGCTTCCCTTCCATGCCCCTCAACTCTTATAACTGCCATCTGGTTTCTGTACAAATTGTAAATAGCCTGTCGCTCCCTGTATTTTACCCCTGCCATCTAACGAATTTGAAAGATAGTATTCCAGTCAACAATGTCAAAAGCTTTCTCTATGTCTACAAAAGCTAGAAATGTAGGTTTTCCTTTCCTTAATCCATTTTCTAAGAGAAGTCGTAGGGTCAGTATTGCATCACATGTTCCAACATTTCTGCGGAATCCAAACTGATCTTCGCCGAGGTCGGCTTCTACCAATTTTTCCATTCATCTGTAAAGAATTCGCATTAGTATTTTGCAGCTGTGACTTATTAAACTGATAGTTCGGTACATTTTCACATCTGTCAACACCTGCTTTCTTTGGGATTGGAATTATTATATTCTTCTTGAAGTCTGACAGTATTTCGCCAGTCTCATACATCTTGCTCACCAGATGGTAGAGTTTTGTCAGGACTGGCTCTCCCAAGGCCGTCAGTAGTTCCAATGGAATGTTGTCTACTCCCGGGGCCTTGTTTCGACTCAGGTCTTTCAGTGCTCTGTCAAACTCTTCACGCAGTATCGTATCTCCCATTTCATCTTCATCTACATCCTCTTCCATTTCCATAATATTGTCCTCAAGTACATCGCCCTTGTATAGACCCTCTATATACTCCTTCCACCTTTCTGCTTTCCCTTCTTTGCTTAGAACTGGGTTTCCATCTGAGCTCTTGATATTCATACAAGTGGCTCTCTTTTCTCCAAAGGTCTCTTTAATTTTCCTCTAGGCAGTATCTATCTTACCCCTAGTGAGGTAAGCCTCTACATCCTTACATTTGTCCTCTAGCCATCCCTGCTTAGCCATTTTGCACTTCCTGTCGATCTCATTTTTGAGACGTTTGTATTCCTTTTTGCCTGGTTCATTTAGTGTGGTTTTATACTTTCTCCTTTCATCAATTAAATTCAATATTTCTTCTGTTACCCAAGGATTTCTACTAGCCCTCTTCTTTTTACCTACTTGATCCTCTGCTTCCTTCACTACTTCATCCCTCAGAGCTACCCATTCTTCTTCTACTGTATTTCTTTCCCCCATTCCTGTCAATTGTTCCCTTATGCTCTCCCTGAAACTCTGTACAACCTCTGATTCTTTCAGTTTATCCAGGTCCCATCTCCTTAAATTCCCACCTTTTTGCAGTTTCTTCCGTTTTAATCTACAGTTGATAACCAATAGATTGTGGTCAGAGTCCACATCTGCCCCTGGAAATGTCTTACAATTTAATACCTGGTTCCTAAATCTCTGTCTTACCATTATATAATCTATCTGATACCTTCTAGTATCTCCAGGATTCTTCCATGTATACAACCTTCTTTCATGATTCTTGAACCAAGTGTTAGCTATGATTAAGTTATGCTCTGTGCATAATTCTACCATGAGGCTTCCTCTTTCATTTCTCTCCCCCAATCCATATTCACCCACTATGTTTCCTTCTCTCCCTTTTCCTACACTCGAATTCCAGTCACCCATGACTATTAAATTTTCGGCTCCCTTCACCACCTGAATAATTTCTTTTATCTCATCATACATTTCATCAACTTCTTCATCATCTGCAGAGCTAGTTGGCATATAAACTTGTACTACTGTAGTAGGCATAGGCTTCGTGTCTATCTTGGCCACAATAATGCGTTCACTATGCTGTTGGTAGTAGCTTACCCACACTCCTATTTTTTTATTCATTATTAAACCTACTCCTGCATTACCCCTATTTGATTTTGTATTTATAACCCTGTATTCAACTGACCAAAAGTCTTGTTCCTCCTGCCACCGAACTTCACTTATTCCCACTATATCTAACTGCAACCTGTCCATTTCCGTTTTTAAAATTTTCTAGCCTACCTGCCCAATTAAGGGATCTGACATTCCACGCTCCAATCCGTAGAACGCCAGTTTTCTTTCTCCTGATAACGACGTCCTCTTGAGTAGTCCCCGCCTGGAGATCCGAATGGGAGACTATTTTACCTCCAGAATATTTTACCCAAGAGGACGCCATCATCATTTAACCATACAGTAAAGCTGCATGCCCTCGGGAATAATTATGGCTGTAGTTTCTCCTTGCTTTCAGCCGTTTGCAGTACCAGCACAGCAAGGCCATTTTGGTTAGTGTTGCAAGGCCAGATCAGTCAATCATCCAGACTGTTGCCCCTGCAACTACTGAAAAGGCTGCTGCCCCTCTCAACAGATACCCCTCCACTGTGGTTGCACCTACAGTATGGCCATCTGTATCGCTGAGGCACGCAAGCCTCCCCACCAACGGCAAGGTCATGGGGGAGGCACCCATACTTATTAACTGTTAAATATAGATGACCAGACCACAAATGCAGACAGCACAAATAGATAGTCACACAGCCCTACAGTAAGAGGTGCTGTTGTGATTAATTGTGCACTCAAATCAGTTTACGAAGTAAGCCAGTACTAAGAGTCAGCATACCTGAAGTAACTCTCTACAGCTGTCACCATAAGAACAGCACACCCCGCAGATGTCTCCCAGATTTTGAAGGAAGATTGATTATTAAACAGAGATTGAAACTAATTCAGGATGCAGGAGAAAATATATTAACTATGCAATGCTCTGCCACTACAGTAAAGTGCAGTGCCAATGGTCACATGCCCATTTCAGCCATAGTTGTGGCACATTGGCACATGCATGGGTCATCAGTTGTGGAGGCCCATTGTTAGGAATATTTGGTGCACTGTGTGTTCACACACACTTGTATGCTGCCCAGCATGTTAGTTCCGCCATAGTTCACTGCCTGTCCTGTTTTGGCAGTCTGCCCAGCCTATGACGTCTGACATCTGTAACGAGGTGTGACTTCTGATGTCATTGGACAATTCTGTCAAAATTAGCCACAACAAGTTAATTATTGCCCTTGTTTTTGAAACCAAGTAATTCATTTCAAGTCCAAATAAAATAGGTGTGGTCAAGCTGCCCGTCAAGTACAGAGAATACTGAGTAGCTGTGAGAGCTTTATGAATATTGTAGAAACACACTTGAAATAAGCTCTAGCAATTCCCCTCTATTTATAAGGGTTAATGACAAGGAAATAATATGTGAACAAACAGAGAAAATGTTTATATAATGTTGAAAAGGCTGAAATTGGATAAATGAGGATTGATAACAATAATTAAACTCCTGGATGGAAAAATAATGGAAAGGCAATTACTTATCTATAGAGGGCTGGTGCTTTTGAGTTCTTGCTCTTTTTCTTGTAGAACTACATGCCCTCCCCCTCCCCCAACACACACACACACACACAAACATTCATGTTCGCAGTAGCAGAGAGACTGATTATTGAATGTCGATTGTCGAAAGCAGTTGCCTGGGTAGACGGAGGTGAGGAAGGGGTGGGAAAGAATGCATGATGCAAAGAGGGGATACCAGGGTAGTGTGAGGTATGTCTTTCACCAGATGACTCAACAGCAGCACAACAAGAGGATAGAGCACCTAACGATAGAAAGAGGGAGGGGTGGGCGAGGGAGAGAAAGAAAGAAGGGAAAGATGGTGGTAAGGAGGGAGACAGGCAGGGAGAGGGGTGGGAAAAGGGGTAAGTGGGAGAAGGGGGGGGAGGGAGGGAGAGAGAGAGAGAGAGAGAGAGAGAGAGAGAGAGAGAGAGAGAGAGAGAGAGATAGTCCACATGGTGGGGGAGGAAGAGTGGCGGGAGAAAGAAGAGAATACATGATCTGTAGGGGGAAGGGGTGGTGTGAATACAAGAGATTTTCACTGCAGATGCGGCTTAGAAAGTGGAAAGCAGGAGTTGTTGAAATATACTGATAAACTTACCAGAGACTGTCCAGCTCATTCATAAACAGATTTCCTGTTCCATATCCTCCCCTGACACCCGTGTCCCTGTTAACTAGCCACCGGCTAGCACTCCTCTTATCACCCAATATCATCCTTGCATTTAAAAGTTCAACCATATCCTTCACTAGGCCGTTGACTACCTCTTGTCATACCATGTCATAGCCTAAGATAAGGGACATCCTAACCACATCACCCAGAGTAATGTTCTGCCACCCTGTCCACTTACAAAATATTTCTCTACTCCAATCCTGCTCACATTCCTGCACCCCATGGGTCATTCCCATATGGTCAACTCAGGTGCAAGACCTGTTCCATACATCTGCTCACCACCTCCTACTGCAGTCCAGTCATAGGCATCTCCTACCCAATAAAAAGACAGGTCCACATGTGAAAGCAGCCATTTTATTTATCTATGCTGCAATTACTGTACGGCATTGTAGGTGGGCATAACTATTGTCCACTTGCATGAATAGCCATTGCCAAACTGTGGCAAACTGCAAACTTGACCATCCAGTTGCTGAACATGATGCACGCCACAACACTAAGACTTCAACAGCTGCTTCACTATTTGGATACTCCCTTCCAGCACAAGTTTCTCTGAACTGTGCTGCTGGGAATCGTCTTTTCAGCATATCCTGCACTCTCACAGTCTTCGCCTCCCCACCTGAACCTCCACTAACGTGTTTCCTCTTCTCTTTCCTGTTCCCATCACTACTTTCCCATACAGATTGAGTATGCCTTCTCCCACTCCTCTACGTACCCCTCCATGTGGGCCCTTTCCACCTCTTGCCCCCCTTTTTTTGACCCCTCTCTCTTAATCTCTCCCCTCCCTGTCTCCATCTTCGCCACCACATTCCTCTCCTTTCCTCTCCCTCTGTTTACCCCTCGGAACTCCTTTCATCATGTTGCGTAGCCATTGAGTCACACGGCAAAAGACCTGCCTCACTCTAATCTGCTACCTCCTCCTTTCATATGGATCATTTCCCATTTCCTCCCCCTCTCTGTCTCTCATCTTCCCAGGAAACTGCTTTCTATGTTGTGTGTGCCATGCACGAAGTCTCCGTAGGTAAGTGGTTGCCTTTTCCTTATTTTATGTAAAAATCACGATTGCACAGATTGATAGTACCATATGCCATAGCGCATATCATACTCTTCCCATTATCATGTACACTGATCAGGCATAACATTACGACCACCGAGCTACTATCAGCATAAACCCTTCCAGGTGACAGCAGCATCTCCTGGTGAGAAAAGATGCTAGTCAAACACATACATGGTGTATGTAGTATCAGTGAGCATGCGATCCGTGTGTAGAATGGGGAAGGCGCGCAAGCTAAAGTTTGACCGAGAGCAGATTGTGATGGCCCAGAGGCTTGGCATGAGCATTTCGGAAACTGCACAACTTGATATGGGTTTGAGGAGTGCTGGGGTTACTGTCTTCAACAAGTGGCGAAACCAAGGTGAAACCATGTCTAGATGTCATGAGGTTGAGAAGTCACACCTCGTTACAGATGTCAGACGTCATAGGCTGGGCAGACTGCCAAAACAGGACAGGCAGTGAACTATGGCGGAACTAACATGCTGGACAGCATACAAGTGTGTCTCAACACACAGTGCACCAAATATTCCTAACAATGGGCCTCCACAACTGATGACCCATGCATGTGCCAATATTAACACCACAACTATGGCTGAAATGGGCATGTGACCATTGGCACTGCACTTTATCGTAGTGGCAGAGCATTGCATAGTCTGATGAATCCCAATACCTTCTTCATCATGGATAGGAGGGCACAAATCAATTGTTTTCCAGTGGAATGACTCGTTGACATATGTACTGCATGATGGGCACAAGCTGGCAGCAACTCTGTTATGCTCTGGGGAACATTCACGTGGACATCCATGGGTCCAGTGAAGCTCGTGCAAAGCACCATGATTTTATTTATTTATTTTTGTTTTTGTTTTTATTTTGTTTTAAGGCACAAAAACAACAAAGGTCAAACCCTCAAACACGAAGAAGGAAAAGAAGTTACAAACAACTACACATTAAGACCAATCAATGGAAGGAAAGACATCTAAAAACAGGGACTTGGAGAAAGCTCCTTAAAATACACCACAGAGACAATGGAGGTCCTGAACTAAAGAATAAATGTCCTTTGCCATATTTCTATGATGGATAAAATGTAAAAAGGAGGTGACAGCCCACACATCATTCACTAAAAGGCTGATAACTCAGACAGCAAACATAAATTACAGCATACGTGGTTAAAAAAAAAAGGGCATTCCGCCAGGACATGGTGAAACATCAAATGTTGAGGACAATGAGCACAAAGTGGGGAGGGGTTCACCACTTAGATTAGATTAGATTTACTTTCATTCCAATTGATCCGTAGTGAGGAGGTCCTCCAGGATGTGGAACATGTCAGAAAAACGACAATACATGACAAATATTTACAACTAAAACAAATAAGCTAATGTACCATTCCACAGGTCCCAAGTGGAATGATCATCATTTTTTAATGAACACTAAGAGTCATTTTACAAATACTAATGGACTGAATTGAAAATAAAAAAGTTTTTTATTTATTTATAAGGTAATAAACATGTAATACAACTACTGTAATACTTATTTACAATGAACACATTACTGCACTGCAATGGTGCAGAAGTTAGATTATACTTACACACACACACACACACACACACACACACACACACACACACAAATTTTCAGTGAACACATTACTGCACTGAAATTGTGCAGAAGTTATGTTGTACTTATATACAAATCAGTTGGTTTTACTAAGAAATTCATCAATGGAGTAGAAGGAGTTGGCCACCAATAAATCCTTTAAGCTTCTCTTAAACTGAATTTCATTGGTTGTTAAGCTTTTTATGGCTGCTGGCAAGTTATTGAAAATGTGTGTTCCTGAATAATGCACACCTTTTTGTACAAGACTAAGTGACTTTAAATCCTTGTGAAGATTATTCTTATTTCTAGTATTGATTCCATGAATTGAGCTGTTGGTTTGAAAAAGTGATGTATTTTTAATGACAAATTTCATTAAGGAATAAATATATTGGGAAGCTGTAGTTAGTATCCCTAGTTCCCTAAACAGGCTTCTGCAGGATGTTCTTGAGTTCACACCACATATAATTCTTACTGCACGTTTTTGTTCCCGGAAAACTTTAGCTTGGCTTGATGAATTACCCCAAAAAATAATCCCATATGACATTATGGAATGAAAGTAAGCATAGTATGCCAGCTTTTTCATTTTTATATCCCCTATGTCTGACAAAATTCGCATTGCAAACAGAGATTTGTTAAGACGCTTCAGCAGTTCTGTGGTGTGCTCCTCCCAGTTGAATTTATTATCAAGCTGTAATCCCAAGAATTTAACACTGTCCACTTCTTCTATCTTCTTGTCATCGCATGTTAGACATATACTCTTGGGACACCCCTTACAAGTTCTGAACTGCATGTAGTGTGTTTTTTCAAAGTTTAGTGACAAAGAATTGGCTAGGAACCAGTGATTAATGTCCACAAATATTTTATTGGCTGATCTTTCTAAGACTACACTTGATTTGCTATTTATTGCAATGTTTGTATCATCGGCAAACAAAACAAACTTGGCATCTGGTAATGTTACTGATGAAAGGTCATTGATATACACAAGAAAAAGTAAGGGCCCCAAAATGGAACCTTGTGGGACCCCACATGTAATTAGTTCCCAGTTGGATGATGCCTGATAGCTTGATACATGTCTCTTTCCTAATAACACCCTTTGTTTCCTGCCAGAGATATAAGATTTGAACCATTTTGCAGCATTTCCTGTTACGCTATAATATTCTACATCTACATCTACATCTATACTCCGCGAGCCACCTTACGGTGTGTGGCGGAGGGTACTTATTGTACCACTATCTGATCCCCCCTTCCCTGTTCCATTCACGAATTGTGCGTGGGAAGAACGACTGCTTGTAAGTCTCCGTATTTGCTCTAATTTCTCGGATCTTTTCGTTGTGATCATTACGCGAGATATATGTGGGCGGTAGTAATATGTTGCCCATCTCTTCCCGGAATGTGCTCTCTCGTAATTTCGATAATAAACCTCTCCGTATTGCGTAACGCCTTTCTTGAAGTGTCCGCCACTGGAGCTTGTTCAGCATCTCCGTAACGCTCTCGCGCTGACCAAATGTCCCCATGACGAATCGCGCTGTTTTTCGCTGGATCATGTCTATCTCTTCTATTAATCCAACCTGGTAAGGGTCCCATACTGATGAGCAATACTCAAGAATCGGACGAACAAGCGTTTTGTAAGCTACTTCTTTCGTCGATGAGTCACATTTTCTTAGAATTCTTCCTATGAATCTCAACCTGGCGCCTGCTTTTCCCACTATTTGTTTTATGTGATCATTCCACTTCAGATCGCTCCGGATAGTAACTCCTAAGTATTTTACGGTCGTTACCGCTTCCAATGATTTACCACCTATGGCATAATCGTACTGGAATGGATTTCTGCCCCTATGTATGCGCATTATATTACATTTATCTACGTTTAGGGAAAGCTGCCAGCTGTCGCACCATGCATTAATCCTCTGCAGGTCTTCCTGGAGTATGTACGAGTCTTCTGATGTTGCTACTTTCTTGTAGACAACCGTGTCATCTGCAAATAGCCTCACAGAGCTACCGATGTTGTCAACTAAGTCATTTATGTATATTGTAAACAATAAAGGTCCTATCACGCTTCCTTGCGGTACTCCCGAAATTACCTCTACATCTGCAGATTTTGAACCGTTAAGAATGACATGTTGTGTTCTTTCTTCTAGGAAATCCTGAATCCAATCACAAACCTGGTCCGATATTCCGTAAGCTCGTATTTTTTTCACTAAACGTAAGTGCGGAACCGTATCAAATGCCTTCCTGAAGTCCAGGAATACGGCATCAATCTGCTCGCCAGTGTCTACGGCACTGTGAATTTCTTGGGCAAATAGGGCAAGCTGAGTTTCACATGATCTCTGTTTGCGGAATCCATGTTGGTTATGATGAAGGAGATTTGTATTATCTAAGAACGTCATAATACGAGAACACAAAACATGTTCCATTATTCTACAACAGATTGACGTAAGCGAAATAGGCCTATAATTATTCGCATCTGATTTATGACCCTTCTTGAAAATGGGAACGACCTGCGCTTTCTTCCAGTCGCTAGGTACTTTACGTTCTTCCAGTGATCTACGATAAATTGCTGATAGAAAGGGGGCAAGTTCTTTAGCATAATCACTGTAGAATCTTAAGGGTATCTCGTCTGGTCCGGATGCTTTTCCGCTACTAAGTGATAGCAGTTGTTTTTCAATTCCGATATCGTTTATTTCAATATTTTCCATTTTGGCGTCCGTTTACTTAAAAGGATATTGTGATTTACACAGTCAAATGCCTTTGACAGATCACAAAATATACCAGTTGCCTGCAATTTTTTGTTTAATGAATTAAGCACATTTTCACTGTAAGTGTAGATAGCCTTCTCAATATCAGAACCTTTTAACAAATGACGATGGCTAAAAAGACAGTGCCCAATATGCAACCTAGCTAAAATGATCTTGTGGCAAGAGGGCCGAGAGCAGGTCGACCAAGCTGCTGGAAGAGGTTTAATTCCCCGGAGCTTCTTCCCATGAAGGGAAGACTAGTGGTGATGCCAAAGTGACACCACCTGCTGACAAACAGCAACACAGAGATCATCAGAGGGAATGGAAGAACTAGTGGATCATGGTAGGAGGACTGCATCCTTAGCAGCAGTGACAGCAGCCTCGTTTCCTGTCAGACCAACATGACCAGGGACTGACGTAAAATCACAGTGGCTGTATCAAGAGTGAGCAAGTGGAAGCTGTCCTGGACCTGTTGCACTAAGGGATGCATGGTGTACAGCACACAGAGACTCTGAAGAGCTCTGAGAGAGTTGGAGCAAATGACATAATTGTAAAGCCTGTGTCACCGGATGCACTGCATAGCCTGATACTGGGCAAAGACCTCTGCTGTAAATACTGAGCAGTGTTCCAGAAGCCAATACCGAAAATTGTCAGTGCCAATGACAAAGTCGCACCTGACACAACAGTCAGTCCAAGAGCCATCAGTGTACGCTAAGGTACTATCGTGAAGTTCTGTGTGAAGGCCAGGAAACTTACGGTAATAGAGTGAGTCTAGAGTAGTGTCCTTAGGAAGTGAATGAAAGTCCAAGGTGAGCATGGGACATTGCATGAAGCCAAGGTGATGAAGGGTTCACGGCCATTGGGAAAGTGACAGGTAGCGTGCAGTTAAGCTGTCGGAGAAGTAGCCGAAAGCGAACTCCAAGAGGTAACAGACAAGAGGGACACACCTCATACTGGCGATCAAAACAGTCATTGAATAGGGAGACACAGGATGGGCTGCCAGGCATGGCAGACAAACAGCATGCATATTCACTGAGAAGAACATCATGTCGGTATGACAGTAGTAGTTCCGCAGCTTCTGCACACAGACTCTCAAACAAGCTAGTGTAAAAGGCACCACCAAACGAGTGCCACGATGGTGGATTGTATAGACACAGCATAAGGGGGACAGACGTGCAGATACATAAACGAAACACCCATAGGCTAGTTTTGAACAGACAAGAGATCGGTACAAATTGAGGAGAGTAATTCCATCTGCTCCCCAGGAAGTTCTGCTGAGGATACGTAGGACACTGTGGTACTGTGTACAGCAGGCAGCCAGGTAAGGGACTTGGAAGGACCAAGAAAGTTTCCTATTGAGCACGAGTCCCAGGAATTTCATAGTTTCAGTGAATGGAAGATCAACAGGACTAAGACGTAAAGACAGTGGAAAAAAAACAATGCACTGCCAGAAATTAATACAAATGATTTTGTCAGTGGAAGAGGGAAATCCATTGTTGATGCTCCACAAGTGATGATGATCGAGACAACACTGAAGATGCTGCTCAAGGAGACAAGTCCACGGAGACCTGAAATAGACCACAAAATTCTTGATATAAAGGAAGCCAAAGATGCCTGGCAGAAGATGCACAGGACAGAACCTTGAAGCACACCATTTTCTTGAATAAAGGTGTCCGACATGGTAGAACTCACACATACCTTGAAAACTCTGTCTTTGAAAAATTCCTGAAGGAAATGGGGCAGGCTGCCCCAGCAACCCCACGTGTAGAGAGTATGGAGGATACCAGTCCTCCAGCAGCTGTCGTAGGCTTTCTATAAATCGAAAAACACTGACACAGTCAGATATTTCTGCAGAAAACCGTACACGACAGGGGTTTACAAAGTGACAAGATGGTCAACTGCAGAACAGTGTGCTCAAAATCCACTTTGCGGAGTGGTTAGTAAATTGTGAGATTCGAGCCAACATACCAGCTGGACAGGAATCATACTCTCCAACACCTTGCAAACACAGCTGGAGAGAGAAATGGGGCACTAGCTAGAAGAAAGGTGTTTGTCATTACAGGGCTTAGGTATGGGTGACTTCAGGCCCGCATCTGGGAAACGTACCGTCTGCCCACATGCAATTGTACAGATGAAGGAGAAAGTGTCTGCCCGCAAGAGTAAGGTGCGCAACATCTGAAAGCAAACACTGGCTGGTCATGGGGCAGAGGATCGGGATGAAGTGAGAGGAAGATCTAGCTCCGTCATAGTAAAAGTGGCATTGCAGCACTCTGTTCTGAGAAGAGAAGGGTATCGCCCAAGCTTCCTCCATTCGTTTTTGATGGAGGAAGGGGAGGGTGATAGTGGGTGGAGCTCGAAATCTACAAAAATAGTTGCCCAAGGTGTTGCACTAAGGCATGGACTGTGTGCAGCACACAGAGGCTTTGAAGGGCGCAGAGAGAGTCAGAGCTGATTACGCAATTGAAAAACCTGTGTCGCTGGATGTACTTCATGGCCTGATACAAGGCAAAGAGCTAAGCTGTAAATACTGAGCAGTGTTCTAGAATCAGATACCAAAAAATGGCGGCGCCAATGACAAAAGTGCTCTCGACACCACGGTCAACCCGAGAGCCATCAGCATACACAGAGGTACTATCGCGAAGTTCCATGTGAAGGTCGTGAAACTGAAGGCCAAGGTTAATACGGGCCACATCAAGAAGCCAAGGTGGAATAGGGTTCACACCCACTGGAAAGTTGCAGGTGGTGTCAAGCCGCCATATTAGGTGCTGAAAGTGGACTCCAGGAGGTAACAGAAGAGGAACGAGCACCATACTGGTGATCAAAGGAGTCATCAAAGTATGAGGCATAGGATGGATGGACATAATTGGCAGTCAAACGGCATGCATATCTGCTGAGGAGAAAGTCACAGCAGTAGGACAGCAGTAGTTCGGCAGCTTCTGCATACAGACTGTCAACCAGGCTAGTCTAAAAGGTGCCATTGGCCAAAGAGATGCCACAGTGGTGGGTAGTATTAAGGTGGCGGAAGAGGGACGGATGTGCAGATGCATAAACAAAACATCCATAGTCTAGCTTTGATGGACAATGGACCGGTGCAAAAAGAGAAGGGTGGTATGATCTGCTCCCCGGGAAGTACCACTGAGGACATGTAGGACAATGAGGGGCTGCATACAACATGCTGCCAGGTAAGACACATGGGAGTACCAAGAAAGTTTCCTATTGAGCATGAGCCCCAGGAATTTCATAGTTTCAATAAATGGAAGAGCAACAGGCCCAAGATGTAAAGATGATGGAAGAAACCAATTGCACTTCCAGAAATTCAAACAGATTTGTCAGTGGAAAAACAAAAGCCTTTGTTGCTGCTCCATGAGTAAAGACGATCAAGACATCGCTGAACATGCCGCTCAAGGCTGTGATACGGTTAATGGCAATAGCAAAGAGGACGATGCTCAGAACGGAACTCTGAGGTGCACTGTTTTCCTGGATAAAGGTGTCCGACAAGGCAGAACCTAAACTTACCTCGAAAACTCAGTATTTTAAAAATTCTGAAGGAAATGTGGCAGGCAGCCACAAAAGCCCCACGTGTAGAGAGTACAGAAAGAACTAGTCCTCCAGCAGGTATCGTAGACTTTCTCCAAATTGAAAAACACGGCCACAATATGGGATTTCCACAGAAAACCATTCATGACTTGGGTGGACAAAGTGACAAGATGGTCAAGTGCAGAACGCTGCACTCAAAATCCACACTATGCAGTCATTAGTAAATTGCGAGACTCGAGCCACCATACCAGCCAGGTATGAATCATACCCTGCACACACAGCTGGTGAGAGAAATGGTGCAGTAGTTAAAAGGAAGGTGTTTGTCCTTACTAGGACCGGGAAGAAATGCAAGAGCTCAAAATGGTTATCAGGATTCAATTTTGTTTCCTGAAGACAGAGAACAATAGACACTGGCAATTCTAAGAGCAGTCATAAATTCTCTTTGTTGAACCAAAGACCACGAACGCTCCAGTGGAGGAGTGTCACGATGAGTAAAAAATGAAGGATTGTCACCTTGGCAGCTGCCTAGAGCCAGCCTTTGAAGACTCATTGCTATGGGGCAGAAAGGCAGGAGGATCCTGCTCCATGAGGTCTACAGAAGTGTCATCATTCTTCTGTTGTCAGCCTACAGAGTCCAGGGTAGGAAAATGGTTGATGGTGCACACCAGCAACACAGAGGTCAGCCAGGCAATGGCTACACTGTTGAAGAGGATCTCGAGTCGGCGAAGGAGAAGACCGTTTGCCTTTGTTTGACATTTTCGAGCCTTTCC
Organism: Schistocerca cancellata; assembly: GCF_023864275.1. Classification (NCBI taxonomy): domain Eukaryota; kingdom Metazoa; phylum Arthropoda; class Insecta; order Orthoptera; family Acrididae; genus Schistocerca; species Schistocerca cancellata. The sequence continues at coordinate 912,193,180 of NC_064628.1, forward strand.
AGTTATCAGAAGAAGACACAGGTGTTGGTTGGCTGGAGGCACATAGGAAGTCTCCACAGGAGTATGCCTTCTGTCCTTTCCAGCCTACCAGTTGTGTAGCTGGTGACTTTGCCTCATGAGGCAATAGTTTGGTGGTGCATCGCACAGATAGAGAAGGAGATAGCTACCTTGATGCTGGTCAATTTCACAACAGTGGTGCTAAATTTGAGGACGCATGTCTGTGTGGCCATGTCCTTCATGGAGCGAGATGTAGCAAGAACAGTATCACAGGAAGAGGCAGCATGGTCATCATTGCAGATGATGCAGCAGGGAGGAGGCGGTAGACAATCACCCTCATAAGCATCCTTACCACAGATTACACATTTGGCTGGGTGTCGACAGGGCTCCTCTCAGTATGGTTGTAATGACGACACTGGTAGCAGCGCATCGTGTTCAGAAAATATGCTTTGAATATGATAACTTCATAACCTGCTTTGATGTTTGATGCAAGAACCACTCTATAAAAAGTGAGAAAGGTAGTGCGTGTGGGCACTAAGGAGGCATCCACTTTTTTCATCACCCGATGGACGGCAGTGACACACTGATCAGAGAGGCACGTTTCGATTTCTGCTTCAGTCAGACTAGGCACCAGAGGAAGAATCCAGCATTCGATGAGCCTCAATACAAACAGGAGGAGCGAAGCTGCAAGCAGTTGTTGTGCTTGAGAATCAGAAGTAGTCTACAAAAGCAAAGTGCCATTGCATAAACAAGAGCAGGATTTCACTGGGCCAGCACTTTCATCAGCACGTTTTTGAATAATAAATGGATTTACCGTTGTGAAGGATGGACCGTCTTCAGTACATGAAACCACAAGGAACATTGGTGCAGCTGGAGGTTTTTAAATTGTTATCCTCATTCTGTTTACATTTCATAGCCATTGACTGTGAAGATGATTGCCTCATTGTGAGAAAATCCCCCTTGATTAACAGCGACTCCGGTGGTGTGCTCCTTCCAGCTGGGGGCACCCTTCAGAAGGGGTCACAACTGCCTTAGGTAATTGTTCAACACCTCAGGTCATACCTCCCAAACACCTGAAAGAGGGACCAATCATCAATTTGGGAAGGCAGCAACTCAGGCAATCACCCCTCCCTGGGCCGGGCCTGTTCCAGGGGGTACGTGCCCTACCTGTCGACCCAGAGCTGGGAATTACATGTTACCCAATGACCTGTCACTTGTCAGATGCATGGGCCAGCTTTCAGGAGCAGGGAGGAAGAAAAAGTGGAACCTCAAATGCCAAAGTGGGAGGAGGATAGAAGAAGGTGAACGAAGAAAGAAAAAAGGAATAGCCGACAGTATTCTGATATTGACTACCGATAATGCACAACACATTTTCAGCTCAGACATTTCCCCATGGTAGGGGAAAAAGAACAGCAAGAGGATAGACATGCAGCATGGAAGGGAAAAGATGCTGCAAAGCCTGGGACCTTGTGATAGCCAAGCATGAACCCAACACAGAGCGGCAAGCCCCCTGAGGGGTCTCATGTTTGAGGTTTCTAGGTCAATTTTTTTTTCTTTTCATAATGATACTGGATTCTTCATAGATTGGAACACATTAGGAAACCTACTATTGTCTGTCTGTCTGTCTGTCTGTCTGTCTGGAGAATACACTGGGCTGTCCATCAGTGATACCTGATGGCTTAACTGCCTAACTAGATTGCATAACCTGCTTTGTGATATGCATTTCAGCATTTACATTCTCTGGCCTGTGTGTCATTTGCCCACATCTCTGTGACTGGCCATTTCTTTACTATCAGCATTGATGGCACTACATGTATAATGACTTATGTTTTATATACCTTCTTAGGTTCAGCTTACAGTACATGCCTGGTTATGTGTGTTTTAGATTTTCCTTCAACCAGTTCCACAGATCTGTCTCAGCTCCATATAGAATGACCTACAGCATTTAATATAGGCTGGCAAAAATGAGGATATTTCTTATTCACAGGGTGCTTGCATAGCATGTCTAAATTACTGGTACCTGAAACATTTTAAGGAATTGGGCATATAAGGTAATACCTTAAGATGAATGACTATTGATTTAATAAACTGTTCAAGTACAGAACCTATTTTCTTCTGCAGTTTACTTTTCTTAATAAGTCTGCCCCTGGTAGCCGAGTGGTCAGCGTGATGCAATAAAACTCCCTGTCAGATTAATACCGTGTGCCAGACTGGAACTCGAACTTGTGATCTTTGCCTTTTACATGCAAGTGCTTTACAGATTGAGCAATCCAAGTGCAACTCACTACCTGCCCTCACAGCTTTGCTTCTGGCAGCACCTCTTCTCCAACCTTACAGACTTCCTGACAGGTATGCAGGAGAACTTTTGTGAAGTTTGGAAAGTAGGAGACGAGGCACTGTGGAAGTCAGAGGGGTAACAAGTCATGGTCAGATCACTTAGTTGATAGAGCACTTTCCCACAAAAGGCCAAGATCCCATGTTTGAGTCCCAGCCTGGTACACAGTTCAGAGTTAAAATTCTTTCTATAATCCTCTTAATAATATCTTTGATGTCAGTGACATCTTCACCACTCTCTCATACTGTTGTGTAGTTATGTCACAGTGGTATACTTCAACAATTAAAGTATTAAAGTAAAATGTTGCCCTGATTTGAGAAAGAAACCTATTAAGAAAATAGCATTTATGAGCCTTTTTTGTCAACCTCAGGATTCCAGCAATTCCTTGTGACATCTGTTGTTGTTGTTGTTGTTGTTGTTGTGGTCCTCAGTTCTGAGACTGGTTTGATGCAGCTCTCCATGCTACTCTATCCTGTGCAAGCTTCTTCATCTCCCAGTACCTACTGCAACTTACATCCTTCTGAATCTGCTTAGTGTATTCATTTCTTGGTCTCCCCCTATGGTTTTTACCCTCCACGCTGCCCTCCAATACTAAATTGGTGATCCCCTGATACCTCAGAACATGTCCTACCAACCGATCCTTTCTTCTGGTCAAGTTGTGCCACAAACTCCTCTTCTCCCCAATCCTACTCAGTACCTCCTCATTAGTTGTGTGATCTACCCATCTAATCTTCAGCATTCTTCTGTAGCACCACATTTCGAAAGCTTCTATTCTCTTCTTGTCCAAACTATTTACCGTCCATGTTTCACTTCCATACATGGCTACACTCCATACAAATACTTTCAGAAACGACTTCCTGACACTTAAATCTATACTTGATGTTAACAAATTTCTCTTCTTCAGAAACGCTTTCCTTGCCATTGCCAGTCTACATTTTATATCCTCTCTACTTCGTCCATCATCAGTTATTTTGCTCCCCAAATAGCAAAACTCCTTTACTACTTTAAGTGTCTCATTTCCTAATCTAATACCCTCAACATTACCCGACTTAATTCGACTACATTCCATTATCCTTGTTTTGCTTTTGTTGATGTTCATCTTATATCCTCCCTTCAAGACACCATCCATTCCGTTCAACTGCTCTTCCAAGTCTTTTGCTGTGTCTGACAGAATTACAATGTCATCGGCGAACCTCAAAGTTTTTATTTCTTCTCCATGGATTGTAATACCTACTCCGAATTTTTCTTTTGTTTCCTTTACTGCTTGCTCAATATACAGATTGAATAACATCGGGGAGAGGCTACAACCCTGTCTTACTCCCTTCCCAACCACTGCTTCCCTTTCATGTCCCTCGACTCTTATAACTGCCATCTGGTTTCTGTACAAATTGTAAATAGCCTTTCGCTCCCTGTATTTTACCCCTGCCACCTTTAGAATTTGAAAGAGAGTATTCCAGTCAACATTGTCAAAAGCTTTCTCTAAGTCTACAAATGCTAAATACGTAGGTTTGCCTTTCCTTAATCTTTCTTCTAAGATAAGTCGTAAGGTCAGTATTGCCTCGCGTGTTCCAGTATTTCTACGGAATCCAAACTGATCTTCCCCGAGGTCGGCTTCTACTAGTTTTTCCATTCATCTGTAAAGAATTCGTGTTAGTATTTTGCAGCTGTGGCTTATTAAACTGATTGTTCGGTAATTTTCACATCTGTCATCACCTGCTTCCTTTGGGATTGGCATTATTATATTTTTCTTGAAGTCTGAGGGTATTTCGCCTGTTTCATACATCTTGCTCAGCAGATGGTAGAGTTTTGTCAGGACTGGCTCTCCCAAGGCCGTCAATAGTTCCAATGGAATGTTGTCTACTCCGGGGGCCTTGTTTCGACTCAGGTCTTTCAGTGCTCTGTCAAACTCTTCACGCAGTATCATATCTCCCATTTCATCTTCATCTACCTCCTCTTCCATTTCCATAATATTGTCCTCAAGTACATCGCCCTTGTATAGACCCTCTATATACTCCTTCCACCTTTCTGCTTTCCCTTCTTTGCTTAGAACTGGGTTTCCATCTGAGCTCTTGATGTTCATACAAGTGGTTCTCTTATCTCCAAAGGTCTCTCTAATTTTCCTGTAGGCAGTATCTATCTTACCCCTAGTGAGATAAGCCTCTACATCCTTACATTTGTCCTCTAGCCATCCCTGCTTAGCCATTTTGCACTTCCTGTCTATCTTATTTTTGAGACGTTTGTATTCCTTTTTGCCTGCTTCATTTACTGCATTTTTATATTTTCTCCTTTTGTCAATTAAATTCAATATTTCTTCTGTTACCCAAGGATTTCTACTAGCCCTTGTCTTTTTACCTACTTGATCCTCTGCTGCCTTCACTACTTCATCCTTCAAAGCTACCCATTCTTCTTCTACTGTATTTCTTTCCCCCATTCCTGTCAATTGTTCCCTTATGCTCTCCCTGAAACTCTGTACAACCTCTGGTTCTTTCAGTTTATCCAGGTCCCATCTCCTTAAATTCCCACCTTTTTGCAGTTTCTTCAGTTTTAATCTACAGTTCATAACCAATAGATTGCGGTCAGAGTCCACCTCTGCCCTTGAAATGTCTTATGATTTAAAACCTGGTTCCTAAATCTCTGTCTTACCATTATATAATCTATCTGATACCTTTTAGTAGCTCCTGGGTTCTTCCATGTATACAACCTTCTATCATGATTCTTAAACCAAGAGTTAGCTATGATTAAGTTGTGTTCTGTGCAAAATTCTACCAGGCGGCTTCCTCTTTCATTTCTTAGCCCCAATCCATATTCACCTACTACGTTTCCTTCTCTCCCTTTTCCTACACTCGAATTCCAGTCACCCATGACTATTAAATTTTCGTCTCCCTTCACTACCTGAATAATTTCTTTTATTTCATCATACATTTCTTCACTTTCTTCGTCATCTGCAGAGCTAGTTGGCATATAAACTTGTACTACTGTAGTCGGTGTGGGCTTCGTATCTATCTTGGCCATAATAATGCGTTCACTATGCTGTTTGTAGTAACTTACCCGCGTTCCTATTTTCCTATTCATTATTAAACCTACTCCTGCATTACCCCTATTTGACTTTGTGTTTATAACCCTGTAGTCACCTGACCAGAAGTCTTGTTCCTCCTGCCACCGAACTTCACTAATTCCCACTATATCTAACTTTAACCTATCCATTTCCCTTTTTAAATTTTCTAACCTACCTGCCCGATTAAGGGATCTGACATTCCACGCTCCGATCCGTAGAACGCCAGTTTTCTTTCTCCTGATAACGACATCCTCTTGAGTAGTCCCCGTCCGGAGATCCGAATGGGGGACTATTTTACCTCCGGAATATTTTACCCAAGAGGACGCCATCATCATTTAATCATACAGTAAAGCTGCATGCCCTCGGGAAAAATTACGGCCGTAGTTTCCCCTTGCTTTCAGCCGTTCGCAGTACCAGCACAGCAAGGCCGTTTTGGTTATTGTTACAAGGCCAGATCAGTCAATCATCCAGACTGTTGTCCTTGCAACTACTGAAAAGGCTGCTGCCCCTCTTCAGGAACCACGCGTTTGTCTGGCCTCTCAACAGATACCCCTCCGTTGTGGTTGTACCTACGGTACGGCTATCTGTATCGCTGAGGCACGCAAGCCTCCCCACCAACGGCAAGGTCCATGGTTCATGGGGGGGTTGTGACATCTATGAATATAAAAAAATGAAAGTATCCCTTAACTTCTTTCTTTTTGTTCATGATTAAAAACATGCTGCCAATTTAATTGTGTTCCATTAGTGATTGATGGTCTAAGTCATAGTGATATTTATTCGTCAACCACTGATCATTTACCTGTTAGCTGTTTTGATATATATTGATGAGGTTCTTTTTACTTATTGTAATTCAAGGTGACAGGCTTTATTACAGACAGAAGATTCAGTTAATATCTTTAGTTTTTTGGAACATGGCAACATGACTCTCTGTTTGGATTGCCTGTAATTGTTCTATCTTTTTCCTCCCCACACCCCTTTCACATATATACCATTGGAAACCCGTTCAACTTGGACAAAAGGATGATGACATAAAGGTCAGTTTTTTAGCTTTCGCAGATGACCTAGCGATACTAGTGGCCTGTGAAAATACAGCAGTCAAACAGATTGAAGTCCTCTCACCTATGTCCCTACAAGGTGCCAGTTGGACTAACAGTGCATATGCTGTTAACTGGTTGTGGTGAAGGTAGTGTTGGATGGAGTGTGTAGAGGGAGAGGGAGAGGGAGGGAGGGGACAGGGAGAGAGAATTGGGGTGGGTGGCTAGTGGTTCGGCAGGTATGTAGGTGAGGCATGTAAAGCACGATTGTAATAAGGGCCATTGGGGAGCGGCACACGATGAAGGTGACTTAGGGAAATGAATCGGGAGAAGGCGATGGGCCAGAGGAAGGGGAAACTGTTGCTTAGAGGGTGCAAGGAAGTGGATTACCTCAAGTTGAAGCCACAACAATTACAGAAGTGGAGGATGTGTTGTAAGGGTAACTATCATCTGTGTAGTTCAGAAGAGGAGCTGCTGCTGCTGCTGCTGCTGCTGCTGCTGCTGCTGGAGGAGGAGGATCCAGATAGCCTAGGTTGTGAAGCGGCCATTGAAATCTAGCATGCTGTGTACTGCTGCATGTTATGCTACCAGGTGGTCAACTTTGTTCTTGGCAACAGTTTGGTGGTGGCCATTTATTTATTTACTTACTTTGTGTATGGCTTTCGTGGATTTAGTACAACATATAAAAATACCATGTATAAAAACAAAGTGATAAAATTTCACAATGTATTCACAAGAATCAAGGATAAATCAGAACATTCATCATGGTGGACAGCTGGTTGGTACTCATACCTACGTAAAAAGCTGTGAAGTGTTTGCAGCAGAGTTAGTATATGACTTAACTGCTTTCACATATGGCCTGGTTTCTGATGGGGCAGGGTAAGCCTGTGACAGGACTGGAGTAGGTAAATTCTAGAGACACTCATATTTCCACCATCTAGACACACATTATTTTAAAGATGAGTGTCTGAAAGTGGAACTGTGCTTACTGCGCCATTATTATGTGTGTGCAGGACTGGCGTGTATCAGATGGTTGACCGGCGTGGGTAGCTAGTCGCAGTGCTCGCCTCAGAAGTTACACGCCCAGCACAAGGAGCAAACACGACTTACTACGTGACGGTGCTACATCAGTCATTATTGAGAACAGTTGAACGCTGTTAATGAAAAGAAGACACTTACTTATTCACTTACTTTCGTGAGGTCCAGATGGTGGACTTGCTAGAGCTTTCTAGGTTGTATTTGTTATAAAGTATCTGCCGGAGCGGTAATTGTTGGGCTTACAAAAATGAATCATTTATATGGTGTCTTGTTTGTGGAAGTGAAAATATAGGGAAATTGGTTTAAAAGTATCCTGAGTGTACGGAGTTATTTTTAAGCGTATAAAAAGTTCCTCCAAAACAGTATCTTACCTTCAGAGAAGAAGTTGGGCAGATAGTCACAGCCAGCTGTTCTGAAAAGAAGATTGGCGAAACTACTCCACGTAAGCTCAATAATATAGTGGGAGTGGGAGTTTGGCACACCAGCACCACACTGCTCGCTACCTGCCCTGGCAAAGGATAAGGTTCATTTGTTCCATACCAGGGTGATAACAGGTACCAAAGGAGGTGCTCCTTTGTAGCGGATTATTGGGGATGGTGGGAGGCTTGGGAGTGTGTGGGGGCTTGTGACTGACGTTATTATGAGAGTATGGATTAAACACACAGCGGATTGTATCAATTTTGTATTCATAATGTTTAATTATTCTATGTGGGACATATCAAACAATAAAACCATTTTCACGAGTACGATAAAGTTCAAAAGTTAAAGAGTAATTATTGTTCCATATTTTGTGTTACCTCCAAATTGATAAATATGTTGGACTATGCATTTTCTAAAGGAGCCTATGTCCTTCAGCATTCAAGCTGTCTCCATGCCAAATTCCATCAAAATTGGTTCAGTGGTTTATTTGTGAAAGTATAACATACAGAGTTATTTCCACATTTATAATACAAGTATATATTTTAATTTTTTTATGCTACATGTGTCTCCTTCATAACAGGATTGCCAACTTTTGTTGCAAGCCAAAAGCTTCATCTCTGAGTTCTTTTAGATAAGTTTATTCTGATTGATTTGTGCATAATCAGTTTTGATTGTTTTAACTACTTGTGGGCAACATTTATGAAGTTAGTGAGAGTATCGTATATACATAGCAAATATACTGTCAAGACTTTCCCACTCAACTTAGATTATCTGATACCACAGAAGCTATCACACCACAATCTAATTTTTATGTAGGCTGGTAGTTATATTGTTGAAGCATGCATCTTGTCTTGTTGCTCACATGTGCTCAGGAGAACTTAATTTTCTGAAGTTCTCTCATTGGATTTGGAGTGCATACTACACAGTGACCCATACAAACCACTGGGAGGGATTCAGTGAAAATTAGTAGGACACAGGTACCACACAAATAGCAAGGGGATGGAGGTTTAACCAAGACAGAACGCTAACACAACTTGGAAGTGGTAGGAGCCACAAAGATTGCTTGCTAATGAGTGTTAAACCTTAACATCCATCCACCCATTCAGCTTGCAGCAAACGTTCAGGTTTAGAGGCTTTTCCACAGGTTTTTACCATCCTCACAATGCAGGTGGTTAGGTAAAAATACCAGTTTCTTGTGCTGCAAACCAGTTCCCAGCTCAGGAAATCCAGTTTCATTAAGCCATATAAAACCAAGACAGACTGTATTCAGTGAGGTTCTTGCCAGCCAACAAGCCCAAAAGCACATGTAGCTTTTCAAATGCAACTGTGTAGCAATAAAGATGAAAGAGTTCGAGGAAGTGTCATTATTCAAAACTAGTGTGTCACACAGGCACACTTTCTTAGCTGATTCTTGAACAGTCGCATTTCCTTTAATCCTCTTTCCCCAGATATATGTTCTTCAACACAGTTTTGATTTCTGCTTCAATGTGTGTGTAAATAGAACTCTCTCTCATGAACAAATTACTCTATATTTTGTGTTTAGTTTCAGATGTCAGTTTAGCATTAATTTGTGTTAATTGTACCTGCTTTATTTGACTTCTTTACCACCACACCATCATCTTTCTCTTTTCTCTTCTCATTTAAAAAAAATGTTATAGTTTGCATATTCAAGAGAAAATCAGTCTACAGAACATTTCCTAGATTGCTAAAGCATTTATTAAAAGTGTAATCCAGATAGTAATGATTCAGTTACACAGACTGATATCATGTGTCTATCCAAGGCTCAATGGTTTTCTCAAATTCTTGTGTTTGGAGTGTGCAAATGCCAGTAAAAATAAAACTGCCACTGCTCATTTGTAACTTTTTTTATAATAGACTGAGTGATATAAAGTCCCACACACTGTATTAGTTAGAGGTGTTATTCCACTTTTGAAGGTTCTGAAGTTTAATCTACATAACTTTACTGTCAAGAGAAAACAGTTTGTGGTGATATAGTAATGAACAAAATAAATGTAAGAAAGCTGTGTGAAATGTTTTAACTATGGACATACAAATGTGCATGATTAAACTCATCTTGGACATGTGTTAAACCACAGATGATTTGAAGAATCAAGTGAAGTGTAAGCACTGACAAGTTTCACATTGTCTTTCCAAATATTTACAGTGAGTTCTGTAGCACCTAAGTGACCAACACAAAAGATGGAATGTCTGAAGCACTGACACTTATGTCATGATGATATGCAGATGGAAATTTCTTTCTTGATCAAACTGTTACTTGTGATGAGAGATGGATGTCTCATTTCATCCTGTAGACAAAGCACTAACCACTTTAGTGTCATCACTGTCCAACACAAAAAAACTGAAAATTCAAACAAACTGAGTCAACATGAAGACTGATGGCAGTGATTTCTTTTGGGATTGTAAAGTCAATCTATTGGTGGATCTCGTACCTAAAAACATTACTGTCAATAGAATTTCATACTGAGACACTAAGAAAACAACAGTGAGCAACCCTAAATCATAGGCACAAAATGCTTTCTTGTGATATTGACTTTCTTCATGACAGTGCCCTCCCTTAAACTGCTATGGTTCTCAGAGGACTGCAAAAAGCTCAAAGAGTTCACTGTGAGGGAAACATTTTGGAAGTGATGTGAAGGTTTTTTTTTTTTTTTTTTTTTTTTTGTGGTTTTAGGGCGCACAACTTCAATGGTCATTAGCGCCCTGACTACTCTAAAAATGCACCGCGAGCCACAAGTTGACAACAACAACTAAAAGGAAAAACACAATAAAAGACAGACTGACAGGCATAGGATTAAAAAACTTCATCAAATGTCCTTAGCGAGGTGTGTCAAATTGATAAAACAAAGAACACGAGCAGCTGCTCGTGGGTCATCCGCTAAAATGTCATCGAAAGTATTAGGCAGGTTAAGATCGAGGCGCAGTTGGTTAAGATCGGGACAGGACATTAAAATGTGTCTAACCGTCAGCAAGTGCCCACATGGGCAGTACGGCGCCGGCGCAGCCGTCAGCAGATGGCGATGGCTGAACCGGCAGTGTCCAATCCTTAACCTTGCTAAAACGACCTCCTCCCGCCGAGAAGGGCGTGAGGAGGACGTCCAAGCCACGGGAAGAGGTTTTAAGGCCCGAAGCTTGTTGTCGGTAAGTGCAGCCCAATTGGCATGCCACAGCGACACAACGCGCCGACAAATGACCCTGCTAAAATCGGACGAAGGGACACAACAAGAAGCTGTCCGAGGCTGGAGGACCGCAGCCTTGGCCGCGGCATCTGCAGCTTCATTCCCAGGGATACCGACATGGCCAGGAACCCACATAAAGCTAACCGGCGGACCGACGTCCACCAGCCGCTGAAGAGAGCGTTGGATCCGGTGTACGAAAGGGTGAACTGGGTACGGATCACTGAGGCTCTGGATGGCGCTCAGGGAATCTGAGCAGATGACATAAGCAGAATGTCGGTGGCGGCAGATGTAAAGAACAGCCTGGTAGAGGGCAAAGAGCTCAGCTGTGAAGACCGAACAATGGTCATGGAGCCGGTATTGGAAACTTTGTGCCCCGACTATAAAGGAACACCCGACCCCGTCATTGGTCTTAGAGCCATCTGTATAAATGAAAGTCATGTTGATGAACTTCGAACGAAGTTCCAAAAAACGGGAGTGGTAGACCGAACTGGGGGTGACCTCTTTTGGGAGCGAGCTGAGGTCAAGGTGAACGCGGACCTGAGCCTGGAGCCAAGGTGGCGTGTGGCTCTCGCCCACTCGAAAGGTTGCAGGGAGTGAAAAATGAAGGTGTTGAAGGAGGCGACGAAAGCGAACGCCAGGGGGTAGCAGGGCAGAGACATACAACCCGTATTGACGGTCGAGAGAGTCGTCAAAAAAGGAACGATAAGACGGATGGTCGGGCATTGACAGTAGCCGACAGGCATACCGACAAAGCAGTATATCGCGCCGGTAAGTGAGCGGCAATTCGCCAGCGTCAGCATGAAGACTCTCTACGGGACTGGTATAAAATGCTCCGATCGCAAGTCGTAAACCCCGATGTTGTATGGAGTTGAGGCGGCGTAAGATGGATGGCCGTGCAGAGGAGTATACGAAGCTCCCATAATCCAGCTTGGAGCGGACGATCGACCGATATAGACGAAGGAGGACGGTTCGATCCGCTCCCCACGACATACCACTGAGAACACGGAGGACATTTAAAGAACGGGTACAACGGGCGGCCAAATATGACACATGTGGAGACCAGCTAAGTTTCCTGTCAAAGGTAAGGCCTAAAAATTTGGTTGTCTCCACGATAGGGAGAGCAACGGGACCAAGTCGTAAGGACGGTGGGAGAAACTCTTTGTAGCGCCAGAAGTTAATACAGACCGTCTTCTCGGCAGAAAAACGGAAGCCATTGGCGACACTCCAGGAGTAAAGACGGTCAAGAGAACGCTGAAGACAGTGCTCCAGGACACGTGTACGCTGCGCGCTGCAATAGATGGTAAAATCGTCCACAAAAAGGGAGCCTGATACATCAGCTGGGAGGCAATCCATTATTGGATTGATCGCGATGGCGAAGAGAGCGACGCTCAAAACTGAGCCCTGTGGCACCCCATTCTCCTGGCGAAAGGTGTCGGACAGGACAGAACCCACACGTACCCTGAACTGTCGATCCATTAAAAAGGAACGAATAAAAAGAGGGAGGCGACCGCGAAGGCCCCATGTATGCATGGTGCGGAGAATGCCCGCCCTCCAACAGGTGTCGTAAGCCTTCTCCAAATCAAAGAACACAGCCGCGGTCGGGCGCTTCCGCAAGAAGTTATTCATAATGAAGGTCGACAAGGTAACCAGATGGTCAACAGCAGAGCGGCGCCTACGAAATCCACATTGGACATTTGTAAGTAGGCGTCGAGACTCAAGCAGCCAAACCAATCGAGAGTTAACCATTCGCTCCATCACTTTACAGACACAGCTGGTAAGTGAGATAGGTCGATAACTGGAAGGCAAGTGCTTGTCCTTCCCCGGCTTAGGAATCGGGACAACAATAGACTCGCGCCAGCATGCGGGAACATGTCCCTCAATCCAGATGCGATTGTATGTACGAAGAAGAAAACCTTTACCCGCAGGAGAAAGGTTCTTCAGCATCTGAATATGAATAGAATCAGGCCCTGGAGCGGAGGACCGTGATCGGCCAAGTGCGGTTTCGAGTTCCCGCATGGTGAATGGGGCATTGTAACTTCCACAATTCGAGGAGCAAAAGTCAGGTGGCCTAGCCTCCTCTGCCTGTTTGCGGGGGAGGAAGGCAGGGTGGTAATGAGCGGAGCTCGAAACCTCGGCGAAAAAGCGGCCGAAGGCATTGGAGACAGCCTCAGGGGCCACAAGGACTTCATTCGCGACCTTCAAGCCAGAAACTGGGGAGTGGACCTTAGTGCCAGATAGCCGGCGCAGGCTACCCCAGACAACAGAAGAAGGAGTAAAACTGTTGAAGGTGCTTGTGAAAGCAGCCCAGCTGGCTTTCTTGCTTTCCTTAATAATACGACGACACTGAGCACGTAATCGTTTATAATTAATACAATTCGCCACTGTAGGGTGGCGTTTAAAGGTGCGTAAAGCACGTCGACGAGCACGTAAAGCGTCTCTACATGCTGCGGTCCACCAGGGGACCGGTACGCGACGTGGAGAAGAAGGAGGGTGAGGGATGGAATATTCAGCAGCAGCGAGAATGACTTCCGTGAGGTGTGCGACCTGACGATCGCAGCTTGTGAAGGTTTGATCCTGAAAGGTTGCCCTGGAAGAAAAGAGCCCCCAGTCTGCCTTGGAGATGGTCCAACTAGAGGAGCACGGAGAGGGAGTATGCTGCAGGAGATGGATAACACACGGGAAGTGGTCGCTCGAATATGTATCAGCAAGTGCATACCACTCAAACCGGCGTGCAAGTTGGGGAGTACATATAGAGAGGTCTAAATGGGAATAGGTATGAGATGTGTCCGAAAGAAAAGTAGGGGCGCCAGTATTAAGGCAGACAAGATTGAGCTGGTTGAAAAGGTCTGCTAACAAGGAGCCCCTCGGGCAGGAGGCTGGAGAACCCCAAAGGGGATGGTGGGCATTGAAGTCTCCAGTTAACAAAAACGGTGCAGGTAGCTGAGCAATAAGTTGCATCATGTCTGCCCTGGTAACGGCAGATGACGAGGGAGTGTAAACGGTACAAAAGGAAAACGTAAAGGTGGGGAGAGTAATGCGGATGGCAACTGCCTGCAGGCCGGTGTGCAATGTGATGGGATCGTAGTAAATATCATCCCGGACCAGCAACATAACCCCTCCATGAGCTGGGATTCCTACCATAGGGGGTAGGTCAAAACGCACAGAGGTGTAGTGTGCCAAGGCAATGTGATCGCATGGGCGTAGCTTCGTTTCCTGGAGGGCTACGACGAGCGGACGATGCAAGCGGAGCAGCAACTTCAAGTCCTCTCGGTTGGAGCGAATGCTGCGAATATTCCAGTGAATAAGTGCCATCGTAAGAAAAGGAAGATGAGAGAAGGGGTCACCTCGAAGGCCGCTTAGGGCCTGGCTTCGAGCGAGCACTGCCGCCGCTATCAGTAGGCGGACAGTCATCGTCCATGGGGTCTATAGGGTCATCGGCCATCTCGGGAGGATGGCCGGGAGGGGGAGCTTCCTCCGCCGGTGAACGGCCAGATGTACGGCTACTGGCGGTGCGGCCAGGCGAAACGGATGACGGCCTGGGGCGGCAACCGCTGGGTGGCGCAGGAGAAGAGATGCGCCGTGGCGGAGAAGGAGAACTGTGCTTCCTATGCGCCTTTTTGGAAGGACGTTTGGTGGAAGTATCGGTCGAAGGCTGGGAGGTCGAGGGACGGAGGAAGTCTGCACGGGATGGTTCCTTCTTGAAGGACCGTGCATCTGACTTCGGTGTCTTCGACTTAGCAGAAGCTGAGGAAGTGGCTGGTGTCTGTGGTGTGATGGGAGGAAGAGGAGACGTCGACCGCGCGATCTTAGCACTGGCCGAACGGACGACCGTGGTGCTGAAGGTCAGATCGCATGTCTGGGTTGCGACCTCCCGGGTAGTCCGAGGAGAGGCGAGGACAGTACTATATTTCCCCGCTGGGAGCAGCGTGGGCTTCCTACTAGCCAATAGCTTGCGAGCAGCCGAGGTGGACACTTTCTCTTTGACACGAATTTCTTGGATGCAACGTTCGTCCTTATAGACAGGACAGTCGCGGGAGGATGCGGCATGGTCACCCTGACAGTTCACACAATGAGGAGACGGAGGTGGACAGTCACCCTCATGGGCATCCCTGCCACAAGTGACACATTTAGCCGCATTGGAACAAGACTGTCGAGTGTGATTGAAACGCTGACACTGGTAGCAGCGCGTAGGTGTCGGGACATAGGGGCGAACAGAAATAACCTCGTAGCCCGCCTTGATGCGCGACGGCAGCTTAACACTATCGAAGGTCAAGAAGAGTGTCCGGGTCGGTACAAGGTCGTTGTTGACCTTTTTCATGACCCGATGGACAGCCGTCACGCCCTGCTCAGCGAGGAAAGATTGAAGCTCCTCGTCAGTCAATCCGTCGAGGGAGCTAGTATACACTACACCACGAGACGAATTCAAAGTTCGGTGGGCCTCCACCCGGACAGGGAACGTGTACAGGAGGGTGGCCCGAAGCAGTTTTTGTGCCTGAAAGGCATTCTCAGTTTCTAGTAATAAGGTGCCGTTACGCAACCTGGTACAAGATTTGACAGATCCGGCTATGGCATCAACGCCCTTCTGAATAACAAAAGGGTTGACAGAGGAAAAATCCTTTCCGTCCTCAGTGCGAGAAACTACGAGGAACTGTGGGGCAGGCGGTAGTACTTTTGTCACTGTTGGCTGGTCACGTTTCCGTTTTTGGGTCGAAGTCGAAAGCGATGGAGTAGAATCCATTGCGGAGGAATCCCCCATGATTGCCAGCGTCTCCGATGGCGCGCTCCTTCCTTGTGGGGACCCTCTCAGAGGGCACTCCCGCCTTAGGTGAATGTTTACACCTCAGGTCACACCTCCCGAGAAACAGACGGAGGGACCAATCGGCATGGTCAGAAGGTATCAGCTCAGGCAATCACCCCTCCCCGGGCCTGGCCTTTACCAGGGGGTACGCGCGTGCCTTACATGTCTACCCAGGGCGGGGACTTACGCGTTACCCCGTCACCGGCTACGCGTGCGAACGCGTGGGTCGGCCTTCAGGCACGCACAGGGAGGAAGGAAGAAGAGGAAAAAGAAGAGAGAGAGGGAGAAAGAGGACAGACTGTCTCAAACGCCGAGGCGGAGACCAGAGAAGGCAAGGAGAAGAAGGCAATGAGAAGGCAAGGAGAAAAAGGCAATGAGAAGGCAAGGAGAAAAAGGCAATGAGAAGGCAAGGAGAAAAAGGCAATGAGAAGGCAAGGAGAAAAAGGCAATGAGAAGGCAAGGAGAAAAAGGCAATGAGAAGGCAAGGAGAAAAAGGCAATGAGAAGGCAAGGAGAAAAAGGCAATGAGAAGCCAAGGAGAAAAAGGCAATGAGAAGGCAATGAGAAGGCAAGGAGAAGTCAAGGGAAAGACTAAGGAAGACAGTGAGGTGGAGAAGAGCAAAGAAAGGGACCAACAAAAGGAAGGAAGAAACGAGAAGTTTAAAACCAAAAAGACCATGATTATAGGTCGTGAAACCGTCCGTCTCCGGACGCAGGCGCTAACTACCCCCGTGAGGGGGATGGACTCCTTTTAGTCGCCTCTTACGACAGGCAGGAATACCTCGGGCCTATTCTAATCCCCGGACCCGCAGGGGGGGTGATGTGAAGGTGACAAATGCAGTGAATAACTGAGTTAAGGGACTGAGATCAACCAAATACAACATGGAAATTCTAAAGCTTTTAGACAAGTATGACAATTGTTTAAATAATAAAGGTGATTGTGAGGAGAAATGAAGTTAGCTTCAATTTGTTATGTGACCTTTTCACTAATAAAATATATTTCCGGAATTAAAACAAAACAGATGGTACCTCTTGTATCACCTTCATACTTTACAGTTCCTTAATTTTTTTATAAATGAAATTATACACTCTTCCTGTGACATTCAATTCAAATCAACATAGTGCACATTTTATTCTAGGCTACCTTGCATTCCAATAACATAACAGCTTTTGTTTCAAATCGGTTTAATGTGAAATTATTAATCTTAGTTTGCTCTCATCTGACAGACCAATATTTCACAGTTTTGAGACATTAAACACAAATTGTTAATTTATAAAAATGGCCCACTTCA